>NC_092424.1:25433245-26054078 GCF_036169615.1 Heliangelus exortis | reverse complement strand
GCACAAGTTTTTTGAAAAAGTTACAGTAAAATATGTAACTAGATGAACTATATGCATGAAAATAATTCTCTTGCATCCTCAAGTATGTCTACTGTGGCTTAAACTCTCCTTCTGAGCCTTGTTTTTCCAAGAGTCAGCCTTAAAACTCAGCATAGCTACTGGATCAGTTTATGATGTAAAGACATATTTACAAGTTCAAGCCACTTCTGGAGCTAGTTATATTCTGGACATGCTACAATATTTGGATGCCAATATGTCTGTGTTCTTTGAAATGAATGTTTGGTTGCTTTCTTGAGAACACCTTGCTTCACAGACTCCAGTTACAACAAATGAACAGATGTTCCTCTTTTTGTTTCCCCTTTTGTTGCTGAATTGGAGGGAAAAAAAAAAAAAAAGAAAAGAAAAGAAAAAGAAAAAGTAATTACACCACAATGTAAACCACTTCATTTTCTCATTAAGAAGTAACTTTCAGCTGCTTTTCATCACACTGTCCTGCCACCCTCAGCTTTCTGAGACCTGTTCTGAAGAAGTCCATCTTCTAGCAGCCAGCACAGCATGGAGGAGGGACACAAATGACTATGAAAAAGCAAGCAAAGTCTTTCTCCATTGACTCTAGTAGGTGCAAGAAGAGGCTCAGTGTAAGGACAGCATCAATCAGTAACCAAGTCTTCTTGTTCCACAGTCAGATTGTTTATTCGCTCACCTTGACACTTCCCTTGGAGCTGGCAAGTAGACAGCCTGAGTGGAGATGGACAAGGCTGGTGTCGCCGGACCTGATCCTTGCTCCATACACCATACAGAGCTAAGCCAGGTGTGTCTGCCTTGGTTTCCCAGTCTTGTTCCACCAGCCTGTTGATCTCTGTGAATGTGGAGGTTGCTGGATGTCTTGTTGGAAATGCTCAGGCCACAGCAGAGCTAAGAGCCCAAAGCCACCAGGGAAGGGAGTCAAGGGCCAGAGAAAATTCCTCACTGACTTCAACACACGTTTGGGCAAATTCAAGTGTGAGATAGCACAGAAGACAGAACAGTAGCAAAAGTGGAAGGTCTGGAAAGAGACTACAAGGCTGGTCATGCTCCCCAGTTACAAGTCAGAGTTTTAGAATAATCATAGAATCACAGAATCAGCTGGGTTGGAAGGGTCCTCTGAGATCATCAAGTCCAACCCTTGATCCACCACTACTGCAGTTACCAGACCATGGCACTGAGTGCCACATCCAGTCTCTTTTTAAATATCTCCAGGGACGGAGAATCCACTACTTCCCTGGGCAGCTCATTCCAATGTCTGATCACCCTCTCTGTAAAGAAATTCTTTCTAATATCCAGCCTAAACCTCCCCTGGCACAACTTGAGACCATGCCCCCTTGTCTTGCTGAGAGTTGCCTGGGAAAAGAGAGCAACCCCCACCTGGCTCCAACCTCCTTTCAGAGAGTTTAGGGAGTGATGAAGTCTCCCCTGAACCTCCTCTTCTCCAGGCTGAACACCCCCAGCTTGCTCAGCCTCTCCTCATAGGACTTGTGCTGGAGTCCCTTCACCAGCCTAGTTGCCCTCCTCTGGACCTGCTCCAGGACCTCAATATCCTTCCTGAACTGAGGGGCCCAGAACTGGACACAGTACTCGAGGTGTGGCCTCACCAGCGCTGAGTACAGGGGAAGAACCCCTTTCGTGGACCTGCTGGCCACGCTGTTCCTGATACAGGCCAGGATGCCATTGGCCTTCTTGGCTACCTGGGCACACTGCTGGCTCATGTTCAGCTTCCTGTCAGTCCAGACTCCCAGGTCCCTTTCTGTCTGGCTGCTCTCAGCCACTCTGTGCCCAGCCTGGAGCTCCCCATGGGGTTGTTGTGGCCAAAGTGCAGGACCCGGCACTTGGCTGTGTTGAACCTCATCCTGTTGGAAACAGCCCAACTCTCCAGTCTGTCCAGGTCCCTCTGCAGAGCCCTCCTGCCTTCCAGTCAGTAGGCTAAAGCTGATGCTGCAAAGGAGGCTGGCATGGGGGAGCACATCATGTCTCTGCATGGTGCCACTGCAGGTGCAGGCAGCAGCTGGGGAAAAGACAGGGAGCTGCTGGCAGGCGGTTGGAGCCCAAGCTCCTTTGTCTTCCCTGGACCTAATGCAGTGTTCCTCGCTAATAAGGAGGTACAAGCAGTGGGTGACATGCCAGCCCAGTGCACACATGTCAGAGCCACATCTGAATGTAACCTCTTTGCCATATCTAGAATTGAGTTTTTCAAGTTTTCTTTTTCACAACTGATCATTTACTATCCCTATGATTTTTCTTGCTGCTTATTCTCCATGGACATTGCCACTTCTTTGATCTCTACATAAATACATGCAGCTCTTGAGCACACTGTTTACACAGATTAAAAGGAATCCTAAACCTTACATGTACACACTGATAACCTCAAATCTGATTTGTGATTGAGTACCTGAAAATGGCTTTTACGCTCTGGAATTTTAAGGTTTACAACAACAAGCCAGATGTTTTAAGCCCTAGGCAGAACAGGCTTTCCCTTTTGAATATAGCAAACACCAGTTTCCATCGAAAGGTTGGATCTCCAGCAGCAGTGCCTCTGAATACCAGAATGGCATTTAAGCCTGTGAATTTTTCTGTGATCCACGGAGCCAGTTTTATCTTCTATGAGCAGGATCAGTTTATGCATCATCCTGACAGCACAAGTACCTTGAGAAGTATGCTGTACTCTTAAGCTCCTCTCTGAGCCAGAGAAACCAGACCTTAAAACTTAATGCTGTAAAGCACAAGAAGTAACTTGAATGCTATTAGGTCACTGTTGAATTTTTACAGCTTCTGTATATGTTCAAAACCTGATGAACTGTATTGCTCACAATCTTTCCACTAAGGTGGAAAGAATATTCCAGAAGAATAGCATGAAAAATGCTATTCTCAAGAGTGTGAAACTGTAGAACACTACATATATTTGTATATGCATTAAAGCCACTAACTCTCACAGCTTCTTGAAGTTCTCGTTTTACTTATTGTAGTTGTATCTTCATAAGCTAATTCTTAGCACTTTAATTATAATTCCAAAATTGTATCCTGAACAGTGCTCTTGCCAATAGAACTGCAAACTAATACAAACTGCAGTAAAATGAGGGAACAGCTTGTGAACAACAATACCAAAACTGCTGCAAGCTTACTAGACAACCTCACAAACACTCATAGGTCCATTAATTATAAACTGTATCCATTAAAAGCTATTTTCCTCATGTGCACTGACCACAGGACTTCCCTGAATTAAACCTTGCCCCTGTAAAGTAGATCATTCAGAATAAAAAGCACTGTAAAATCAAGTCAGAAAGATATTTCTGTAGTGCCTGTACTGGGACTCAGGCTTTTAGAGCACAACTACATGGTGGTGCCAGTGTTGATCCAGAGCTACAGAGATCTTTGATGTGCAGGGTATGGAGACTCAGGTGAAGAGGAATTTGCTACCCCATTAATGAGCATTGCACTGCTGAGCTCAGCTCATGTAAGGCAACATCAGTTTCGGGGAACCTGTGGTTATTTTTAAAAAGCCACAAATTCTGCAGAGAGGCTTCCTTCTATGCATTTGTCTGGAATCCTCTAGACAGGTAATAAAAATCATAGCGATGCAGGCACAGGAAAGATCTTATCTGCTACATAATTATTCTCTGGAATAAGATGCCACAATGTGCTGATTTAAATGATGCTGAGATCATATATTAATAGGCTGTACTGCATGGAATGAATTCCCATTGAAAGGCACAAAATCCTGAAGCAGGCAGTGTTTGGGTAAGATCATGAATACACTGAATAAAGACAAGCTGTTATAGCCTGAATCAGTACATGGAGTTGCCATACAGTAACTCACAAGTACATGGAAATTTACCTCACCAAGAAGCGATACTGTGATAACATTTAACTGATTTTTTTTCCATCTGGCACTTGACACTTTAGTCCTTTTCAAGTGTCTGACCACCTCCATGTGCTTCGGAAACCTCTCTGCCAATCCCAACAAGACTTGAGAAGATCACAAGAGTTTTCACATACTTGGCTGCCCCAGTCTCCTTATAGGATGTTTTTATTTTTCAGCCTATATTCCAAAAATCTGATGTTCTTGGACAAGGAAATGTGATTGCGGGTAGGCTTAGGTGTTTCTCCCTTTGCCTCTTTCCTACCTGTTCTGAGTAAAGTTCTGTAGACTAGAAAGAGGCTTCTCCCATACTTCTCTGTGAGGTGATTTCACAGCCCTAACTCACAGTGAATGACTCTTAACCATACATACTATCAGCCCTTCTGCTGATAAAAACAGAGAATCAGGATTTTGCTGTTTAGGACAACTCAGGTTATCAAGATCAAGCTATGAATTTTACAACTGTAATATATGGATCACTCACTGAACTCTCCAATAAGGACCTGTAGACATTTCAAAGCACACTTTTTAGTTAAAATATCTACATGGATCCAATGCTGACTTTGAAAAAAAATAATTCTTTCTGCCCCACAAAAACTGACACATTCCTTCTTATTTTCAAGGGAAGCCAAGGCAAAGAGAGATGCTTTATAACACGCATTGATGGTCAGGAAAACCAGATGCTCATCCCTGATAACTCCTCACTCCAGAAGATGTGTAGGAAATCCATGCAACCCTGCTAGTCTTGAAAACTAACTTAAAAAGTCAGGGTAGGGTACACTTGTGCTAGTGTTCAGTATCTACCCCTTAACAGGTTGTCTTGACTTCATAATACTAACATAAAGAGAAAAAGGCACTTTCAGAACAGGACTTAAATCTTTCTGAGAAAGACAGTGAAGCTGGCAAAATGAATCATGCCGTCACCCAGCCTGTCTCTCTTCATGAAGAGGCTCCCTAGATGTAGGAAACTGTGAGCGCCTGCACTGGAGTCGTGAATCCCACTGGGAGAGACTTTCCTAAAGATAGCAAGGCCTCTGCTTTAAGGAAATTATAACATTGCAAGAGTTAAAAAAAAAAAAAAAATTCCTAAGCTACCAAGACGTGCAGAAATCTAGAGATTTCTTAAATGACGTTTCCTGCTAGTGTCTTGAACTCACGTTCTTCCTGCTTTTGTAAAGTCAACTGTGGACAAAAGAAAGTGAGTTTGAGGACTGATGACTGCCCCTACCCAATCTCTCGGTCTCTGTTCCCATCCATCTATCTAGAAGGCTTAATGGTCTAGGTCAGGATGGCTTCTCTTCTAGCTATTCCACACTGTTCCCTCCTGACAGAAACAAAGCACAAGAGTATAAGGGGGAAAAAGCTTTGTATGTCTTGCTATTGCTTTATACCTGTGTGCACCAAGGTCTGGAACCCTGCAGCAGTTTGCAATGTGAGTCTGAATATCTCAGAAGAAGAAAAATGTACAGTTCAGTATTTCTGGTTGGTAGCTGAAGAAATACCAGTGGTGCTCTATGGCCTTGTGTTCCTGATCCCATTGCCACCTGTCCTAGCCAATACCAACTTGTCATCTTTGTTCAGTCCTGATGAATCCTTTCTAGCAATATATCAAGTCTGAAGAGCATATAACGTCTCAGGAGTCATAGGTATATTTCTCCTTAATAATACCTATTATTTGAGACAGACTGGGAGAGTCTGGTAGATCCTTACAAAATAACCTCCAAGATGGATATCCCTGTGTGATTTGCTCTTGTTTTCCATTGTTAGTCCACTAGACAGGAGAATTGTTATTGAATAAGACAGCCTGAAGGTACTGTGCACATCAGAGAGAAAGTGCTGCCAACTCCTTTAACTCCTCTATATTGATCCTATTTGGTATCAGTGGGATATATTTATCCAGATAATGCCTGACTGTCAGCAAAAAGGTCAGCTCTTCTTTTCATCATTTTTCTTCCTGTAAAGATGAAGGACCTGGTTTCTAACAGTTTCTGTCATGGAGAACTTGCCCCTTTAATGTGGGTCCAAAACCCCTGAAACTGAACATATGCTTCCCAGATGGACCAAGTTAAGACTATTTGGTGGTATTTGGGGGTGAATAAATAAAGAGTAAATTTGCTTAGTGGGAGGTCTATGGCAAGAGCTGCATAGAACTGAGAACCAGGAGACCACTAGGGTGACCAGCATGTGTTTCCTTACAGAGAGTCAGAAACACAGGAGGGCTTGTGGACTGAGTCCTTCATGTTACGGAGTTAAGCTTGGGAGTCAAAGGACATGGGGAACAGTAGAAACAGAGCAAAAATTTAGTCTTATGGGGAGAAACAACTCTGAGACCTGTCAACTGAGACATTCCTGAGAGGAAGGACAAGGGAGGGCTGCAGCTAAAGGAGTTCCTGGAGGCACATTAAGACCTGTGAAAATGGCAGAAGAAGGCAAACCTGCAGGATTTGTCATGTTTGCAATGTCTCTGCTTGGGACAGAAATGGTTCATTTTCAACTCTTTGTATAGTTTATGAATGCTACTTCCTCAGAGAGTCATGTCTTCTTAAAGGGTAATATTGTAAGACTCTCGAAGAAGTAAGTAATTAGATTTTCCTAAGGTGCTTTGCTCTTCTGGCAAGTTCTCTTAGAGTCTTTCTCTGCAGGTAGGACACCTGAGCAGCTCTCCTTACTTAGTGCACTTGCACCAGGACCCATCTTTCTACAAGCAGGAACTGAGGACCTACAATTTTGGAAACCATTCTTGGAAGGCACTGGTGAGTCTGGAGGACAGTTAGGTTAACAATAAACAGAACATCATTTGATATGAACAATGTGACATGAAGCAGAGGAACAGCTGCTTCATCATGGTTGTAAATTCTTTGGACCAGTGACTGCTATTGGACATGGACATAGCACCTGGAAGAATGGGGCCATATTAGGGTTTCTGGGAGCCCCTGCCATGCTACTAGAGAACAATTGTGGACTTCCTAAATGGGTGGCTGTTGTCTTCCAAAGGATGCCTGTACTTCATCTCCTGTGTACACAGCTTTAGTTCTGACATACACACCCGCTGAAATCCAGTGGGAAAAGTGACATCATGGTTATGAAACTAGGACTGGGTTTCATACAAAAGCAGATTCACACACCAGGATTTTTACATGGTCTTGAGAAAACCCGAGTTGTATTTTACTAGTGTGATTTTGTAGTCATTTCTACTTTATTGGAAAATTTTTGTTAGAGTTCCTGCACCATTTGGCATAGCAAGGTGCATTGATTCTCCCTAGAGACAGGGACCAATTTATCTCTTTACATCCAGCCTGGGCTGAAAGAAAAAACCTGAAGACCTCAGGCTGACCAAAGGGAAAATTCTATATAGTCTCATCTTTTTCAAAAGATCACCATCAACACAGCAGAGGGAGAGACACAGTGATGTTGGCAACCTGGTAAGTGTGGCTGAGGAATAAGTCTTCCAGTGGCCCAATTTATTGGGCCTCTTATCAGAAAGATGGGATTCAGGTAGGACTTCATGTGTGTCTCTCTCAGGTCAGGGAATAAACTGAGGGTATTGGGAGTATTAAGAGTAGTAACTGGGAGAAAAAAAACGAGTGCAATCAGAGCTACCAGGAAACAATCACAGCATTTCAGGCAAAACATTTTATTTATTGGTGGAAGAAGTTGGCACATTTACCTGGCTCTTTCAAACAGGAGAGAAGCTTGCTTCAAACTTTTTTGTGCCTTACTTCCCATCAAATCACTTCATTTACCATTTACTTACAGGCATTTTGTGAGACTGGACTGGTGATTACAGAAGTTTCTTGGTGTGGGAGCTCTAACACCATGTCTTTCCTGTTTCTCTTCCTCTCCCCAGCATTCTCCTCCTTCAGATGTGAGCCCTTTCCAGAGTCACCAGATGCAAGGATAGGATTTTTAACTCAGGGAAGAATCCCTTAGGCCTCTGGACTGCAACAGTTCCAGGAATGTGTCTATGGGAGAGCAAAACCTCAGACAAAATTATGAAGTTCATTTTTTAACTATAATTACGATTTATGAAGAACAGCTGACCAGACTGTGCAAGGCTTCATTTAAATAGATTTGAAGGCCACGATGATTTAGTAGAACTGTATATGCTTACTCTTTTTTGAGATTTATACACCATGTATGTTAGTACCAGGCTCCTTTTCCTACTTTCTCTATGTTTAGTCTTACACATGATAACCATGTGCTTTCAGCATCTCACATATATTAATCGTTTTTTTCATCAGAAGGTCCCTGAAGAGTTAAGTCATGGAGAAATGAAATGAAAAGACTAGGCATGCCCAGGAAATCTGTAAGCAGGCAACGGCTATGTCCCAAGTTTCTCATGTCTTAGAGACAGTGTCTCAGTTGCTTCTTTTCCTCCTCATTCTGCGACCACAGTGTCCACTTTTCCTCACTCAGAGCTTCATATCCCATTTTTGTGTCATTGCAGGACACAAAAATGATAATCCATCAGGAGTGCTCCCAGATCACCAGAGGATGGTGAGGAGCAAGTTGGAAGCACCTTGGCAGCTGGAAAGCTCAACAGTTGCCCCAGGGCTGCTGCCTTCTGCTGCTGGGAGTGTTTTGCCATTATTGCCTTTAGCACAACTTAGACAGAGAGCCCTGCTGAATCCCACTGACATGAGTATCAGCAGACAGAGAAGGGATGAGGTTCTTCAGAGAAACAGAAACACACACTTAAAAAGTAACACGAGAGTTAACGAGTCCATTCAGAGGGCTTTATCTAGTTAATCTATTGCTCTGCCATGGGCAACCCCTCCCAGTTAATCACAGTTGGCCACAAAGGGCAGGTGCACACACTCAGGACTGCCCTGGTTTTGGTAATGCAACACAAAGCCTGTCTTCCTGTTCCAGGCCTAGGACAAGAAAAACTATTTAGGCTTTTAATAATGAGCTTAATCACGCAGAAAGGGAGTAACTTGGAAGCATTTCATTTTCTGTGGGGTTTTTGTTGGGGCTCGTGCACTAGATGTTGGGGTTTTGAGGAGCTTTTCTCTAAGTCTCCTATTACCATGGTAGCAACAGTTGGACAACTTCATCATTTTTCCTTGGCAAAATAACTTTGAAATTGGGAAAAGTCATATCTTCAGTATGGGAGGTCAGAGAAATGTGGAGTCAATTTTTAAATGTGTTGACTGCCTAAAGATGCAGAGGGATGTCAGACAGGATTTTCAAGGCCAACAGGGGGTATCAAAGCAGGACTTTGATAGACCATCAGAAATCAACTGTAAACTCAGGCTCCTTAAAAATCTGTTTTAAAGTACCCTTAGGGCATCCTGTGTATTACTTCTACATCTGACAGAGAGCAGGGAGCTGAAAACTGGTTTCTTATATCTCAGCCAAACATGCTAAACACAAACTGGGTTTTCTACCGTGCAGTTACAAAGAAAATTCCATGTAAATAGAGGCATTTCAGATGATCTTCACTGAGTGTAGTAATAAAAACGTGCCTACTTTTGCACTTGTCCTCACTTTCAAATTTAATTGCACCGTGCTTGCAGTGTTTGGTTATGTAGAAGCCCAGCAGATATTAAAAAAATCTGATTTCTTCTCTTGCACTTAGATAAATGATCTTGTCTGAGACTAACGTAAGTGGAAGCTAAATGTCCAACAATTTTTTATATAAATATATGTAACATATGATTATAAATTACAGCATAACATTCTGCAATATATAACCTGTGTTTATTCTATGTCCAGATAATTAATAGTTGTCTTGCCCTTTTTATAATTATTCTACTTGGAGTAGCAACCAAGCAAAATTAAGGTCTCAGTGTCCCATGTGTGTCAATAGAAAGTAAGGTTGAATATTTTATGGAAGTGGTTTTTATATGATCTTATGTAGTGGCTAACCAAGGCTAGTAGAGCTTTATTGGCCCTTCCACCCCAGACAAGGGGTAGAATAGGATTAGAATCCATTTCTTCCTAATCTGTTTCTTCTGAAAACAGTAAGTAAAGTCTCTTCAGGGCATTCCTTGTGTTTCATTGGTTTGGATCAGACCATAGAGATCAGCTCCATATCGTAAGTACTTCAGGTATAGCAATATTTGTATATAGAGCTGGTCTCACGTCAAATTAACATAGCAACTGGAAAAACTGTGTTTACATACTAATCTGAGTGCCTCTACATGCTGACACATTTAAGCTTAAACCAAAGACTTTGTAGATCTGTAGGCCTGAAAGTCACTGTTGCTGAAGAGTTCTACATCTAAGCTGTAGATACAAAGTGGGTCAGTTCCTTAAGCCTAGAAAAAAGTCAAAATAAAACCCTCTGATTTGAAACTGTGATGCATTCAGAGGTATGTGCACACCCTTTCGTGAATAAATCCTGCTTCACACATGGTAGAATATAAGCTTTGGGGAAATCTTTCTGCTAAGGTGGGTTGAATATGTGTTTTTGCAAGTGTGTTTATGTAGAGTTTTTAGATCCCAAAACTACAGGCCTTGCTCAGGCAAAAATCCAACTGGCTGAAATGGAAATGCTGCTTTATACAGTCTGCAAAACTGGAGTGGGATTGCATGTTGTACATTCTCTGTGCATGCTGAAAGTCAGGGAAAAGGTTGCCAGGACCACTTGTTTGTGTCTGTTCTTCTCCAATATGTAGCCAAGATGAAGGTAAAATTCCCATGAGTTTCAAAGAAGCTGCAGAATTTGGCCCACTGGGTATCAAAACAGCTCTGAACAGTGTAGTACTGCTAAGTTATTCCAGCACCTGACGAATAGGTCTGTGTAAACTAAGCCATAACATTTGAATTATTAATGTTCTCTAATAAAGGGGATAAACTGTCTGTAGAACAGAGTGTTTCAGAGCTCTGTTAAAGATCATTCCTATTTTAATGTAGAAGTTCAGCTTGAGGAGAGACAATGCTGGCATTGTGTTACAGAGATTTAAAACAAGTCTGTCTTGCGGATATTCCTCTGTCCTTATCTGTAATAATAGAATTTTTAAAAGAGTCAGAGCAAGAGCAGCAGCACTGGAAAATATCTTTCTCAGAAACTATAGCAGACAGGTCACAACATATTTAAACAATGATAGCAACATTTATTCTATCAAAGCCATTTTATGTTTTATTTGGAACTCTGGCGCCTTTATTTTTTTAAGCTCTCATAACATGACACTAATTACAGACATCAAGATGCTCTATAGAAGATACCAGTCAAAATCCAGATGCTGCTTCTTTTCCTTTCTCTGCACTCCCACCCTCTCCCTTTTGTGTGCATTACATCATTGCACAGTTTATTTTAAAAGTGACTCAAAAATGCAATGATAGTAATCGTAGGCAGCAGGAAATTGATGGTGAGCACCTTTGGTCTGCAAATTCCTTTACCAAGCACTACCACTGCTCATCTGAAGACCTTCTTGTTAGTAAGGACATGAAAATACAGAGGCTTGAAAATATAGTTTGGATGATGTGTTAAAAAAATATTGGGCTAAAGTAATTTTCATCTAAGGGCTGTACATACACACTTCCCCCTGTCTCCTCCATCAAATGGAAATCAACAGATTGCTGTGAGGAATGAGCAGAGAAGTTTGTATTGCTCCCTCTGGGACCCACGTCTGCTGGTGCAGGGAGTGTAGCCAACTGGGAATTCTACTTGGTTCTGGCTCCTTCATGTGCACTCATGCATGACGGTTTGGGGTGAAATATCTTGAGAGAGACCCACATCTCAGGTGTGTCAACCAGCACAGAGAAATGCAAGACACCGTTCAGGCCACATCCTTCTTCTCTCAGAGCTGGCTGCTAGAAGTCACAAACATTTCCTGGGGAGGTCTTGTGCTCCAAAGCTCTTCAGGCTGTGGTGGCCCTTTGTCAAAGCAGCCATAGCTAAAATAACCAAGGGCCTTCAGCCACCAGTAGCAACAGTGAAAAGGAAGTATCCTACGGCTTCTAGAAACCTTGACCAGCTGCCTGTAGCAGGTATTAAAATTGCTATTCACCCCTCAAAACTGTTTAGTTTCACCTTGACTTGACTGCTTGAACATCTGCAGGCTATGTGTGACATTTCACCTGGGCTAGCACCATCCAGAAGAGTGTCTGGGCCATGATATGATTTTCCACATGACCCCACTGCATCACAGGGGTTACCTGCAGCTTACACCCTGTTGTCCAGGGCCAGGCTGGCATCATCACAGTGGCCAGCTTTGGTCAGGATAACATGGGCTCAGTTCTGCTGCATGTCACAATTTACTTAGCACGACATCATGGTGACACATACATAAAACCCTCCCATTCTGTGGGGCTGGGTGATGGCCACCTCCCTCACATTTTCCCACAAGCAGATTCAGTCCCAGCCCCATGCAAGTGTCAGTCAGGATTTCAGCCAAAATTTTGCAACACATTTGCCCCACAGATTAAACAAATAAAGTGGCAACGTTGCACCAGTAAAGAACAGGAAGTTTTGGTGACACTGGCTCCAACTTTTTAGCCTATTAAGGTTTCCATTACCCTCAGGCTTATAATTCAGTAATAAGTAAACACAAAATAAATCTGAAATAACAAGTACAACACAGGCACATAGGCAAAAAAATAATCCTTAGTAAAACTTCTTTCCTTTAGCCCACTAGAAGCAGTAAGACCAGAAATATCAGAGTGATTATGAAGCTCTGAAATATATCCCATCCTCCAAAACAAGGGTCCAACAAGCCTGCCCAGTTGCAAGGCTTAATCTCCATAACCAGGGAAGAAGGGAGGATTCATGACAGGAATCCTGTTGCTGATTGCTTTCATGCCTGTATCTGAGAGGCTCCTTTCCAGCAGTAATGGCAAGAACTGAAATAAATATGGTGATTTTCCTTCCCCATTCCAGTGCTGTCAGGAGCAATGCAATCTGCACACACCTTTGTGTCTGTGTTTTCCTGTCAAGTACTTATAGTCTCTTTCATGTGTCTTTAACTACTACGAAAGACATTTTCTCAGTAGAATAAAGATTATCTTTTTGCCACTGTCTGTGTCAAAATTCCTCCTTTTTCATTAAACTCTGGAAGGTTTATTCTACGTTTTCATAAGTAGCCATTTTAATTTTTCTGTTTTCCTTTCTTAAACAGGAAATCTCTCCGGTCCTCCTCCACTTTCTTCAAACTCTGTTTATATTCTACTTCCATTACCAGAATTATTCTCACATTTTTCCATTCACTATTCTGAACATTTACTCTGATTTTGAATGACTCTTAATACATATATATAAAGGGAAACATCAAAGCAAGAGGGAACAAAAGCAACATGTCTGTGAGAAGGTGAAATGTGGATGCTACCTCCATGTTGATAGCAGTCTTGGAAGGAATTGTTTGCCAGCCCTGCACATCCCTGGTCACAAAGCCACACTAAAAACGTGGAAAGTAGAGCTGCATGAATCATACGGCCGTACGTGCAGTGGTTCACAAAAGTGAATCACTTTTTCATAGAATCATAGAATGGTTTGTGTTGGAAGGGACCTTAAATATCATCTATTCCTGCAAATATTCTCTTATCATTTTTGTTGGGCTATGGGTAATCTATAAAATAAGGGGAATTCCCATACTTGTGCATGTGTTCTGCACCTTTTTCCAAAATCCATATACTCAGCTTGCAGTCTGTTGACATGTTGGGCTTTTCCCACAGATGGTCTTTAGAAACTTTATTACAATTCATAAGCAACAAGAAAATAATCTGCTTGGAGGTCCCAAGATTTCAAGATTTCAAGGCTTGATGTTTGAAGAAAATTGAATGTTTTTACTTGAAATCTGAGTATATTTGTTCTGTAAATCATTGCCACAAATCCATACTCTTTTCAGAGCTGCTTTTACCGTAAGCATTTTACAGCCTAATTTCAAGAGAGAAGGCCTTTGAGTAGAAGATGATGTGACAAAATTTCTTGACATATTTTATGATCTCTATGTGTTATTTTCAGTTTTACCCCAAAATAAAAAGAACACTAAAATTGTGACAGTTCTTTGTCTTATAGATCTGTTTTTAATTGCATCTTCCATCCTTATGGGTTCATAAAATATTTTTTTTTTAATGTCTTGACATTAATTCTACTGAAGCTGTCCTACAAGGCAGCTTTTTAACCAAAAAGCTAATGTTAATCTCACCCACACATCCCAGTAAAGGAGCACAACAGGTTTTTTAATTGTGTCTCAATGTCTCATCTCTTCTGTGGCTATGAAAATTAATGTTGCATCTATGGCAAGCCGTGTCAAGCTCTCTGTGAAATTTATTATACCCTTTGCAGCAAATGTTCTACCAGCAGGTCTGCCTCATGCTATTCAGAACATGTATAATTAGAAAAGAATTCAGCTAACACTGGAAAGAACAACTGACCATAACTCATCAGGTTAGAAAGCTGGAAGCCCTAGAGCAGCAGATAAATTAATGGAACATTCAGATGAAGAGGAAAAACTCGTAATCTTTGCTTTCTTACAATGAGAATAACTATTTCATATGCAAGCCACAGCCAGCATCTCCTCTTTGAACCAGCAAACCTGTTCTTGATCGCTGCAGGCAGCAGCCACAGGACAATAGTAATGGTCCTGTCTGCCCCTCAGCACAACCTTTCAATAGTTTGAGGGCCAGTTCTTGCTTAGGAATGCACTCTCTGGTCCTGGGATGACTGTTCCAGTTTTAAGCCCATAGAGATAATTCTACCTTGTATAGGTCTGCAGGATCTCTGAGGATCGATGCAAATGTGCAGAGCTCTCAGGCTGTCTACTTCAGTAGGCATTAGCTGTGGCTTACAAACCATAATTTCATGAGTCTTTCCCTACATTCTTACATGAGGTCAAGACTGATGAAGTCAATTGAGAGACCTCTGTGTTCAATTTGAGCTGAGAGGAAACCCAGATTTGTTCCTGGGTGATGAACACCAGGATCCTTATTCTGAGCCCATTAAGTCTACTCCTTGTTCATGATGTCAGGATTTTGGACTCTGATTTTGCAATATCACAATGCCTAATTTAACTACTCTCCACATCTAACAATGTGGAGTTTCTGACAATGAGATTTCATTTCTACATCCTTCTTTTGTCCTCATTGTAATGTCTTTTCAAGGTTTCCCAGATGCATCAAATTCCTTCTTCATTATCAGAACCCTTACTGATTTTATTGCACTGATCTCCGCTTATTCTTAACCCTCCCAGACTGATTTCTCTCTTGAACTGGAGACCAAATCCCTTGCTATAAAAAGGGAAGAGCTGTCTCTTCATAGACACAACATTCAGACAAAACTCAGACTTCATCTTCAAATTGGAAACACCTGCAACAACATGACTGACATGCAAAATAAAGCTTAGGATTTTTTTTAAAAAAATTTAAAAATTTTCCCAAGAATATTTTCCTTTCCTTGTGAGTAGAAGTCTTGACTGATACTGGAGATTCCCAGGGACCTAGGGGTTAATTTATCTGTATTTTAGATAGGTCAAAAATGGACTGAGATATCCTTTGTTGTATTTGCAAAAAATATCTATAATTGTATTTTGAGCATGAATATACTTCTGCCTGTCTCATTAGTGACAAATCTCTGCTTGCTTCATTTTCTTTAATATCATTCTCATCTGTAATTTCTCTGCTAGAAGAAGCAGCTCATCATACAGATCTGCCTTCAAGGTTTCAGTGGCAGAGATTCCTAGTGAAGAGGAAGGACTTTCCATGGTAACATCACTAATAGAAACTGATCAACAGAGGAGTAGGTGCTCTGACCTATTAGTTCATCCTTTTGAGTCTGGTCTTCCATGTATGTGACTAAGAAGTGTCCTTCTTAAATGAGCCAAGAAAAAATGTTCAGGGAAAGTATGGAAGAACAAAGGCACATATCACAGCGTGATTCCTACCCATTATTACACTCAACCAGTTTCTGAGAAGCAATAGTTTTGGATTTCCTGAAGTAGAGTTTACATACAGACAATCACTTCGAAGAGTCACTGGCTGAGCTATCATGAATGAATTTGTTTCATCCCTTGCATCGTTCATTATTCATTTTGGTCTCTACAAGTCCTAGCAGCCAAGAATCTCATATCCTCATCCATTACTTTAGTAACTGCTGCCTCACACTGTCACTAGTACTTGTATGAGTATATCACAATTAATTATTTCTTCATGTTCTCTGTCAACTTCAGCATTTCTCAGGGGTCTGACAGATTCCAGCTCCACTAGTTCTTTTCTGAGCCAAAGAGAGCAAGATCTCTTCTTCTAGAGAAGCCTCCATCATATTTATTGCCTTTCTCCATGTATTTACTGAATTACCTGTATTCTTTTTAAGATGTAACAACATTTTTGATCCTGTATAATTAGCATTGTTGTAGGATACAGGTGCCAGGAATCGCCGGGTGATGAGCCAGGCTGGTGCCCAGTCTCACCTGTGCCCAGTTAGGGCTGGCCCCACTGAGCATGCCCAAGACCTGGGGCTAATAAAAGGTGAGGCTCGGTGCAACCAGGCAGCTCACTCTAGAGCAGGCATGGCACTAGGCTGGTCACAGTTAGTCTCTGCTACTGACTTGGACTACCAATAGCTCCGGTCCCTGGCTTCAGAATCGAGCTCACGCTCTCGGTGACGTCTGTTTCCAGCTACATCTGGTGGAGAATGCGGGCAAGACCCTCGGTCTAAGCCCCCTCTACGAGCGACCGGGAGCGAATCCTTCTACAAATCTTCACTCAGCAACTCGGGTAAGAAGATCTATTACCCTTTCTTTATCTACTTTTGACTGACCAAGAAAAGAATAAGCAAAATGGGTTTATCAGCCAGTTCCCTTGCTAAGGAAAACCTGGCAGCGGCGGAGAAGCGAGAACTCTTCCCCGCCTCCGCAGCTGCATCAGATCTCTGGCAGGAGGTCCGCAAGCTGCTGGAAAAACTTCATAGCCAAGAAGTAGCCGGAGTTAAAACCGGACTAGACGATACATGGGGGGTGGTAACCGACTTATTAAAAGATATAAAAGCCGTGGCAGAGGCCGCGCTCACTGAGCCGCTTCTGCAGGGAACCACAACACCTGCTATGGCCCCCTCGGCACCACCCCCTGAAAAAGAAGAGAACCCCAAACAGGCATACCTGGGGCTAAATAACGGTAGACCGGCCATAAAGGGCATGTCTGGTAAAACCCACCAGTCTGTGGCCGAGATGCTCTCTGACATCAGCCCAGACGAAGTGGAGAAACACCCCAAAAATGACGGGGTGGAGCCGGCAGCCGAAGGCCCTTCTAGCTGATGCCAGGGCCCACCCCTGCCTCTGCCTTCATTGCCGAGAAAGACCAATACCCAGCCGGCTACATCTTCCGGACTAGAGGACAAAATATTGGCCCTGCAAGACCAGGTCACTCAGGCCATGGAACAGCGCATAGTTAACATCGAACGGCGCTCAGCTTTTGGGGAGTATAGGAACCCTCCCACCCTCTCCGACAATGAAGAGGACGACATCCCACCACGACCAAGCGTCCCTACCGGACAACCGGGCCGTTGGTCCGGTATCATTCGTGATGCCACCCTGGAAGGCAAGTGGGAGCCAAGTACTGTCGCATGCCCTGTTCTCCAGACCAACAACGGCCTACCTGTTTTCGAGCAGCATTCCTGGTAAACTCTACAGCAGGCCAGGAAAACCCTGAAGGAACAGCGTTTGAAAACAGAGAGTGGCCAAGCCGTCCTGGACTGGCTGTTTACCTCAGATATGAACTGCCCGTATGACTGCCGGAGCTTGGCTAGATACCTCTTCACCCCCTCCCAGCAAATCATCTGGGTGAGGGAATGGGAACGCCTGGCCCAGGCAGAAGCAAACCGGCCCAGGGCACCCGACGACCCCCTACCTGGCGTCACAGCCGAAATGCTTACGGGCTCGAGGCGCTACGCGGATGTCCAGCTCCAACTACAATTCCCACCAGCGCTCCACCATACCGCAGCGACTTTAGCTCGCCAAGCTTTCTATACTGTGCCAGAGCCTAACCCGGTCCCATCCTTTACCGGGGTTAAGCAAGGAGCAAACGAAGCCTACCAACACTTCGTTGATCAGCTCTGGCAATCAGTAACAGCACAGGCAGAACTGTCTCCAGAACAAAAGGAATCGATGTTTAAGCTGTTGGCATTTGAGAATGCCAATCCTAAAATGAAAGCCTTATTCTCCACTCTACCAAAAATGGCCCAAGTCTCGGATGCTGGAAGTGGTGGCCAGAGCCACCCAGCATCAACAACATCAAGGGATGGCCGGTGCTTTTGCTGCTGCGTTGGAGCCCACTCACAAGCTCCTCGCGGCGGTGGCTCAGAAGTTAAACGGGGGCGGAAGAAGAAACCGCCCGAATCGGCCGCCCCGCTCAAATCAACCGAGAAGATCCAACTCATCCTGTACCCGATGCAACTCCAAGGGACATAAAAGATGGAGTTGCCAGGCGATTGTGTGGTGTAATCGGTGCCAACAGGCTTCCCACAATGACGCCACATGCTGGTTCCAAAAAAACGGAAGAAACAGCGCGAGAGGCCCCCGCGCGGCGACACAAGTGGCCGGGCCGGCACTGTGGGCCGACTCCCCGCCCCAGCAACACGGGGTAGTCTCGGATTCGATTTATCCACTGCAATAGACGTTACGTTATCGACTTCGGCTGTGTACAGGATCCCGACCCGGACATACGGACCACTGGTGCATGAGAATAGTAAGGTTGGTGCATTGCTTATGGGGCGTTCATCAACAAGTCTAGCAGGACTAATAGTGCTCCCAGGGGTCATCAATGCCGATTACACGGGGGAGATAATGATAACATGTTTCACATTAAACCCCCCTATGGTAATCAAGGCAGGAACCCGGTTGGCACAGCTGGTCCTGCTTCCAAAAATGGACCTGGGAAGGAACGTCCGGATGGCGCGAGGCAACCAGGCCTTCGGTTCATCTGGTAACACCTTAGTAACTTTGGTGCAACAGATGAAGACACGCCCGATCATAAATATTCATCTGGCTACCGGCAGAGAGGAGAAAATTCTCCCCGTGATGATGGACACCGGAGCCGATGTGACGATCATTAATAAAAACGCCTGGCCTCAAAAATGGAAGCTGACCACGGCTTCCGACACCGTCCAGGGGATAGGTGGTGGTTCCACCCCCCTTCAAGCGCTACAACCAATCCAAATCAAGTTTCCGGAAGGGCAAAAGGTAACTGTGAGACCTTATGTGTTACCTTTGCCCGGTCAACTCGGGGGGTTGATTGGACGGGATGTGATGAGCCAGATAGGGGCCATCCTCTCCATCCCGGAACCCATCCAACCCCTCCAAAATTTTCATTAAGGGCCACTGCAGATGCGCCGCCAACACCCAGACTCTGTTGGAAGACAGATACCCCTGTCTGGGTGGAGCAGTGGCCCCTCTCTAAGGAGCGGCTAAACATCGCAAATCAACTTATAAAAGAGCAACTAGACGCTGGACATATCCAGCTGTCCGCGAGCCCGTGGAACACACCCATCTTTGTGGTTCCAAAAAAATCGGGCAAATGGCGACTTATCCAGGACCTTAGAAAGATAAATGACCAGATGTGGCCAATGGGCGCCCTCCAACCTGGGCTGCCCCTACTAACTATGCTACCTAGAGACTGGCATCTCCTGGTCATCGATCTAAAGGACTGTTTTTTCACCGTCCCTTTGAATCGTGAAGACACCGCTCGCTTCGCGTTCCCAATTCCATCAGTCAACAAAAGTGAACCAGCGAAGCGATACGAATGGGTAGTGCTTCCCCAGGGAATGAGAAACTCGCCAACGATATGCCAATCGTATGTGGCATGGGCACTCGCTCCAATCAGAGAAGCAATGCCGGACACGATAATTTACCATTATATGGACGACATCCTATTCTGCCAGCAAGCCCCGTTCCCCGAAAACATCAGCCAGGTCTTGACTGATCAGCTCAAGACCAAAGGACTAACCGTAGCTCCAGAGAAAATCCAAACGAAGTCACCCTGGAGCTACCTTGGATGGAAAGTGACCAACGGAATGGTGAGACCACAAAAATTGGAAGTAATTCATTCGGTCAGAACATGACGCCCAAAAACTTGTGGGCGAACTCCAATGGGTTAGACCCATTATAGGTCTCACCAATGCGGACATCCACCCCTTTTTGTCCTTGCTACGGGGCACCCAACTAGGGGCGCTTGTGGACTGGACAGAGGAGCACTCAAAAGCCCTCAAACAGGTCGTCCACAAGTTGGCAACCGGCTTTGCGGATCGGCGAGACGCCGCCCACCCCATCGGAGTATGGGTATGTAATCACCCCTCATTTCCCTTCGCACTACTCCTTCAGGACTTCACAAGGGAAGAGAAACCAGAGGGACAAAAACACGACGGAATACGTAACCGAGACTCTAGAACATCAGAGTCTGTGTCAATCCTAGAATGGCTATTCCCACCCCATACGGCCCAAAAGAGCATACGGCAGAAGACAGAAATCCTGGCATTCCTCATCTGGAAGGGACGTCAACGTTGCCTAGAAGTAGACGGCCAAGAACCGGAGTGGATCAACATCCCCATCAGGACAACTGATTTCGATTGGATGTTGCAGCACTCCGAGCCGCTACAACTCGCCCTACTCGGATATCCTGGCGAGGTACGTCATGATGGCCCGAAACATGAACGACTTCAAGCCATCAGTCAGTTCCAGTGGATCGAACGGCCAATCGTCTCGGAGCATCCAGTGCCTGGAATAACAGTATTTACAGATGCTGGGAAGAAATCTCAAGTGGCTGCCTGCGTATGGCAGGACCGAGGCCAATGGAGACAGCATCTGATTCCAGGCACCACCGAGGACAATCTTCAAACACTGGAACTGCTTGCCATAATATGGGCCTTGACGCAGTGGCAACGCGTCCCCATTAACATCGTTTCTGACTCGCAATACGCAGTCGGAGTTGCGAACCGAATTGAGGATGCTCTAATCAAGCCAGTGCAGAATAAGAGGCTACAGGAACTCTTTCTATCATTGCAGCATGCGCTAAGAATCCGAGCGCAGCCATGCTGCATATTACATATCTGTAGCCATAAAACAGCACTAGGCTTGGGGGAAGGGAATGGCAGAGCTGACTCTTTAGTCAGCCTAGGATTGCAAAACCCAGTGACTGAATTTGCCAAAGCCCAAAATAGCCATTCCCTATTCCATCAGAGCGCCAGGGCCTTGAAGCGCACTTTTTCCATCACTTGGGAGGAGGCAAAAGGCATCATTAAAGCCTGCCCCCAATGCGCTCAATTTGGCCCTACCCTGGGAATGGGCGTGAATCCACGCGGGCTCCAGGCTGGCGAAATATGGCAAATGGATGTGACGCATATCCCAGAATTCGGAAGACAGAAATACGTACATCTAACAATCGATACCTTCTCAGGCATGCTTTGGGCGACGGCTCAGACAGGGGAGAAGGCTCTACATGTGGTCCGACACCTTACCAACTGTTTTGCTGTCATGGGGATCCCTCAAGTAGTAAAGACAGACAACGCACCCGCCTACATAGGTGAAAAACTCAATTCTTTGCTACTTGGGGAGTGAAACATATCACAGGAATCCCCCATTCGTCCACAGGGCAAGCGATCGTGGAAAGAGCTAATCCCACCCTGAAGACATATCTGCAAAAACAGAAAGACAGCAGAATGATGGATCCACAAATGCGGCTTAGTAAGGCTCTCTTCACATTAAACTTCTTGAGCCTAAGCCGTGACTCCCAGGAGCCACCCGTCCTATTACATTACTCGTCGCAGAAAGTCATCCGCATGCCTGAAATTCAAATTTATTACAAGGAGCCGACAGCGGGAAAATGGACAGGGCCCAGGCCTTTGCTATTTACCGGGAGAGGTTACAGTTGTGTCTCATCAGACTCCGGACCTCACTGGGTACCTAGCAAATGGACACGCCCTGCCCCAACCAAGCCATAACCATCAGCGCCGAACAACGAGGCACCTCGCGACTGTGATCTTCGCGTTCTTTTTCATTTCTCCCCCACGAAAAGAAAAAAAAAAAAAACAAACCACAAAAAAGAAAAAAACCACACACACAAAAAAAAAAAACCCACAAAAAAAAACCCAAAAAAAAAAAAAAAAAAAAAAAAAAGGGGGGGGGGGGAATGTAGGATACAGGTGCCAGGAATCGCCGGGTGATGAGCCAGGCTGGTGCCCAGTCTCACCTGTGCCCAGTTAGGGCTGGCCCCACTGAGCATGCCCAAGACCTGGGGCTAATAAAAGGTGAGGCTGGGTGCAACCAGGCAGCTCACTCTAGAGCAGGCACGGCGCTAGGCTGGTCACAGTCTCTGCTACTGACTTGGACTACCAATAGCTCCGGTCCCTGGCTTCAGAATCGAGCTCACGCTCTCGGTGACGTCCGTTTCCAGCTACACATTGTAGCAATAGTAAAAATATCAGCACACTTCCTCTATTGCACTCTCTAAGCTTTTTATTCCATCTTCCATCTGATCCATCTCTCTTGATGCTTTTTTGGCATTTTTTTCTCATTTTCATTTTCCATAGAGACACATTCCCTACATTTTCTTTCTCATTTGTTGTGTTATGGAAGGGACAAAAGACATCATCTGCTTTTCAGGTCTGCAATTGAAACAACCCTAGAATATAAATAAAGGCATAGCACAATCAAAGCATAAGATTAAAAGGCTTATTTAAGGAATTATAATTAAAAATATCTACCTTAAACAATGGGTACTTATCATGCCCTGCACATTCCTTGCATGGTGAATAGGATGATTTCTGTGTTCTTAATCTGAATACATTTTAAAATCACACAGTATTCTTTGTACCAATATGTGTTGGCCAAAATATATAAAATATGAAGTTAAAAAGTTGCAGCAGAACTAACAATATATTTGCCTGAAAAGAAACACTGACTAAATCATGGCTTTTGGAAGCCAATTAAAGTTCTTATAGGAGCTCTGGTCCATTTCTCTGTATTCCTCAGTCAGAACTTTTTAAACAAGTATTTGCAGTTGTAAATATTCTCCTAAACTTCCCAAGGTATCATGAAGTTAATGTGTGTCTTGCAATGACCAGTTAGCATAATGAATACAAACTGAAGAGAACAAGAAGAAATAGTTTACCGATTTCTGGTTTGGGAGCAGTCATGTACCTATGTTCACTTTGAATTCAGATCGATGAAGCTGATTTAGAATCATACACAGATTTTCTCAACAGAAAGAAAAGAGATTTCTATAACAGGAAAGAATGAAAATATTTCCCCTCAATTTTGTCAATGGGAAAAATGAAAGATACAAATAAGGCAGTATCCAGCTACAGTATAGCATAATGAAAATTAATGAACTAAAATACAAGGTATGGTCTTGTAAACCACTCAGAGAAGAAGATAAAGCAAAAGATCTGACTTTTACAATTGAGTTTGTCACTGAGGGATTCAGAAATCGAATTGATCACTCCAGATGAAATTTCGTAAAGCGCCAGTTCATTTCACTTGTCTCTTCTGTTTTCTTTGTGCACCATTATAGAGGACTAGGATCTGATATTAAAAATGCACGTTCTAAAGAGTTCTCTTAAAACTGTAGTTTCTCAAAAAAATTGCAAATCCCTTCTGAAAACTGCAAACCCCTTTAACTTATGTGTAGATATGTGATTTCTGTCTTCCAGTGGTTGACTTTGGAGGGGTCAGCACCGCATAAACCACAGTTGTAGAATCACAGAACCTTAGAATGGTTTTGGTTGGAAGGGACCTTGAAGATATTTAGTTTTAACCCCCCACATGGGCAGGAACACCTCCAAATAGACCTAATAGCAGCTTTCTACCTCCAAATAATAGCTTTCTACCTCCCTCACACCTCACCCTTCCTGCCTTGAGCCCTCCCAAGCATGTAGAAAATGTCTAGTAGCTCTCACCCATCTGGAACATTTTGAGGTGCCAGTTTGGAGTTGGCCATCTCTTGCCTGTGATCTTTAATTGGACACTTCCTTCAATAGTTGTTGTAGGATTTTTGTGCTTTTGTTTTCCCCTAGAAGGAATAGTAGTACTGGCCAGTTTCACACTCTACATAAGGCCCAGTTAGTGCTTGGACAGCTTTTTGAAGTCCAGAGATGAAAAATTAAAAGGCTTATCAGATGCTTACAGCATTAGAATACAATCATTCAACTTGAAATTTAGCTATAAAGAAGCATGTTGATGAAGTATAAACTTCATCACTTGCATGAAATCCAGACCCATCCAATTTTGCAGTTCGGGTTACATTAAATGCTTCCCTTTCCTGAGTCCTCCTTCTTCCCATGCATCAATATCAAGCCAAATCTATTGTTCACTTGTACCCATACACAGTTCTTCCCTAATGCTACTTTGACAGGTAAGACTGATCTCATTCATTTTCTTATTCTGTTTTTCGTGAGAAATATTTCCTCCTTCTCTCTGGGTGGACCCAGAGACGTATCAGTTAAAACTTCATTCTGCGGTCTATTTCTCTGTTTTATCAGATCAAACCCCATCTCTCATTGAAAAATCCTATTTTTAGACTCTCATCACTATGGTGATTAATTGCTGCAAGTAAGACAAAGACTCACAAAAAGTTTTAGCTATATCCATAATTAATCCTGCTTTTCATGGCCCCTGGCTTCACCTACTTTCCTGCAGTTTGATTCAGACTATATTCTGCACAGGAGAGTAGCCACCTACCTACTAACACTATAATTACACCTCTTCTATGTCTAAGGCTGCATTTCAGAGCAACTTTTACAATAAAAACAGAAATATTAAGATTGACTAAAAAAGCACCCTTCCCAGATGATTGTAGTCCTGGAAGCCTTGGAGCTGATGTCTGTTCTCAGTGTGTCTCTCCTTATGCATATTCCTCAGAGGAAAGACACAATTATTTGGAATGCTGATCCAGATGAGAAGTGAGTCCCAAACTACAGCTGGTGAAAATTTTTCTATTTCATGTATAAACATAAATGGAAACTGCAAACAGGCTTCCAACACCTTTTATTTTTAATTACTTTTCCATGAGGCCTATGGTTGGCTATACCACGTGTATGTATACATGTTTTTCTATATGTACATAGGAAACAGCACTTCTAAACAAAACTTCTTTTTAGCCCAGACCCATGGAAACTGTCAAAACTGTTACTGGACAGCTCTTAATACAGCTGGAAGATGAGACTTCTGATGGCTTCCCAGATAGCTGGGAGATAATTGAAGTTGAAAGAAAGGCTCTATTTCTTATGGGTGAGATCCAGAGCCCAGGAGCTTATTTTGCCTTTCCATATGTCACAGGCTGAGTCCCTGAGTCACCACCAGCTCAAGCTCACTCCTTGCTGAGAGCAGACTGTGGTCCCATCTCCACAACATCCCCTGAGAGCTCTATTCAGACCAACAGTGATTTCTGTCAGGAATCTGAGAAGATCAAGGTTGTACCTACCCATTGAAATCTTAAAATCCAACAGTGCAAGGATTCACATTTTCCTCCTTTCTGCACTGTTTTGAGACTCAGTTGGGGGATAGTTTCAAACTTTCACTCATATCTCAATGTCTGATAGATACGAAGCTCTGCTGACTGTATTGAACAAAGCCCTTTCTATCCCAGCGGGATGCTCCTCTTCTCACTCTTCTTGGCATCAGCTGACATCACTGAAATCCTTCCTGACTTGCCATATTTTTTTCTCCCCCTCTCATTCCTTATGGGAAAGTAGGAAGACTTCCAAAAAGTGATAGTGAAGAGCCATCCTCCTATCACAACTATCTGGCATTAATGCTATACAGTCTACCAAGCTCCCTACACCTACGCAGGACATGACCCCTTTGCACCACAGCCCAGGGTCTTTTCACACGAGAGATGCCCTGGTGCAAGATGTGAAAGGAGCCCCTGCCTTGTCCACTGTCAGCTCCCTGTCTTCACCTCAACCACGCTGCATCTTCCTGGGCTGGCCCCAAGGCTTTGCCTGGCAGCCCCAAGCAGGTCAGGCAGTTGCCCTCCCACAGGCCCCATCTGTGGTGCCTATCACCCACCTTTTGTGTTGGGACAGGGCAACTTCTCAGGATCCATGCTCTGCAGACACCAGTTACAATGTGAACACTGCAAGAGCAAGAACCAGCTTTTTCCACACCAAAAATTAATAAACACACAAGATTGACTTAGAAGCTGTGAGACTGATATAACTGAATATATATTTTAAGGGTGTTGTTCCTGGTTGTCTTTCCAAGCTCTCTGCTGCACAAACAAGGATTAGAAACCATTTATTTCCCCTGTACAGCTGAGATCATCATATAAGGGGGGTTCCAGGAGCTGGAGTTTTAGGAAAAAAATGGGAAGCATTACCAGTAAAATTATGACTGTCAGCAACACTCTTTTTATTTATGAAAACCTTAGGAAGAACCCAGAAGTGAATAAAGATGGAACTAAGACTACAATGAGACCCAAGAAATCCTGTTTTGACTCTAATTTGATACCACTCAAAGCAAGTGGATCTTGCTTAGTTTCATGGAAGATGTTGAGTCCGCTTAGTTTGCCAAGCCCATGAAGAGAGTGCTCAGCATCTTGCAGGACAGAGCCCTTTGTGCTTGGGTGTCCTGTATGTAAACCTAGCACAAAGCTACTTCTGTCCTGCTCTCCGTTGGGCAGGATGTTCTCTGTAGCAAGAATTTTCCCCATGAACTTGACACACTTTCAAGAAACACTCAGCAACTATTAACCATAATTAGTCCTCTGCATTAATTTCTGCACCATCATTTCTCTGAAGCGGTAATGTTTTGGCGTGTAGAAGAATTATATAACTTGAAAAAGCACCAAATATTGACATTGTTAGATGAGTCTGCCACCAGTATATATTTCAGGGACTATGTACCTTAAGGATCCCACATGCAGCAAGGCAGCCAGTGATATGAAACTGAAAAAAAAATTATTTGCTAATTTACAACTAATAATTAAAAGAACCTGTCATGAAGCCAAGCTTCCTCAGCATGTGTTTAACATTACTTCTGAGAAGGTCATTGCTGACTTCTCAGGGAAGGGAGTTCCAGAGAGGGTACAGTAAGCACATGGAGTTTAAATAAGCAGCCCCGGTGCAGACATTTTCGTAGTCTTCAGGGATACACAAACAATTCTGTCTCAGCAGTGCAGAAACAATGCCCTGTATTCACAAAGACTACAGGAACTTCAATATTGTGTGGAGAGGAGGTGGGGGTGAGGGAAGTCTTGAAATGCGGATAAATTGGTATTCACCAAGTGCCATTCTGTAATTTACAACAGTCTTTAACTTTGGAGGCAATTGCCAAGGTGCTCATAAAAGGAGAAATGATGAATATTCAGGATGTCTTCTGAATCCATTAGGCAACTGAGGATGAGGTCTCCATGTGTATAACTTCAGCTCTTTTCACATGCTGGTAGAGAGTGTGCCAAGATGGCGTCAGGAAGAAAAATGTCTCCTTAAACTGCCAATGGGGAGAGGGGAAAGGGGGGGAAAAAAAAGTGTATATCAAGTGCATGGAAATTAGAATTTGTTTAAGTACAGTAATTCAACCTAAATGTGTGCTGTATGGCACGGTGTAAACCTGGCTCTTGGAGCTATCTGGCACAGCCAGTTCTGTGGACAGGTGTGCATGGGATCACTGTCAAGCTAAAAGCAGTCACTGAGTGTTTTTCTTTTTCCATACCATTCCCTCCAAGGGTTTTAAAGAGACAGAGTGAATTCTGCCTCAGGACAAGGAAAGGCTGAGGCTAGACCAAAAAGAAGAAAAGCTCAAACTACAGAGGCTGAGAGGGGTACTAAGTGTCCAGCCCTGAGTGAGGAGAAAGCCAGTGATGGAACAAACTTTCTCCTTCATCCTCTGCCTCAACTCCCCATTTCCTTCCTTGACAAACTTACCAACATCCTAGATAAGGTAGACAAGGCATTTACAATCACAGTTGGTAACTGATGAGGAAAACATGCTGTCCAGCTCTTACATCACAGAAAATAATGTCTCCTGGATGACATGAATCACAGAGGATCACAGGCCATTAATCACCAGAGGGTGGAAGGGGCGAGTTTAAAGTCATGTGTACCAAACACAGCCATTTCTCTGGGGAATCTCAGACCTGGCATGATTCATTTTGCTTCCTCAAGGAGGAATTGCAAGGGTTAGAAGAATAAATACTACAGGACTCCTGAGCTCAGCTGGTAGTGAGACCAAGCTTCCCATTGAGGGAGGTTCTGGTCACAGGCGGTGTGTATTGCCACAGCAGGTGACGCTCCTCTGGCCCCAAACCAGGGTAAGGGTAACAGCCAGTCCTCTGGGTCTTCCCCAGAAGACTGCAGGGAGTCACTAGGATTCACAAGGAGAGCAGAAGAGTGACAGGCTTTGTTGTCTCTGTTGTCTGTGTCTCTTTGGATTATTGGTATCCTGGTTTGGTAACAACTCAGGTTCACAGACTGTCTCTGGAACCACTCTGGGTGTATAATAGGGCATCCCAAATGCAACTTTCTAGAAGGAAGGGGCTAATCCCTACAAGGCTGAGTTGCTTATGAGAACTGTGCAAATGTTAATTACCTGCCTTTATTGGATGTAAAATGTGATGAGCACAGTGGAGCCACACAGAGAGGTCTCACTGGGAGAAGTACTTAGTGAACTTTAGCAGTCTTTATTGCTGCACTTTAAGCAAGTTAAGAGCTCGCAGCTGGTGACCAGATAGCACACAAGGCTTTACCACAGATACCAGATCATCACAGATCCATACACCTGGCTCAGGGGCCTTCAAGTGTGTGATTTACCCTCTCCTAAGTATTGACATGTGTAGGAGGATGTACCTCTCAACTGAAAAGTGCACTACCTTCCTATCAAGAATTATTAGATTATAGTCATGGTTACTTCAGTTTCTTGTGTAGATGCTGGTGTTGTTTCTTGGTTCTTCCACACCAGTCTCCCACCTCAAGCAGAGCAAGGAGTTGACATAGTAAAGACAAATACAATTTTTCAGACTCACAGATACCTAGTCACAGTGATTCAGTGTTCAGTTTAGAGCTGAGTTTTCCACTTTTTGCAATTATTTACAGAAAACTTTGTGTTCACACATCTCAGATTTCTAGGGTGCTTTTTTCTTTATAGAACTATTTTTTTCTGACCAGTCATTCATTATTTTACATATGATACTGCTCACCATTTCTAGTTGGGCTACTTCTAAGCTGTGATGACATGAATGAAGCATGATATATGAGAGATACTTCCATCATTAATTCCTAGCATCTACATTCACACATGAGTACCTTGCCCACAAGCAAGCATGGGCATTTGCAAGAACAATGAGAACCTGGCAATAGGCTGAGCAGCCCCTTATCTGAGTGTTTGCAGGAAGCTGTGAAAAAAGAAAAGAGTGAGTAGAAACATGCTGAGTCCAGAGCCTTTCATGGAATCGTTCTATGGACATGTTCCACCCATGTCTTTCTTCTTTGTGTGCTCTGCTTCAATCACCAGGAGCACACAGGGGCACAGGCAACATGAGTACATGCTTTTTCCACTGGTTCCAAGGCTAATATGAATAATGTTTCACAGTCTTGCTGGATGCCAGTTAGCATCCTCCAAAAGCACACCAAAGAATTACAGCTAGACATTAGTGAGTAAGGAACAAAGCATCTCAAAAATGGCAGGACACCACCACCAGAATGACTAGCAGGATGAAATAGCTCCAAAGGAGTTTCCCCTGACCTGCTGTCAGCAATAACCCCTCATGCAGCCCTCTGAAAAGCTCAGCAACCTGGTATGCTCTGGACTTGCAGCAGCAGAGGCTGCACTAAGGAGTACCATGAATCCTCCAGTAAGGCCCAGTCTGTCAGTGGTGTGATTAGCCATGGGATGCCTCAGTGCCTGAGAAGGTAGACAGCAGTGCTGGCATTCCAGAACACAGCTAACAGTCTTTTTCACAGTTCATTGCATTGCAATGAAAGTTAATTCTCCTTCATCATTTTATTCTTGGGAAAAAAAAAAAAAAAAAAAAAAAAAAGCAGGAGGTGAGCCTTAATAGGAGGAAAAACCCACAAGACACTTAGCTGAAGGAGCTCTCTGAAAGAGGCTCTAAAGATGGAAGTCTTGTCTGTCATCCTAGCTGCTAAGTAAAACTAGTGGTGGGACAAATCAGCACAAATTGCATTGCAAAAAGGGCTACTGCAGAGATGTTTCTGCTTAGTTTTATGGTTCCAGTGAAGACGACTGGTCTTTAAACTTGTCTTCAGAGGTATAGTTTTGGTAAATCTGAGCTTTCAAGTCTTCAGTCCCTGAAATTAAAAGCCAGATTCCCCACTAACCACTGCCTTGATTCCAGATCTTGCACTTAAAGCACTGTGTGCTGTATGCAGGTATTTGTACCACCAAAGATCATAGCAGCTCTTCCAGAACTGTCTGTATCTAGAATGGTTGGTTACACTATTTTGGAAGCTACGATGATTTTCCCAGGCTTTTCTTTCTGAGGCAAAATGAAAAGCATCAGCTGGAAGTAGAACCTCTGTATACTTTTCCTTTGCTATGAATACAAGGTTCGTCTACTTTTTCCCTTTTTTTTCCACCAAGAAAAGTACATTTCATATGAGCCATGGCACATGTTGGACATTGACCATCAAGACCAGATTATTATCCTTTTCCCTGCATATTCCTCAGCATCTGTTGTCATATTTCAGGACATTTCCAACTCCAGTTCTACAAAGTCATTTCTCACTCTCACCTACAATCACAAGTGCGATGAAAATGCCCAGATCATTCCCAGATTAACAGTGCTGATATTCCTCCATCATGGGAGATTTGGGTCAGGATATTTGCCAGACTTCAAGACAAGCAGAATGACTCAAGTTCTCTGCATTTCTACTTAACACCAACCACAGCAGTGGAGACTTTCCACATGGTCATATCAAAGTGCCTCAGAACAGGCCACCTCTCAGGAAGAGTTAATGGCTTATGCCTCATGATCCTTCATGCCCATTCCCCTTCCATGCCTTGGCTGTTTTTCCTCTTAAATAGAGAAACATTGTAGAGTCAGCTGCAGAGATCCATCTGAGCTGTTTTGCATGGGTGAAGGGCTGACTGTGGCATTGCTGGAGCTTGAATCTCTGACTTGAGGGGATTCTGTTTAGAACAAGCTTGACTTATTAAATGACAAAGTCATCTATTCAAATGCAAGTGGCTTAAGCTTTTTCTTTCTCCTAACAGCATAGCTTCATTCACTTCATTGGAATCGCATTTGGTTTACACAGGTGTGAGAGGGAAATCAAGTAGCATATAGAAATGTTTTCTTTTGAAATATTTTTGGAGAAGAGGGGTAAAAAACCTGCTTTTAGACCAATTCAAACATTTTCATGGAAATTTTCATTAGGGTTAAAATTTTCTGGACAAAAACTGGAAATTATTTTTTTCCTCTGTAAAATAGTTTGATTTTCAAAAACACAAAAACATTTAAATGGAAATCTAAATATTTTCACAAAAAGTTTAATTGTATTTTTAAAGATCTGGGTTTCCACTTTTTTATGAAAAACTGAAGCCTTCTGTTGAAAATACTTAGAAAAATTAATCTCTTATTTTAAGATTTCCCATAACAGCATTTTAAAGCCACTTTAATAGAAAAATTAAAGGTAATATGAATACAAAACCAATAAAAAACTGTCACAACTGAGCCTGACAAACTAGCTGTAGATCTTAACATACATGAAACCCGGGATGAACATGAGTTGTCATATGTATGAAATGTTTCTGCTGGCATACTGCAAAGAGGGGCAAGTGAAGGGCAAAGGGAAGGTTTTCTCTGAATTTAGGGTTTTTACAACTCACATAAAACTCAGAAGGAAATTAAAGGTGAATGGAGGGAGGTAAAAAAAAAAAAGGAAAAAGTCACCGGTAATATCCATCTGTGTACATTTTGAGGCCTCTCAAGATATTGATGCCTAGCCCATGGGCTCCAAAGCTGGGACACTTACCCTAATGTTGGGTTAGATCATGGCAAGTGAGCCACAGCCAGGCCATGGCCACATGTGCAATTGTAAAATTCGGTGTTCTGCAGCTGAAAGTCCAATGTTAGAGTACGTGTCTGTCCACAGGAAATTCTGAGGACTCCATTTTTTGCTCTGTCCAAAACAATGGGAAACCTCATATTTCGCTGCTGTATATATTTAAGTATTACAACAATGATATTCTGGAGCTGGTTAAACAGGGCAGTAGTTAAGGCTAGCTCTCTTTCTTATTTTTCACAGCAACAAGCAATCTGTGAATAGACGCTTTCATTTAGACAGTGATTCAGCACAGAAAAGGGCTGATTTCACTCATTTAATGAAAATGCCATTGCCTTGTAAAATAGAAGAGTGAAATTCACAAAATAAAGAATAGGGCCCCAATAGCTCTGCCTCAATATGTGTTTTCCAAAACCAGATCTTCCAGTTAGGTGAAGGAAGGTGTGACTCTTGTTCATTAAACATTTCTCTAGAAATGCTTAGTGAAGATTAATTATGATAAAACAAGAAAGCACGTCAGAAGGACGACACAGACCACAATTTAAAGCGGGATCAGTCTTACAAAGCTTTAACAATATAATTCATGAAAAAGAGAAAAGGAAAAGAGGACATCGGTAAGTCTTAGAGTGAATGGCTCCATCTCCATCCCACTCACACTTGGCATTGCTACCCAGCTTTGGCCAGGATATACAGGCACACTGCCAGCTGTCAGCAACTAAGGCTGTCTGACTGTGCTGGGGATCAGAGACACCCCAAACTCACCAGACATACCTGGCAGGAACAAGAAATGCCTGAATTCATCACACAACCTCTTCTCCTAGTCATACCAGGTTGGGGGGAACTAGAATTTAAGTGATCCCACAGGCTATAGGCTGAGTGAATGTGAGACGAACAAGAGCAAGTGGGAGTTGCTTGGAGAAGAGTTAAGAATAAAGTAGAGAGTGTGCATTTGCTGAGCTGTGTAACAAATAAATACTTTTAATTAGTATTAAATTTATAACATTTATAACATTCCTGAAGGATTTGTAACATTATCCCCATTGGCAGATCACAATTGGTTCGCTTGTGTTAGATTGGCCATAGCAAAAAGCACGGAAATAATAATTTATGGTTGGTTGGCTGGGTTTTTGTGGGTCTTTTTTCTTTTTTGGTTTGGTTTTTTGTGTTGTGTTTTTTTTTTTAAAAAAAAAAAAAAAAAAAAAAAAAAAAAAAAAAAAAAAAAAAAAAAAAAAAGGGGGGTATGAGGAAGAAACTGAAAAGAGGAGAGGAAATGAGAGTCATCACACTATATCTGTCCCAGAAGAATGAAAATCCAGAAGCTGCTTTCTTTCAGGGAAAAGAACCAGGAAGGAAGTTTTCAGCAAAATAAGGACAGCGAAAGGGAGGTCAGGCTTCCCCCTGAGCAAAGAGGGAGAATTTCTTTCATGGGGTTGCTGTCTGAATCTAACAGGAAGAGGCTTAAGAGGTTACATCTGCTAGGGTTCCCCAAGAGATCACTGAGAGTTGACTTGAATGCCCTTCAGCCTTCCATAGAAAGAGACATGTTTCCCCTATCAGACAAGAGTGTAACAAGGTCTAGTGACTACAAGATGAAGCCAGCAGAATTAAAGCACAACAGTTACCATAGCTTTCACCAATCTCCCTAAATGTGCAACAGATTTGAAAAGGCAGGTTTTACCTTAATCTAAGGGTAAAATTTTTTATGCAAGGTTTATTAAATTAAAACATATGGCCTTTATATTGTGTAACCACAATACAACCATTTCTTCTGCCTTTTTGTTTATGTCCTTTTGCAAAAGTTGTTCTAGGCCTCCTTTCACAGAAAAATGTCAAAGCATTTTTTTAAAAATCAATAACCCCAAGTAAGTGTCTTCAAACCAGTCTTTTGGGGGAAAGCCCAAGTCTTCCAAAGCAATGTCTTGTCCTATAAACCTCTAAAGCAATTCAGGATCACTTAGTGTGCAGGAGCACAAATACATGTTAACATAACCAGGAATAGCCACCAAAGTATCCTGTTTTATTCCAGTCTCCTGTAGTAAGTAAGAAGAGAGAAACAAATTTAAGGACTGTAATGGGGGTAATTTGGAAGAAAGCAAAAGAAATTAAAAGATTCAGCCTTTCTAGTAGAAAGAGGACAAGTCTTAAGAGTTAAGTTCTCCTCAATTGTAGTCCAAGAACCCAAAGACTTGCAACAAACAGGAAACATAATAAATTCAAAACTGATCAAGGGAAATATTCTTTCACTGCAAAGTCCATTGCCAGTCCATGACTGGCAGATTCCCAGGGTCCTACGGAAAGTTCATCTAATCCCCGGTTTTCCTCCAAATTCTACATGTGTGAAGCCTCCAAATGGCATACACATGCCCTTCTCATTCAAGTCTATAACCCTATAAGCAGCAGCTGGTGGAATGAGGTGTGCACATTGAGTGGGTTTGTTCCCCCCTTTGATCACACAGAAGTCCTGCTTGCCTTCTCCTCCCTTCTACAGGCCATACCAGCTCCATGTCACAAAGCTGTTTCAGAGAATCGCTCACAAAGCTTTGGACTCAACAAAATATGTATATTGCTTTAGGTCATATCACTTACTTAGTGTAGCACAGGCTTCAGACTGATCATTACCTCAGTCATCCCACTGGACCCTAGGCCAGCTGCAGAGAAGTCTTCTTCAGAGTCAGATGCCATCACCTTAGTAGAGGAGAATTGCTCAACCAAACATCCCTTTCCAGAGGGGCATGGGAACTATGAAGTGAGCTTTGAGAGTCCTCAATATAGCCAAAAATCCTTCAAGTTTAAGGAACATACGGCTGAACCAAGACTCAAACCCAATCTTAACCTTACAGAAAATACCAAGAACTTCCTGTGTTTCTGGGCATGATTCATCCACTGACTGAAGGGCATTGGGAGCAGTACTCCTAGGTAATGTCTTTTTCATAATTACCCAATACAAATCTCCCAGTCTTAACCTTGCAGAAAATACCAAGAGCTTCCTGTATTTCTGGGCATGATTTATCACTGACTGAAGGGCATTGGGAGCAGTGGTCCTAGGTAATGTCTTTTTCATAATTACCCAATACAAATCTATTCACATCTTTTTCCTACATCCGCTGGTCCTGGCTATGGCCAGTAACAGGGCTCACACAATAAGATGGTCTGATTTTCCCATTCATCTCTTGTGCTCCTTGCCTCATCTTTGGCTTTAAGTTTGGAGGAAGACTGTGTCCAACTGGGTGTGTTGAAAGGAACTGCTAAGTGTAGATGCTATTTCAAGTGTTATTGTTATTTTTGCTAGTAGAGTGGTAAATCTGTGCTCAGATGCTGCACAAGAAAATGAGGTATAACTGCCAAGATAGTAGTCAGAGAACATAAGAGATTAAAGATTATAATACAGTGTCAGAGACAAGAGGAATGCTCACCTAAACTAAGATTTCAAACCCTTTAGAAAACAGATAAATTACAAAGAAAGATAACACAAAATGTAGGATAAAGTGTGGACTCATTTTACTTCAGGCTCTCTACCACATGGGAGCCAAAGGAGAGGGGGAGAGGGATCATAGAACCATAGAATCATAGAATGGTTTGGCTTGGAAGGGACCTTAAAGATCATCAAGATCCAACCCACCCACAATGGACAGGGACACCTCCCACTAAACCAAGTTGCCCCATTTAACCTGGCCATGAACACTTCCAGGGAAGAGTCAGCCACAGCTTCCTTGGGCAACCTCTTCCTGTGTCTCCCCACCTTCAAATTAAAGAATTTCTTCTTAATGTTTAACCTAAATCTCTCCCCATCAAATTTTAAACCATTTCCCTTTGTCCTTTCACTACACTCCCATGTAAAAAGCCCTACCCCAGCTTTCTTGTAGGTCCCCTTCAGATATTGGAAGGTTGCTATAAGGTCAGCTCAGAGCCTCCTCCTCTCCATGCTAAACAAGTCCAACTTCTTCAGCCTGTCTGCACAGGGGAGGTGCTCCAGCCCTCTGATCACTTTTGTGGTTCAAATGGATCATGGTTTTTTATTGCTTAGCTGCAATGTCAAAATTAGGTTGGTTTAAAATATTTATGACATGAAAGAAAGAAAATCATTGAATTACTCAGAACTTAATGTAGGTACTCTCAGTGTGCTTCACATTTTTTTGGTGGGGGCAGCAAAGCAGGGAACTGAAAATAACTTGTTTATTACCGAACAGCTCTTTGTAGTACCTAGTTTTGCTACATCCTAAAAATCACAGCTGGGGCCAAGAATGCTGGGGCTGGAATTAAAGACAAGAACACACAATAACTTTCAGTAGTGGCATAAAGATTTAAATAGCACACATCAGCAGAAAAGAATGGGGAAACCTGCAGTACACTGACTTCATTGATACCCCATTTATCAGCAATTACTGACTCCATTAAAGGCAGAGTTTACAGCAGACAGAGAAACAGAGCCTAAAATATGTCCCAACAGATGGACGGGGAGTGTCAGTGATGCCGTATTTCAAAGGCATCTGCAACTTTGTTATCATTGTACATGGAGTCAGAAAGACAGCGAAAAACACTGGAATAAGGGCCAGCAAATGATTTACTTGACCCTGCATAGGCAGAACTGACAGCGAAAACCTCATTAATTCCTCAGGTCATTCTGGAAGACATTAATTTGGTTTGGACTCAGGACGAAGGGAGATTTTCCAGACATACACCAGGAATTATGAAATCTCTATAGCCAGAGGAAAGTATGTCCAAATCACTTTCTGCATAAATCAAGCTGACTTTCTGAAGAAGGATAATATGCCTAATCAGGGGAGTTATGGAACTTCTTGTACTTATTAGACAGAAAATAAAACAGTATATTATTTTATAATCAGCCTGGGGAAGATTTTTTTTCTTTCTTTCTTTTACTGCTGTCTTCTCTTGCCAGAGATGTGTTGGAAAAAGAACTGATTCATGAATAATTGTGAGTGCTGTGATATTATTTGTGTGTTTGTGTGGGGATATATGAGTATGCACATAAATATATAGATATATATGGGTAATATATGGGTAACATATGGCTATAATTTTAGTCATCTTGCTGTATTTATACATCCTTTGGCCTTTTACCTCTGTGCTCCAGAATGCCAAGTACCATCACCTTCCTCTCCAATCCTATTTAATTCTTGCTTACCCCCAGCCAAAAGGATCTGAGTAAATAGGAGGGCAGGCAAAGCAGAACTTCTCCTAGGGAGACAATCCTCAGGCCATGCTTCTTCCCTGCATGGTCCGTCCTCTAGCCTAGCTTCCACCAGCAGGGATGGGACCATCACCTCAGCAAAACCAGGGGTCCCAGCCTGCAGCACTCGGAGCAGGAATGTGGCTTGGGGTGAGCAGGAGCCTCCCTGAGCAGGGGAACAGGGAATGACAGGCAGCATTCCCAGCTATGACTTCTCCAGTCTGGCCCTAAATGTCTGAATTAAAAACAAGGTCCCTGAAGAGAAAAACACTGGCTGGGTGTCCCTGGCTTGGTGGTGGGGAGCTCCAGAGCCAACTGGGGTGAGTGGGACCCTCCCCTCCTGCCTGGCTGCCCTCCCTGGGTTGGCTCCAAAATCAGCCCAAAAAGCCCTCAAATCCTCTGCAAATAGCCAGGACCTGCAAGAAGTCATCCCACCAATGCCCCCACAATACATGCTTTCTAGTGCTTATGCATAAGCCCTTGCAGCTTGGAGTATCTTCCTCCACTGAAGATGCATTCATCATGTTCAGAGAAGGGTTATCTCTCCCTGGAAAGAACATGCATTAGTGCTTTTTACTCATTCAGTGCTGGACACTCCCTATCAACAACAGCCTGCTGAAAGAGGAGAAAGAGGTGAATTAATCACAGGAAGAGACAATTTAAAGGAATTTGGCTGCAAAATGGAGTTCATTAGGAAATCATAATGTATTTGGAATTAGAAAGATGCTGTTTCCCCACCTCTGCTGTCCTAGTCAACAATAAGCAGCATGAATAATTGCATTGACGCCCCATCACGGGATGGCCACCTACCCTTTTTTTTAACTTCTTCCACAGAGCAGTCACACAAAAAAATTATTTCACCTATTGCACATACAAGTTCTCTTTCAATATGCTTAGCTCCTTAGCTCCTTGGATTGAGAGGAAACAGTATTAAGTGATTTGCAGTTTTCAGTTTGGAGCTATGGTTGTGATAATAACCATGTTACTTGACTCTAAAATCATGCTTAGAAAGAGATTTCAAAACACATTACAAATGGTTTAGACAGCACATCAGTATAGGTGCAGAACCAAGCAAACCCCGGGTGGGAAAACAGCACAAAGCACATTTTCCCATCCATCCTCCAGGATACAACAGAATCCATTTGCCCTGTTTTTTGTGATTTGACTTGTTAAAAAATATATATAATAGCTAATTTTTTTCTGTGTTTCAGTTTTCTGTCAATTTTTGCTTCCTGTTATATTATTGTGCAAAACAGCTCTATAAAAAGCACTACTTAAAACACTGGCCCTGTAGAAGATTTCGTCTAGTGCAGCAGGAGAGATAAAAGAGGGATTAAAATGCACAAAAGGGCAACTTTGTGTGGTGCATGACTTGATCAAGTCAGCAGCCAGTTTTTTCTAAGGCTATGTCACAGTTCGGTTCTTCATCAGGACATTATCTGGTGACCTTATCACTATGCAGCATGCTAGACTCTAATACAAAATTTGGGAAGCTTTTGACACCCATTAGCTGCAGAAGTACCACAGAAGGCCATTCAGATGCAGGGAACTATGTGCCCTACCTACCATCCCTGCTGTGCTTTTGCCAGTGAGAGTCATGTTCTTACTATTCCAAGGGTGAGAGAAAAGCACTGCCTGCCCATCCAGTAAGTTCAGGAGTAAGTAACCTTGAAAGAGCAACAAGGAAATATTTAGTTATGAGCAAGATAAGCGGTGTGGAATGATTTGCGGTGCACAAATAATATTCCTTTTTTGCACTGATAATTAGTTTTAAAATAGTTAGGTTTTAAATCAGAAAAAAATAATCTGTGGATTCATTTTCGTGTATACTCAGACTATCTCTCTAGCAGTGTAAAGGAACTGAAAATAAAAGTGAATTATATGGATGACCAGTTTGCCTGGCCAGAGTGATAGAAATTGATCTTAGCGTAAATGAAAATCAGACAACAGGAAGGATCCTGTTTGATCATGGTATCTGGATGCCTGAATCCAGCAGAATATGTATTTTTAAAGAAAATTAGCATGGTTCAAGCAAGAACAGAATTCAAATACTAGCATATGTATTTTTTATGCCTTGCACCATCTGCAGCATCTTATCTTTTTTCTTATTCTCCTTTTCTCCTCTCTTCTCCCCTTTCTTGCCTCTTCCTTTTCTTTCCACAGTTCTGTCAGCACAAAGCCTGAACCATAGCTAACTACATGCAGTTTGGTTACCAGTCAATTCCTGCTGAATTTTACTTTCATATTCTCATGCTCAACACAATGCTAGAAAATCTAAGTTGAAAATATAGTAATAACATGTTTGCTTGTTGGTCTTGGTTTTAAATGTTTCCCTTGGGATTTGTAACAAATCATAAAAATGTTTTCTACTGGTCTTAAATATTGTAAAAGCTTATTTAATCAAAACTTAAATATTAAGCCAAACTTCATTGCACAATGTGTTCCTTTAATGGAAAGAGCTAATGAAAAACACACTAGGCCAAATTCACTCAATTTTCTTCACCAGGGAGATATTTGCTCCTCTATTACTAAGGATCATTTGTTTTGCTTCATTTTGTTGGGAACAGTCTTCAAACTTGTATAATCAGACCATGCTCTGCACATATTTTTCATGGCTATCCTGAAAGTTTTGTCCTCATTTCTACCCCTGCAATGGCTCTTTTTTTTTTTTTTTTTAAATCTAAATCTTGTTTGCATGACTCACTGGGACACTAACTTTATCTTCATCTGTTTTACAGTAATTATACTAGACCAATTTTTGTAGCTGTATCCAAGATTGTTTCCTGCTTTGAACTCAGCACTCATACTATCATGTGTTAATTTTTGTGATTACACACACTAGAGTCTGGCCATTAAAAGTTAATGTAGTCAAATACATGGCTCTGATCCAAATGGCTCTTACTTTATTTTCAGCAGAGTAGCTGCCACTTCACACTGTGAACAGACTAGAATTAAATAAAAATATTTGCCATAATAACTTGCCAGCAGAACAGTTTGCAGTACCACTTCTTTTGCTGTGTAGCTGGGAATTTTGTATGGCTACATTCTGACCAGGAAAGCTTTGAAGCCTTCTGTCTCCATTATAAAAGGATATTTTTTCTGTAAGGAAGGAAAAAGAAAAAGTTACTCAATGTTTTAGCATTCATTCAGGTAAAATCCCACTTTAGAAAGGGCACAGAAGCATGTGCTGGAAATGAAGTGTGTGTGAAAGTCCCATTGAAGCCAGGTAGAGTGTAAGCATATGCTGAAATGCTTATTTAAATTAGGCCTTTAATTATTATGTGCTATGAGATTGAACTTTGTCTCATATTATTTTCATACCACTGTATTTATATATGTGTGGGTGGGTGTGCAAGGATATATGCAAGCTGTTCACTAAAGAACATTAAAAATGAAAAAAAAAGTCCCCTACACCACTCCTCCTAAAGTAGCAGATTATTTGATAGTTTTGACAAGCAAGAGTTAAATGTTCAGTGGAAATGGCCATATCTGCAATGAAAGAAAGAAGTTATCAGAAATTTTTTTGAACTGATCTGTCTGGTATTGCTCTTCAGGTATGCTGGACATGCGCACACAGCTGCAGGGACACCAGCCCATCCTTGCAGATCTTTGCAGAGGGACCAAAAACGTTTCATCCAAGCAGGGTGCATCTTTGTTTGCATCCAGGATTTGTACTTACATGAATGGGTTATCGATTTTAATTTATATCTGTCCTCTAATTCTGTCATTTGTTTCTATCATTTATGTATATAAAATTTACAGTTATTTGGTTTTGCTTTTTACCTAACTGGATTTTCTCCATGATAAATCTGTTCCATCAGAGTGCTATGGGAATAGCTTCACAGATCTTTATCTGATATCACTGGCCTGTGTCCTACCAAGACCAGCTGGTGTTTCTGATACTGTGCAAATGCAGGAAGCTACTAAAATGCAGGGGACGGGAGGCTTTATAAAAGATCTTAGATATACAAGTTAAAAAATATTTTGTTCACCACTGAATGTAAGCTAAGGAGAAAATTAAGGCTTTGAGGAAGGATTTGATTTAGAGGGGCAAGATCTTTGACTCCAGGCAGAGAGAAGGAGCAGGCACGAGTGAAACATCATAAACTGTTCCAAGGAAGGGAGAAGAATATGGTCCTGGAGGATAGCAGCCCACTGGTAGGGAATGAGGGAAGTTGAAGCACAGTCCTGTGAGTTTTTACAAGACAGTGAAGTGTTTTGAATTTAATTCAGCAATGGATAAGAAGGTAAGAGGGGATGGGCACAATGTGATTCTTGCTGAGGTGTAAGGTCAGATTTGGATATGCATGAGTTGCCATGTTGCTTGTGAGACAGTAGCAGACATGATAGCAAGGAGATGCAGCCAGGCCAGGAAAGCTGGGGCTCATTACAAGTGTAACTTCAGGTACCATTGGACACTTCTGGACACCATGCAACTCCCAGGGGCAGTCAGTCCACTGCACCCCATCCAGGGACAAAGTGGAGCGGGAAAAGAGGACAAAAATGTAACAAACTTTGCAAAATCAATTAATAGCAAAGCTAGTGTTACATCCTGATCTCAGGCTCTTGCTCAATGCCCTGTTTACTGGGGCAGGCAGCCACTGTGGTCCTATGGTGACTCCAGGACATCCCCTGAGACTTGCTGAAGGAACATGACAGAGGATGTATATAGAGAGAGAGTGACTGCGAATTTTCCTGGTCCATCTTAGTTCCCATCTCCTTGATGACTGAAGGGTTGTGTTGCCCTCCAGTCACTTCTGGTTGTACTTTTAAGGTCTATCACATCCATCCTGTGACCAGATGGAGGAAAGAGCAGTGGCAGAAAATTTATGTCCTGAAGCAGAAAGAGAGGATATAATGCCCAGAGGGTGGAAAGTACTTGTATGAAAGGATATACTACATACCAAAAACCAGTAAATAAGAAGCCACTAACGAAGAACAAGGCACAAAGGAGAAATTTTCTGTTTCTCTAAAGGCAGACATGGAGAGTCTAGCTAGAGTCAAGCTAGAGTGTCCATAACTTCTGGGTTCTGCAATCACCCTCAGTAGATTTCTTGCTAACTTTGTCCCAGTTCTGCATTGGAAGTTGCTGACAGCTCTCATAAATGTGTGTCCCATATGAGCCATGTCACATGAAGCCCAGGTCCAGCCCTATTACCCAATAAACAAAAAAGTTTGTGCTGTCATAACATTTTATCACAGCTGGGCTCAACTAGGATGCTCAGCAAAAAAACCTGGCCAGTCAGTGCAATGCTGTCCCTCTTAGCATTCAGGAGGCAAACTGCTACAGGAATGTTTTATGTTTCTGTTCCATTCCTGAAGTTTCCTGTTGTTTAGGAACCTCCTGGATACAAGGGAGATGAATTATTGATATGCCAGCCTTGGGAAGGAAAAGCAAGGCAAGATTAGAAAAAGGGAAGGGACTTTGTCTGGAGTAAACTGTATGAAAAAGCAGGATATTCAGTTCCCAAGGAGCCCTACACAATAAAGAGAGATCAGACTACTGTGGTCTGTATGGTTTATAAACTACTAATCATGGGTGATTCAGCACATACCTCTGGCTTTGCTGTGTTCACAGTGGTGCAGGGAGCTGCCTTCCAGTGGCAGGCAGTGCCGGGGGCATGTGCCAGCACCCCCAAACAGTGTTTCCAATGCACAACCCTGTGGATGGGCTGATATTGAGAACCTGGGTGCAGGACCACACCTGTACAGCTTCAGCATTGGTCTCTGTGCTCAGCAAACACTGCAGCCTCAGGAGAGGCACAGCAGGCACATCTGGAGACAGGGAGGGTGCAGGCAAGGGCCCCAGCACACTGGATTTCTCTGCTGAGCCTTATGCTTTTCTACAGGGATCTCAGAAGAGTTACTGTGACCATCATGCACAGCCTCCAAAAGTATACACCAGTGGGGATGAGACCTCACTGGTCATCTTAAAGGGCTGTGCCAAGCCCTTGGAGTTTACTCACCCACCCAAGATCCCTTCTTCAAATAGGGATGAGAAGGACAGGCCCCGTGTCCCAAGCTCATGACAGAAACAGAAATCCAACCATACAAAAAAAAATTCCTCGAATGCTGCAGAGTTTCTCAGGAGAACGATCTTTTCAATTGAAAGTAGCTTCCAACAGCTGCATCCCTCTAGGTTGATACCACTGAGCCCTCACCAGAGTCTCTAGAGTTAGGACAGGGGAACAAAGAATTATTCTGCCCTGCTAACATCTTGTTCTGCAATGATTCTCATTTAGAATCATAGGATCATAGATTTCCTAGTTACAACACCCCTGCTGTCAGGAACTGTCAGGAACACCTCCCACTAGACCACATTGCTCAAAGCCCCATGCAACTTTGAACAATTCCCAGGGTGGACCACCCACAGCTTCCCTGGGCAGCCAATTCCAGTGTCTCACTACCCTCAGAGAAGAGAATTTCTTCCTACTGTCTAAATCTACCCTCATTCAACTCAACGCCATTACCCTTCATCCTATCTCTGCATGCCCTGCTAGTAAGTCCCTCTCCATCTTACTTGCAGGTACTGGGAGGGTGCTGTAAGTTTAGCCCCATCACCTGGGAAAGAGCACTTCTGCGTGATTAATGTGAGTGGTATTACACCACTCATATCTCCCTACTTCTCTAAAGCTCCTATATATGGCTCACCACCAGCCACTTCCCCCTCAGCTGTGCACACTGAAGGCAGGGAAGAAAGTTGCAAAAATACTTGCTCATTCTTCTGTGTAATTATGTCCACACTGTTCTTAGAAAGTAGAGTAACAGCCTAAAGCTTTGCAGCAGACACAGAGATACCTGCAGCACTCCTGTCTTCCCACAGTGATGCCCAGAGCTGGCACAGAGGCAGCAGCCAAAGCACAGAGAGGAGAAATGGGACTCAGTGCAGGTGCAAGAGGGGTCACTCACCTCTGCCTTGGTCCCGAAACACCAAAACAAAATTTAGTCAGGCTGAGATATTTGTGGCTGATGGTTGTAGCTGGAGAACAACTGAAATGTGCTTTTGCCCGGAGAGGGAAGTGAAGAACTGATCTTTCAGCTCACTGACAAAACCAAAAACAAGAGAGGAGCACAAAAGGAAGGACTGAATAAAGTGAACCTGAAATACATGTTAGTTTGAGTGCAAGGTTTTTTGTGCTGTTTTTTGTTTGGTCAGTTGTTTTTTAAGATGAAAAAGTCGGAGGAAAGATGTTTGACTTGAAGGATGTATTTTGGTTCCTTCTTGAGCTTTTAATGTCATTCTCAAGCAGTTTCAATAAACAAACATTTGTTTTGAATAAAGCTATTGAAAGACTATCTTTAAAATGTCAAAATTAAATGTTTCAATGTTTTTAGACTTCTTTCAGCTGCAACAACCAATTTCCCTTTACAGCAGTTTTGTATTTATCCTAAATAAGCGTTCACCAGTTGAAAAAAAATGTGACTAAAAATAATTACCCTGCATTATTTACCAGAACAAATTGTAACATGAAGAAAATCTTACCAAAAATAAGTGTCATCCAGCAAATACCTGATTTTATTGGTATGTTGTTTATAAGAATAGATAGGATTCAAGACCAAGTGCAAGGTCCTGCATTTGGATCAAGGCAATCCCAAGCACTGGTATAGGCTGGGCAGTGACTGGCTTGAGAACAACCCTGAGGAAAAGGGCTTGGGGGTGCTGGTGGATGAGAATTCAACAGGAGCTGTCAGTGTACACCTGCAGCCCAGAAAACCAAGGGGGTCCTTGGCTGCATCAAGCGAAATGTGGCCAGCAGGTCAAGGGAGGTGATTCTCTCCTTCTGCTCTCCACCTGGAGTACTGTGTCCAGGTCTGGAGCCCCTTTTCCAGGAGGGACATGGACATGCTGGAGTGAGTCCAAAGAAGGGCCATGAGGATGATCAGAGGGCTGGAGCACCTCTCCTGTGAAGACAGATTAAGAGAGTTGGGGTTATTCAGTCTGGAGAGGAGAAGGCTCCAAGGAGACCTAATTGCAGCCTTCCAGTATCTGAAGGGGGCCTATAAGAAAGCTGGTGAGGGACTTTTTAGGATGTCAGGTAGTGACAGGACTAGGGGAATGGACTCAAACTAGAAGAGGGTAGATTTAGATTGGAAGTTAGGAAGAAATTCTTCACCATGAGGGTGGTGAGACACTGGAACAGGTTGCCCATAGAGGTGGAGGAAGCAGCCGGCTCAAACACCTGTACCTCACCACCCTCCACAGCCACTTCATCTGCAAGGTCTCCAAGAGGTTGACCACAGGGACATGCGTCCACAAACCCAGCAGCAACAGATGGAGATGCAGCGGGTCTATAAGGACCAGCATCCCTGCTGTTCAACCTGAGGTCTGGCAAGCTCTTCACCTCCCTGTCCTGAGGGATTGAACCTCCTCATCCCTGCTGCCAGACAGTGATGCTCCTGGCTTCCTGGCCAGGCCTCCCACTGAGTGGTGAGCACTGGTGGTAGGTGTAGCCCTGGAAAGGATGGGTCAGGCTCAGCCATTCCTCCTGATGAAGATAAACGGGGCTGTGTGAATCAGCAGACTATCTGGGGTGTCCATCACTTTCCACTCAATTAGCTGTAACAAGGTCTGGATGAGCCTTCACGGAGGAGTTGCAGGGCTTAATCTGTAGGGCTGGTCAGGCTGGAAGACCACAGAGGAGGCAGAAGGACTGCAGAGCATACCTAGCAAATCCACAAAGATAGTGGCTGTTAACTAACTCTGTGTGTTTATTTGGAAGAAGAGATGTGCAGAAGAAGAGTTTTAACAAACTGCTGCCACCCCACGTTCTGTTTCCTGCCTCACCCTCACAATGTGACTTTTCAGAAACATTTCTAGAGCAACTGCTGTAATTTCTGCATTTTGATTTAAATCCTGCACCCCCCTTTTTGGTGCACAGATGGGTCTCGGGCTGCAGTCCCTGCACTGAGGTTCCCATATGTGCAGCAGAGGTTTCCATCCTGACCCTGTGGCCCAGCAGCCCAGACTGCACAACTGTCCTGAGATACTTTCTGAAGCAGATCCTGGTAGCACCAATAAAAAACAAACCATCTCAAACCTGGCCAGACTGGACACTACAGACAGGCCAAGATTTTGACCCCAGAGAAATTCCAGTGCACTGAAACACAGGAGAGAGCAAATAGGTCCAACTGCATCTGGCATGTGGGCAGCACAGACAAGTTTATCTCTTGCATTTTGTAATGAGAAGGTGATGGGCCATATCTCCAAAGGCATTTAGGTGCTTCGACATTTAACCTCCCACTTAAATCCGTGGGAGGCCCACAAGGAAATTAAGGGTCTAATTATGTTTGGCCCTTGAGATCTGCTTTACTGCATTGTTTACTTCTGTGTCATTTATTGCTGCCCATGAAGGCAGTGGACACTGTCTTCTCTGCCCTCTGGCCCTCTAGGTATCATGGATTACTGCTGTGAGACCCTGATCCCAGTCTCTCAACACATCTTTAGGTCAAAACTGCTTGTGCATGGCCACGTATGCTTCCCATTAGAAAGGCTTTATTATATTTTTGGTGCATGCACAGTGTGGGCATGAGAGGGAAGAATGGTGACAAGGCAAGAGACGACAACTGAGCCAAGGCTAAGCACTGGTCCAGTAGAAAGTGTTAGGCTTCAACATGAGTGACACCCATGGACAGGAGCTGCAAATGCCAAAGAAGTTTGAGACATGTCATGGTCACATCCCTTCTTTACAAGGCATCTGTGTCCATGTTGTGCAGCAACAGCTGCACATAATCAGGACATTCACTGCATTCTGGAGAGAGGCAGAAGGACAACATCTCCCCAAGCACCTGGAAAAAGCATTCAGACAAAGAGGATCAGAAGGCATCTTCTGCCCTGGGTTGCTTTCACTGAAGAGCCACATATGGACTTCACCCAGAGTCCCTCTACCACCCCAGAAACTATGACATAGGTCCCAAAGGAAGTGTAAACACCTCTCTCTCTATAAAACTACCATTTTTTTCCCAGTGACAACCCCTATAATGTTACCCATTGCTGGTAAACCTGGTTGTTAGTCTGGTGGCATCTTAGCTTGTACAAAATAAATCCATTGCCATTGTTCTATCTGTATGGCCATAGTGAAGTTCCCCTGTGCCTCTGCCAGCTGGCCTGACCTTGGTGAGGGGTGAACCTTCCAGACTGATTGTTGCCAGATTCTTCACGACTAATTTGAAATGAGCAAAACCTGGCAGCAAACACTTATTGTGTGCTCTGTGTGCTCTGTGGGCAGTCGTGATTTCATAGAGATAGTAGTATGAAAGGACAACCTTGGCTATAAGAAGGTCTATGAATTTCCTACAGCTGAGTATGTAGCTGAGGCCCATTTATGATCACATCATCGGTCCATACAGTTGGATGCTTTCCTGCATCCAGCATTGGATAAGAAGTATTTGTCTAATAAAAAAAAAATTAAAAAAATAAACTAAAGAATAAATTCAATCCTTGTGAAATAGAGGTCAGTAGAACTATGCCAGGGAGGAATTTGGGCCGAGATACCCAGTCTTTGATACTACATTTAAAATAGTAAAAATATTTTCAGTGGACAGGGAACTGTAAGAGGTTTATAAATTCAAAAGAGAGGGGGAAAAAATGGTGCTGCTCCCCCGCAGCCTCCTAAAAATAGCAAATTACACACCTAATAAATGTATCAGCAGCCCATGAAATTGACAGCCTGAAATTGAAGAACAGACCCATTTTGTTTGGAGAAATAGTCTTTTAAGAGTGTGGAGGTGAATTAGAAAAATAGCAACTGACATTAAAAGTGCAAGATTAATTTGACCAAGCTTTAATTGAGACAGCCTGAATGAGACAGAAAAAGAGAAAAAGGGAGAGGATACAAGCTCTGTCTGGCTCCATAGAAACTCCACCTACCATGTTCTTTCAGCTGGAGCTCAAGTTTCAGCATTACATCATTCCCAAAACGTCCCTTTGGCTGATATTACCCTGGGAGCCGGGCACTGATGCTGTGTGCAGGGTTATGGATGTGGCTGCAGGGTGAAAATCCACCCTTTGGTGTTCATGTTGGGGGGACAGGCCAAGGGCTAGCCTTGGACGGCCTTCAAACCCATTTCCCTCTTCCCTCTTGGCTGGGCACCACTGGGACCACCAGCTTTTGGAGCAAAGTCCCCACCATCCTGTCCCTGTATGCCATGGGGACACACACTGGAGTTGCCGAGGCCACAGCTTTTGCTTGCAGCCAGAGGAGCTGGGATTTGCTGTAGCTGGCAGGGCTGAAGGGAAGGAGGTTATTTATAAATCAGAACAGATCTGTGTACTCAACAAATCCTGCAATCTTGAAGCCTGTAAAAGCATTAAGCAGCCCATCCTGACCGTCAGCATCTCTCAGGTTTCCTGGCTTAAACAAGAAAGTCCTTCTCTTAAGCAAGGAATAAGCTCTTGCACAGACAGTATTTTAAAAGTCTTGCTGCTACTGAGTAAATAAATGTGTGTAGCAGATACAATAAACATTTTTTTGTTCTGTTCTGAAATCAGATCTGCAGATCCCAAATCCCCCTGTGTTGTGCAGAGTGTAATTACAGGATATGTTAAATTTTCTTTATAGCCAGCCCTGATGGTTGTTAAGTGACCGCACCGCCCAGTACAGCACCCCTCTCTGGTCTGCTACCATTCCTAATGAAAACCAGATGTTTATTTAAAGTTAATAATCAATACAGCACTCATCTTGAGTCAAGTAGGGCTAAACATTTGCTTAGAGAAACCATGTCAGAGCCATGATAAGCAGGGGCTGGTGCAGCACGCTGCTTCAGACCCTGCTGGGGCGTGAGATAAACCATTTGGATTCCAGAGAGTGAAAGCTGAGGCCAGGGGGTTGATCTGTACCTCTACTAGTAATCAAAGCAGCTAAAATAAAGGCAGCCCCAGACCCATCTGGAGCAACACAGATCCCTGATGAGCACTGCAGCCCCACTCCCAGCCTGCTGCATGTGCTTGGCAAGGATAGAACTGCTGCTGTGCAGCCTTGCTTTGCACTGGCTCCTCTCTTATAAGTTTATTTGAATTAAATAAAAATGTATGTAAGGCTAGAGTGCTATGTGGTTGAAAGGCACTCTGTTGATAGGAGGTGAGCACTCCCAAACAGTTCTAAATGCAGCAGGAGCTGGAAGGAAAGAAGCACCCAGCATCTCATCACAGTCAATTGAGATCAACGCTGAAGTATTCTAATCTTTTTAAATCCCAAGTTAGACAGCAGATTGTATAGTTTACTGCTGGGTCGGACAGTGAGACGGATGAATTGTTAGGGTAAACTTTTTGTGTGGCTCACATGCCTTCTCACAGCTAGTGATATTCAAGCCTTCATCTCAGTGATGAGGATGAACACTGAGAATGATAGTGGGAACTCCAGATGGAGGTAACTCTGGCTTATCTGCTCTGCCCAGACCTGTTCTAACTGGGTCAAAGCTGTCCCAGTCCAAACACAACTTGAAAATTAATACTGTGAGAGTCTTTTTCTGTTGCTCCAGTAATGCTCATTGCTTGCAAACAGCTATATGGCGAAATCCTTTCAGTTTCTTGTGCTGTAGGAATAAATATTTCAAAGCAGAGTTATTTTTCTTTACTGATTGCTGTTCAACAATCCCCTTATCAAATGGCCTCCACCATCCAGCCTGCACCCTCCCTCTCCTTTCCTACCTTCATTCCAACTCTTGCTCAGAGAGGCTGGACCCCTAACCACAATATCTACCACACCTGACTCCTGTATTGCAGTACTGTGATGAATACCAAGGTGAATCTGAAAGAGTCCTGAGACCTAGCATGTTTCCTGATGGTAGAAAAAGAAAATTCTCTTGATTTAGCCTGTTCCTCTCTGACACTATTCAGCAGCAGGAGCCAAATGCTTGCCTATGGCTTGCCTTGTGACAGATGTCACTGCTCAAATATTCTGGTGTAAAAGAGACTGAAGTTTTCAATTCTAGGCTTTCACTACCAAGTAAAATGACAAGTAGAAATATGAGGAAATGTATATGACTCACAGGCTCATAGAAAATTTGTTTAGAAGGGACCTCTAGAGGTCATCTAATCCTTCTTCCCATTTGAAGCAGGACTATCACCAGTAGTGTTTTGCTGAGGCTGTATCTGGGGATATGATCTGTGTGGTTGCCCCCTTCTTTCTTCTTCTTTTTTTTCCTCCCAATTTTTGTTTGCAACAGCCTTTTCCAATCGTTTAATTTGGTTGCACATAATATCTACCTTCTTAATTCATCTTAACTCACATGATTAGACCAAATATGATAATATTTGTGTACTGAAAGTGAGCAATCCCTAAACACTTTCAGGCTTTAGTACTCTAAAGAAAAGCCAGGACACTGAGGTGCCATCCTCAGTGCCCCTTGCAATATGGTCATGAGCCACCTGAGTTGAAATCTGAGGAAAGAGAAGGATTATAGTTCATAAGGTGCATGGCAATTTATGCCAGCTTCACTTTTTCTTGTGCAAGTATGGAAAGGGAAACATGGGGAATAAGAAACACTCACATGCCGGTTCTACTTCTGCTCTCTGCTGAGTTGTTAACTTCCCTTCCTCATCACAGAAATCCCCAAGTTAAAGTACTCATTTAGAGCTACCCAGAAAAGCCAAAGATAGATTTGGATCCTGTTAAAAGCCACTGTTTGTACCAAACCAGAACCAACCCTCTTGGCTTAAGAAAAAACCAAAAAAAAACAAAAAAAGCACCACCCTCCATTCCACCTAAAACATGTTCAGTAAATGATCTGTGACCAAAACCAAAGCCAGCTACCAAAAGCTGGACAAAACAGCTTCTCTCACCTCCAAATTAAATGAATCTGCCCTGCACAAAAAAGCATTCCTAAAGTTCTGAAGCTCATGAACATATTAAAAAAAAGAAAGCATTTCTTTAAAAAAAGTCCATTTGAAATCACACCATGAATTTTTCTTAAGAGGATTCATCTGCATTCCTAGGCCCTTTCATGCTTATGGAGCTACAGCATTGTCCTGATACATTGCATTGTTTCTCCTTCCCAAATACAACCAAACTCCAGCATGATAAAAAAACCTCAAAGCACAACTCTGGGAAATGCTGCAAGGAAAACAATGGCCCCAGAAGTGGTGGCCATAGGTCTGTGTTCTTAGGACTCATTCACATGGCAGAGACCACCCCAAGCAAGCATTTGTCCCACCACTGATCTTTATGTTGGTTCAGGGGTCCCTCAGGAGAGTAGTGTTGGTCCAGAGAGGACAAGGCTGGGACCACTGTCCCTCTCCTCAGCCTTTATTTTTAGCTGAGTTGGGTGACCCAGATGCTGTACGGCCCCAGCTTTTGCCACATGTTGTCTACAGATGCCTAAAAGCTGGACTGTGTAATGCCTAATTCCCAAGCCTTGGCTAAAGCAGCCAAGTCACACACACACACACTGAAACACTTTCAAAATAGCAGTACGGTGTCAGCCTGTGTGCTGAAAAAAACACCTTTCCCCTGGGACAAGAAGCCTCCAGTTTGGGTATTCCTGGGGTCTGGGTGGGCACAGTGCTCCCATTGCTCTCAGGAAAAGGCACAGGATTAGGCTGGTCACCCGTGAAACTGGGGCCGGAAGTGTATTCTCATCTGAAATCTTCTTTCCCTGGAAGAGAAAATGCTCTTTTCTTTTCTTTTTCTCTTCTTCTTTTCTTTTCTTTTCTTTTCTTTTCTTTTCTTTTCTTTTCTTTTCTTTTCTTTTCTTTTCTTTTCTTTTCTTTTCTTTTCTTTTCTTTTCTTTTCTTTTCTTTTCTTTTCTCTTCTCTTCTCTTCTCTTCTCTTCTCTTCTTTCCTTTTTCTTGTTTGTGTTTGTTTTCTTGCTTTGTAACCAATCCTGTTCCTCATTCTCCACTGTCTTGGCACCTTCCACACTGAGGAATAGATCCTCTTTTTTTTTTTTTTTTTAATAATAAATGGAAATAGATTTTTGCAGCAGCCTTTCAATTTGCACAGGCAATACTCAGAATGCTCTGAACATTTTTTGGAAGCAGCAGATGACTACAGCTGGTTAGCACAATTATAGCTGTTGTGTAATACTTGTATCATCTGTTCTTTCATTCATTCTTTTCATGAAATTCTGCATTATGCTGTGGGGGAAGATCTTCCTGATGGCAAAGTTACATTTTTTCCTTCGCTGTTGTTATTTCTCAGAGTTAAAGGGACACTGGCAAGTTACACTTCATTTTTTTTAATGTCATTGCAAAAGTTGTTTACCCTGTAATTTACAGTATCCTCTTAGAAGCCAGAAGAATGAAGACTTTGAGCAATTTGGCATTTCCTCACACTTGTATATTGATTTCTTTTTTGTCACAGTGGGCTAGAGGAAACTCAGACGCTTTATACTTAGAGTGGTTCACAACAGACTTAAGGACTGAGGCTACTGATTTTTCACAGCACTCTCAGGGCCAGATAACTATTATCTTCAACTCATCCCAGTTTTCCAGGCAGAAAGCAAGCAGCCCTTTCAGAGATGAGGCCAGAGCTGTGCCAAGTTTTGTACAGAAGCACCTCTCAAGGAGGGGATTTTTGGCAGAAAGAAGGACCTTCCCTAGAAACTCTTTCTCCAGAGTGTCCATCCATCCCAGAGCACAGGTGAGCCCTCCTTCCCCTGACACTCCTTGCAACCACCATGGACAACCAGGCTGGTCCCAGGTGTCCCTATGGGTTGTCCTAGTCCCAGCAAGAATTTGGGGAGGAAAAAGGAGCAAAACCTGACCTCTCCCCCCTTTCTTTGTCTATGATTATAGCAGGCAAAGGTGCTGAATTGTTCTTGCATGCATCCTTTTTTTATAGTACATAATCTCACCCACATTATATCAACATGGGATCATGATAATAAAAGGGCCACTGATGCTGATATTAATTTTGATGCTGTAGAACCACAACTGTATTTCAGCTTTCTCAATTTTTTTTCCAAGGTGGAAAAACAAATCATGTGTTGTTTTCAAAAACAAAACTTTTTTTCTTTCCAGTTCTCAACATGATTTTGGGGAGCTTCTAAAAATATTGATGTCTTGTGTCTCAAGGTTTTCACTGGAAAAATGAAATAATATATGAGAAATAGTACATTTCTAGAAGGATTTGGATACTGCTATGACAAAAAGAAGAAAAAGTGAAATAACAGAATGACATTGGAGAAGGAAAAGGGGAAGAAATATAGTTTACAGGTGCTGTTTCTTCTTCCTCTTTTTTGCTCTCCCTATATTAAAAATAGACAAATGAACCAAAAATAAGATAGAAATATTTGAGGTTTTGTAGCTCCCCTCTGTGCAATTTTCTTTTATCGTCCCTTTTATTTTCTTTTTTGCCATTGTTGAATCCATAGCACTGTATACTTAAAATTCATTTGGGTAATTAAGTTAATGAGAACAGTAGAATTTCATTGGGCTGGAAGAGAAAGTGGCTTCAATGAGCTCCAGCATTTTCACATGTCCCCATCCTGGGTAAAAGCCTCAGCCCTTGAGCATCAGGGGATCCCTGAGCCTGAGATGAACCCTCCAGACCTGAGTCACACTTTGCTGTGCCATGTGAAGCAGCCATCAAGCAGTTACCAGCAGTGTTCCCAGGTTCCACGGCAATAAAAATTATTTATGCACCATGACTGCTAAGTGCTCCTAAACACAAAAACAAGTGACACTATAGTCTCAGACCACTAAATTTGTCTCTCTTCTGCACATATCCTTTACTTTCCCTTTGGCTGCCTTTTTGCTAGCTGTAAATTGCATAATTCATTCTTTCAGTTGTTTTATAGTTTTGTGATGAAATTCAGATTTATCATCATTAAATGTTGTTATCACTGTTTACACAATGACGCAAACTGTCTGAAATGTGCCTTAGACTCAAGGCTGACATCTAACCTCAGGAGAAGATGGGGCTCTCCAGACCAATACAGATCCAGCCTACAAGCCAAGAAATCGGGATGAAATCGGAGAAAACTGTTGTAAGTCTGGAAGTTGGGAGGGTTGTTACATGTTTAATTCTGCTTCTAAAAGTCAGAGGTGCATGATTTGTCAAGAAACAGACCATTTAGGGCTTTTAATATTATCAGCTAGCAAGGATTATTTCTTCCCTTGAAACACAAAGGTACTGAAGATACTGTAGAAGAACAGACTGTGCCCAACAGGGATACAAAAAATATATTTCTCCTCTGCTTTCTGTCTTCTTCTCAGTCTGCAGTAAGATTGCAAACTGGAAACCTTTCCACTTTGAGTGGTGAAACAATGGCCTGGATGGTGGACACCGGCTTTCTGTGCTCCAGGACCTGCTGAACCCCTGAGTCAAGACCTGAGAAAGCCATTTGTGGGGCCATGCATTAGTAACCCTCAAAAGAGAGGCCGTGATGCCCTGCCATTATGGGATGCTGGCATGGTTTGTAGGTCAGAAGGAATATGCCATTCCCTCTGAAATTCATTCCACATCTTGCTGGACTGGAGTGACCTGCAGGACATTTTTTTTAGCACCACTTAAGTCACATCAAGGATTAGCAGGTCTCAAGGAAAACCACAAAGCAGTCGGACATGGGTCTCTCAGGGCTGTCTGCTTTGGCTGATTCATAATAATGTCATCAGGAAAGATTAAGACACTGCAGCTTGGCAAAGAGGAGTGATAAATAAAATAAATCCCTCTGCTGGGGTATTTCCTCTGGCTGGTTGCACAGCCATTTCAGGCTGCTCTGAAATTAATTTCAGCATTCTTGTAGGCACTTATCTCCCCAAAGTAAGATTTCTTAGGAATCGTCAAGGAAGGAATAAAGACAAAAGAAATATGGCGAAACCCCAGCACTGAAGACCTGAGCCCTCTCTTGTTAATGGTCTTGGTGTAAACCAGGATGAATTCTGCTTCATTATCTGGGTGATATACTGGCAGCAAGTGGAGACTCAGGTGTTAGTCCCTTTAGTTGAGGTCCCTTTATTGTTTTTGCAAAAGGAGACACTGATTCTGCAGATAGCTGAGCTCAGCTTTTGTATATAAGGCATCTCAGCACAGAGAGACAGGAGAAGCAGAACTATAACACACAGACTTTACCACGTATATAAAAGTTATGTAATCAAGGCTTAGTCACTTCAGAAGGAAATTACCATCACAAAACAGGCAAAAATACTTGTAAATTGCATGTTCTTTGATGCTATTAACTGTAAATTAATCCTCCCTTCTGGTCAGGAAAGTTATTTTTTTCTCACTATCAAACAGGCAAAATTCAGTCCTGAAACATAATGCATCTTAAAAAACATCCTGGTTTGCTTTTCTAGTAAGAAAGAAGCAATGGGAACTGAAGGTAGGGGAGGGAATGGTGCAGTGCAACAGATATGGAAAGAAATGCCATGGTAGAAAAAGCCACCTCTCAAAGACTACAACCAGCTGGGTGTTTGGATGCTTTGTAAAATTTTATTGTGAAATGCACAGATGATGAGCACAGCTGCAAAACATCAAGAGTGTTTATCATGATCTCCCAGAGTGTTCTGGGTGTGTTCCCCTTTGACACTATTTATATAGGCTTAACTTAAGCTGATTTCAATGGAGACTTCAGAATTGCTTCAAGGTGCATCCTATTATACACAGGATAAACTTGTGGCTTAAGGTTTGTCTCCCTTATGTGGTGTTTACCAGCATGCAAAGGGCAACTGAATGAAGAAGTAGCTGATAGCATCTGGCTAACTGGCTGCTGTTGTGGAAGCAAATAAAAGACATTTCTGGCACTCATGCATGTACTAAAAAGGGGATTAAGGAGATCTTTGGGATGGAATTCAGGCTAAAAAATGTGTAATCCATCCTTCTGTGCCTAAACACTACAACAGTCTTCAAGCAAGGGGCCTGAGTCTTCCCAGCATTACTTATTTAGCTGAATGTGAGTCCCTCCCAGCAACATGCTGGTGTGACATGAAAATTGCGTTGCCAAGAATCAGTTTCTCTGTGCAGTGTGCTTCACCTGCTTGTGGTCCCAAAGGTCCACAAGCTGCATCACATAACATGCAGTCATGTTCTAATTCATTGTAATTCTGTTTTATGTGTGTTATATACTTCCTGATTTTAGCAGGCAGTGAAAGCATCAAAACACTCCTAAGGAAGCTGGTTTTGTAAGTTCCAGATGGTGATAGGGGGGGTAGAGAAGGGGAGTGAGAATATTGAGCAACTGGCATCTACCTACCTGAAGGGAGGTTTTACATCGAGAATCTAAGAAGTAACATAGGAAATGTTACAAAATCAAATTACACAATTATTGTAAAGCTAAAAAAAAAAATCGTTATAGTTAAGCTATAAGCTTTTCTGAAGGGGGGAAAAAAAGTAATTAAACCGTGGTATTAATCTTAATGGTAACACTCGTTTCCCACACTAAGACCTTGTGACAGCTTTACTTAGTCTTCATTAAGCATTTTCAAACAGTTCATGGCAAACAGTTTCTGACTCTAACTGTGAAATCCTTGTAGCACTGTCACAGCTGAAGTGTCAGATGTTAAAAGTGAAAGAGTTCTGGGAGAGATACTGTTTGTAATCACGAACCAAGGTCTCAAAGCTCTTCAGACTGTGATGTTTACATTGTACTTATGCAATTCTTTTCCTCCCCTCTGAGAGTCCCAAATTGCTTGGCAAAAGACATGACAACTATTTTTTCACATCGGGACCTGAAATGCAGAACATGTAAAGATTTTGTAACCAGTTTGTTACAAAGGGAGTATTAAAAATCAGATCTTCTAAATCTAAATCTACCTAATCAGCAGAGACAATGGCTTCCTGAACCTAAACAAATGAAGCATCCTCCTCCTTCTTCCAGGGTTGCAGCATGGAGAAGAAATTTCACTTCTTCTGGTACTGAGAATGGCCACTCCTGAAGGAAAGAGTCATGCTGCCCTCCCTCCAAATGTCTCAGACCATCTGGCTGCCATTGCTCTATGGCAGGCATCGTTACAGACTAGACCCTTGCAAAGCCCAATGATGACAACAGGCTGTGGGACAGATCTTTGCTTCTCCTTTTTGTCTGTTTGCAGTGGGACAGCTGATCACAGAACCATAAAAACCTAAAGGTTTTGCTTCAGAACCTCTTACTAAGGAGTTGTGGAAGTTGGAGTGCAAAAGGCTTATTTCTGTCCCATCATAACAAATATTTGATTGTTCTGTCTTTGCTAAAAGGTTTTTGTGAAGTTGTTTTATACAAAACCAGATTTTGGCCGGACCCCCCAGCATCTCTTATCACAAATCACATTTTGCACTTATTTGCATATCTGTCATGGGAAAGGAGGAGGTTTTATTTAAAGTAGTACTAACATTCATATCTGGAATTCACTTCTCAACTGAGAAACTCCTGTGCCAGCGTTCAGCCAGGAGTGAACTTTATGATCATGTTATCAACTCTGAAAACAGGAGATTAAGCAACAGACGCTGAAGTGGTAACAGACTTTTAGCTCCATCAGAATCAGTTATCCACTTCTCTATATTGCTTTCCTGCAATATCAATCTTTCATATTCGAAGGCTTTCCCAATGAAATAGAACCACTGCAGAGCATTATTTGTAAAACAGCACTGTCCTGAAACACGATAGTGCACGAACTCAACCTGATAATTTATGAACTCACAGCTAAGTAAGAAACAGTTCCCGCGCAGCACAGGGAAAATGTACTGTAACATGCTAAATCTCTTTTTTAAATGTAAAATCATATTGCCATTCAGGTTTGTGGCTTTCTTAAATGTGGTTGTGCTCGTAGAACTGACTATAAAAATGACACACTTTTACTCAATGGATCTGCTGTCTTCTGCAGGAAACTTGAGTCAGATATGTTTCATTTACTGACAATAATAATACCTTGTTTTTGCATTTTCTACTCCGCCAGCAGTGTAGAAATTATACAGCCCTGGGAAAAGTAGCCAGCTCTCCTCCGCTTCACGCACCATCAACAGTGCTGGTAATTACTTTTAATCACCGGGTTTTGATTGCCTGTGCAAAGTAGATTAGGCTGACTTTCTTATCTGTGGCTGGATCCCCTGACCCACTGGCTAAAAACCTGGGACACTTTTTCTGCTGATGCACAGCTCCCTCCACTGCAGCTGGAAACATCACTCTTCATCTTCTCACTGCCTGCCCTGCTTGATCAGGGATTGCTGTGATGGTGACCATGCCACACAGCACACAGCCTTGGAATAGGCAGATGTCCCCACAGGAGAGGATAAATGATACCCTGGAACCAGTGATGAGGCTGCCTTGCTACTGCAGCCCTCCAGCTGGGTGAGAAGATGCCATGCTTGAGAGCTTGGGTACATTTTTGCCCAGGGAAGTTGTGGATGCCCCATCCCTGGAAGTGTTGAAGGCCAGGTTGGATGAGGTTTTGAGCAATCTGGTCTAATGGGAGGTGTCCCTGTCTATGTGGGGAGGTTGAAACTAGATGATCATTAAGGTCCCTTCCAACCCAAGCCATTCTATGTTTCTATACATGCTCCTGGCTTACCCTGGATGCAAAATAAAATGCATGCCCATGAGCCATTGGGGCAGCCAGCTGGTAGATTACCTAAGTGGCAAATGCTGGGGTAAGATGAGTCCCTGGCCAACAACAACAACACAAAATTATGATCAGTCTCATTTATAATGATCTGCGCAACAATATGAGCAAGTAATTGGCATTAATTGGGGCTGGTTAACTACCCTGAGCCACAACATCCCTCCTGCTGACAGCCTTGCCACCACCTCCCCAGCCATGAGCCTTCTGCCTCATCTGCCATGCATTCAGCTATTTTGAGGAAGACCCAGCCAACACATGAACAACACTGCTAGTGCATTTCAACTGGTCCTGGGTAATTTTGTTTAAAATGCCAAAGCAATTAAAAATTAAAGTATCCTTTCAAACAGTTTCCAGATTACATGGTCTTCAAGATGAAAATGAAAGCCATGCTGTCACCCAACAAACCAACTTTTTGCAGCACTGGAAATGAGCTTCCTGAAAGCAGACAAGAAAGCTTGCAAGTCAGTCTCTTGTTCACTGCAAGAGATGATGAAGCTACAATTTCCTCACATCTTTCAGCTAAACCCAAGCAGGAAGCTCCTATCCCAATGGCCTGAGTCACAGGAAGGGAAGGTCTGCAGTAAAAAAAATTGCATTTTTCACAGGAAAATGTATTCTATATGTTGCATTTTGCACTGAGAACGTCAGTCTGACTCTGCAAAGCTGAACATCAGTATTCACCCCATGAGCTCAAGGAATTAGATCAACATTTGCCAAATAACTTTGCCAACTGTAAACATTTTTACAAATTTTATGTAAAGTGTATGTATGTCTTTGTGGACCCACTCTCACAGTCTGTGATCAATTAGTAAATTAAGATCCTCTAAAAACATTCAATCTATATTTGAATTTTCCCTTTCTGGTGATTTCATGCAGTGTTTGACGTTAAAACCAGCTGTCTTAGGTAGCTAACTCCACTTGTCCCTAATATTTCATTATGACAAATGGAATGGATTTCCATCACTTATCATGAGATCAACACTGAAGCCAAGGAAGTGTTAGCTTATTTATTGTCAGCCAGGGGATGGATGGTCTTAAGTGCCTCCTGTAATAAAGATGATTCTTTAACAAAGACTCTACTGACATACTGAAATGTCCTTCTTCAGTTTTTTGTCCATCAGTTCACCAAGTTTTGTTGATGACACTGAATGTGGTCACATGCAAAACTAGTTTAGTCTGGCTGATCCAAATAGAGCATTGAAATTATTACATTTTCTTAATTATTTTCTACACTGGTGAGCGCTTGTGTGATTTTTCTCCCTTTCACTGTGGTTTTGTGGTCCTTCTTCCTGCTCATTGCCTAACATCTCCAGCACCATCATGGTTCATCATCTTTTATCCACTGTTTGAGGGGAGAAGGGAGGCTGAGAGGGGCAGTCACACATGAAATCACTGCTTGGCCTGAGAGAGCTCAGAGCTGAGGCTGCCTGCTGGGCCCCTCTCCTCCCCCTGCTCCCAGATGTAGCAGCACAAGCTCTTGAAATGGCCACAGCATTACAGCCTCGTACCACCACATTTCAGCCAAACTTGGTATAAAGGGCTCACCCAGTATTTGCTTCAGCAGCGTGCAGGCAGTCAGGGCTCTCCTGCCAGGGGAGTTTGCATCAGCCACCATCACCCCAATAAGCTCTGACCTGGTGTTGTTTGTACTTCTCAGTCACCTTTATTTGTTTAAGAGGCCAGACAAGGCAAACACTTGTGATGCCTTGTTTATTCTGCGGCTTTCGCTGGAGCATATTAAACTCATCATTACTTCATATAAGCCCGAGATAGGCTTTTTTTTGCTGGCAAGTGTTGACAGTAAGTAACAGACACTTTGCTACAAGGTAACATGTTTATATACTGGTGCGAATGCCTGGTGGATTTTATCCCTGTAAAACTATCACAGATAAAGAAGCTACTATCAGATAAGTGACTATAATAAATGGCTGCAATTAGTGCTCTGCTGATGAGACTACTCGGTGGTCTTTCTGCTCTGCTTTAGACAAACCCCAGGCTCAGCTTGCTTAGTATAAGTGGAGACAAGAACCATTTAAAATAACATCAGCCTCTCCTAATTTCTGGGGGCATTTTACCAAAATATCACTGTTAACTGAAATTAAATTTCCCTGTATTTATCTTCAAAGGATATACAAATGGGAAAATTAAATCTGACATAAAGATGTCTTTTTGCATACACACTCTCCTCCACACACAGACACACACAGACCCTGGCCACTTGCAAGTATCCCTCATTTTTAAGACTTTAGATTTAAATGTGGCTTTTGGTCCCAGCTGGCACTAGCACTCATCAGACTTTCTTTCTGCTGTCACTGGACACAACAGTAAGGGTCAGGGATGTGAGGAAGTGCTGGTGTGTGTACATGCACCCTGCATTCCCCAGCAGCACATCTTCTCAAGTCCTCAGTGGGAGCAGTGCCTTGCCCCTTGCTCTGACTGCTCCCTGAACCAGTATGGGTGCTGCAGCCAAGGCAGGGACACAGGGATGCAGACCTGAGGTTGTCAGAGACTTTGGTGGGTGCCACTTCCCCCGGGCCACCACCCTTGGGGACAGCTGCTGTCTGTTCTCAGCCTTGTGTCAGATATTGGTAGCAGTCTGGAGGGTCTGATATATCTTTCGCCCCCCTGAAGTAAATGGATTTACCTCCATCAAAAGGCATATTTCCAGGTGAAATCCTTTCCACTGAACAACCAAAGCTCACTCCAAAACACCCACCCATCATATGCAAGATCTCAGCCTCCTCTCATCTTTGCTGTCAAGAGAACTGGAGGTGCCAACCTGCCAATGGGCTGCCCAGAGCAAAGCCCCACCAGAGCAGAGCTCCATGTCTTCCTGGTACTATACCAGTAAAAAAAAAAAAAAAAAAAAAAAAAAATCACATCCAAGCCACATTCAAGGGCTGTAGCAGCAAGAAGGGGCTGTCATGTCAGATGCAGTATAATTCTGTTTCTCTTTATTATCAGCCCTTGTTTGCAAAGTAAGCTCATGTTGCTTCATGTATCATATAGACACTGTTTTAAAGGCATCTTTGTTGAGATCCAGACAGATCTCATTACAGCCAGGATTCAGAAATGATAGCCTATAATTTAGGCACTTTTGCTGAAAATGTCTTTAAAAGACATTTATACCCCTACACAGTCTACTCAATTATAGAATGGCATGTATTTACAATGTACTGCTTTTACATATAAGTATGTTATACTTATGTACATTCCCAAATACATATATATGTGTGTATACCCATACGAATGTGCTGAAAGAGATTTCCAACATACTTTTAATTTAAAATAATGACAATAGCAAAACAAAAAATATTAGTTATAAAGAACAGGTTGTAATTTTTTGTCTGTAACCACGCATTCTGTTTATAAAGTGTTGAAATGACACCATTAGGAACAGCTGAAGATGGCTCCTGATCTGTCTTCTACCCCCTCCTGAATAGTGGTGACTTTCCCAGAGCCAGCTAGTAGAAAAGCTCCTACTGGGGTATATACTTCTATGTGATTTAATATTTCCTAATAATAGTTTTAGGGAAATGTCACTGAATGGTAGAGGAAGCCCCACATATTCCGCCCCAGAAATTAGGTGCTTCTAAGCAGTAGGATTTATTGTGGTTGTTCGTATTCCCATTGCCAGAGTATCTCATAACTCAGAAAAATCATGCATGCAACAGTGTGTTTACCTTTACAAGAGCTTAAAGCTGATTTATGCAACTTCCGAAAAATAGGATAATACTTTTTGTTGAGAAAACCATGAAGTCCAGATTAAAGGAAGACTGTCAAGGAGTTTAGGCCTCAAATATGAGCTGCCTTTGACTATTATAATCTGAGGACAATGTACACATAATTCGGCTAAAAAAATATTCTATCAGATTATATCTGCCCATCTATGCAGTTTATACGTGTATTCATGCAGACCTCTGCATGTATGAAGTCCTGAGACTCCTTGGCAGCAACGTGACTCTGGTGAGATAACACAGTATAATAAGTTATTCCAGTGCAAATACTGCTTTAAGACTACAAAAAGTATATGTGGTGTTTTGCATCAGAAAGGCAGTGATAACTATTTCAGTGTAACTACACTCGTAAGAAATTCTTTCGGGAAAGCATAGTTTTAGAGCAGAGCAAGACATTTTCCCCCAGTAATTTGTCCATATTACTCACCATTTGCTATTTTGCATTTGTGAATGGCTTGTGCACACTAGATAGAAATCTTCTCTGCATTAGCTATTTACAATGATTTACAAATTTCATTAAGTGCCCCTTGACCTGCTGAGCATTTGCAGGCCATTGTGTTGTGCAACTTCTGTCAGTGGCAGATTGCATTGCTTTTGGTCAGCAAAGGATACAACTAGCCAGAACACTAAAAATCACAAACATTAAATTCTGTTTCATGTGCAGGAATTCATGTGTATCCCAGTTTACAATCAATGTTTTTAGTGCTCGCCACAACTGTGCAGGGGAACTCGTAAATTCAAAAAGCAAACCAATGGGGTAAGTAAGTAAGAAAAATCAACTAATTTCCCCCAACGTGGTCTGGAGGTGGATTGCACACCAATGCACATGGAAAGTTAATAGACCCATAGATTTCACTGTATCAATTTCAGCTGTGATAAATGAGCAACAAATACTTAGGTGAGACCTCAAATCCATTTATCCATAGCATCAAGTCTCATTCAATGTACACAGTGGTATTACCAGTCTGCAGGTACTTTAAATAGATCATTTCAAGTGAAGTGATCAGCTCAATTTGAAGTGTACTTTTGAAGACTAAAGACTTGGATCCATTAATGAATGATATACTGAAGGAAGGGAAGCAAAGTTCCCTTATAAGCGAAGACACAGGTAGCAACCCATACTAAATGAACACTTCATAAAAAATACCTTGAGGCATCCTTGTTTGTTGTGTGTCTCTGTGGACTACTGTTAATGTTATGAGTTCACAATAGGAGTTTCATATTTGCATGGGTAATGCAAAGCCCTCCCATCTCCATGAAGAGAGAAGATGACTTCCATGATCAGAAGGCATCACTCTCAGATGAGATCAGGGCAAGGTTTACCTGGACTGTTTGTGCCTTGCAGCATCTTCCTCATCCAGAAAAAGGAAATGGTTTCACTTATTCATGGAAGTGCCTCCTGTTTTCTGCTCATTATTGCTATAGCATTATTGTTCATTAATGCTATAGCATTATTGCTATAAACCCCAGAGTTCCATAGGAGTGATCAGGTACACATATTTTTGCAAAAACATCTGAAACTACTGGAAAACTGGATATTTGTATGAAACCAAATAGGACAGGTGTGCAAGGTATCAAGGTGGTTGAAGAAGAGAGCTTTTTAAATAATAGAATGAAAAAACCTTATTTTTCATATTTTGTTTCCCTGTTATGGTCACCCTACTTTTTTTAATCTGTTATATAAGTATTTCTGAGTTAGCCTTCTGCAAAACCATGTTTTAGTAAATTTAACTGCTATTAAATATAGCTCCAGAAATTAAAATAGCTGTTGCATTCCTCCAAAATATCTCCTTAAATCACAGTTCAGGAAAACATCATTCACCTTAATGGAGAACCACTGTAATGGAGCAAGAAGTAACTTGGAAGCTGGAGCAGCAAAGACAGGAAGACATGTTTCAAGTTCCCCCTTGTGTTTTCTTAGGAAGCAAAGCTATCTTTATAGAAGTAACTCACACAGTTCCAGCCAGGTCCACATAGTTTTAGACCAGACTTAGTTCAACCTCTCCTCACTTTTTTCCTTTTGATATATACAATAAAAGCCCTAGGACAAAGTGTTTGGCAAAGGTGCACACATATATCTTAAGACACATAGAGAATTATATTAATGTTGGTAGCTGGATTAATTACTTCTTACGGGGGCTGAGAAAGGGTCCCTGCACTCATATCTATTTTCTAGAGTTTATTGGTCTTCACTGCAAGTTACTCAAGACTGCAGCCTGGTTTGAACACTGGGCTAACTCACAATACATCACAAAATGTAATGATATATCCCCTTGCAGGAGTACAATAGCAGCACTGTTTAATAGCTTGCCATACTTTCAGGATTTGAAAAAATGTTGGCCAGAGAGGTGAAAGAGAGGAGTCCTTTCCATTCATGAGCCAGGAATGGGATGTGAAGTACCCATTTCTCAGGACCTGCCTGGGTTTTTCTGTTTTGTTGATTGTCAGCCTGGTTTTATACCAGGAAGTGTTTAAAGTCCGTCAAATGTCCAAAAAGATTGCAAATGTGCTGTGTTTAAAATGCCTGTGATATTTATTTGTGCCCCAGAAACTTCCTAAATCCAAAGAAAAAGGAAGAAAAAAAAGAAGTGAAAACCAAAAAAGCACGAAGTCTGGCTTTAGCAGTCTGGTCCTTGGTGGCTGATTTATTAGCTTTCCTGTTTTCATCAACACATTCAAGTTGCTAAAATTCATCCTGCTAAGCCTAATGTGTCTGTCATTCCTCTCCACCTCAGTATCTTCTGCAGCAGCAAGAAACAGATCTCTGATCAACAGCTGTAATGCCTTCCCAGGAGCATCCTCCAGTTAAAAAAAAGAAGAGAGGGATGGGGCTTGGGGCAGTCCTTCAGTCCCATCATCTTTCTTGATCTTCCTTTGTTGCTAAGTTGTTGCACTGCCTGCACTTTCATTTTCTAATGGGGACGGGGAGTTTCAAGACTCATCTGTTTAATGATCTCACAATATGACAAGTAACAGGCTTGCACACCTCCTGAGGGAAGTGTCTGTTCTTTCATTTCTGCAATAACAAAAATAATCTGTGAGCACTGGGTAAACATTTAGAAAAGTGTTCTGCAGATGTTTGTCCCACTGGAGGTCAATGCATTCAACGATATCTGCTATCTACAACTTCTTTTCCATTCAGTTCTTCACCACTCTTGGTGGAGGTTCTACATTGCTGACAACAACGTGAGTGAGAGGGACATTTTCATTAGTATGCCAATAAGTAGTCATTTGTAGTAAAATTCACTCTGTAACGGTCAGGGCCAAAAATTTTTTTCAGAGATTTTTTTAAGAGGACCAAAACCCTGATCTTGGAGTAATGTCTTCAAAACAGACTGCTGGGGGCTGTCTGAGAGAGAGGGAAAAAGCAAAGATAGTGTATTTAACACCCTCTCCTTCATGCTGTCCTGCCTCTGCCCACCCCTAAGACTTCCCACACCTGATATGGTGTGACCTCTTATGGATTTCCCTTGAGTTTTCTTCTATCATTCAACACACCCATAGAAAGACACCATCCAGCTCATCTTCCACTTTCATTGGCCTTGATTTTTTCTCCCATTAGTTACACTTGATGGTGCCTTAGTTGTGCACAGGAATCTATGTCTCTGTGTGTCCTTTCACATTTTTTGCATCAAGGTGGGAGTAATAAAGTGCAGTTTAAGTTAGATTTAGATGATCTCCAGGCCAAAAGGTATTAATGACAGCAGAAATGTCAGCTACACCACATAAGACAAGCAAGAACCTGGATACATGATATGCTGTATGTATATCCCATAAATCTTGAGCTCAGTAGCTAGATGAAGAACCACTTTTAAACAGCAAAATCAGAGGTTCAGCCCCACTCACAGGTTTCCTGCAAACAGAAAAAGGGAACTCTAATCTCCAAAACTATTATGTTGTAAGCAGTTCTGTATGCAAGTCCATTAGTAACAAACATGTTGGAGGAAGTAATTATGGTGGTAAGTTTATTGACAGAACTGGAAAAACCCTTTGCATCACTTTTCTAATTCTCTTCACTTTTTGCTTTTTTTCTGCATGCACAGTACTACTTCTGCTAATTTGGGCTCCCTGGGCTAAGGCAAGCTGCATAAAAACTCTGATGAATATCCTAAAATGAAGTAGAAGAGCTGGCAATCAAAAAGACTCCAGAACAGATGCAAAGTAGTCAAGCATTCTGAGAAAGAAAAGTGTGAAAAAATATCTAATAGATGACTGGAGGGCTTCAGTCCTTCAGTTATGAGAGACTGAGAGCTTATCTCAGTGAAGCATGACACTTGCAGATTCCAAAGGACATTATGGCAAGGGAAAAAAGAATGGGAATTCAGCGTAGCCAAATTTAAAAGGAAGTATATAAAAAACAGGATTGTTTACACTCAGTTCTGACTTTGTCAGCATGAAAGCCACCCTCTAAGATGTGCCTGTATTACCTTAGAGTAATTTGTAGTAAATAAGAGTCTAAACACATATAAGTGATTGGGATATTCTGTAACTTGAGTGCCTGGGTGTACAGCTGAGCACATGCATTCTAGCAAGGGGGTTTTGGCCGTACAGTTGATTTACAGACCTGAAGGGCATACTGCTGCAGGTATGTTTTGCCTTTACCCACTACCTTGTGGGGCAGAGACCATCTTGGACAATGGGGTTTGAAACTGGGGATGGATTTTTAATAGGAGCTGCTGGCATGCAGCACACTCCAGCCCTTCTGTGGACGACTGACTGGTTTGAATCAGTGGCCCCTATCAAAGGAGAAGCTGCATGATCTCTGCACCTTGGTTTCTGATAAGGTGCATGTGAGGCATATTGTCCCCTACTATCTGTCAATGATTTGTTGCCAAAATACTTGTTCTCTCATTTATCATTGTATGGACAGTATCTTGATAGTAGCAGAAGAACAAAACCAAGTAAATTCTGTTTTAGAGACTGGATGTGGCACTCAGTGCCATGGTCTAGTAACTGCAGCGATAGTGGATCAAGGGTTGGACTTGATGATCTCTGAGGTCCCTTCCAACCCAGCTAATTCTATGATTCTATGTTTTTGCAGCAGTTATTGCCAGTGGGCAAGCAGCAGGACTTTGGGTAGCACCTGAAAAAATTAAAAATATGGCTCCATAGCAGTATCTTGGTTAGAGGATACAAAATCAAACCATCACTCTGTGGAAAATAAAACTTACAGGTAGTGTGCAAACTCTCAATGACCTTCAGAGACTTGTGGGAGCTATCAACTGGATCAGGCCTCTTTTAGGGATCACCACAGAAGATGCGCATCCTCTGTTTTCACTGTTAAAAGATGAGGTTTAGCATCAACCTGAACTTTGACCCATGAAGTGTGACAAGCTCTAAACAAGATCTCTACAGCAGTTTCTACTCAAGAATTCATCATTCCAGCTTTTGGGATACTGGGACAATGGGTATCCCTTATTTATTCTGTTAATTAGCAGGTACTGTTATTAGGTTAGAAGGTGCTTATTTCTCATGTCAGTCTTCATGGCCCTGTAGCAGAAGGCAATAAGATTGCTGGCCTTCTAGCAGTTATGGCTCAGGTTTAAAATATGTTCATGTCTCTATTGACACCTTTTCAGCCTGTATCTTTGTGGCTGCTCATACTAGGGAAAAATCTCATGATGTTAAGAGACACCTTCTATCTGCATTTGCAGTGCTTGGTGTTCCAGCACAGGTAAAAACAGATAGCAGGTCAGCACACAAATCAAGATCTGTCTTTGAGGTTTTTCAGCAATAGGGTATCAAACATGTCACTGGAATTCCTCATTCCCCAACAGGGCAAGCTATCATTGAATGAGCACATGGCAGATTAAAATCCATGTTAGCAAAACAGAAAAGGGGAAGAGTAGGATACACCCCTCATGAATGCTTACAAAAAGCACTCTATGTCTTCAGCTGCATCAACCGAGAAGAAAATGATGTGACCCCAGCAGAAAAACACTTTGGAAAGGCGCAAAGTATACAGCAAGGGAAGGCGTGTGTTAAAATTCGGGATCTTAATATGCATTTATGGGAAGGGCCATTTCCTTTAATAACTTGGGCATGAGGACATGCTTGTGTTTCCACAAATTCTGGACTTCAATGGATCCCGGGTTAGGGATCCAGCCTTGAAGGAAAAGGACTGACATTCCCTCCGACCGTCTGTGCAGCTGTTGAATTTTTTGCTTATGGACATGGTTCTGATGGCTTATACTGCTGAGTCTGGTGGGAGGAACCTGGGAGGGTCTTGTGGGTGGAGGAGGGTCTTGTGGGTGGATCCTGGGGAGTGGCTAAGGTATAAATAGGACCCTCAGATGAATAAAGTTTGTCTTAGCAAGGGTTACTTGTGAGTCTGTGAATTCAACTCCACAAAAAAATAAAGTACACTGATTTTAGATAGAAGCATTGCATGCAAAAGTTATTTAAAGCCTCTGATAAACAGTTTGAAACCGGATAGCTAAGCCCAGACTGCAGCATTTGTGGGTAAAGTTGGGGACAGTGAGTTTTGTAATGGAATTCAGAGCAATTTGGATTTTTGAGCACTTTGAGATCTGATGAAAATCACTAGAAGGAAATCAAACATATTAATGTATCTATAGCAAGGAGTGAGGTCAATGATTATGTGTTAAATGAAACAGCCATAGAATCATAGAATGGCTTGGGTTGGAAGAGACCTTAAATATTGTCTAGTTCTAACCCCCCACCTCCTACTGGACCAGGTTGCTCAAAGACCCATCCAGCCTGGCCTTGAACACTTCCAGGGAGAGGACAGCCACAACTTTCCTGGGCAACCTGTTTCAGCATCTCACAGCCCTCATAGGAAATAGTTTTTTCTTCATGTCTAACCTAAATCTCCCCTCTCCAAGTTTTAAACGACCGCCCCTTGACCTCTCACTACAAACCTGTGCAAAAAGCTGTAATCCAGGTTTCTTGTAGGTCCCCTTCAGATATTGAAAGGTGACCTCTGAGCCTCCTCTTCTCCAGGCTGAACAACCCCAACTTCCTCAGTCTGCATTCATAGCTCCAGGTGCTCCAGCCCTCTGATCATTTTTGTGGCTCTCCTCTGGAGATGCTCAAGGAGCTCTATGCTCTTCTTATGTTGGGTCTCCAGAATTGAACACAGTGCTCCATATGGAGTCCCACAAGAGCAGAGCAGAAGGGGAAAATCACCTCTCTGGAACTGCTGTCTATGCCTCTTTTCATGCAGCTCAGGACATGGTTGGATGTCTGGGCTGTAAATGCACATTGACAGCTGATGTTAAGTTTCTGTCTGATATCCCCCGCAAGAATTTCTTCTCTGGGCTGTCGTCAACACCATCCATCATGCTGATCAGGAAAAAACATTTGAGAATCATTGTAGAAAAAAAAAATGGAAATTGTAAACCTAGCTCAGAACACCAGTAAAGGTAAAAGTGAAAGAGGTTGTGTTGTTCCTGCATGTTCCCCTGGTTGGGTGCCTTATTTATGAGTGTCCCTTGCTGTTTTTATTGTTGTGACTATGTTCATCTCAATAGCCAAAAGTGAGGGTCCCATGCAGCTCAGCAGGGTGTCTATGTAGGAAAGCCCCTGCTCAGAAACATTTAGAGTAGAAATTTTAAAAATGCCTGAGAAGGTATTCTGGGAGGTGGTCTTTTTTTGTCTCCATAGAGTATGGAGGGACTACAGGCAGATAGCTTTGGCCACAAGGCCCCTCTTGCCCAGCCAAAACCAGAGGAGGTGCTCCCTATGTTGCAAACCCAACCCCTCTGGTCTTGCACCACTCTGACCAAAATGCCGCAATCCATGCAAAGTTATGTCTACAGTACCTGACCACATAGCCACCAGGAGCCACATGTACCCACTTTGGTGTGGGGATGTGGTACCCTTCTTAGTGGTGCCAGTTGAGAGAGATGAATGAAGCTCCCCCATGAGAGCATCCATGGGGGAGAGCAAGACACTAGTCTGAGCCCAGAAAGAAAAGTAGCAACAGTGAGGCAATCAAAAAATTAATTTTAACTGTGGGACAGGGATTAACTACACAGTATTCAAAGGGTACAAACCAGGGTTTCATTTATTATGGTACAACACATCTGCTCCAGCCATAGCTGCCCACAACTTCCCCAGGTTCAGCAGCATTTTCTCACAAGCCTTTCTGACTGACCCAAACCATTAGTGCAGAGGCTGATGGCTTTTGTTTTTCTCCTGATCCTTTTTTTTTTTTTCTAGTGGGCTCTACCTCTAATGTGTAATAGTGCTTTGCTTCTTTTCAAACAGAAAGGTCTCAGCCCAGTCATCCTTTAATGACTCCCTTGCAGCCAGTTAGCCCACAAAAATAAGCAAACTGGAGAAAGGAGTCAGAGTCTAAGCCCCTTATAAGAGATTGATTGTAAAGCTGGTGGCAACATGACAAGCTGATTTGTGGTGGCTCCTCATAGCTTGTTTGAACTGTAAACCTCAGTCACATTTATTTATTGTATCAATGCAAATTTGTCACAACCAGAATCAACGTAAAGGCTGGTATCTTGTGCCTTGACCAATGCTTGGCCTGGCACAAGGAAAGCACAGGTATGTGGGCATGTGAGACACCTCGTGCATTTCCTCTTGAACCCCCCTCTTGAACCTCTCCTTTGCTTCAATGTGTGATGGATCAGGAGGTCAACATGCTGCCATGTTTGGTGATGCTATGGCTTTCCATAACAGCACTGGGTGGGGGCTCTGCAGGTCTTTCACAGGGACCTGTACCCTTTTGCAAGGCTTCTTTCCCTTCAATGTCACCTTTTCCAGTGATAGCTGGAGCAGCTTTTTCTTCTTCCTCCATAGCATGCAGATTGCCAGCAAACCTGAGGGGCCTCCAGCTAATTTCCACACTTGGATCTAGGACTGTATCTGCATTATATTTTCATGAAACACTAGTTGTATAGTGGGTCCCTCTACCTTCTACACAAACGTGATTTAATGTCTTCCTCACGAGCGGTGAGCTCATCTGCTATAACATGAAATTGTAAGAAGGATTGGCCCTTCTCTTATTAATGTAATCACTTTAGACCTGTTGGTATGACTTGTATACAGCTTATGGTGTAGAGTTTTGTAGTATATTACTGCACCTCCATATAAGTCTAAACTGGCCATAAAACATAATCACTTACTGAAAAAAAAATATATTAATGCTGCTGAAACTAGGACACAAAGTGATTTTCATAGCAACGGAAAAATAAAGGCCTTGGCAGAAGTCCTGTTCTTTTGCACAGAAAAATGCAAATAAAAGGGAAAGCGTTATACTCTTCCTCCATCTCTTTCTCATCGTCAACTCTTTCCCTTTGCCTTCAAAATATCCCACCAGCCACAAGCAGAACTTTTATATTAACAGTGCTACAAGGGCTGCAAAATTCTCCCTCAGCCCAGCAACACTTGCTGTTACTGCAGACCCATGGATCTGTGGGAAAAGCATCCTGTCATTCCAGTGGCAATCTTGAAAATATTTTTGCCATTTTTCTTGAGAGACATGAGCCCACAAAGAAAATTAATAACATTGGGAAAGCAAGACTATGCTGTGCCTACCAAAACTGTACTCTCTCCAAGCACCAGTAAAGCAGCACTGAGGTAGACTCTGGTGCCAAGTAAATTTGTCTAGACACAAAATTAGATCAGGATAAAAAGATTACTGTATTTCTGCTCTCTTCTGTTTATTTGGGTCATATCAACACAGTATTTTAATACCTGGTGTCTATTTATGTATTTAACAGTTGTTTAACAGCTGTGCAAAGCAGTGTCCAGATATTTTTATTTTAATTTAAAAGTGAGTCAAAATACTGTTGTATGTATAGTATAATTTAAGGGCAATCTAAATGGCCCAAATTTAAACTGAAGTTAAGTACATGTCCAAGTCTTTTGGTAAGGTTTAGTTTTATTAGTTTAAAATCACACCTTAATTTAAAACATACCTGCATCCTGAATCCAGTCTTCACCACTATTTTAAAAGCCCTTTTTCCCACCACACCTAATGATAGGAAGCTGAGGTTCAGACTTACAAGACAGACTGCCTGTGGTGGAATAAAGCATGAATGCAAGGTCTTTCTTGAAATCCATCATGAGTGTCCAATCCCTGCACCAGCCCTTGCACTTGAGGCAGTGAGGAGAGAAGTACAGGCAGGAGCTGTGCAGTGATGAAGCTGCTGGTGGGGTGGATGATGCAGTCCACGCTTCTCCTCCAGGAGCAGTAATGCATCACCTCCTTCCCCTCCATCATGGCTGTACATAGGGCAACTTTCAAACTGGTGACAAACAGATCTGGCAAATGCCCTTGGTGGGGAGAAAAAAAAGAAAAGTTGTGGGTTTTTTTGGAGTTGGGAGTTGGGGCTCTTGGAGTTGGGAATGAGGGGCTCTTGTGAAAGGGAAGAGCATAGGGCCATGGGGGTACCAGAGGCACGGAGGTACTCTCCACATCAGCCACCACTTGATGGCTAAAAGTGTCCCCAGGGTTTCTGAAGGGGATTTCCCCCAATGAGAGAATCAAGAATGAAAATTTCTGCCTAATAAAAATTACTTCTCTGCCCTCCTCCAGCACTCTTACATATGCAGACATAATAAACCGTGGTGTTCTATTTAGGAAAAGAAAGAGTATTCCTACTCCACTTTTTTCTGTTGGTTTCCAGATCTCTTTTTCTTTGGTGTTTCAGTTGCTTATCTGTATTTTGGGGCTCTTTTAGACTGAGGGGGGCTAAGTAAAAAAGCCACTGGTTTATTTTTAATGTCAATTTTTAATAGAAAGCACAGTGTGACAAAGATAATCAAAGAACATGAGTTATAAGGCAAACCTGGGTGAGATATATGGGAGAAAATTAGCACCTGGTAACACTGCAGAAAATTGTTTCTAAATTGTTCTAAAATTGCACCATGTTGCTCAAGGGTCTGGAAGACTTTCAGAGAGAGAGCACATCATCTGCAGCAGTGGGGGTTTGTTGGTGGTGGCTAGTGAGAAAGATAGTTACTGTGTAATTGAGTGAGCAATCAAATGTCAATCAGACTCAACACTGTAGAAACCGTTTCAAAGGCCGAAGAGAGCATTTTGGGCTTCTAGCAGCTGGTTAGCATGCCAATAAATAAGTACCTGCACCTAGCCAAGGAAATTTAAAGGGCTTGTAATTGTAAAGGCAGAAACTGGGACTTTCTAATGCAAATCCACATTACTTGTAGCCATGAGGTGAGCTGCTTCTCTGGTCTGTGTTCAGCTTCAAGGCTACTCTGACCACTTACAAAGTGAGTCCTCCCTCTTGATGTTTCCTTGTGTCTGTGTAAGACACAGCACAGCAAGACAAGCTCTTGTCCTCCTGTCCTCCACTCACTCCTATGGCTCTAGGTCTGTGCATCTGTGCCCTTGGAAAACACGGGGCAGATAGATGAAGACTTTTCTCCAAAAGTCAAGTGTTTGCAGGTCCACCTACCCCCGTATCTGGCATAGTCAGAGAGACCAACAGCCTCTTGTCAGAAGAAGAGTAGGCTACGGGGGGAAACACTGAGTTTAGGCTGAGCAGACAAGCAGTGGGAAGCAGTGGATAAAAGGGTACATCTGCAAATGAAGGAAACCCATACTGCCTGGCCTTTCAGCCACAAAAGACAAAACCCAGAACTACTGATGGGGAAGTCGTGGATGTCCCCTTCCTGGAGGTGTTCAAGTCCAGGATGGATGGAGCTATGAGCAACCTTTTCTAGTGGTAGGTGTCCCTGCCCATAGCAGGGGGGTGGAACTAGTTGATATTTAAGGTCTCTTCCCACCCATTCTATGATTCTATGCTTATGGAGACCTACATTGCTGTTAGCCATGAGGTCCTCCCAACAGCTGAATAATGGATCCTGCAAGGAGCCCTACACATACGACAGGTTTATAAACACTTGCAGGGTAATTTCCAGCAAGGCTGAAGTAGAAATTAATTTGCCAGAGCTGGAAAAATGGACCTGTCATCACAGGATCAGTATTTGCAAGTAAGTGTTCAAGTTTAGCTTATTAAATTGTTTGCTTTGGCTTCAACTCTATTACTTTTAACAGATATTTTGTATTTCAGAGGTATAAAAGTGAAAGAGTGTGTTCTTCCATCAAGATTTCAACAACCCTTGGCTTTGCAGAGCCTCAGACAGCCCATCTTTCCATTTTTTTACTCTGCACATGTAAAAAAATGGTGTGATCTCTATTTCAACAGGTGGCTTTCCACTGTAATGTGCTCTGTGTGCTACACAAACCTTTGTTGTGGTCTTGTAGCAAGACACCTCCACGAGCAGAGTAAGCTCAACCCTCATACATTAACATTGACAGTGCAATCCAGAAATCACAGTTTTGTGCTAAGGAAGGGGGAAGAAAAAAAAAAAAAAAAAAGAAAAAAAAAAAGTAACAGCTGAAATCTGGTTTCTTTTCACATGTCTGTGTGAGAACAAACTGAATCTGTCAGTCAGCAATGGGAAGTTACATAGAATTGTCTCTCAGGAATGCTGCACTCCAGTGTGGATGGGAATGTTTTATCTCTGTCAACCATGGGATACCTGGGCATTTTCATGTTATATTCCCAGGCAGTAGGAAAAAATTTAAACAATCATTCTTTGAGTTCTGTGAGAAATGGTCTCAAATCCATCTTGAGCACAGCTAGTTAATACCAATGCAAAATCTTGCAGTGCACTTGATACAGAATTAGGACAGCTAAAACTGAGAACAGTTCAACATTCCAGTACAACAGATTTAATAATTGCTCAAGAAAATGTGTGCAAGACCCACCATTGGTACCACAAGGAATATTTCAGGAAACTGCTTTAGAAGAAAGACAGCTATGAACAAAAAATGCCCACTTAGTATTTATTTCCTACAGAGAGGAGCCTAGGCTCTCATTTGAGCCATTTTTCTGATTACTATTCCATGCTAGCCTTTCTAAGCTATGTGGTTGTGTAAATTGCCTTAAAAATACTTTACCACACCAAAAAACAACCAAACCAAACCAAGCAAAAAAAGAGGGGGGGAAGACAGATCAAAATTTGATTAAACAAGCACAATCTGTTTTTCCCCAGCAGGCTCAGTGCTATCGCTTTTCCTTTCTGCCTTGTTCCTCTGCCTTATCCATAATTATAGAGGTAATAGAACTGGCAAATACTCAGTAAGCCTTTCTTATGATGCATTAGGACAGTAAAATTTAGGCCCAGCACTGAAACATCCCCAGTAGAAAGCCCCAGACTTCAGTTATCACCTTTAACAGGATGGATATTGATGATGGTTTTCATGGCTGCAGATTCCTGGGTTGTTTACATCAATGAGTCTCATACCTAGAGCAGGGGACCACACAGAAGCATAGATGTATACTGTGGGTTTGCCTTAGTCTTTACAAAAAAGTGAAGGATGGAAGGAAAGTGTTCTGTATATCTCAAGTTGGCTCTTGATATGACAATCTTTAAAAATGGGAACTTTGTGAGGTGGCACAGCTGCCCAGGCCACTTTCCACTCAACCACATTGTATTGTAACCCATCAACTGATTCTAGACTAGAATGGAAGACAAGGATTTGGCATTCTACTGAAGTGTGGCCCAGGAGGGACAGTGAGGGCAGAGTGTGGAGCAGTCCATGGGGTACCTACTGAAGGACTCAGAGCTCAGGACAAACAGGGCTCAAGGTATCTGCTCATGGCACAGGGACCACCCAGCTCACTCATCCCACTGTTCATGGGGATGGGCAGCTATCATGATGGGTCCCTATCCATGCATTGCCAGCTCCTGTGCTTGAAAGGGTCCTCTGACCTATATATGCACTGACATCAGCCAGGAGGAACCTTAAAAATAGCACCCTCCCCTGAATGGGAAGAGAGAAAAAGAAAGCCTGATTACCTTCAAGGCAAAGGCCCCTTTGATATTAAAATCCCAATCTTGCAGCAGCAGCCTGGTGGGCTCTGGGGTACAGTGTGACATCAAATGTAATGGGGAGAAAGTCACTAATGGTGCATGGCAACCTAGCATTGCTGCCAATGGGTAGACAGGCTAGAGAGGTTCTGCTTTCTAATGAGAAGCCTGTTGGCCAGGTCTGGGGCTCATTGTTGGAAGTGTGGAGCACTCCAGCAACACGAGCCAGTTCCCATTTCCCGCCATACTCTATGAAGATCTGGAAAGTCAGAAGCTCTCCCCTCTTTTCTTTCCACTCACTGCTGGCTGCACTGCCACACACTCATCAGAGACCGTATCTATTGTGTTGTGTATATGTATATATATATTTGTATATATTTGTATGGTTTGTTACTTTATCCCTTATGTCCTTTCCCCTGTGTTTGTAAATCTGTACACAATTCTTTTCAGTTTCCAACTTAAAGTCTTAATACAGCTGAGGAAGTCTTTGAAAAATGCAGGAAAGTAATCTGCATACTACTAGAAGCTGGTTTTGCTATAAAGAGAAGGAACGTCAAGGGACCTGCCAGAGAGATCCAGTTCCTGGAGTTAGATGGCAAGATGGGTGCCAGCACATCCCTATGGATGTGGTCAGCAATACTGCAACCATGTCGTCAACCACTAATAAGAAAGAGACACAGAACTGCTTGGGTACAGTGGGATTTTGGAGGATGCACATTTCCAGGTGCAATCTGATTGTAAAACCCCCTTACGACATCACCTGAAAGAAAAAGGGTTTTACACAGGGCCCTGAACAGCAACAGGCCTTTGAGCAGATAAAATGAGAGATAGTCCATGCTGTGGCCCTGGCACCTGTCTGAACAGGACAGGAGATTAAAAATGTGCTCTACACTGCAGCTGGTGATAATGGTCCCATCTGGAGCCTCTGGCAGAAAGCACCCAATGAGACTCGAGGTCAGTCCCTAGGGTTTTGGAGTCATCAGTATAAAGGCTCAGAGGCCAATTACACTCCCACTGAAAGAGAAATATTGGCCGCTTATGAACGGGTTTGAGCTACTTCAGAAGTGATTGGTACTGAGGTAATGCTCCTCCTGGTACCCCATCTGCCAGTTCTGAAGTGGATGTTCAAGGGGAGGATCTCGTCTACACACCATGCCACTGATGCCACCTGGAGTAAGTGGATTGCCTTGATAACACAACAAGGTCAAACAGGGGGACGTGATGGTCCAGGCATTGTGGAGGTGACTACAAACTGGCCAGAGGGTAAAGATTTTGGAATGCCAGCAGATGAGACAGTGAACCGTGCTGAGGAAGCCCCTCCATATAATGAACTTTCAGATGATGAGAAAAAGTTTGCTCTCTTCACTGATGGATCCTGCTGTCTTGTAGGAAGTCAAGAGGGGTGGAAATCAGAAGTCTGGAGTCCTATACAAGTCAGTCAAGAAGCTGAGGGGGAATCCAGCCAGTTTGCAGAGATAAAAGCCATCCATCTGCCCTGGACATTGCTGAACAGGAAAAGTGGCCATTGCTTTACCTCTACATTGACTCGTGGATGGCAGCAAATGCCTTGTGGGGGTGGCTGAAGGGATGGAAACGGGACAACTGGCAGCACAGGGGGAAGCAGGGGGATGGGGAATGTAACTCTATCTGAGTGCATTTAGTTTCACTCTGTATAGTTTTAATTGTTACAGAATAGTCATTAGTGTTTTTTCCCCAGAATAATGCAGTGGCATCCAAGAGTCTCAGGAAGAGCTCACAGCACATGAGGGCATGAACCACAGACCCTGTACTATCTTTCTTGCTTTGAGAAATTGCCATGATGAGGTTCTGCAGCCTGGAATTAGCAAAAGTCTTGTTTAAAGACAGAGCATTGCCAGGTGAATGAGTATGGAGAGAAATGGAATGGAATAAGGGGTGGAATGTCATCATTTGAACAGGAGGAACTAAGAAAGGAGGACTCTGAGAGGGGTGGAATGCAAAGGGAGAGACCTATTGCCTCCGATTTCCTGCCATATTCTATAAGGATTGGGAAAGTCAGCAGCTCCTCCCTCTTTTCTTTCCACTGGCTGCTGGCTGCGCTGCCACGTGCTTGTTAGAGCCCATATCTATTGGGTTGTGTGTTAGAAAATCTGTATCCAATTGCTTTCAGTTTCCAACTTAAAGTCTTCGGTCTATATTCTCCTTTTATCTTCCCTGTGGGAGGAGATGTGAGGGTGGGGGGTGGGGGATGGGAATGAGGGGGTGGGAATAGAGAACAATTCTGTCTTTAGGTTTGTGGTCTACCCAAACTGCTAAGCCATAACAGGAATGCATGCATTTCAGAAACACACTACATAAGCAAGTGGACCAGAGATGAGTAACCACTGTTCCTATAGGAAATCTATGCAATGAAAAAGCCATCAGCCCTGCCTTTTTAATCCATTCCTCTCATTACTTAGAATGAATTTCTTCCCATGCCATGCTTTCCAACCCCTTAGTCACACTCCCTCCCTGCCCCCCCCCCCCCCCCCCCCCCCCCCCCAGTGCCCCTGGCACCTCAAATGTTCCTTCAGAGCTGCAATATGGGACATCAGCAAGGTAGAAAAATCTGGTAAGAGATGATACACCACTCTCATTATTCCATAGTTTTCACTTGATGGATTTAGAAAGGTCCCAAATGCAAAGAGAAATCAAACCAACAGGTAGGAAGAAAAATGCAAAGTAAAATTCAAGATGCTGGAAAGCTACTTTTCTCCAGAGGTCCTACTCTTCCCTCCATCTGGAAGACAGGAAAGAGCAGACTATTCATGACAAAGAAGAGAAAACTTCTGGGTGTCTTTAGGGGGAACTCAATCAAAGAAATTATATTCCCACAGACCAGAGCTGAGCTAACCTTAATGGCTTTTTCCTGATTGTAGAATAAATCAACAATTAATTTATGGCCTGAAGTGTATATAACATCCCTTCAAATGTTTTCCAGTTCTGTGAGTAGTGATGATTGTGTCCTTTCTGTTCGAGTTTGATTCTAGCCAGCTAATTCAGTTAATGGGCTGAATATTCCTCAGGAAGCCTCATGGGCTGCTGGTTAAAAAAAAAAAATAATAATAATAATAATAATAATAATAATGCTTAATATTAAAACAAAAGTTCAGCCAGGTGCTGCAAGCATATTATTATATGTGTATGCAAGGACATCCAGATGTATTAGAGATAAAGTTATGTGCAAGCACATGGCAGACTGGAGGGGAGGGCATCTGCCTGGGGAAGCCAAGGGCCCATGTGCAGGTTATTGGGGCTGGTGGTGTGGAATCCTGGACACTGGGGGGAGAGGGGTAGCACACACCCTCGCTGCAGGAACATCCTGTTAACTGGACCTCTACGGAACTGATAAATGGCTGTGGATCGCTTTGTTTATTTAAATGAAGCCAACATTTTGGCAACAGTAAAGGGCAGGTTAAATAATTCCCCGGTCCGGCTATCAAGGCGAGTATGGTCTTTGAAATATACGGGCTGCATTTAAGAAACTGAACCGCGCTGAGCGTTCATTTGTGTATACACATTGTTTGGGCTGCAGGTATAAATTGTAAAATAAGATGACAATATTAGCATCTTGCCCTGGCTTCCCCTTGCTGAAAGAAAACTGCAGAGGGAACGCTATTCAAGCATTTCCTTTATGCTCATAAGTTAATCAAGAAGCATCAGAGAATAAGAGTTTTATAGCTTTCCAGTAAAATGTAATACAAGTCACAGAGGCTGAGTGATTTTACAGTTACCTTTTCCGAAGCGTGGCAAAAAAAGAACAAAAAAAGCAAAACAAAACAAAAAACAAACCACCAAAACAAACAAACAATCAAACAAACACCACAACAACAACAAAAAAAAAATTAAATATTTCCTCCTGGATCTCAAATAGCTGGCAATGAGGTTGCAGGAGAAAATGTGTTTGTGACTCCATAGCCGGCCGTCTACGGTCAGAAATAACAACAGTAATGAAGTCACGAAACATCTTGAGAAATTTACGAGAGATTGTGCTTAAAATAATTACCGCCGTGACACGAAAAAATCATGCTACTCTTTCAAAGTCAGGGCTCGGTCATGCCGAGGTGGGTTGTTTTTTCATTCGTGATGCTTTTGACAATCTCTCCCTACCCTCACCCCAAGTGCTACTACGTATCGTGACGGAAATATCCCGTTCTCTCTCGAAGGGCTCCTTGCCCTTGGCTGGACGAGGTAGGGAGGTGCAGCCCCCCAGGGAGACCGAAGCCCCCCTGGACAGATCCCGGTGCTGCCGTGGGGCATAGCTTTACACCCCCCGCTCGTTGCCGGACCCCCAGAGGACGATCACCTTCCCACGGGGAAACTTCGTCACCCCCTAGACCTCTGAGGCTATAAAGAAGACGGTCGGAATAAAAACCAAAATACAATAAACCTGCCTCTCTCCGCACACCTTATCCACCCAGGCGTGTGGAAACGAGGGGGGAAGCGTGGGGGATGAAAATCAACCTACCACGATCACTCACGCTAACACGAGGTGGACTTCCCCACATCCTCCCCTCCAGGTACTCCTGGGCAATAACTTTCCTAAGGTTCCCCTTCAAACGCTTGTGTGAAATTACTTTCTGTCCTTCCCCTGCTCAGCATCTCTTCTGCTGCTCTGCATAGCTCCCTGTTTTTACGTCAGGGAGCAGTTCCCTCACCGGTGTCTTTATCCAGGGAGAAGAGAGAGAGAGACCGAGAGGGAAGCCGGAGGGCTCCTGTTCAGGGACCCTTCGGGCTACAGCCCGGCGGCACCTCCGAGCCCCGCTTCTCCCGGCAAACACGGCCGCTGCGATTCGATTTTCATCTGCCTTTCGCCCGCGCCAATGTTTATAGCTAAACAAGTTCACAGTTTATACACAGTAAAATGCCGATATTGCGCTTAATGGTTGCGTAGAAAAGGCTCTTCGCAGGGATCCTCATAAAAAGCTCTTTATTTAGTTTCGAGCATTTTCTTGTAATCAATAGAAGTTGGCTATTATCTCCCGGCTCATTTAGCCGGGAAGTTTATTGCCTGTCGGGCGGATTATGTGCGAGACATTTGTGCACCATACAAGGAAAAGGACTCCCGCGTCCTTAGATCCGAGCCTCGGATTCATAAAATATAACCATCCATTACGTTGCCGATATCTGGAGCCAGCAAATATATACAGACTATAAATTGTCGCCGGCGGGGTGCGGGCTGGGCGCGGGGGCTCCGCCCGCATTCCTCCCCACGCCGGGGCGGCCCCGGGGGGGTCCCTGGCCCATCCATCACCGCCGTTATGACTCTGCGATGCAGCAAATGGGTTGTGTAAAGAGGCAGCGTTTGACAAGGTGGCATGGCTATCCTGTCCAAATGATGCATAATATTAGTATTAGGGCTTAGATCATCGCATGCTTTTAAAATCATCACCGCTAACTGGAGGATGGGGAGGTCCTGGGGACTGCTGGGGGCAAAAAGTTTCCATGTAGATAATTATTATAGATGGGGGGATTTATGGAGAGGGGTACACACACAACTGTCGCCGGAGCTAAAGGCCCGATCCGGCCGGTGCTGCGGAGCGTGCTCCTCACCCACCTCCTTCGCCCAGGGTTGCTTGGAGGAATGAAGGGCAGCGGGGCTGAAACACTCTGCAGCCCAGGGCCAGCTGTCAGGACTGCACCCGTCTCATCCCTTCTGGACACGTCCCCAGGGGCTCTGCCGAGGAGAAATTGAAGACCCTTCCTTACACTCTGCCAGCCGGCCACGGCTGCGTTCATAGAGACCAGGGGTTGGGGGCGAAAAGAGGCTCTCCGCGGCCGGGGAGGGGTCTACGCGAGCCAAACTCCCCCCATATCAGAACCTGTCCCTGGTAAAATAGGATGACGAAGCGAATTGTACCGTAATGGTTTCAGGAAGAAGGGTCGGCTCCATGCAGCATCTCTTCCTCCTTTCTTCCGCTTTCCACATCTGGGGCCAGGCACAGGCCGGAGGCTCGGGGGTCCCGGAGGATCTGGGGGGGGCTGTCCCAGTCCAGCATGGGTCTGCGCCGCCCTCCGTAACCCGGCTCAAATCGGGCAGAGCCATGCTGCCATCCCTGCACGTGGAAGGGTTAAGGGAAAGATTAGCTGAACCACAGGAAAAAAGGGAGAAAGGGAGAGCCTAGGCTCCAGCCTTCACGATACACTCTGCCGCCTCCTTGCCCGGAGCATCGCGCAGCACCCAGACCCGGAGAGCCTGAGGCGCCGTGGCCGGCGGCGTTCTTCCGAGGGAGACGGCTTTCGGCTGCCGCTCGAGACAGCAAACGTGAAAAAAAGGTGTGTGGGGGACAAAGGGCCTCTCACACTGTCATTTGCTCTGCCGCCTCTCTCGGGACGGTACCGGGACAGGGTGCGCCGAGTAGGTCAGAAAAGGCCGGTGTAAATGGTGACACGAGGAGGACAAAATCTCCCCTCGGCGTGATTTATCAGATGTCTCTGATCCCTGAATAGTTGATTTACATGGCTGACGACACATTGCCCGGGAAATGGAGATGACATGGTTTGTGGAGCCTGTCTCTCCCTCCTCGGCCCCTCTCTTCGGCCTCGGGGAGCCACTTATGTCCTTCAGCATCCCTATCTCCGCCATCCCCATCCCCTCCGCCACCCCCACCCCCCCCCATGCAGGCGGCCGGGATAACCTCATGGGGCAAGGCCAGGCAGCCTCCTCTTTCGGGCGCCGAGGGAAGGCACTGTGTGAGGAGAAGGCAGACCGGCAGAGGCGGCCTGGGAGCAGGCATAACCGTAGGGGTGTGATGGCTAGAAACCTTTGATTTGGGGTTTGCCTGGCGAACGGGGGTGGAGGGTGGCCTTGGTTTTTTTAAGGCAAGCAGAAATTTGATTATAGCGTCCAGTAGAGGTCTGTGATTTGCGGTGAGCGAATTTCATTAACTACGGTCTTTTGAATCCCGGAAAACCCGGTCAGGCTCAACAGGGCCGGGGATGAAGCTGACCTTGAGGGCGAGCGGCGAAAGGGACTCGGACGCGGCGCCGGGGCCCGGGGAGAGCCGCAGCAGCTCCAGGCTGGCACGGCCACTGGCACAGACCCGCGGCTTCCTCTCCTCGGTTCCCTCCGTACGCCGCCATGGATCGGCACTGCAGGAGAAGGGGGCGGGAGGAGGGCAGGGGTATCCGAGGCCCCTGCGCTTGCTCTTTGAGGCGGGAGGGCATCGGGCACAGGGCTGCCCCCAGCAGCGTCACCTGCTGCGGCGGTCACCAGGGCGAGAGGAAGGGTGGGGTGGGTTCGCTAACCTGACCTCAAGTTTTACTTGAGGCATTTCGTCTTTTTATGATGATGGTGTTGGAGGCAGTAGCGTGCTGGAGGTGGGCAGCGGGGGAGGGGTGCGGGGGGCGCAGCCCGCTCCTTCGGGGGCTCTCGGGCTACCTGGCTGTCCGCCGGCGCAGAAGTGGTATCAAGTCTAATTGCCGTCAACGCATGTCACCGGCAGAAGGAAAAACAAGAGCTGCCTCCAAAGATTCCGAGGCAGAATTTGGCAAGGCTCCTAAAGACACCAATTAGCAAAGGCTAAACCCATTAATGAAGTGGCGGTTCTCTGGTTTCAGCCAGGTGGTGCAGATCAGAGCGCTTGTATCTGTGGCAGAGCTCCACTTCCCTCCAGCCAGGACCTCACAGCAAACCTCCACATCAATAATATGCTTAATGGATCTCATTAGGGCTGGGGCCGCGAGTCCGGGCCTGGGAGCAGGGGAGGTGAGAGGAGCAGCGGGGCAGCGTTCCCCCACCCCCGCCCTGCTCCCTCCCACCGCGCCTCAGAGGGACGGGTTCCCTTTCCCCTGGGGGAGATGCCCGGGCGGGGCCGCCGCTCCCCCCGCAGGTAACAGCCACTCCCTGCTACCTGATTGAGCTCATGGGTTTGCATAAATTACGTTTCTACACGGCTCTTTGGAATATATGAGACCTCGACGTGGCCTCGCCACCCACATGCATCCACCCCACCTCCACTCACCCCTTCATCTAAGCACCCTTAACCCACCGAGGCCGAGCTACAAACATCCTCGGCCGGGCGGTCTGCAGAGGGTCGCGGAGGGGCGGCAGCGCTTTTCAGCAGAGCCCGGCAGCCCCCGCCGCGGCCCAGCCCCGGAGCACGCCACCGAGCCGGAGCAGTGTGAGATAGAAGGGCCTTATGCAAATTGATTTAAAAAGAAAAGCGGACAGACTTCACCTCTATATAGGGAGACTAAGGAGAAGGGAGGAAGTATTTCTGCTTCAGCTAGGAGAAAACACACATACACAGAAAAAAAAAAAAAATGTTGAGGTACGGTAAGCTCTACTGAGGTAGGTGAGCTAGAATATTTAGCTAATGGAGGTGGACTATGAAAGGAGACTTCATATTTCTCTCCGAGGAGCCTCTCCATGTCTGCAGCCGAGAATACACACAGCAAACGTTGTGCTTGAATTATTGCTGAGGGTTTGCTTTATTTGAATTCACTGGTGTTTATTTAAGAAAGTGAATAAAGGTTTTGTGTAAACAGCCATTATTTCTGATGAGCGCTCAACAGCAATAAGAAGGGGGTGGTTTTTTTAGTCCAGATTGTGGCAAAAGTTGACATTTCGGAGATTGTAGTTTGTCTTGCCGACGCCAGGCAGTCCCGAGGCATGAACTGCAAGAAAAGCTGTGTGTGAGTGTGAAACGGCGATGCCGAGCGAACTCGGGTCTGAAAACAATTATTTTTTAAGACATCAGCTTAAGCCCGACATTAAAATAAAATAAAAATATTTTCCTAAGAAGCGGGGCCGGTCTCCCTCAGCTAACGAGGGAGGCGAACTTGGGTTTCGCTGCAGTCGGCCCCACGTCCGCGGGGCTCTGCCGGGGGGCGGCGACCACTCAGCGGGGTCGTGGATCCCCCCCTCACCGGGCAGGGTAGCGTCGGAACCCAACGCAAGCTCCTCTTCCGGCCCTTTTTTCACCGCAAATCGCTTGGTCAAAATATTGCATCTGTATTCGTTTATTATTGATACTTTTCTTCCTTCTAGCGTGGCCGTTATTTCCGAGGTTGACTTGAGTGTTTCAAGAGATGTGGCGGTTTTTGTAAGAAATGACGGTAGAAGAGAATAATTTCGTTCAACTTATTAATGCAGCACCGAGGAAAAGGTGGGGGGTGTTGGTAAACTGCTTGACAGGAGCTGACTCTGACCAGCCCGGCTGCGCATCTCTGTGGGTGTGGATACTCACAGATGGAGCTGGGATACCCAAGCCGGACATCCCTCTTCATTATTAATCCGATTCCCCACACATGCCGCACCGGGATGGGGCAGAGAAACCTCAGCTCTCCGTGCGGCTGTGTGTATGGCTCCCGTTTCTTGGTCAGCTCTACAATCTCTCATCTGAACTAAGTTCGAAAAACCTCTACCCAGCACCCGGGAGAGCAAAGCGGAACGATTGTGTGCCGGACAGCAAGGCCTAGGTGGGGCCACGGCACCGAGGGCAGCACCGGGCAGCCCCCTCCCCTGGCTCCTTCGTGGGGATCCTGGCCCCCGCTGGGCAGGGAGAGCAGCGCTAGCAGGGTTACGATGGGTGGGTGCAGCTCAAGGGGCTTGAGACAAGCTGGCACGGGTCTGAAAAGGATCACAACGGATTTAGAGGGGGTAAAGTACCCTACTGAAAAGCTGTCAGTCTCTGTTTAAATATCGTCGAGGAACCGGATCGGCGGGGGGAACCGTGGTTTCGGGCTTTTCACCTTCAGAAATAACTATCATGAAAAGTCTTTCGTGTCAGGGGGTGATAATAAAGCAAACAAAAAAAGAGGAAGCCACAGGCTTTTTTTTTTCTTTTTCGGTTTTTTTTTTTTTTTTTTTTTTTTTTTTTTTTTGGTTTGGCTTGGTTTGGTTTGGTTTGGTGTTGGTTTTTTTTTTACCTGTTCTAATGGCGTGCTGCATTACACTACGGACACGTCGATTTCACCGATGAACGGCGATCGAACTGCCCCTGTCACGACACTATCACGACTTTTTCCGCAGAAAATTATCAGGAACTGCAGCCTCCCTAGAAAGGATAAACTCCCTTCCCTGTCGAGACGGCACGAATCCCTCCATCGGTGTATCTTTCCCCAGTTTCGTTTTTGTGGGTTTGCTGTACCTGCCCGAGGACGTGTGCAAATGAAGCAATAGCGGGGAGCGGGGGGGGGAAGGTGGCAGAAGGGGTAGATTTTTTTTTTCCCTATCACTGGAGGAAAGGAAAAAACACCCACTCTGCTCTGCCTCTTGGCCAGCGCAGCAGGCCGCGGTGTACGGAGCTCCCCTGGTGTAGCAGGGCGCGGATCCGCAAAGCCTAGAGGGGGGCAAAATCACGTGCAGAGCGAAGGAATTTTAGCTCAGGTCTTTCATGTGGATCTGAGCATCTTCCTCTGCAGTCTGAATCCCATCAGTGTTACTCCCCTGTTGCCGCGTTATCTTAAAAAGCTGACATAAAGGCGCTGCCCCTGCTTTCTCGGCTACACGGAATCCAGACGGGTATTGCCCTCCCGTCGTCTGGGAAGGCTAGGGGGAAGTCTGCCCCTGCGCAGCCAGCCCTACTCTTCGAGGAGGCTCAGATTCCCCTAACCCAAAGGAAGAGAAACTGTTCCCCGACGCGCTTTTCCATTCTCATCGCAAGAGCCATCGCAGCCCCCTCCCTCCCGCACTGGTTAGTCTGTAGGCAGCGAAAACAAGAGGTAAATAAATTCCTGCGTGTCCACGGGCAGCACCACGCTGCTTTATGGGAGGAGAAATAGTCATATTTAGCTGGACATCTGTTCAGCGGTTTCCGTTGCTCCTAGAAGCTAAAACCCCTGCGCTGATGGGTGAGAATAACCGCTTCGGGAGGCTGGATGCCAACAACAGGGCCCCGAAAAAGCAGTGGCATCCCCCCATTTCCTCCCTGACAGGGTCTTAAAGGCAGATCCAATTTAGAAAAAAAGTTCTTTCCAGATTCTTCTCTCGATGACACCCGCAGGGCTCGGATGGGGACAGAGCTCTGGACAAGCTGCGCGCCCTTCCAGGACATCCCCCTACCAGTTATGATTCCGGCGGAGCATCTGCCCTTTCGGTTACACCTAATTTATCACTTCACCCGTTCCCCCCTCGCCCGGCAAGTCGGCCTCTTGGCGTGCCGTTTGCCTTAGCTTCTTTTCATTCGGGATTTGTGTTGGAGAATGATGTCGTCATTTCTTTCTCTTTCCTCAGGTGCTCCTTCGGGAGTCGTCCTGATGGCCCTGAGGAGGGTGTCCTCCCTGGCAATCTCCCCTCCCGGCCCAGAAGAATTTCTTGCCTGAGCCCCCAAGGAAACAGCAGACGAGGGCCGAGCAGTCGCTTGCCTCCACGTTGCAGGAGGACGCCTGGAAATTTTAGGTCTTTCGCCTTATTTCTCCACCTCCCTTTACTTTCTAGCAGTGTCACACGCTCAGCGCCCATAGGCCCAGCATGGAGGGGGGCAGCTTTGCTTCACCTGCCTTTGCTTTGACCTCACTGGGCAGGATCAGGTCTTCCCCTGGTCCCGCTTTTATTTGAAAACATAATTTCTCCGATTAGGACCTCGCAGAAAACTCGCTTCCCAATGGGCAAGGAGGGGGGGTCAAGAGAGTGGGTCCTTGCCCCTGCGGCTTTCGCGTGAATCCATGCTGCTTGGGAAGGGAGGAGGGAGAAGCAGCCCAGCTGAGAAGCAGCCCTCCGTCCTAACCCGTGCTCCGGTAAGAGCGGAGCAGAGAACAACGAGTTTTGTTCTGTTGTGTTTTGTTTTCCAGGAGCGATGTAGACGATGAACTCGAGCGGAGGATACGGTTCCCGGCCTGGAACCCAAGGGAGCCTCGGCGAAGCTGCCCTGCCGAACGCTCCGGCGGGGAGCGTACCCATCCTCGCAGCACCCGCTGAGAGAGGAGGAGACCCCGCTGTGCACCCCACCCCCTCGACTCTCGCCCGCCGCCGCAGCCCGATCCTGCGGGCTTGGCTTCCTCGCAGCCACCGCCCCGCGCATAGCGCTTGAATGACGTCACAGCCCGCGCCCCGGGCAGCACAGCTCTTCTGTGTGACGTCACAGAGCACTACTTTCCCACACCTCTGCGAAGAGCTTGCGGGGAGGTGCATGGCAAATGAGAGCCACACCGCCGGCCCCTGGCAGCGCCCCTGAGGGTCGCGGGGAATCAGGCAGCCCAGTCCCCACTTCCCATCGAGCACCAAAAGCCACCTCACCAAACACACGTACATATATGCATGCCCATGCGGATCTACAAACGGAACTAGCAACTTTCTCATCAGGGATATGATCTTGTGTAATCAAATCCGGTCCTTGTCATCACCTCCATTAGGAAAGGAAAGGGGAAAGAGGGGTGCGATGGGGCAGGCGGCCCCGGGAGGCTTTCAAGGAAAGGAGAGAGTGTCTGCCTTAGAGTGGGGCACCAGAAGGCAGCTGGGGAGGCCTCGCCTGCCCTCTGCCCTGGTCAACAGACTAACATGGTTACAAACCGTAGCAAACATTTTATTTACATGATATATAATATATATATATTTATATATTTTGTCAGTGCAGTATTTCTTGGCCAGATTATTCGAAGTAACAAGTTGCAACCAATGAGGAGGTTGGCAAAATACTTCACATTGTAAATTGGTTTGTGGGGAAGGTGGGAAGAGAAGGATTTCGGGGCACTTTCTCGGGGACCCTCGCTCAGATTTTCCTGGAGAGGACAAGGGACGGGAGACGGAAAATAAAATAAAACTTAAAAAAATAAAAATAAAATAAAATTTAAAAAATTATAGAGATCCCGCTCTTCTGCGAGCAGCGCGAAGGGAAAGGCGGCCGTCTCCCTCACAGCGGTTCCAGGGCTACAGCTCCCTGCTCCTCTCACCTCCTAGGCTCCTTGCCCCGGGCCTGTGCCGGGCCGCCCTTGCCGGGCTCCCGGGACAGAGAAAAGGACATAAGTCACCGCGCAGGTCCCGGGAGCGTCGGGGCGGCCCCGTCTATAGGGCACTCCGCGGCTCGGGGCTGGCGGCGGCGGGCGGTGGAGAGGGGAGGCCGGTGGTGCTGTTGGAGGATTTGCCGACCCCGGCGGCGGGAAGGCTCCGCTCGGCGCCTTCAGTCCGTTCCGTGTCGCTGGGGGCCATGTAGAGGGAGTCGGCGTCGCTGCTGTCGCTGTCGCCCTCGGAGCGGCTGGGGCTGCGCTCGGGCTCCCCGGCGGCGGCAGGCGGCTCGCCGTCTCGTTGGGCCGCCGGCTCCGGCTCTGGTTCTGGCTCCGGCGGCGGCTCCTTGTCCTTCTGGGCCTGTGCCTCCTTCGAGTGCCGCCACTTCATCCTCCGGTTCTGGAACCAGACCTTCACCTGCGGCCGCGCCGCCCTCAGACAGGCAGCACGGCGCCCACAGCACCACGCATCGCACCGCGCCCCAACGCTTTCCGCCACGGGCGCGCAGCGCGGGGAGAATAGGAGGCGCCGTCCTCACCTCCCTCTGCCCACACCCTTATGCAACTAGGATGGCCCTATTTTTTTCCCTTCTCTTTCTAGTTCGTGTGTTTAAATATCAAACACTACCTCCCTCCGTCCCCGTGTTTTTTGTTTGTTTTTTGATTGTTTTGTTTTGTTTTTCTCTTCTTCTTCTTCCAGGAAACCAAATCTTGCTCAAGAAACCACAGCGTTATACAATTCTGCTTGCTGCGGATCCTCAATAGCGGAATCATTACAGAGTGGCGTTTAATGATTCCGTTTGAAGAAGAGTTTTCACTTCCCCAGAGCTAAGGATTTCACAAGAGTGGAGAGAGATTTAGAAATTAAAATTTAAAAAAAAAATAAAATTTAAAGGCCTTTAAAAAGGGGGAGGAGGGATATTAAAAATAGTGTGTTCGTTTCTACTTCCTTTGACCTAAACTGCCTCCTACAGCGAATTGTACTTCGATAAAGTGCATGTTGGTGATCTGCCCTGCTCCGCTCGCCTCTCCACTCGAGGTGCTCCGCAGTGGCCAAAACAAAGGCTCCGCAGCGGGGCCCAAAACGCTGTGGAACCTCCGCGCAGGAGATTCTCTGAGCGGGATCTCGCTCCTCAGCTAGACCCTCCAAATATTTAGGATGGGAAAACACTTTGCAACCACCACCCCACCACTACTCTCAGTATCCCTCTAAACTGGAAGTAAGATTTGAAATAAAACCAAAGGTGTTCTTACTTGAGCATCTGTCAGCCCCAGCATCGCCGCCAGTTGCTTTCTGTCTGGTTTGGTGACGTATTTCTGGATTTCAAAACGTTTTTCTAAACCTTTTCTCTGCAGGTTGGAAAAAACAGCCCTGGACCAGGAGCGTTTCCTCTTGTACGTCTGGGGCAGCGTGTCCTTGGTTAAAACTGCATACGGACCTGCCGGGGATAAAACAAGGGGAAAGTGGGGGAGACGGCGTTATTAATATCGACACCTGAAAGGTAGACTTAAATCGATCAAAATAACAACTGGACAGCGGTGTGAGGAGAAGGCCCGGGCCAGCGTGATCCTGCCTGCAGTCTGGCTCTGAGTCCTGTCAGAGTGTGCTTCTCCGGGCAAGTACGGAGCAAGTTTGCACCCTAATTTCTTCCTCTCCTCCCTCCCCGCCTCATCTCTCTGGTCCTAGGAACTATTTTGTACGCGAATGGATTGTCCTCCATGTCGGACCCTAGTCGGCTCTTCCTTCACCACCACCACCCCCCGCACACAGACTGCCTTTTGCTCAAAATCTGGGCCTCGCTAGAAAATGTATGCCCTGCCCTTTCCAAAGAGCCTGCCGAGCCCCTCCGGGAGGAGAGCGACTGGGCTGGGGGGGGGGGGGGGGGGGGTGAGGAGGGGCTGCTCCGAGACGGAGAGCCCTGTGCCGCGGGATGGTCAACGAGGGACAAGATGTACCTGGAAAAGTGTCTTGAAACTGGTGCTGAACTGAGCTCCTTGGGTTTGTGTTTAAGGGACCCAGAATAGCAGAGGCCTCGTTAATGGGATCTAGAGACGCGAAGAACTGGCTGGCGGAAGGCTGCAAGTTGGGGAGATGAACCCCAGTTTGGCGGCTGGTAGTTAATAAGGAGGTCAGATCTGTGAGCACAGGAACAAGGAGAGCTCTGTTACACCGCGGTCGAAATCGACACCCCGGCAACGCTACGAGGGACGGGGCCGGGCGGAGCGGGTCCCCAGACGGAGGGTCTGGGGTCGGGGGGAACCGGCAGCTGCATCCTGGCCCCGGGTATCTCCTCGGGACAGGCGGCCATGCCCCAGCCATCAGACACCCTCCGGTAAATTTATTCCCCGGGCCAGGATGTTTACACGCCACGAGGGGAGCTGGATTGCAGCGAAAGCCTTTAAAGAGGGCTTTGCCCACCGAGACAAAACCCCGGCCCCGATTTGGGGAGAGCAGGCCGTTTCATTCGCAATTTTAATGCTATGGCTATTTTTCCCAGTGGCAAGTCCTGTGCCGCGGGCTTCTGCCGTAAGGGGCTATTTTAGTGATCGCTACGAGGAATTCGTATTTATAACGCTTTTTCAAATGAATATTTTCTCTGCTAGATGGAAACATTTTGAAACCACGGTAATCTACGGATGCTAAAAAATAATAATAAAAGAAATCACAGGTCTCTAAACGCGCTCGCATGGGAAAGGGGCAAGCAGATTTCTCTACCTCTCAGCGTGTTGCCTTCCTTGACTTTGGGGTCAAACTCCGCCGATAAAATCCGGTCGATGCCGAATTTCAGGTCCTTGCTGGCGGGCGCTGGCGCCGAGCCCTGAGTGTGGCCACCCGGCAGCCGGGCGGGGGCCGGGCCGCCTCCGCCGCCCCCCGCCGCTGCCGCCGCCGCAGGGGCCCGGTGCTGCGGGGGGCGGTGGTGGTGGGAGTGGTAAGCGGCGGAGAGCGGCGAGAGGCGCGGCGGGAAGGCGGTGGCGGGGGCATCGGGGGCCACGACGGGCGTGGGCCGGAGCGGCGAGGCAGTAAGGTGGAAGGGGCCGCCGTGATGGACGGCTCCCAAAGCCGCCGGCATTCCGGTGCCGGGACCTCCGGGCAGGCTGTCGGCGGGTCCTCCCGCCGCCTCGCCCCCGGCGTGGAGGATGTCGGCGATGCAGAAAGAAGGTTTCTTCGCCGCCGCGGCGTCCAGAGGGAAGCAGCCGCCGGCTGCCGGACCCGATGCTGAGCAGTACGCCGCTGACCACAAGCTGATGTTGGAAGCGTAGAAAGGAGCCAGCCCGGACGTGTACATCCTGCCCGGAGGAGAGAAGAGCCGCTCCGCAGATCAGCTGCCGGGTGCGCGCCGCGGAGCTTCCCGCTGCCCCCGGCGCATGGAGAGGGATGGCCGAGGAGAGAGAAGGAGGCTGGCGGAGCACTTGCCGGAGGGGCAGGGGGAACCAACCACCAAAAAAACCAAACCAAACCAGAACAACAACAAAAGAAAAAACAAAAACAACCCAAACCAAACCAACCAAACAAAAAAGAGACAAATTAAAAGTTCCCCAAAACCCACGGCGAGACGGAGAGAACGAGCGGGAGACGAGCGGAGCCGCACAAACAAAACAAACCCAAAACAAACCCCCTTTCCTCGCACTGGGGGGAAAAAAAAAAAATTCACCCCTCCCCAAAACTTTCTCTGACAGTGACAGTCCCGGCTCCGGAGCAGCCCTCCCTCCCTCCCCACGCCCAATCCGAGATCCGCGGTGCCGGGCAGCACCGCCCCACTGACACGCCCACGCAAGGGCCGGTCGCGGATATGGGCCACGGCGTCGACAGTGCTCAACTGCTGTCGGAGCGATGGTCCGTAACCGCACCCCTGTCCGATTTGTCCCGAATGGCACCCCGCTCACATACATCTCCCCACCTCCCTAAATTCTCCCCTCGACTTTGGCACCCTCCCGCCTCCACCAAAGTCAGAGCAAGGGCACAGTGGTTGCCGCCGGGATTTCTAAACGTTTCAAAGAAACGTGTAGGCAAATTCTTTGCCATCGGAGGCAGGTCCGTCCTTTTGGAAACGAAAATGTGTTTCCTTCGCGGATATATGAGCATGGGATCGCCTGGAATAAAATGAGTCAATGCTCATGCACGCAAGAAATGTACTTATGTGAGCTTAGAGCTACTCTGGGCCCAGAATGCATTGGTTCCTGCATTAGCAGCGACTAATTAATTAATTTTCGTATCTTGTCGACATTGTTGTTTAATATATTTTTACCATGTTCTCCAGCCAGATGGCTGCGTCTGCTTTCGTACAAACTTCACCTCAAAGACTCATTTGTAACTTTGCAAACCTTTAACAACCGAATTATCCCAAATGTATAACTGCAATAATAAGCTATATTCCCTGAAATAATTTTGGGACAAATTTATCAAAGCGTCTTTTGCGCTTTTTTTCCTGCCTTATAATACGCACACTTGCTCCGACCTGGTTCTGAAAAAAACCCACATTTATTTAGTTTTAGTTTTCATACACATAAGCCGGTCGCTGTCATTTTGAGCAGGCTCCCCGGCTGGACGGTTCCAAGTTTGCTTCGATTTTATTCAAAGGAAAAAAATAGAAAAAATCAAATAGATTCTGAAATCCTGATTTTTTCGGGGAACTACAAGAAAGGCAAGCTATCTTTCTTCCGCTAGGTATGAAGACATAGCTTCTGTGTGAATATTGAAACCACCTGCGGGAGAGAGCGAGAGCGTCCTTAGGCATAGCCCCACGCACGGGTAAAGGTGAGGCTGGTTCCCCAGGCAAACCCAAGCACCGCCTTGCTTTGCTTTTTATTAACGAGACGAAACCGAAAAATACAGACGGCCTGGCTTGCCAAGATGTGTCCAAAAACCAAAGGCGGCGAAAGAAACGGTCGATTAGGCTTGAACTTTTCCTGCTTAGGCAGGGGAAACCCGTCTTTCTTTGAATTCCCTGCACCACCATCCCCCCGGCACGGGTGACCGGATCGAACGACTCCAGTTTCACTTGCGTTTCCACAGCCGGGCAGAGCCGGGTCATCAGCCCGCCCGAGGGAAGGGCAACGAAGTGCGCTTTGCCCGCTGCATCCCATCAGTCGACCGCTTCCTACGATTGTTACTGTCATTGCCATTGACACTTACACCGCATCTGCACCAGCCCGGCGATGCTGGACAGGCGGTCAGAGAGGTTAAAAAAAAAAAAAGTAAAAAAAAAAAACCCACCACGGTGTTTGTTCGGTTCTTCAGGAGCTTATTTCAAACCTGCGCTGGGCCCTTTGCCGCGCAGAGCCCAGCAAGTGGGCAGGACCGGAGGGAAGCGCCAGTTTGCGGGTCCCCGGTCGGACTCGGCCCCCGAGCGGCCGCGGCCCCGGCCCCGCTCCCTGGGGCGCTGCCAGGAGCTGCTTGCCGCAGCCCGTCGCTCAGAGAGGGGCTGCTTCCGCGCTTTCATCCCGAGGGGACTAAAATAACTCTAAAGGAAGCACTTGACCCCCCAAACTGGGCCTCGGGAGGGCGAGATGCCTTCCCGCGCCCGGCTCGGCAGCGCTGAGCCCCAGTGCAACCTGCGCGGGCCAAACTCGGAACACCTGCCACCCCTTCTGACCGCCCCGCCGCTCCCTCTCCCAGGGGACAGGGCTGTCCCCTCTCCCCAGAGGTCTCCGCAGGCCTCCCCGACTGCGCACCTTCCTCCCCGGGAGGAGCAGGGCTGCGCGGCCGCGCTGGCTGGGAGAGGCGGCAGTCCCTCCTCCTCCTCGTGCAAGGAGGAAGAAGGCTGCAGGAAACCCGGGGCTCGCTGCAGTCCAGGTCATCTCCTGTTTTTTGAGAGGTTCCAACTCGGACTAAATGAGCGGATGTGCCTGCGAGATTTCTCCCAAAATAGAAGCGGCTTCAGTATTTTAGGATACAGCAGAAATCCTTATTTCTTCCGGATAAAAACTTCATAATGAGCGCGAGCACTTCCCTTTTCAATATTTGTGCAACTTTATCTCGACCAGCAAGTTGCTTTGGTGACGCAAATCCGCCCTTGTGTATTGCAACTACAAAAATAAATTCAAGGAAATAAATTCCCTTCTAGCAATGAAAACATAAATATACAGCTGCGACTTTCCCCTTTAATCTTGCTTTCCGAGGAGGCGAATAAACTGTGCAGACAGCAGCGATGCTTTTTTTTTTTTTTTTTTTTTTTTTTTTTTTTTTTTTTTTTTAAGGAATAGAGTCTTCAAGGATTTTTTTTTTCCCGAGGCCGACAAAGGAGGTGATAAAAAAAATTACTCGAGTTCTTACGAGGGGAAAACAGAAGGGCTCACGCCGAGGCGCTGTAGTTCCCTATCCCCACTGACAGGTAACTGGCCGGGAGCATCCCAGGAAGGGCCGGGTCGCCGAGATGGGGCGAGGACAAGCCGCTTTTTCGGCTACCCGTGTCGCTTCGAGCTCCCCATCCCCGCGCCGAGCTGCGGGCAGCAGATTGAGCCCAGGGACTTACAGGAGTGGTCGTAGTTATAGCTCCCCGGCTGCCTCCCCCGGTGGCAAGCCCAGAGCAGTACCGGGGCCGCTCACGCCCCGCCGGGGGCTGAGGGCCTCCCTATCACCGGCAAGCCGGTCTCGGTACCCGTTTCTGAGCCTGCCAGGGCTGGGCGCCTTGCCCTGTATGTGGCTTTTAGGCTTATATATGTATCGTTCAGTTTATACCTACATGTGTATATAGAAACATATATATGTAATGTATGAAAAGAAAAATATTTTTTATAATCAATCCTACTCTCTCCCTAGGACTACCTTTAAACTAATTATTTACTCTTCGTTGCAAACTTTTCAGGGAGATGGTTTACTCGCATGGCGACACCGGGACGGCTGCTGCTGTCTCCAACCCCCAGCTCTGCCCGCCGATCACCTCCAGGCCCCCCCCGAGCCGCCCCCGACCCCGGGCTCAGAGCTTCTGTAGCCCAAAAGCCCGTTCTCTGTCGCCACCTGGCGAGCGGGCTGGGGCCAGGCGCGGACCCCCGTGCTAGGCAATACCGGAACATGGCTCTCCCTTCCAAATTAATCGGCGAGAAGGGAGCAAGCAAATTTGGGGGCCAGGAGCAAAAACAACAACAACAAAAAAAATGACTGGCTGGTTGTGCTTTCCCCACTGCTCAGGTTTGTCACCTGAAATGCTCAACAGAAGCAGAGGCACTGCAGGCAGGAAATGCCCCAAACATCAAGTGAATTAAGTGACTGAGCTGGTCAACTCCTCGACGTTTCCTTTCTGTTGTTTTGTGTGTAACTTGGTTTAATACGGTGCCAGTAAGTAACAAGTAATGTTATGTCATTTCTGAGCCTAAGTGAAAGGCACCTGTAAAAGAGGCAGGATCTGGGTTTCAGTGCAGTAGGTCAGGACCTCAAGTCTCCTGCGGTGCGTTTGCACCCACCAGAGTGGGAGTTTCAGTCAGTGTATTTTTGGAGGGAACCACTTGATCCTGATCACTTGCAGGTTTACATCATGGAGAGGTCTTGCAGTGCATAAGCAGGAATCCTGGATGGGAATTGAATCCACAGAGCATGGAAAATTACTCTGAAGAAAAATTCCTCTGAAATGCCTATACTGCAGTGGCTAGAAAACTCCATGGGGTTTTCTGCATGCAAACAGTCCTCAGAATTGTCCATGTGTGCTATTCCTTTCCTTTCCTTTCCTTTCCTTTCCTTTCCTTTCCTTTCCTTTCCTTTCCTTTCCTTTCCTTTCCTTTCCTTTCCTTTCCTTTCCTTTCCTTTCCTTTCCTTTCCTTTCCTTTCCTTTCCTTTCCTTTCCTTTCCTTTCCTTTCCTTTCCTTTCCTCTCCTTTCCTTTCCTTTCCTCTCCTCCCCTCCCCTCCCCTCCCCTCCCCTCCCCTCCCCTCCCCTCCCCTCCCCTCCCCTCCCCTCCCCTCCCCTCCCCTCCCCTCCCCTCCCCTCCCCTCCCCTCCCCTCCCCTCCCCTCCCCTCCCCTCCTTCCCTTCCCTTCCCTTCCCTTCCCTTCCCTTCCCTTCCCTTCCCTTCCCTTCCCTTCCCTTCCCTTCCCTTCCCTTCCCTTCCCTTCCCTTCCCTTCCCTTCCCTTCCCTTCCCTTCCCTTCCCTTCCCTTCCCTTCCCTTCCCTTCCCTTCCCTTCCCTTCCCTTCCCTTCCCTTCCCTTCCCTTCCCTTCTCTTCCCTTTCTCACTTAAGGCATCTCCTTACATGAGGTAAACTGCTGCTACTGAGGACAGGCTTGGTATATGTTACATGAAGCTGCATTTTTAGGTGCACAAACAGATGGAAATTGAACAGAGGATTTCTTTTATATACCCAAAGTGGTATAAAAACGTCATCACCGTTATGATTTTGTCAAAGCAATTCCATTTATTTCCCCAAAACCAAGCTGATGTTAGGCCCACTGTCCCTCCAGCAGCAGTACATCCAAGGTGCTGTGCAGAAAAGCTGCTCGATACTGAAGACGGAAGTACTAATAGTTGCCTAATTAAAGTTTTAGTAAGAAGTGGTTTCCTCCTTCTTGCCAAAAGAGGTTAAAATATGTGGGGAAGCTGGAAATAAAGCTATCAGAATGCAGTTGCATAAAAGGCGAAATCAGCTCCTGAAGGAAGTGAAGTTTCTAGAAGAAAATTACTCTGTAAAACTCATCTGGATTTGAGATTGATTTTCATCCAAGCCTCCTTTCATATTTTAAGTGGACTTAAATACAGTAGGTACACATCAGTCCAGCTTTAAAACCATCTCTTTCCTTGCTTCTACCACATATAAAATCCCAGTAGAATAATGCAATTGTGGCCTTTAAAAAAATATACCTTTTCAACTTTTTTTTTTTTTTTTTTTTTTTTTTTCCTAAAGGAGTTGCTTCCTGATGGATGACAAATGGAAGTGTCACTCAGGGAAGTTTTACTATCCCATAAACAAGTATGTCAGATTATATAGCATGTACCCTCTGGACCTGTTTCTCTCACTGGAACTGAACCTGCACTAAATAAACTCCAGCCATTACATTTCAACTCCATGGGCAGCTCATGGCTTCCCTGTGCCAGGCTCCACCAGGTCGTGGAAGATCCAGGTCCCCACCCTGCGAAGGACCCAGGAGTGTTGGGAGATGCTCTGGGAGCTGAACAGTGTAGCTTAAGATATCCCCTTCAGAGCTGCGGGTCTGGGATGCTGCCTACAGCAACAGCCATTCCTCTGCTCCTTCAGCAAATGGAAAAAAAAAGCAGAGGAGGAACAGGCAGCAGAGCAATGCAGCACACAGAAGTAATTTCCTACTGATCCCTCTAACACATCATTTTATATCTTGATAGCTAGGATCTGGTTAACTTTATCTTAGCCAAAAGACTGTAATGGCCATAAAATGCATTTTACTTCTATTTCTTAAAGAGAACTTTCTAATGAGATTTTGATTACCTGTCCTGTGGCAGTGAATTCCAAAGGCTAATTATCTCCTGCGCCTGCATTCACTGTCCTTATTTTTTCCCTTCTTATTTCTCACTTAGCTCCTTGAGGCACACATTCATCCTGGAACTGTGAAATGGAGAGAAAAAAAGGCAAGGTTAACTAGCTTTTCCTTTCATTTGTCACTGTGTCTGACCCAAATGTTTACCCTTGCCCTCTAGATGTGTAAAGTCTTTTCCAAGACAAGACATTCTCTTTTTCGTGGGTAAGCAGTGTGTTTCTTTTTGAAGCCACACTGAATGGTAATACGAATCTCAACACATTTCAAGCCTCAGCCTAACTTTGCAAGGAACAAAGATATTGTGAAAACAGTTTAATTACTGCAGTCTTTCACAAACGCTAATGAAGTAGCACCCTCTAGTGCAAACTAACAATAAAATCATCGGTAACAACAACCCTCCTGGGTCAAATGTAGTCTTCGTGCAGTGCCTCAGGCACCACTGGGGCTGACCTCAGCCATAAGGCTCTGCCCTCTCTGCTCTGAAGCTTTCACAAGTTTTTTTCCTAGGACCCCCAAGGATGCTCTGGGCACCGATGAGATGACCAATGTTGCCCATCTCTCAGGCAGATTCGGGTAGCAGCACCATCGTGCTGCGCTGCTCTCATTTCTAGTGGATGCTGCTTCTGCAGACCAGAAATGTTACTTTCCAGGAGCCTGTAGCACATCTTGGGTCTTTTGAGACCTGTGAAAGAGAAGCCACATGGTTTGAAAGAACCAGGGACAAAAAGGGAGGGTGAAAAAGGTGTCAGCTGATGCAGGGAGGGGGCTGAGCTGAGGGGCTGGATTGTGAGAAGTAGGATTGAGGTGCAGAGGGGGTACCGGGACTTTTGCATGGAGACAGGTGCTCGTTTCTAGGAGACCTGGGGACTAGGAGAGTTTGAAAGCTGAGGCTGAGGGCAGCATGGGGTTGTAGTACTTCTGGTGCACATTTCTTTAATTATTAACAATTTCCATAGGTTTCATTAGTTTTATTGCTCTTAGGAGGAAGGGGAACAAGAAACTGTCATGATTTTGGCAAACCCTGAGCAGGGTGTGACCCTCTGGGGTAAGTGAGGGGAACAGGGTCATTCCTGGATGCCACTGGCCACAGCATGGAGGCAAGTTAACTGTCTTGTGTCCCACACAAAATCCCATTGCCTGAGCACACATCTCGGGATTTTATGAAAACACAGAGCTCCCCTCTCATGCTCTAAAAATAACAGTGAGTAAATGGCTACTTGATATTTCCTAAAAATTAAAAAAAACCATACCTGCTTACCCAGAGGTGGAAATTTTGTCTAACATTTCAAGGCTAGACTTTCTTTTCATTAAGAGCTAGAAGGAAGCTGCAGGACTTGAGCTAGGGAGGGAGAATAAATAACTCAGTGTCAAACTAAGGGGATGCTGAGGTACAGAACCTAGCATGTGCCCACACAAACACAGACACAAGCATTTGCCTTGTGTACATACAGCTCCTCACAGGGAAAATACCAAAACCAGAGACCCAGAGAAAGCAGGCAAGGCACCAGAGCTAACTTGTTTTGCAGGGGTACAGCTGTGGCTGCAGTGTTAAAGAGAAATGTAGGGAGTAATGTTTTGTCTTGTTTTGTTTTGTTTTTATGGAGATATGATAAATAACCACTGTGGTTGTGATTTGTTTTCAGGGAGTGCTAGTTTTAGGTCAAGGAGTTCCAAGGTGAGGTTGGACTGTGTGGGTAAGGGGGTAGAGGTGGCCTGAAGCCATCTCAGCACTCTCCAAATGTGAGGCTGTGCTGGGGAGGAAGCAAAGGCAGGTGGAGGGAGTCTGGACCCCTTCATTCACCCAGCCTAGGGGCCTGAGGGAAACAGGGCACCCACTCTTTACCCCCAGGCCATAGTGATGCTCCAAGTTTCTGAAGCAGCCCTTTGCTTCCATTCCCATTCCCTATCACCTCTGAGGACTTTGACACCACTTCTGGCTATGGCCCAGCTAGGCTGGAGAGGGGATATTTTATGACAGACATAAGAACCAATAGCACTGGAGAGAAGAAACGGTTCTCTACCACACTGTGTTTTACTATTCTCTTCAAATGAAGCAAACATCATTATTTCCCATTAGGAGATCCTGCTGCAACAGTATTTAACTGAAAAATGGTTCTTTAATGAAAACAGGAATTATACTCCTAGTGTGATTTATGTTAATAAGGCATGTGCAGTTCCTTAGTACATTCAGACCCAGAGGGGAAATGGAATAATTTTTTTTTGTCCTTCTACACAACATCTGATGAAGTGCTCGAAGAATACAATTTAACAAGCTATTCTCCCCTGGCCTTAGAGATGAAAAATAGTCCGTTGTGTCAGCTCCTTAGATGCCTATTTTTACACCTTCTGTTTGTTCTTAGTTTGACGTTGTTAATCACAGTCCCACCAAACCTCCATTGTTCAGCTCTTCAAGAAGAATGTTGTTATATTGACTGTTTGTGCGTCAGCCCAGCTCTCTCTGGAGCTGCACTTGGATGGAATTAGATAATTTCCATTAGGAGAACAGGCATTATTAGTCCCCAATGCCAAACTGAAAAGAGAGCCAAGATTACTATTTCTGGCCATGTTCACCTCAGGAAGGAACCTTCTCAGCTTTAATGGGATTTTGCTATTGTTGGTTGCCTTCTGTTTGACACCGGGCCAGCAGGGTTGAAAATTGTTTAGAAAGCTGCATGAAATATAATAGAGCTCAGGCCATTTGCTGCAGCACATTCCAGCGTGATGTTTATTTTAGGGAAAAAAAAATATAAAAAAGAGAGAGAAAAAAATTATTGTCCTTGGCAGAAAAAAAATCCCACTAACTTCATTCTCAGAACATATGCTTCTTGTTGCTGTTGTGATTTCAAAACTTGCTGCCAGGATTGGCACGTTATGTACAGAAGTGATAAATATAATGCTATTTGTAAAGATCTACAGGACCTGTAGGAGCAGATTACTGGCACAGGAAGAGGCAAGGGATGGTACCAGGTCAGGTCCAAAGAGAGAAGTCAACTCCCACATTTGTCAGTAAAATGCACACCTTCATGTTCTGTTGCTCAGATTTTCCATCTGTAAAATGGGGTCAAACACATATCTCTATCACCCAAAGAAATTAGAGTGACGTGGACCCCAGACTCCACCTTTGTGGGTGCCAAGGATCTTCTGAGCTAGGCTTAGCCCAATCTCAGCCCCAGTGCCCAGCCCTGCCTGTCCCCCTGACTGCTTTCCCTCAGTGGCATCCAGGCGCTGTTGTTGCTATTATTTGGAGGGCAGTTCTTCTTTCTCCTCCCTCTCCCCTCTCACCTGAACACCTTGCCTGCATCTCCTGATGCTAATCCTTGACATCCAGTGGGGATGGTGGGCTGAACTCTTTTGCTCAGTTCCCAATTCTCCATAGGTCTCTTTCTTATCCATATAGTACTGTTTTGTTCTCTGATTGCCTACTTAAAACAATTATTAATGAAAGCAGAGTTGACTTTGGAGCAAGTTTCCAGTTCCTTGGTATTTCCAACATGTAAGCTATCTAAGGGTATTGAAATGTGGGACTTTTTTTGGATGAGATCAGAATCCAAAACCACATTTTTCCTTCAGACCCCTTCATAGCCAGACCCACTTTTACCACCCTTTACCTCTTGTCTATTTAAGTCCACAAGAAGCTGAACAAATAGAACAAAGTTACCCATCCTTAGAAAAATAAATAGACCAAGCAATCTTCAAAGCCTTCAGACAAAGATCCATGCAACAATGCAGGATCCAGAGAGTTCCTTTGTTTATATAGCCTAGTATTTACTTCTAGTTTAACCAAGAAACACTGTCTGATTGCATAGTCTTGACTTGAAACCACCCACCAAATAATTAAAAATACAATTAGGCTAAAAGAAAAAAACCCACAAACACAGCAGACATCACCTAACATATTTCCTCTACAGAAAGCTGCCACCTGCCTGCATGGGCTGCTCTGATTCAGCCAGAGCAAAGCAGTGGCTGCCTCAAGCAAAACCAACACTGAAGCCTCTACCTAGAGCAACAGCATCAGCCACTCCTGATGCCTGCCCCATGGAGGCTGAGCTAGTGGGCACAGTTCCAATTAAGCAGCCTCTGGGTGGGGATGACCCCTTACCACGTTTGCTCCTTTCCCAGGTCAGCCATTGGCACTGGCATTTTTAGGAGAGGTCAGGTCTGGAGCTGATCCCTGGCTCTCCTATCTCAGAGCATCCTTTGGCAGCCACCTGGCGTGTGAGAGGTTTTGGCAGGCTGTGGGAGAACACAGTGCTCCTTCACCATGAAGTTTGGCAGTGGGGCACCCCTGGCAGGTTTTCTCAGTCTTTTTGTCTTCCCACTGTCCTCAGCCACAGGAAAATGCTGTGCAACCACACAGGGTCACTCACTGGTTTCGTAGCCCAGCAGGAAACAAACAGGTCCCAGTGCAACCTGTCATGGAAAGTCACCCCCTGCAGCTTGCAGAGGTGTGTGTGTCCCTCCAGATCCCATCCTAATTGCCATCCCCGGCAGCTTCAGGCAGTGAGGCTTTGTATTCGGACATGTCAGGGAGAGGTTTGTGGGTTCCAGAAGGAAGTGTCCAAACAGCGATCAGGTCTCCATTTTGACCCCTCAGTAAACTTTGGAGCTGACCCAACAAGCGAAACTGTAAGTCAGGCAGAAAATAATCTGTGTTTACAAGGCTGGGGGAGCTCATCTGCACCCCAACTCTCTCTTCACAGAGAACTTGTCTTCTCATCAACCTTTTTATTTTTTGCTTCTTCATGCTGTGATACGCTCATTGTCTTCTGCTAAGGAAAGTTTGATAAGAATCTTGCTGAGAGTGGCTTTTAGGAAAACCCATAGCTCCAAAAAGGAACCAACCATTATGGAGCCAGCACTTCAAAGTTAGCGAAGTATCTTGTTTTTTTGTACCCAATAAATAAATAAAAAGAAGATGAACATTGTGTTTCCATTTAAGTGGTAGTGTGGGAAAATCCAGGTCTCATCAGTCTGGGAAGTACAGTGGCATATGCTGACTAAGAGACTGGAAATAGTGAGGCTGTCAGTTGAAGGAATTCAAAGTTGAGTAATTACATTAAGCATTCAACATCAGATGGGAACCATGCCCCCAGACCTGTTGATTTTAACTCATTGGGATTCACACAAGAAAACACATACTGACTCCACATGTTGCTGGTGGTTTCAGGGGAAGCTCAAGGTCAGACTGTCCCTGCTGCTGACTGCCTTATGTTGCAACCCAAGTTGGTGCCAACCCTTGCAAAACCCCGCTCCTTGTAGAAGCTTGATCTTCAACATAATTGTCCCCACAGCACTTTTGTTTGCATTTGGGACCAAGGCCCTAGCTTACAGAGGTACTGCAGGTCACCTTTGCCTTCATTAAGGAGATTTCCACTTTTCACCTGTGCATCCAGCCTCAGTCAGATGATTTAGGTCTGAGAATAGTTCAGGCTGTGTCCTGCATGTCCCATCATCAGGAACAGGTGATGATGTAGCCCTTGGCATTCGCACCCCAGGGTACAGTGATTCAGCTGCAGGAGATGGGGACCTGTGTCATGGCTTCATCCTCCACAGCCCACCACCCCAGTTCAGCAGCCCAAGTGTTTTCTTTTCTTCTCTTTTCTTTAACGTTTTCTTTTATGGATAATTACCCTTTTTCCCCTTGGCTGTTAAAGGAGGGAGAAAAAAGCTGCAGAGATCCCGTCCTTTAGGGCTGTGGGACTTGGTGATGTTTTAATAATAACAACAGAATATTGAAAAGGGAAAAAAATGCAGTATATCAGCATGTTTTTAAGGCTGGTGGGAAAAAAAAGACCTTCTGATCCCAGTAGTATCACTGAGGGAAACGTCCATTGGATTCTAGTTCTTGAAAAAAAAATATCTGAGTCATGTAAAAAGTGATTGGCTTGGGTAATGTGTGGTTAGTGGACTGCTGGCAAGGGGAAAAGGGATCTAACTCCCAGTGCAGAGCCTCATCACAGGCTTATGAAAATTAGCATTTCTAACTGAAGATGTATTCATTAACATGGAGGATGCTAATTGACCAGGGGGATAGTAAAAAAGAGGAAGAGGAGAAGGAAGGTTGCTTCCATCTCTTCCCAGACTTCCTAAATTCACCCCTTCATTTGCTGAACAACCAGAAATCACATTCCACATGGCAAGATAATTTTACCCCTAGTGATCAAAGGCTGGAAAATGTGTGTCTGAGCTACAGGAATTTTTTTGAATAGGTGATGACAGTTACAACCTCATACATTTTTCCACTATTTTATGTAGATTTAAGTGAGCTCTAATCTGTACAAGGAAGCCTGCTTTCCAAAGGTGGGATCAGTCAGAGACTCTCCATACCTGTGGTGAGAAGGTGCTAAGCACCAGGCATGCATGCCAACACTAATCACTGCATGGACATAGTGCTCAGAGGATGGAATTGGGGCAATGAAAGGGAAGGAATGGGGTCAAGCATTTCACTCTTTTTCAGCAAGGAGCTTCTCTGGTGGTGGAGAAAGACACAGAGAGATAGAGCAGAGGAGGAGGGGTCTGTCTGCATTAGTGGTGTGACAGGATTACAGTAAATCTCGACTGTGGTCTGAGTGGTCTCTCTTGCCATGGTTCTGCAGCAGCAGGCTCTGACTCTTCCATCTCTGGAAAGAACAGTGGTAATGGTTGGATCAATTTGTCTTTGCTTTCAAGATGCTTGGGAGAAGCCACCCAACACTTCACTCTGGTGAGTCAGGAAACCTGAGCTGGAAGAAAAGCAGCTTCCACCAGCAAGGTTCCTTGCCCTGACCCTGAGGGAGCCCATGGGTCCTCTGAGCCTTTCCAGATGACATTTGTTCATTCCTAGCATGTGTTCCTGTGATTTAGGCTCAAATTAAATTTTGCTTTTGGTTTGATTATTAAATGAAAATATGGCTTTCCCTGAAGTTATATGATGTAGGCACTCATTCTTTAGGTTTAGGCTTAATGCTGGCGTCATAACACACACCCCCAGCTACAAGTGAGTAGGGGTTTCACTTGCTTCTTCACCAGAACTGTCACATTTTACACATTTTCTATAAAATTAGAATTGTCCATGTTAAATGCCATTGAAAGAGAAACCTTTCATTTTTATCAACAGCTCTCAAGGACAGGCATTTTCTCAGCAACTCAATGGACAGGATACTTGAGCAAGAAAGATACAGGCTTTAATCCTCTTTCCCAACGAGGCTAGATGTAATGAAAATGTATTTTCTATGGCTTAAATGGAGGCCTCATTTTTAAAAGGAATTAGTGATAGCAACTGCTTAACTAGAGACAGTGCAATGGGATCCATTACTGAGGGACTGGGTCCTCAAACTTACTGAAACATCAGCCCATTTTGGTGTGACAACATGATCAAGCCAAAAAGGAACCAGACAATCACTTAATAAAAAATGAACCAACCAACCAAATAAATACTAAGTTTTTGGTTGTCACCCATGTGCAGACCTAGGCAGGAGTCCCCCAAGGTCCAGCTCCAGCTCTACAATCCACCAAATGAACAGGACTAGAAATTCATTTTGGACCCATCTCTCCAAACATGCTACAGATTCCTTTACGATGAGAAGCACTTTGTAATCCTTCTGTTCGTGACTCTCCCTCCAAATTTAAACATACATTTAAAAAATAAATAGGGCATGGGTGATGTGCAGGAACAACTTCCTGCTTCTCCTATTTTTTTTTTCTTTTTTAAAAAAGTCAATAAAACAACCTTAAATAGGCCCCCTCCAGTGAGTTATGTTCATTTATTTTTCTTGGAAACTTCCACTCTCCTTAACTCCTTTTAGACACATAGGAGGTGAATGATTAAACTGAAACTATTATCTTTGCAAAGAACATCTCTGCTGGCTGCCAGCCAAGCAGAGACAAAAATTGAAATGAAATAAACATGCTGGAGCTATTGTGTCCTCAACCGGTCCCTGTGGCGAGTTGCTGGGAATCTTGACAAAGTCAAAGGAAGGTCCCTGGGTGGGAACTGTTAATGAGGCAGGGCACATTTTGGAAGAATGTTTTTCTGGCCAGAAATAAGAGCATATGAATAACTTAATGTGAGACAAAGTCAGCCCTCATGTAAACAGGTGCCACCTGGAGCTACAACACTCTGGCAGCCACTCTGGGCAGCTGTGGCTGCCACCCTACTCCTACCCCAGACCAGACATTACGTCCCCTCCACTCCCATCCCTCCAGGTCATGAAAACAAATCCTGGGCCAGTGGAGGGCATGAAACAGACATGACCCAGCAATGTGTGCTTGCAGCCTATAAGTCTGACCATATCCCGGGCTGCATCAGAAGAGGTGTGACTAGCAGGTCAAGGGAGGGGATTCCTCCCACCTACTCCACTTGTGAGACCCCACCTGATGTACTGTGTCCCCAGTACAGGGAAGGCATGGAGGTCTTGAAGCAAGTCCAGAGGAGGGCCACAAAAGTGGTCAGAGAGCTGAAGCACCTTTCCTATGAAGACAGGCTGAGTTGGGGTTGTTCATTCTGGAGGAGAGAAGGCTCTCAGAAGACCTTACAGAAGCCTTCCAGCGCTTAAAGGGGATCTGTAAGAAAGATGGGGACAGATTTTTTACCAGGGTCTGTTGTGATAGCACAAAGCATAATGATTTTAAACCAAAAGAGGGTAGATTTAGACAAGACATACGGAAGAAGTTTTTTTACAATCAGGGTGATGATACACTGGAACAGGTAGCCCCTGGATGTGGTAGAAGCTCCATCCCTGCAAACATTCAAAGATGGACAGTGTTCTGGGCAACCTGATATAGATGAAGATGTCCCTGTTCACTGTAGGGGAATTGGATTAAATGAACTTTAAAGATCCCTTCTAACCCAAACAATTCTATGATTCCATGAAATAAATTAAGCTTCATAGTGCCCTGCTTTGCAAGGGTGTAAGGTCCACTACTATTTGCACTGTCTCTGCTGCAGTGCTTAGGGACTGAGCTCAAGGAGGGGGACCCTGTGCCAAAGGGCAGCAGCAGAGTGAGTAGCAGACATGCTCTCTGCACCCTAGGATGTGAACTTATAGGAACCCCCAGATGAGATGTGGACTTGTTACTACAGTCTCTGCCACCAGTGGGTGGTGCCACGAGTCCAGAATAGACAGTGTATCCATTTTCCAGCTGATGGGTGAGTTTTGGACAGACGTTGCCAGGTAAGATGGGGAAAAGTGAGTCATGTGCAGAAAGAGAGGAGCATCCTCGGGGCCTGCGTCCCAGTGGTTACTGCTCTGAGCCTCTGAGGCTGGCACATAGCTCAAGGACAGCACTGAGGCACACTCAGGGACACATTCAGCTGTTAGGGCTGGAAGACATAATGTCAAGGTTTGTAGCTACCAGGGGGGACAGTTCGTAGCCCAGGGTGATCCACTGACACCAGAGCGCTTGGGGAAGAGGATGTGCCAAGGGGGCAACTGTTGGCCAGACTGCTGCCCTCAACACAGGCACAAAGCAACAAAAAACAAGACAGCTCACAAGGCTTATCCTTATAAAACACACAAGTGAGCATCTAGAAAGGCTGCAAACGCACTTTCTCTGTTAAAGCGGCATCTTATTCAGCAGAAATTACCCAACATCCTGAAAATGAGGTGATTTTAAAACCCAAAGAGCTTAATCTGGCTCTATTTTCAGACTTTAGACTATGGCAGTAACTTGTCTTCAAGAGAAACATGAGATGCAAAATACTTACTGATACGTTACTCAAAAAGGACTACAAGCAGCACTTTGGTGTCTTGTTCAGGACAGAGACATCAGTATGTCTGTGAATAAAGTGCTGGGATTCATGCAGGCAGTTACACAGGATGCACATATTGAAGCTACACCAAAAAACTTGTCTTACTTGCTAATTTCATTTGAAATTGAAAAAATTGAAAAGTGAAAAAGTTGAAAAATTTGCAAGGTATTTCAAATTGTCCCTGGATCAGACTGACTCAAGGAAAAGCTCAAAATAGCCACAATAGACCCCTGTGTCTCATGTGCCAGCTGACTGTTGCTTTGGAATCACCCTGTTGTACTACTGAAAAAAATAAAAATAGCAAATAAAAAAAAAGGCCAGAAGTAACATTTACGTCACAAGTCACATCTGCTCCTGCCGACTGTTTTCAGCAGAGAAGGAAACCCAACAGAATTGGTATTTAACAATGGACTGCAATTCACCTACTTGAAACCCCATCTGAAGGGGGAAAAACTGTGGCGCGCAGCTGATCCTCAGCGTGTTGCCATGAGGGCAAGAGAAAAATCAAATGCTTGGCTTTGGGACCGTGTTTACAGATCACTCACCAGGAAAAGGAAAGCTTAGAAGATCTCTCCTGTGAATTCCAGTGTGTGTACGTAGCCCTGCACAGCACAACAATGTCCTTGTCACCTGCCAGGCTGAGCTGCTGCAGGAGAAGGAAACCCCTGCAAACCTAAAGGAGCTGGCTCATTGAGGCTGAATCATCAAGCCACATGTAATCAAAAGACAAACAGTATAGCAGCAATACGTGATGATACCACATGTGTGCAGAACAATAGCACAGCATCCAGGACAAGCTGTTTAAGTGCAGGTCACTTAGAAAAGTGCAGAAAAACTGGCAGACAACAGAAAAAGAGAGAATCAAAATATAGTGTAGTGTGAGCCATTTCCAAAGAAAACACCCAATGTGCATAAATTATCTGCTAGAAGAGAAAGGATGGGTTTTCTGCCACAGCTAAAATGAGGGGTTATACAGGGATTCTTTGTACTCTGTGCCTTAGCTTGGATCAGCTAATGGATTACTTCCTTTGCATTCACCAGAGGAGAAGGAACAAGAGGCAGCATCTGTTCACTGCCTCGCCAGAGCCAGGATTTTCTTTGTTTGGATTTGAGAATGAGACAGGTAAACCCTGAAGAATTTCAGTGCTAAGGCACAAAAAATCCTTAGTCCATTACTGCTGCTTCATATCATGGCAGTAGTATCATCTTTCCAGGATCCAAGGTGGATGTTGCAGCAGAGTTTTTGGACACCAGATGCTCTGTGAAGGTGTCCTGAGCAAGCTGAGCAAGCCCAGGGTGAGTGATGTACACAGGAAAAAGGTTTATTTTCCTATTTTCCTTCTCTGCACAGTGGACATTGGGTTTTGTATTTGGTTTTGGGTTTTGGTTTGGTTTTTTGGGTTTTTTTTTGTTTTTTTTTTTTTTTTTTGGTGGTATTTTGTCCTAGTGGCAGTGGGCACCATATCCCTTTCTGGCTCAGACTGCCCTGACAAAACTTTGGCTGCATCCCCACATCAGCTGTTGAGAGAGAGCAGTGGTGACTTTCCCAAGCAGATGGAAAAATGATCTGCCAGAAGCACTGGATCCAGACGTTCAGTGTGACTTTTAGCATCAAGTCTGCGGGGGATGATTTCTGTGCTATGCTTATTGACCCCAGAGCACCAGTCCCATTTCATTCATCTTCATTTTCTTCCTTTTCTTAAAGCAAATCTAAAAAATATTCCAAAACTACTGTTTTAACAGACATAAAATAAATCAGACATTGTAAGGGGAAAATGCTGCTGTTCCCTGAGCCAAGCACATTCCCTTATTTCCTGGCCAAAGATGGTGACCATCATGACAAGCATTACGTTTCAGCTTTGCTTGGGCCTGAAGTCAGCAGCCAGCAAGAGGGTCTCCATCTGGAGTCACTTTATAGCACTAGAACAGTTCTCTTCCAGCAGCAGCCACTGCCTGCTAATACAAAAATACTTGGGAGAAAAAGCAATACATTTTATTGGGTTGCTAGGAGGAAAAAAAAAAAAAAAAAAAAAAAAAAAAGAAGCTCTATTCAAGACTTCCATTAACTTTTATGAATATCACCAAAGAGATTTCTTTTTATAACAAGATTGAAGCAGAAGAATAAATCCAAGTTTCTGGACACTTGCAATTATGATTTCTCAACAGAGGCAAGTGTGGAGTCTCTGAGGCCAAGCCCTGCTGACCTTGTTCACATGAAGAATACCTCTGAAAGCTCTTCTGAAAGCCTGTTGAGAGGAAAGGCCATGGCTGGCACTCAGGGAAACTGTGCTCATCTTCTGGTGCTGCTGCAGACTCTCTGTGTGACCCTTTCTGCATCACTGGTTTCTCCTAGGGATGTTCAGACCTGCTCCTGGAGTTCCCACCGGGTGCTGAAGTAACCCATGCCACTTTGGATCCTAGCCTGTGATAATCAGAGGTTGTTTTTTCCTAGTAAAGTTAGGCAAAAACTCAGTATTTCTATCCAATTAATACAACATGCCCTCTCTTTGGTAAGATTCAGCATTCACAATTCCCATCCAGCCTTTTTCAAAATCCACCACACAAGTGGCCTTTGCTATCTCCTGTGGCAGGGAGCTCCACAGCCTTAACACACATCATGAAAATATGTCCTCTGATCTATTTTAGATTTGCCACCTTTTAATTTCATTGAATTCCCCTTTGTTCCAGTGTTATATGACACAGTCCCATCAATGTATTTTCTCTAGACTATTTTCATTCCCCTCTTAAAACCTTCTTAAAAGCAACATTAAAGAAGGGAAAGAGGAAAAAGAAAAAAAAAAAAAGAAAAGAAAAAGAAAAGAAAGGAAAAAAACCCCAAAGGCTCCCCAAGAAATTGCTCTAATAAAAAAATTATTAATATGCTTCATGGTGTGGCCTTGCAGCTCTCTACAGCTGTTGCAAAAAAAAAAAAATGGTATAGCATCAATCTGTCAGGACCAAGGTATCACATATGAGATGAACATGCATGGTCCCTCATGGTTTCATGTGTCCCAGATGTGCTGGGACAGGGACAGCAGGCAGCACAGAGACAGGGGCACCAGCCAAGGCTGTGCCCATGGGCTCCAGCAGTATCCTCAGCACTGCCAGCACCAGAACCGAGAATTAATTTGTTTGGATCTGAGGTTCCAATGGACAACCCTGGAGGCATTTCATCCCTGCAGCTCCTGCCTGGCAGCCACTGCCAAAAGGGAAGATCCTGCTGCTCCCCAAACACTTCCAGAACTTGTGAGCTGCACTCTCACCACCACGATAGGAAACATGACAAAAATATTGCTCTGATGAGTAAAAGTCCCTCAGCTGGAAGCACTTTCCAAATGAGATTTCCAACACCAGCTGGGAAGCAGCTGGCCAGCTGGGGTGTTTGCAAGGCCACTGTGGCAGGCAGCTCCCACACCGTGCAGCTCTTTGGATGTGCTTCATGCTGCAGCCACTGCAAGATGTGAAGCAGAAGAACCCTGGCCCCCTCCCCTGACCCCACAGTTCTGTCCCACATAATTTATGTTTTCAACTGCATTTTTAGAGCACGGCTGATTTCTCTCTTGATACACTATCTGCAGGTCCTACTGGGAAGGTCTGGGGAACCCGCAGAAGCTGGGAGAGACGGCCCAGCACATGGAGGAGCACTGGGACCAGACCGCAGGTTTGCAGACGTGAGGAGAGCCCACTGGTCCAAGGGGATAGGTGTAAGGTACCTGCTCAACAGTCTTGACAGCAGACACTTATCTCTTGTCACCCAGACCTCCATCCATCTTGTGCCTGACAACATGACCATGAAATACCAGAACACTTAAAGAATCAGCTACACCTTTCATAAGTAAGCCAAGGGACAGCATGGACTTTTTTTTTTTTTTTTTTTTTTAAATATCCCTGAGGTAAATAGAACTGCTCACTTCTTGTTTCAAGCTGGCTGCTGCATATGACAACTCAGTGATTTATAATGGGATCATAGTCTTCCCCACCACAAAAGCGTTGTCGCCTTTCCACTTTTGCCTTCCTTTAAAAAAGTGGAACAATAAAAGTTCAAATTCTGCAATGCAGCTTCTGCAGACATTTCACAAGTGACCCCTTCCAGCAATTCAAGCAGGTACATCCTCCCATCATCTAGAGGCTCTCAACTACCTAAGCAAGAAGACAGCCTTGTACCACAGGGGCTTGGTATTCCCTGAGGAACATCCCAGGCCTTCACAGTTCTGGTGTTAACCTCAGAGCACCAACCACCACTGGCTTCTGGCACCAGGTCTAGGGCCAAAGACTGCTGGGGCAATGCATTAAACACAGCCCTGCTGCCTGCTTCACCCAGCAAGTCAGTAAATGACTGCTGCAGAGGGAGGCTGGAGCAAAGGGGGCAGAACCAGCAGCCCCATATCCATCCCTGGATGAAGCAGATGGAACAGGGCTTGGTCCTTCAGGTCTCACCCAGACACCTCAGCTCACACTTCCCTCCCTGGAATAAGTAGGGTCCAGCCTTGGACCCTCATCCAGGATAACACTGCTCACACTTTCCAAAGGTCCTAAGCAGGCCTGAAAGTCTCAGAGCAAAGCATGCAGTGAACAAGCACGGTGGAATGAGCCTGCTCAGATACTTGTACATGAGAAGGTAAAAACACCCAGCTCCTTCAGGCATTGTCCCCTGAAGAGGAGACAAAGATCTCTTTGCTGAAATGGTAGGCACGTGTCTCTTCTGGGAATGAGGATCTGCCTCCCAGCTCTGCTTCCAGTGACCAAGGTCTCAGAGGGCAGGACATGGAGTGCATGAGAACAGCACATGTTCCGCTTAGCGCAGCGTGCTGGGACCATTCCCCACAGCAACCAGGAAAACAATTCAAGGCAGCTCCATTTTAAACTCGGGAAGATACAAGTTTAAGGGAGGACAGTTTTGCAACTGGCTTTTGTATGTCCCTGAAGTTCCTGCTCTGAGTGTGAAGGAGAAGCTCCACATGACCATCGGCGATTTGTTCAGCTTCAGAGGAGTATCAGAGCCCAGGCACAATGTGTCAGTCCCTCTGCCTCCCCAGCTAAGTAAAGGTTTATTTGGGGCAGGGGAATGCTGCCTACTCCCAGCTGAGGGCCCAGGCTCAGCCTGGAGCAGGGCTTCCCGCACCATCTGCTGTACCCGACTGCCCTCTACCTGACGGCACCGGACGCACAGCACGCAGCTCTTCGGGCGGCCCAGACCCATCCCGCTCCTCCCACAGCAACACTGGTAGTTATAAAAAATAAGAAGAAATGAACCCAGCCCTTACGACATAACATCTTTAGTTTCTCAAGAGCCATGCCACAATGCCCCGAGTTAGGAAAATATGCCTTTGGAAATGTTTATAAATTCTGATTTAATATTACACAGCTTCTTGCAGCCATGAACCAGGACAAATACTTCCAGGATTTATTACATCCTTTCCTCCAGGACCCTAAGCAATTGTACTTCATTAATTCAGCAGTTAGAGAGCACCAATCAGAAGCACGATAATTTTGCATTCAGGATTCCTAAGATGCATACTGCTTTCCACAAAGATTTAGGTCAGAAAACAGAAAGATGAGTCTCTAAATATGCTTACCCATTTGCATGGGATAATAACATGCACAGAACATTCCCCCTTGCAGAGAGCTGCTAAGGTCAGTTTCTTCCTGCTCCCTGATGTTAAGAATTACTTCCCACTTTTGTAGCAGTAAATACTTGTTCTTCAGCTTATATCCTGGTTAGGACAGCTGTTCTCCCTGCCTTACTGCAAGGGTTGGTTTAAATGACAGAAATATTTCTTCAATACCTCTGCTAACAGTGACCTTCTAGGGTGCCTCCTGTAAACATATCTTTGGACAGACCAACATGCAGAGTGAAGAAATTTCCCTTCACCCCAGCCCCACTCACAAACACCCAGATTTGCCTTGATTCTGCTTCCGTGCAAATCCATGAAAGAGTTTTACAAGTTACATTATTTCCCTTTGCTATGTAATTCCTTAAAGCAAATTTCCCACAAAGAGAGCCTCAGTTGTATTGGTAGCAGGTTGGTGTCAGAGTTACATGCAGTTCTCCTCCAGAAAGGCATTGGAAAAGGAGAGACCAAGAGTTTCTTACACATTTTCTCAGGGCCTCTCAGAGCAGGTCTATTCACGTGGCAAGAGCTCTTCAAATGCTTGCCTGAAGACATGAATGGAAGCTGGAAGAAAGCAGGTAGCCTTTCTGTTCCATAGCTGCTTCCTAGGTTCCCATTCTTCCTCCTGGGAGACTGGTGTGCCCAAGGAAGGGTGTAAGCTGAGGAGGAGAGCCAGCCCACCTTTTGCATGCAGTTAGCAAGTTCATGGAAGCAGAACCAGAAAGGAGAACTTGTGAACACTGTGTCAGCTCTGAAGTGCTAGGGAATTGAAAAATAGCAAGCCTACATTGTATCAACACTGCAGTGAACGGGTACCGAACAGGGCCCACTTTTATTTAGTTCTACGCTCTACAGGCTGCTTAGAATTTATTGCAAATTAAACTGTTTACTGTACAAGGCAATTTGCAAGTGCTCTCATGATAACAAGTTGTTTTACCATTCATTTTTCAAGTATTAAAAAACCATCAAAACAATATTAATTGAATGCTACCTATGCCCTTCTATATCCTCAAAGACATTTACACATCTTTAAGTAATTGAGAAATGACCCAAACTGTTTCCATCTGATGGGTCATTACAGTTCTACAATACCCACTGGAAAATGCATTTTAACAGCGGTTTGACAATAATGTATTTGAAGCTACACAAAAAATGGTGGAGTGTATAGACTAGTGCTTCAATTGATTTGAAATATGGTCTACCATTTGTCTTGGGTGCATTAACACAGTCTGTTTTACCAATACATTTGTATTTATGATGACTAAGAGCAGATTATAGTTGTTAAAATTTGTCCTCCTGACATGAAAACACTACTTTGTCATTAATACATTTTGTAGTATAAACTATGATGTCAGGTCAATGTAAAGGGTAACAACTTTCCTAAAGTATGCACACATAATTTTTTTTAAAGCTATTGAGCCTAATGGAATAACAAAGGTCATAATAACAAACCATTACAGCTTTGGTCTTGGCAACTATGTCCGCATAAGAATCCTCCAAGAAACAATCATCATTTCTCCAATGTTATGGCATTAGGACGACAGGAATGGTTCACAAATGAGTCATGTGAGCCCAGAAACGCAGTAGCTATGTGAAAGCTGAGCAATCAATTACTCATTTGTTTACCGAGCGCTTTCTCAGCTGACATTAACCAGAACATCTTAAAAAGAACTTTACAGCTGTCCTTGGCTGTCCCATTAGGCTGTGCTCAGAGGCTGAAAAGATTGTTTAATTTCTCTGTAAGTAAGCTGGTATTTTTATTGAAAAAAGAACAACATTCGGACTAATTAACTGGGTTCAACCTGAGATCCAGCAGGTGTCAAAATATCAAAGAGCCAGGGCTGGGGTGATGATAAGATGGGAGACTGGGGCAGGGTAAAGCACATTCAAGCAACTAAAATACAGCTCTTGCTCAGTACATGAAATACCCTCCTGTACATTATGTACTGAGGATACATATACACATTTTATCACATTAATGCAAGTAATTAATCTGCCCTAACTGGCAAAATTACATTTTTCCCATTCTGTAGTAACAGTTTACTCTGTGCCCTAAGAAAGTTGTTATAGTGAAATCTTCAACCACAATTGAGTAAGATTTAAAGAGGTTTAAATACCAGGGAAAACTTCAATACAAAAAGAACTGAGAAAATCTGGACATAAACACAGTGCAATCAAGTGCCAAAGTAAGCACATAAAAAGAGATGATCTGACCAGAGCTAATTTTCTTTCAAACATTTTCCCCTACATGATAAAATTGATGAGGAACACTAAAGCTTAGGATAAAGACAGACAGCAGAATAATATTTATACATAGGACTCCAATAAATTGTATCTGCACTCCATTAATATTTCTAGACAAAATAAAACTGAGGAAAAATGAAATAGTAAAATCTTTAATTGACATTCCTATTGTGTTCAGCCCTAAATGCTCAACATGCCATCTGCAATACTAAAAAGGAAGTCATCCAACTGTAGCTGTAGATTCTGATTTTACAAAATTGCTAGCTAATGAAAAAAATAACCTTAACCTTTTGATACTTGCTCTGATCAATCAAGCTTCAGTTTAATTTTGTTTTCTTCTTCAGACTAAATGCAAAAAATGTGTGCATGCTTTAGGAAGCATTTCAACCTTCACATTGAACCACATCTATTACTAGAAATAAAGGCAGTAAAAACTACTCTGTTTTAACAGCAATCCTTTAAAAGGGTTGTTAAGTTTCTAGGGTTTGTAGTAAGAATTCACATTCTGGCAAGAATAGAGTCCAACAGAATTTGAGAGGTGGTGATGCCACTGTGAAATCTACTCACTGAAACAAGAAAAATTTCACCTTTTGTATGCTTACCTAGCATGTGTAAACAGGCTTTACCTGCCCTATCTTACACATGGTTCCTGAACTCAGTGTATCTCTCCTCCACCATTGATAAAAACAACTAAATAAAAGCAACAAACTCTAACACCTACTGGAAGAGCCACTGGCTTTGCTGGAATGCCTTGCTAGCCAGAGAAATGCTTGGAGGGGACCCAGGAGTCCTACTTTTACTTCTTTCCCTGGTTACACCTAACAATACTGACCCTTCAAATAGTTTATAACTGAGCACAGCTCAATCTTCGTACTCTATGAAGAAAGCAAATGTCAATCCATCCATGACAAAGACAAAATACAGGAGACTCAGAAAGGCTGCACAGGGTCACTTTCGGAAGAGCTAGGAACAGCATCCCTGTCAAAACAAAAGTCTCATCCATTTCATTCCACTGCTTTCCTCTAAAAGATTATGACAGACCGATAAGCTATAGCCTACTTTTAGGTAAAATCCCACCTGTCTGCTTTCACCGGTGGGCAGATTAAGTGATAAACATTATAAAAGTAAAAGTGAACAAGAATATTGGCTCTGCTGCATTAACCACTGCAAAGAGGAAATTCAGAAGAACTGGGATTCCCATCATGCAGCTACAGTCAGAAAACAGATGGATAAAATGTGCACCTCAGCACCCTTCCCATACATTTATCTCTATTACCACAAGCTACTTTTCAAGATACTTAACCATCTAATACAGCAGTCTGTGTTTAAGGAATCTAGACAATATTGCTTTTGATAGATATACCTCTAATGCAATCATCTTATCTTTCTAGATGAGACTATCACTTGAGAATTATGGGTGGGTGGGTTTTTTGTTTTATTATTTTGTAGTTGGTGGTGGTGGTTTTTGGGGGGTTTTCTTGATATTTTGGGTTTTGGGCTTTTGGGGGTTTTATGTGGCTGCAGACATGAGTTTAGGGATGGAGAGGTACAAAACACACAACATAAAGATACGGAGATGATCAAAATATAAAAACCCATAAAGTGGTCATGTAAATCTAGACTCTTAAAAAAAAACAACCTGATTTTAAAAACTTTTTAACATTTCAGTTTAATTCAGTATAATTTCAGAGCTATTATACAAGAAATGCACTGTTATACATATATACACAATTATTGGAAGCACTGTTCATTTGCACAAAGTCTGACCTAATTTTTCAGATCAAAGAATGAAGCAGTCATGAGTACAAAGTGAGAGATATCAGTCACAGAAGGTTAAACGTCAGATATCCTCAAGAGTTTTCACCTTTTGAATATATAAGTAGAAGTCCTATCTTCAATGGGCAGCACACCTTTTTATGCAGTTAGTTGTAAAATTGGTTCCACATATTAATTAATTTTCAATGGTGCAGATGACTGGACATTGTTATTTCTCATATAATTCTAATAAGTTAATGGAACCCACTAATGAGACATTACCAGGAAAACAAAATTTTCTTAATTTCTGGAAAATGGCACTGACACCCACTCCTGCTACCACACTGCATGGTGGTTCCTGACTTTGAGAAGTCCTAAAGGTATAGCCTCAGCATGAAGCCTACTTTTTAATTTCTTTGGAAATGCAAAATGTGGAAATGCAAATCTCTTTAGACAGACACATCCCATTCTGCTTATAAACAAGAGAGGTGGCTGGACAGGACAACCCAGGGTCTCCAAGGACACTCAGAAAAGACCCCGATCCCAGGAGAGAGATGACTGGGGTTTTTTTTAACATTGAATTCCCCTAAGGAGCCAGAACCCTTTGAGGGATCTTTAAAAGATCTCACCCTTCAGAATGACAACGTTGGGCAGAGGGACTGTCCAGGTGACTGTTGGGGTGCTGCAGAACCCACACACAGCTTGAATGTCAGAGGTGAAGGCAGCCACCTTGGCAGCAGCCCTCGGCACCGAAGGGGGTCAGGGCAAGGAAAGAGCTGAGACTCAGCATCTGAAGATACAGCAAACAGTGGAAAAGGATGGTTAAAGAACTTCAACTATCATTTCTTTTGCTTTTCAAACAGTCCAGCAGGAACTTAAGATCTATATAATTCACACACATTTTTAATACTTCAAGCAGTCTGGCAGTTGGAACGATTGGGAAGGGGCTTTCAATTTGTCTGAAATGAAGGTGTGAGTGACTGAAGCTTGCCAGCACAGTGCCCCTCAAGTTCTTGAGTCTTCAGAGGGTTAGGACAGCTTTCCAACAAAATGATGGAAGGAGAAAACAAGCGTGGCTGCCCGCCTGGCACTGCAGGGACCATTGGTGAATTCGCCCTTCCCTGTGTTCAGAGGCCTAGTCACTGCCATTTTGAGCATGTCCTTGTCCTTTTAGCTGTTCTCAGGATGGAGGCCTGTCCTTGTCAACGTGCAGATGAAACAAGTGTTGGAAAAAAACATTCAAGAGAACTCATACCTGGGTTTAGCAATCCCCTTCTGCTAGAGAGCAATGAGGGGACCCATCTTACTGGGCAAGTAATGCAGAGAAATTGTGCAGCCCTGCAGCTGCAACCAAAATGTCCTTCCTTGTGCCCATCACCCAGAGTCCAGTGGGGCTGTAGAAAGGAAAATCTCTGATTGTTTTAAAATGAAACTGCAGACTGGCCCCAAAATTGGTAAGCACAGAGCGATCTGGTACTATGAGTGAGTGCCAGTGGCAGCGGATGGGGCTGGAGCAAAATGTCTCTCCCTCCCCCCGTGTTTGGCTTCTCCCTGTTGGAGGAGGCCTGGCCCAGAGGGGTGGGACACTCTCACCCAGGGCTTGCCACTGACAACACAGATCCTGCCTGCAGCTCCCAGCAGCACACACTGGAAGGCAGCCAGCATGGGCAGGCGTCATCCAGCCATGGGCAGGCCCCGCCAACTGATGCCACCACGTTCCCTCTAGCAGAAGGCCTCTGCGAGGCATCAGGAGTGGGGATGGACACGCAGTCACGGACACACATTGTGGGGGATCAAGCCAGAGCAGCAGAAACGTAGAAGTTGAAGACAAGAAACAGTGTTTTCTTTTCTCACCTGATGATGTGGGCCTGCCCACAGGGGTGACATGCAGGGTGACATAGAGTGGTGACTGTGATGTCAGTGGGTGACAGGTTGCCACCTCAGGCCTGTTGCCATTTATCTTTGGAACCTGGCAGAGTACTGCCCAGTCTGGCTCCTGAGTCCGACCGAGAATGTCTGCAAGGTCTGGAGGGTTGAGTGAGGCTTCTCCTGGTGCTGGGTGGTGCTTTGGGGGCTGCTGTCAGCAGCTCTGGGTGCCTGGCCCAGAGTCAAACCCTCATTTGTTTCTCGGGCCCTGGCTGGTTCAGGCAGCCAGGCACCGCGAGGTGTGCTTGCAGCAGCAGAGATGAGCTGTGCGGGCACGTGTCCACTCCCAGCAGCCATAGGGCTTGTGGAGCTGGGAGGTTGCCCTTCTCGAGCGGCCTGTGCTTTTCTTCCTCCTCTCCTTTCCCTGGGACAGGGAGTGACTGTGGCTTCTTCCATTTGCAGTGCATGACGCTCGCCACTGCAGCAGCTCCTCATCCTCGGTGTCCCCAAGCTCACTGGAGGGTGCAGGGAGCATGGCCACCGAGAGCAAGTGGAGCTGCCCCTTCTGCTGCAGCACTCAAAAAGATGCCGCCAACCTCCTGCCTCGCCTCCACCAAGCTTGCTTTAGGTGTGCAGTACACGGCGCACTGCAGCAGCGTGTCTGCCCCCTGTGCGTGTTGGAGACGACCTCCATCTTGATCTCCACACAGGCAGATAACGATTTTGTTTTGTTCAGCCTCCCAGGTCCTGCAGAGCCACCAGATGGAGACCAGCAGGATGAGCAGGGTGTTGTGAGTCTGAGGCTCGGGGCTCAGGTGGGTGGCTTCCCTGCTGATGTCTGGGCTGACTTCTTCAAGAGCCACCCAAATAACATCAGGCCCCTGCTGCCATGGCTGAGATCACAGCTTAGGGTGGTCCTTGAAGAGCAGTGGTGGCATCTGATGATGTGGGAGGCCAGGCTTGTGGGCTGCCTGTGCCTCTATGGTCTGGACGTGGGGGTGTTGGCACGGACGCTGGAGACCAGGCTGCAAGAACACACACGGCCATTCGTCCTGCGCCTCATCACCGCGGCCCTGTGCCTGTGTGGCGCAGGCATACACCAGTACGTGGCCCAGAAGGACACCTCTGCTTCCCGGGGGGAGGACAACAGCCCCGAAGCCACCACCAGCCCCCTGGGGGAGGAAACTGATGACTGCAGCCTGGCCGCCTCCAGCACCCCTGCAGGCTCAGATGGGGAGGAGGAAGCCAGCACGTCAAAGGCAGCCCTCCCCAGGGATCCCGGCCATACCCCACCTGTGCCCCTCAAAGCAGAGAAGGAGCAGCCCCAGCTGGAGCTGCAGGAGGCAGCAGCACCAGGTGCCTCTTCTGTCTGGGGAAGGAATGGCTGGCTTGAGGCAACCCAGTGGCCTCGAAAGAGGAGAGCTTCCAGCCCACTGGAGTCTCTCCCACCCTTCAAGAGGCCGCACCTTGCAGGTAGCCCCCGCATCTCCTCTGGGGCAACTGCCACGCCCCACCCGGCCTGGTCCAGCGTCTCTGCAGGATCCCAGGTGGCAGCAGGGACAAGTGTCCCTCCTGGATGGGGCAGGAAGGACTTTTCCGGGGAGCCCCAGCGCCCTCCAAAGAGGAGGGCTTCCAGCCCCCTCAACTGTTCCTTGCCCTGCAAGAAGCCGTGCCTCCTGCAGTGGCACTAGCAGGGCTGCTGTGCTTTTTTCTTCTTGGAAAGGAAAATAAATTTCTCTTTCTTTGACACAGTCTCTGGATGCTTCTCTCTACCACTTCTCCTGGTGCCTTTTCCTGGTCCCCACACCCCACCATGATGGGGCACGACAATGGGCTCCCTGAGCCATAGGGTCATGTTGGCAGCACCTCCTCCCACACAAAACCCTGCAGCAGCCTCACACACAGTACAGGAGATGCATTCATCAAAGAGCCACCAAACTTCCCCCATCAAATTCCCAACCAAACTCATTCCCACAGAAATCGCTGGTTTAACAACATAAGAAAGTGACATGGCTGGGAGATGGAGCACTATAGAAAGACATGCATAGATGAATAAATGCAAAAAGACACAGCTTTTCTACTGCTTGAAGGTGAGAGGCTAGGAATTTTGTTTTAGTCTTTTGGGTTTTTTTCTTTTAAAGTTAAAAAAAATTGTATTTTAACACATCTGTGCAAATAAAGAAATTGTAATTTTATGTCGCCCTCTTGAACCGCATATGAGAATAAAAGCTTTAAGTTAGTGACAGCAATGCATTACATAGGCAAGCTAAATAACTAGGGCTTTGAGGGGAAATAAGATACCAAGGCAAGAGGGCTGCCTCTTCTTAGTTCCTGGTATAGTTGGGGTTCAATCTCATAGAATCATAGAATTGGCTGGGTTGGAAGGGACCTCTGAGATCATCAAGTCCAACCTTTGATCCACTACCACCGTGGTTACCAGACCATGGCACTGAGTGCCACATCCAGTCTCTTTTTAAATATCTCCAGGGATGGAGAATCCACTACTTCCCTGGGCAGCCCATTCCAATGCTTGATCACCCTCTTGGTAAAGAAATTCTTTCTAATGTCCAACCTAAACCTCTTCTGGCACAACTTGAGACCGTGCCCTCTTGTCTTGCTGAGGGTTGCCTGGGAAAAGAGACCAACCCCCACCTGGCTACAACCTCCTTTCAGGGAGTTGTAGAGAGTGATGAGGTCTCCTCTGAGCCTCCTCTTCTCCAGGCTGAACACCCCTCAGCCTCACCTCACAGGACTTGTGCTGGAGTCCCTTCACCAGCCTAGGTGCCCTCTTTTGGACCCGCTCCAGGACGTCAATATCCTTCCTGAACTGAGGGGCCCAGAACTGGACACAGTACTCGAGGTGTGGCCTCACCAGTGCTGAGTACAGGGGCAGAATCGCTTCCTTGGACCTGCTGGCCACACAGTTCCTGATACAGGCCAGGATGCCATTGGCCTTCTTGGCCCCCTGGGCACACTGCTGGCTCATGTTCAGCTTCCTGTCAATCCAGACTCCCAGGTCCCTTTCTGTCTGGCTGCTCTCAGCCACTCTGTGCCCAGCCTGGAGCTCCCCATGGGATTGTTGTGGCCAAAGGGCAGGACCCAGCACTTGGCCATGTTGAACCTCATCCCATTGGAATCAGCCCAACTCTCCAGTCTGTCCAGGTCCCTCTGCAGAGTAGTGGATTCTCCATCCCTGGAGATATTTAAAAAGAGACTGGATGTGGCACTCAGTGCCATGGTCTGGTAACTGCAGCGGGAGTGGATCAAGGGTCAGATTTGATGATCTCTGAAGTACCTTCCAACCCAGCCAATTCTATGATTCAATGATTCTATGACAGCTGAGGGAAACAAAAGTTTATGTCACCTCCCTTGTGCAAATTAGAGGCAGGTTGATATCCTGCCCTACCTTACATGAACCCAAGGAATGGAGAGTTAATATTGGCTACCAAACTGCACAACTGTAAACAGCACACACTGCACAACAGTGGAAGATTTTCAATTTGAGGATGTAAAGGCCTCTTAAAAAAACCTGGAACATTGTTGTTATTCTTGACCTCTCCTGTGATCTCCTTGTAGCCCAACTATTCACTACATTTTTTGATCTTCTATTAAAAACCTTAAGTTTTCAAAGAATATTAGGAAGTGCCCTGTGGGCAATGGTATGTGGAGACAAATGAAAAAGATACTCTTTGAGTTTGGATCTAATGTCTAATGGTTCTTTTTCTTCAGTTAAGAGAAGACAACACTCTCTAACCCAGCTGGTTTCTTTCAGTCTTAAACTTCTATGAGTAAAATCTTGATAAAATGAAGAGATTTAACCATCACTTTTTAGTTATGCCAAGGTGATATAGACAGGTCTGTCAAGAACTGTCCATGACTTTGCATGTAATCACACAAGGCTCTCATAATCCTTCAAAATCTCTGGAAGACAAACCTCCATTAACAGCAGATGCAGAGTTGTTTTGGAGTTTTAACAGTGAAGAGGCTCTGAGGGTCAGCACATCAATGAAGCAGAGTGATTTCTTCATTCCTGTTGTCTAGTCCCTAAAGAAAGTGAACAGCCAGCTGGTGAACAAGCAGTGACAGGCTGTGAGGGCAATTTTGTGCAGTAGAGGAGATAGAATTCTACTGTACAGTACTGGTCCTAGAAGGAGGAGATACTCCTCAGCTAGGTATCTGCTGTGTAATGGTCCAAGAAAAAAGGGGAGATGGTTTAGCCTTACAGAGGGTGAGAAAACAGGTTCCTACCCAAACTTCCAAATGCCATGCTACCACCTTCTCTGTGTCTGTGGTCTGCATGGGAAGTCTCTGCCTGCTGTACAGCTCAGGCTACAATCACTTGGACTTGGATTTCCTTAAGTCAATGTGATAAGCTGTTGCTCACTGGGGAATGTGACATGCCTCAGGCTTTTTCCCTATTTTCCTGTCTATGGAAAAAAAGAAGATAGTCTGTAAACATCTTTTTCTTCATGTAGATCATAAGAGAGGGAAAATGTAGTCTGAAGACCCATTACATCTGATGGTTTTGCTCTCTTACGTGCATGGCTTCCTCTGGTTAACTGCATATTGACCTAAACTTAGAGGTTAGATTAAAAATAAATAAATAAAAATAAAAAAAATCATTACCATATATGATGTCCTGGAAAAAGCAGCAGAAGTTAGATGAAAAAACCAGAACGTTCACAAGTTTTACACTACAAGAATCTGTGTTCAGTAGAAGTTAATACCTTTATTTAATTCCTCTAGAGTTAAAACAATTTGAGTTTGGAGTACACAATTTTAAAAAGTTTCATGATAGTCACATTTTCAGTCAGTCATTTTCTTAAATCTCTTTGGAAAAATCAAATACAATCCCTACAGTTAGAGCAGCCCAACACACACATGAAGATTATGTGTATTGTAATGTTTGTAAGCTTCGCACAGTGGCCCTCTTTCCATCACATAACAGACTTAAGTGGCATTTGTGAAATGCGCTGTACTCAGGTGCACACCTATTTCAGGATTCTAGCCAAATTCTTCCATGGGGCTTTTACAGGGATAAATCAGGGCTTTAGATTTATTTTTTCTTAGCAGGAATACAGATGCAGTTTCTCACTGGAAAAAACAAACCCATTTCCACATTAGCCCAATCTATGATAGCCTTAACAACTAAGCAACATGATCTATGCCATAAAATTTATGCTACATAAATCCTAATGTGGTGCTAAAACAATGCTGAAAAAATATGCTGGGCTAGAGGCAAAAGAATTGGCTCTCTTCTGACTTCATGAAGAGACACACACTTAACTAATTGTTTTGGCAAGTCAGCAGGCTGCCTTTGCTTAATACCATTAGGAATCCACAAGCTTTCAGCTCTAACAGTAAGGATCTTCAACATACAATTTTTAAAAATTAACCTCAAAATTATTTTCTTTTTAAAAAGATGCTTTTTCTCTCACTTCCTCCCACTAGTTGTTGTGTCAGGTAGAAGAATGGACAAGCACACAGCCTGCAGTCCTCACTGGGCACTTGTATGTCACATGAAAACTTTAGACTTGCAGAGCACTCTCCTAATGAAAAGATATTCAGAGCAACTCCTGAAGTCATAAAAAAAAAACTTCCTTCCCCATATGCCTGCATCAGGCTTTCCACATACATCAATCTAGATTTGCTCAAAAGGACAACAGTTCTTCATCTTACAGGTTTGAGTTTTGAGCATGCAACAAAATTCCAACTTCAGATTAACAGAAAACAAAGAATCTAAACACCAAACTGGATCATGATTTGTCCTTCTTCAGACTTAATTAAGATTCCTCTTTTGGGCTACTTTAACACTAGGTCTAGTAATCCATGACAAAGCAACACGCAGTCAAACATTTGAAAGATGGCAGGCTTTTGTCTTCAAGTCCACTTTTTTTTAATAAATAAATTGTGTAACATTTAAAGACATTAGTGCTATCATACAACTAATTTCCTCCCCTTTCTTATACTGTATAAAATATAGCAGAAAATATAATCATCACACAAATGGCTGACATTTTGTTTAGGACAGGGGTGTGGTGGGCAACCAGAGATCTAAATGAGTAACCAATAAGTATATTAAGATGCTCAGGCTAAAACTGCAGCCTCCCCAATACCTGCTTAGCAGTCTTTCTATAGTAAGAGGCTCACCAAGCCAGAGAGGAATCACACATGAACAAGGAATCCCAGTAATATTTGCCTGGACATCAGTCTGAGCATGGCAGGCTCAGAATCAGATCACTCCCAACACCTTTTCATCCCTTCCAATGTGCATCAAGTCTCTGATCCAGCAAATACTTAATTCTTTTAGTCCTGGAAGTTCTACACTGATGCATTAGCAAATGCACCACTACTCTACAGCCTAGAAGTTACGGTGTGCTTCACAGAAGAAAAGAAACAGTTGTTCATATTTTGTCAAGCAAAGGTAAAACTAAATGAACCCCTCAGTTTTACAGATTGTTAGCTTCTATATTAAAGAACCATTTAGCCAGCTCAAAAACCTCTCCTTCTGATATTTCTCAAAAAAGAGGAGCCATCTCCAGGAAATGACTGCAGGGTAAGAAACATTGTAAGGAGTACCTGCAGACAAAAATAGGGTAAGATGCTTAGGACCAAAGAATGGTGGAATCTAAAACAGTCTTGTCATGGGCACCCACCTGTAAAGGCAGCTCTGTGATCAACACACTTCATACATTTGGCACGACTTCTTGGGGTTCTTTAGAGGCACTGAGTGTATCTAATGCACAAAGCACAATGCAAAGCCCTCGTATATGATTTTGGATTGTTATATTGAGTTTAAACTAAACTTTTAGGAGGTGTAATACTCACAGCAGTACTGTAAAGTCTGTCTTGGATTAGAGTTTATTATATCACAGCCTCCAGAAAAAATTAAAGCCATGGTAGCTACAGGCATGCTAAGGAGATGACACAATCTGAAATGATTGGCACTTCATAGCCTCAGACCCCCCTGCACCTTACAAAGGAACGTAACACAAAAAATACGGCAAAGACTAAGAAAAAGTTATGCTGGTGACAGTGTCGATGGGAAAATAATTTGAATATCAAAGTGAAAAGTCATCTTCCGATCAAAATCTCTCTCATGACTGGACCATCTTGTACACGGGGTCTCCAACTCGGATTGTTCCAGTTTTGTCAACAGCAAAGTATCTTCCAAAGAGAGGGCTGGATTTGTATATGTGTCGCTCGGATGGGTCACATAAGCGGTAACTGCAGAGAGAGCACTTCTTTAGAAGCAGTGAGAGCAAATTATAAACATCAAAATAACAGTGATGAGAAAGAGGACATATGAGTAGTGATGTCCTCTTTTGGTCACCATACTAGAATACAAGCTAAATAAACATTACAACTTAAAAAGCCTAAGAAGTTAAAATGGAGACAAATAGCCTGACTGTATTCACACACTCGTCTATAATACACACACAAGAGACTTTATAAGAAGAAATGCCAAAAAGTCAGACCAAAGCTGCAAAGTCAGACCTTTAAATAACTGTTATCCCAGGTATTCACCCTAGCAGAGATGAAAGAGAGGGAAGGTAAAGTCTGCAAGAAAGAAGAGAGTTATTCCTCAATTTTCTTACCATACAGAAATGCAGAAAGTAGAATGGCAGCCAATACAGACCTTTACATTGCATTATGACATCCCACACATAAATCAAACCACTTCTAAAACACTATTTTAACATCTGTTGGGATCTAGCATAAGTCCACTCGCACAGTCTAAGAAGCACTGGTATTTTTCCAACCTTTTCAATGTTTCCAGGGGCTCCTTCCTGTCCAGGATTCCAGTGTCTGGGTTAACAGTTGTTAAAATACACCTGCAATGACAGACAGCACCAAGTCAATACCAGTTTCTTATTATAAATCTCTATACATCTATATAAAATAATGGTCCCAAATATTTACCTGGCACAGCACACTGTCCCTTTCAATTCCACATCACCAATTAGAATATCCTTCCAGGTGTCCTAAAGAGATGGTAAACATTATGCACAGATTAGACATATCCACATATGTGCAACCATTTCTCCAGGAGCGGCACAGTCATTCCTTGAAGAAGCAGTATGATTCCAGATGGTAACCTTTACTTGCACCTCCAAAATAAATACCATTATGTTACTATTTCAATGAAAAATCTACTGTCACTGCATTCATCCAGTTCACAATCCACTAGTAATTATTGCTGGAGAGAAAGATGCAGAATTAATAAATCCCATTCTGCAACTTGCACTTGTCTGAACATAAAGCAAGCTTATTCTTACTGTATGTATGATGATGTGATCTGTGACCCTGGCAATTCAGCATATTTGAAGAAAAAATTTTAGTAGACATTCTTGCTTCTCACCTACACAAGATTCCTATTGCAATCCTTCCTGAAACAGAAAACCCCATTCCCATTTCAGGAACTTAACAGATTTAGGAAAACATCAGCTCTATACAGAGAAAATTATTTGCCATAGTGGCAATAGGACATTAAAAACACTTAAAGCCATTATCACCAGTTCACTTCATCATCAGGTACCTTCCCAGACAAAGTTTTATGAAATACCAAAGTATTGTCAGAGACTGCAGAACTGCAAGGGTAAGTTTTACTTTTACACCACTGACTTTAAAAGAGCACACTGTCAATTTATAAATTCTTCATTTGTGTCAGTAAGTGATTATTATAGCATGCATAGCTTTCCCTATTTTACTCTTAAAGATGAGTTTCCAGTAGCAGTTTGTCATTTAAATACACTTTGTCCTTTGCTAGGCTAAATAAGCATTCTCAGACCTGTTTCTTCCCCTCAGTGTTTAGCAGGTACCAACATGAGCAGAAACTCTCTCCCTGGAATCCAGATTAAAAAAAAAAAAAAAAATTAAACCAGAGAATAGCTGCTTTCCCCATCCTTCACTATCACACAAGGAAATTGAGTTACAATGAAATATAACCAAGCTTTCAAAAAGGTGTTTAAGACAGCTACTATACCTCCTCAAAAGGACCGCAATCTGTCACAAGAATATTTGGTCTGAAATTTTCCATCTTAACTTTCTTCTCCAGTCTGGTATTTAGATCTTCTAGTGAAGCTTCTGAGATCATCAAGACTGGGCTACAGTCAGGATAGGCAACCTACATAAACAAACCAACAAAACCTGAAGTTCCTGTAAGAGCATAGGAGCAAAGTTAATGAAAGACAGTGATGTTGGAACCAGTGGTCACACATGAGCCATCTACAAACCTGCTGAACTTCTCTTGTTGACTGTAATCAAGTAGTTTTTCTATTCAATGAGTATGTCTTATTAGAACACCAGAGGTAGCTTCAAACACAGAACAGCAATACTAAATTGCAACAGTCCATTTCCAAGTCTAACTTACTTGCAAGTCAGAGGGCTGCCATTTTAGTAAACAAGGCCAATAAACTTTAATTTTAAAGGAAAACTCCTGTATGGGCTAGTTCCATAATAAAATACCACACCAGAAATAAAACAACAACAAAACCAAACAAAAAACCCAATTCTTGTAATTTCTCCAGTTTTAGTGTTTAGCCTTTCTCCCTTTTCTAATATAATCCTTTCCCTTGCCTCAGACATGCCTTTACAACAAGAAGACTGTTGAAATAAATATACAAACAATTCTGCCCTCTTTTTATGTGAGATTCCTCAATGTGATGCCTCCTAATCAGACACCCCTTTTGCTGAAACCTAGTCTCTGGATTGGTCTCAGTGCCCTGACATATTAAATGTATCTGGATTGTCTCGGTGCTCTTACATACTAAATGCATTTGCGTAAAGGTCCATGAATACATCTCTTTGTGCAAGAATAAGCAAAAATCGATGCACTACAGGTAATAACATCACATCAGTAAGGGAACATATTTATAATCTGCATTTGCTTAAAAATATTACATGCATCAGGTACAGTTCAAACCACCTTCACATGAGAGTCATTCAGACAAAAAAGAAGCGCATCAGTGGCTTCAAGGATACAAGCATGCCCAAGTACAGCATCTCCTTTACCTACCTACAGTAACGTTCTCCAACTTTCTCTAACCTTCGAGCCTCTCCCACCGAAAAAGAGAGAGATGAAACTTCTAACCTTCTGTGGATTATAATTCCTAGGCCCTGGGTTAAGCATTGCTCCTTTAAACACAGTAGGAGGTAACAACTCCCATATGTACAGTCCTAGACCTATCAAGGGATAGGAAACAGAGGCTTTCTGAGGTAGCAGGACACTCCCTTTATGATTCAATTGCTCTTCGTCTTAGTTTCACTGCCCTTAATCTGGAGTTGGAGACTTTCCACAGAAAGCAAAGAGCACAGCAGACTCTGAACTGGTAACAGTCTTGGAAGTACTAACAGAAGGCCAAGTTGGTATCTGTGATGCCAGCTGCTCACCCATGTTGAAAAACATGGAGCTCAGTTTGGCTCCAGCTACGTCGAATAAAGACCAAACAAGAGCAGACAGATAAACGTCTGGGAGTCCAGGGAAGTCCCCACTGACTGGAAAAGGGGAAACATAGCCCCCATTTTCAAAAAGGGAAAGAAGGAAGATCCAAGGAACTACAGGCTGATCACTCTCACCTCTGTGTCCAGTAAGATCATGGAGCAGATCCTCCTGTAGGCACTGCTGGAGCAGAAGAATAATGAAGAGGTGACTGGGTTTAATCAACAGGGCTTCACTAAGGGCAAATCGTGCCTGACAAACCTTTTGGCCTTCTATGAAAAGGTCACAGGAACAACAGACAACGGAAGAGCAACCAGGATAATTTACCTGGACCTGAGCAAAGCCTTCGACACAGTCCCACACAACATGCTGGTCTCCAAGCTGGTAAAACATGGGTTTGATAGATGGACCACTCAGTGGATTAAGAACTGGCTTGACGGCCACACCCAAAGAGAGGATGTCAGTGGGTCCATGTCCAAGTGGAGGCCAGTGACAAGTGGAGTCCCTCAGTGATCAGTACTGGGACCAGTCTTGTTAAAAATCTTTGTTGGTGACATGAATGGTGGCATTAAGTGCACCCTCAGCAAGTTCACTGATGACCCCAAGCTGTATGGTGCAGCTGACACATTGGAGGGAAGGGCTGCCATCCAGAGGGATCTTGACAGGCTGGAGAGATGGGCCCATGCCAGCCTCATGAAGTTCAACAAGACCAAGTGCAAGGTCCTGAATCTGGATCAAGGCAATCCCAAACACTGATATAGGCTGGGCAGTGACTGGCTTGAGAGCAGCCCTGAGGAAAAGGACTTGGGGGTGCTGGTGGATGAGAAGTTCAACAGGAGCTGTCAGTGTACACCTGCAGCCCAGAAAGCCAACGGGGTCCTTGGCTGCATCAAGAGAAGTGTGGCCAGCAGGTCAAGGGAGGTGATTCTCTCCCTCTGCTCTGCTCTTGTGAAACCCCACCTGGAGTACTGTGTCCAGGTCTGGAGCCCCTTTTCCAGGAGGGACATGGACATGCTGGAACGTGTCCAGAGAAGGGCCATGAGGATGATCAGAGGGCTGGAGCACCTCTCCTGTTGTTTTACTGATTGAGGATGGTAGTGAAACTTTTTCAGAGTGAAAAAAGAGTAGACATGTTTTGCTGGTGATAACTAAAAACTACAACCAAATAAGAAAAGTACGGAACAAAGCACCTAAAGCAGACAGATAGAAAACATACAGGGTAATGCATCAAATCATTACTACGTAAGAGAAGGGACAGTGATTAAGAGAGCCACATTACCACTTGCATACGTTGCCATCATCCAGATCTGCAGTCACTGGGGAGCCCTGGTTGCAGTGAGGATTTGGAGAACCCTTCCCAGAAAGTAGGAAAATCCTACACAGTGTGTCCACCCATAGGTGAGGCATCCAAAGTTGCTGCAAGGGGGTCCAGCCTTATATAGTTAACAACCTGCAAGTCAGGATGACTTTGCATATTACACTATGTGGAGACATCTGGTTCATCTTCTGACCACCCATGACCAGGACGGGGCCAGAGTCCAGGGTGTGGTTGGCAGGGTTTCCTTAATATACTCTCTTTCAACAAATCAAGTAATTTGTTTTTTATAAACGATGTTTTTAATGATTAATACAAGGATACAATGTCAGTTATTTTTTATATACAAGGACACAGTCTCAATTATTTTTGCTGTTTCCATACAAGGCAACACTGGCCTGGGCCCATTGTCCAAGCCTCAGCACTACCAGACAAGGAGAGGACTCACCTATGGTTCAGCTCTGGCTTGGGCCTATTGTCCAAGCCTTAGCACTACACCTATGAAGACAGAGTGAGAGAGTTGGGGTTTTTCAGTCTGGAGAGGAGAAGGCTCCAAGGAGACCTTATTGTAGCCTTTCAGTATCTAAAGGGGGCCTACAAGAGAGCTGGTGATGGACTTTTTAGGATGTCAGGTAGTGACAGGACTGGGGGGATGGATTCAAACTAGAGGAGGGTAGATTTAGATTGGAAGTTAGGAAGAAGTTCTTCACCATGAGGGTCTTGAGATACTGGAACAGGTTGCCCAGAGATGTGGTGGAAGCCCCATCCCTGGAAGTTTTTTAAGTTTTTAAGTTTTTCCAAGCTGGACAGGGCTCTGAGCAACCTGATCTAGTGGGAGGTGACCCTGCCCATAGCAGGGGGGTTGGAACTACCTGATCTTAAAGGTCCCTTCCAACCCTGAAAATTCTCTGATTCTATGAAATTTGCTTAATGTGGAAAAAGGCTTCCTTAGCTTTTCTTTTATTTCCCTTCTTTTCTCCAACAGATGATGTTGCAGGTATGGCTAATTAGTTAAATGACAGCAGCCAATCACTTGATTCTCTAAAAGGCTAGTCCCATCTTTTGATAGGTGAAGATCCTGTTCACTTTCCCTAGAAGGTGTGCTGGACCTTCTCCCTACAGTGAAGATGCCTGCTTGAGCAATGGCTCCTGACAAGGAAGAAAAGGGATACCCAGCCTCACTCATTGAAGGGTAATAAATATCTAATCCCTATACAGGAATTCTTAGCTTTTAAGTCTTTAGGATCCTTACAAAACTGCAGTCATTGTATTATCATATTGCCTATACATATGATTTTAATCACTGCTGTAGAACTAGTATAAGACCTACTGGTATGTAGGATAGAATGGGCAGGTTTCAGTAGGTGGGTGGGAAATGGTTAAAAAAATACTTCTGATAAAAGGAACACTCATTTACCTCATCTGTGGTTCGAAAAAGGTTTATGACATCCTTTGACTTTCTTGGCACCATGGAGGGCTCAAAGTGCACCAGTCGATATGGTTCTGAATTCAGGAAATTGGTGAGCCACTGAGCCACTTCATCTCCACAGTCTCTGCCTTGGATATCCTGTCCAAACACCCTAAAGGTCACAAACACATCAGCAAGTTAGCTAGAAGGCTGAAGGCTCAAACTTTTTAATTATTTAAAAGCAAACAATCTGTATTCATTTGTAGCAAGGTACAGTAAACAAACCACACAGATTATAATGAGGTGGAAGTTGGTCTCTGAATTTGGAATATGGATCTTTCTCAGTGTGCAACCTCCCTGTGGCCACCTTATTTTGGAAACCAAGTAACATGGACACAGCCAGATGATAGCAGCTGGGGAGAGAATGAGCCATTAAAATAGACTTCAGGTACCCAGAGCTACCTGTCACATCAATGACCAGTAAAAAGCACATTTTCAAGCAAGAAAGGTCTGTTGCTGCATTTGCATGCAACTGAAACACCAAGAGATCTTTATGCATAAATCAACTAAAAGGGAATTAATTAAAAAAAAATTAACAATAACTTAAAAGGATGTGGTTGGTTACTGCAACTGACATTTACAAATATTAATTGTAAATGTCCCTGATTGTTAAGGAAGCTCCCCTTCAGGTATTTTGTGATGTAAATATTTAGCCAGAGCTGAGTGAAACTTTTAAACTCAAACTTAGCATATCAGTATCTTCAGAGAGGTTAAAGATTTTTAAAGGAAATTAAGTTCATGGGTCATAAGAACTCACTGGTGGCAGAATACAAACAAGTTTATGCAAGGAAGACTTTCCTGGAAAGAACCAGTAAACCTCAACTCAACTTTTCAGTAAACTTTAATACCAGCCATGAATAAATTTACTACTCTCTTCAAAGTAGCAATTTTCACCCAAATGCCCTGCAGTTTCCTCTGCCTCTGCAATGAAACTCTGGACAGCCTGAGGCACAGAGATGCCCAGGCTGTTCATCTAGCCTGAGCCCAGCTCCTAGGAGTCCTCCTTTACTCATGAGGGAAGAGATGCATTGTCAGGGTGCCTGCAGCAATATCTCTGCTCTGCTTGCTGGGATCCCTGTACCAACTTTGGGGCAGGGCTTGGGATTCAAGATCATTGCTCCAGACAGAATTCAACTACTTTTTCCTCTATTCTCTCAGTCCCTACATGCCTTCTGACTGGCAAGACATTAGAGGTGAGGGTCTTATATCTTCCTAACTAACATTTTCAACCCATGAAGCAACTCTGTCCTGAGCATCCTGTCCATCCATGTGGACAGATCATGCAGTTGAGGTACTGCAACACATACTGACAAAGAGCACACATGGAGAGCACAAGGGCTCTTAAATAGAGGGCTATGGAAATAGCTCAATTTGTACAATGGCTTCAGTCCTACATTCAACTCCTCCAAACACAGGATTTTTAAATATCCACATAAAATCTGCAACTGGACTTGGCAGTTTTAAAGATTACCATCTGCACGACCTTTTGCAGCCAAATACACAACTGCAATTAGCTCTAAACTGCTGTTTACAAGCCAGCACCAATCTGAAGGCATCATGTTCACCCAGTGGCAGAATAAATGCAAGCCTGTGCAGAAGAGGCACTTGCCAGCAGCGCATGCCATGCAGTAATACAGCTGCTCCCATGCACAAGCTAGAAGGGGAGAGTCTCAGAGCAAAAACCACATCTTCATTTGCCTGAATAGTGTACTACTCCCAAAACTCATTCTAATGAACAGCTGAGTGGATCAAAAAGAACCATCCTTGAACTGACAAATGGCAAGTTATTTAAGCACAGCAGAGTTATACAAATCCTCAGGATTCCTCCTTAAAAGTAGCAGGCAACTTTTAAATGCAGGTATACTATAGGCATTGCTCATTACACGTCCTATGACACCAAATACAGTACCAGACAACTTGGTAATTTTTAAAGGTCATTGACAGGTATCTAACTTTTGCTTATTTGTGTTACTGAATTCCATCAATTTTAAAACCAGAGAGTACAATCATATACTAAAGCAAAAAGAAAAAAAAAAAGAAAAACAAGTCACTAAGATCTGAAATGGGAAAATCCAAGATAGTTTTTCATTATTAAAATGCATTTAGTCTAACTTTTTTTCTAAAGGCAGAACAAACTTTAGAAAAATAACATCTTGAAAACCACGTTTTTGTAGTGTATGACTAACATAGTCACATTATAGATAGATTTTCTTTGAAACACTGTTCTGTTTCTCCATGAAAAACGTTTTAATTTGTAACTTGCACTTGTCTTGTCTAAACAGAGGTACTAAGCTATGTTGATCAAGAGTTTCCACTGCAAGAGTTATTCTAAAAGCTAATGAATGCAATTCCTTTCCAGCTCTCTTCTAGTTTTAATTGTAGCAGCTGAGATTTTAACCTTGTCTGCTATCCAAATGAAAAATACCTACCAGTATCTTTGTAGGGGCTAATACCATTTAGTTACTAAATAGTCCTCTATATAAAACTACATTTTAACAGGGCAAAGGTTTATTGCTTACTCTTGTGAGTTTTCCAGCACAGATTTCAATACATGGATAAAGTAACTAGGCCTGTACAGTTAAATGGCTTAGTTTTTAACACACTCACCTCTCACCCCACTAAGACAGCACCTGCAAGGATGAGCTGCTGTCTGCAGATGCCTAGCTTTCCCCTGTGGCCACAGAACTAGTCTTGGACAAGCAAATTACTAATTTAGGCACCTCAGTTAAATGCCTACAGACAGGGGTGAGGGTATCTAAACCCCGACATCTCAAAAACTCCAAATAGAGTGTTTACAAAAACATTGATGCATATACTGATGGTGACTAAGAAATATCAATATGCTTCACTGAGGCTCTGAGATGCAATTGCTCGTGCAAGCAAAAATTAAAACACTGGAAGTAAACACAATTGAGTAAACATGACAGAGTAGGAAGACTGAATATCACAGTTCATTTGGCATATGTGTAACATATGTTTTTTGAACATCGTGTCATTTTTACCAAGTTGTTTTCACCAGTGTTTAGCAGATTAAAACTAAACATTTTGCTGTGACAAGTCAATCCTGGCATTCAGTGTAACACGTGGCAGAGAAATTCACATTATGGTTTGGGTTGCAAAGAAACTTTAAAGATGACCTTGTCCAACCCCCCTGCCATGGCCAGGGACATCTTCAACTAGATGAGGTTGTTCAAAGTCCACCCAACCTGGCCTGGCACCTTTCCAAAGGTGAGGCAGCCACAGCTTCCATGGGCAACACGTTCCTGTATTGCACCACCTTCCTCATAAAAAAATTCTTCCAATTAAAATCCATTGCCCCAGTCAGAACAGTCCCCAGTCTTAAGTCTCCACGACATTATGCAGACAGGAAGACAGAATCCCACAGAAAAGTAGCAGAGGCACCAACCTTTCACCCTCCCATTTCTATACAAGCAAACACAAACCACGCCATCTTCAAAAGCAGGAGCACGTAAGTGAGAGGCCGTATCTACAGAGAAGGGAGGGGAAAACAAAACAAAACAAAACAAAACACCTTCTTCAGTACCTGCAGGTCTTCACGGGATTTTTCTTGGGGAGCTTTATGGGCAAGTACAGCTCCTTCATATCTGGGGCTTCCAAGATTAAGTGTCCATTTTCACAGTAGACGGTAATGAGAACAAGACGCGGCTCCTGACGAGCTGTAACCATGTGCCCGTCTTCCCTGGTCACAAGCCAAAACCTGCGGAGTGACAGGAGGCAGGAAAACCTTGAACAACGTTAAAAGGACGGTGCCGGGAGCAAGGCGCCCTCGCAGTGCCGGGCCAGGCCGCACCACGTGGTACCGCGTCTCGCTCCGGCTCCCCAGCCCACCCCACCCCGCCGTACCTGTCCCGCAAGTCGCCGCTCCGCAGCCCCATCGGTGTCACCTGCGCCTGCCCCACTGCCACCCCCCGGCACGACTTCACCGGGTACACGACGAGCCTCAACACCGTGCCCACCCGCTGCAGCCGCCGCCGCCGCCGCCGCGCAGCCCTTCGGCCGGCCCATCCCCAGGCTCCCCCAAAGAGAGCGCCCAGCGCCAGCAGCGCCGCAGCCCCCCACAGCCAGCCCGGCCGCCCCGCCGGCAGCCACCGGCCCAGCGTACCCTGCAGTCCCACCATAGCGACCGCGCCCGGGAGGCGGTGGCGACAGCGGATGACAGGGGCGGAGCCGGGGGCGGGCCAAGGACGGGCGAGCGGGCTGGCGGGTGGGCTGGGGGCCGCTTCCTTCGGACCCGCTGCACCTGGGACCCCCACGGCCCCATTAGCGGCGGCCTCGGAGGGAGCCGGCGCCTGCCTCACTTCCGCCGGGCGGGACTTTGGGGGGAAGACACTGCTAATACAGCGTGGAAAATGAAAGCCGGAATACACGCGGTCTGTGTCCAGTTTGATGAAATACAGGCAGCAGATGCGTTACTGTTAGTTTCTGGGGTTTTTTTGAAAGCAATGTGGCAGGGAGAGAACGATCTGTGTAGAAATGTAGGAGTTATGTGAAATTCAGCTGTTTGGCTTGACAGAGAAGAAAGGGAAACAGCTGGAGCGAAGAGGTGGTGTGGGGGGCAGCAAATGGCAGTGCCTGAGGTTGGGGCAGGGCGTCCGGGACCGCTTGGCTGCCTTGGGGCACCTGCCCACACCAGCTGCCTGGGACCATCTTCCCTCCAAGTTTCTGTCTCGTCAGCAGGGTCGCAGGTTTGGGGTGCCCAGCTGCAAAGCAAATGGGACATGATGGCAGATGCTGGAGTGTCCAACAGCACTTGGTATAGGTCTCTCCTTACAGACAAAGCTAAAACCCGGGCTGCTGATTTTTTCCAGCAACCGTGTTCAGGCTTGCAGGTGGTTGAACTCACTAATTGAAATTTTTAGGATCATTGTGCCATGACCAAAATCTCAGCAGACAGAAGATGGGGAAGATCAGCCTGGCCTGAGGGATTACTGGAATTACTTTATCAACAGCATCCTGGCTGACAAGAATGCTGAAGATGTGGCTCCTGGGGGGCCTCTCCGACAAGTGTGTCTCAATGGCCAAAGCAAGAAGGGCTGCCCACATCCATCTCGCCTCAAGAAGTAGGCTTGATTACAGGCCAGGATCAGAAAATATTCCTGTTAATGGGAATCATCATACCTGGCAAAAAGTGCAGTGGGATTCATGACAGCATGCTGGTACATGAACACAATGTGATGCATGTCAGAAGTAAGGGCAGCACCAGCAGATCCATCTGTGTTGGCAAGCCCTCCAAAGCTCTGATCTTCCTCATGGGCAAGAATGGGGTTCATGCATGTATGGGCCTGAAAGCGTGAAGCAAATAGTGCCAAAGAGGCAGACATCTTTCTGAAGAGATGGAGCAGAGAATGGAAATAAACCTTTTTTTTTCTCATGTATTTACCTGCTTCTTCTAGTTGGGCGATGCTGGGCAGGCAGTGGTGCTGGGACACTGATACTCTACCTGACCAGCTGCAATGACAAAGGGAGTCAAATCACCATCAGGATGTTTGGTATTACTTGACTGGTCTCCCAGTACTTGCTCCCTGTTATTCTCATTTTACTGACTGATTAGATTAATTGGAACAAAGGCCTCTGATAACACTATCTTAGAGATGTTACTGTTTTAAGTTAGCTCCTGAAACACAAAGAGACTGCATTTAGAAAGGAGACATTGCTTTATTCCATTGTGCACAGAATTGGGCACTCAGGCAACAGTTCCCAAATCGAGTGCACCATCGCTCACAGAACTTCCCATTAGCTACGGAAGAATAGTTCCAAACATATTTACATAAGGCATTGTTTAACCTTTACCCATATCAGGGAGAACAATCCCTTTGTCCTCTTATTCAACACTTTGCTGTTTAAATCATACCCTAAATGCCATTAATGGGTTTTGAGACCTTCCTCTTTCTACAATCAGGCCACAAACGCTATGGATAAATAGGATTTACTTTTGATTTTCAATTTGTCCCTGGAACAAGCCAGTTCATTCTAGAAATTTACTGTTGATCAGCAAGACCTTGACCCACTGATGGATTGTGTGGGAAGCAGGTGCACAGATAGTCTGCCAACTGTCTGCTTACCTTTTACACCACTTGCAACCCCTCTTATGCTGCTTTACTAAGCAAATTGAGGGGGTTATGAGGTAAATTACCTGTTTTGGGTCAGTGGCATGGGATCTTCTGAGGGTTGCTTCCTTTCTATCCTGCTTAGCCAAACTCTGGCCTCAAGATCATGAGAGTCCCTGTCTTCCATACCCTGGGACTAAACTGCTGCTTTGACCAGATCTCCTGCACCACCTTCAAATCAGCAACCCACTGAGTCAAAAATAATTACTCGTGATGACTTTTATGATGCTGCCACAGACACAAGAGGAGAGCCAGCTCTGCTGAGCAGAATGAGAGCACTATCACGGTCTCAGTTAATCTTGTCATTTAATATGGAGTCTGTTTTTAAATTTAATTGAATTCACACAGAGCCCTTTTAATCTGGAACCACACACCCACAGGATTAGAAAAATGCTTTAAGTGGAACCAGACATCTAACAAATTGGCAAATGTTGAATAAATCTGCAATGACTGTCTGATTAGTAAGCACTATTTGATAAGCAGTGCAAATAAATGTAATTTTAAGGGAAAAAACACAAAACCACAAACTGTTTTTCAAATCTGACAATAGAAGCAACACATCAAATGAAATAAATAAATGAGGAAAATAAAAAGTTAATATTTATGCTGGCCAAGGTTTTTATAAAAACAAAGGCATTCCTAATGAACACTGCTTCTTTTCACAAGCTTAAGGCAAAAATTAATAACTACCTCCTGTGTTTTCTTGAGCACTGGTAGTATTCTTGACTGTGCAAATCACAAAGTGCAGAAAGCTTTTGTCCTCCAAAGTTCAGTCTAAGAAGCATCAAAATGGCAGGATATACAATAAAAGAAAATCATTCTGGATGATTTACTGCTTGCTCCATTCTTCACGGGGTGCCAGAAAAACAGGTCCGGAGTGAATATATACTTTAACAGTGTGAGAATTTGGATATAACATAATGATGTTGTGAGTAGCTACAGCTCCTCCCTAGTTACACATCATGGGCAGCAAAATGGCATACAAACCCAGTATCTTTCAGTTTGAAGGACTAGTGATTGCATATTGGTTTAGAAACAAAATTATTTCTAAATCCAAGAAGGACCTTAAACTTTTGTTTCCTAAATATACTGCCTGGACCCAGAGGAGATTTTGTTCAGCCCTGATCCTTCTTGGAAGACTATAGCCTGAAGAAGGTTAGAGGGGAATAACAGGAGGCAGGAGCATCTGCATAATCTCCCCTTTCTTGATGTGATACAAAGAACATAGAATTAGAAATAATTGCAGAAAGCATGGTTGGGGCTTCCTTTCAGGTCCAAGACTGAAGCAAAGCCCTCTTCACACCAGGCACTTCTCAGAAAGCCTCCAATAAAGAGCCTGACCAGCAGGTTTCTTTAATCCTCCATCCCAGGCACACCTGTACTCACCTAGGAGCCACCTTCTGCTATAAAGCAATGTGAACAGAGCCATTTGGACAAAGTGTAGGTACTGCTTTTGATGCAATCCACGGCCTTTGTGCAATAGGTTTGTGTTTGCCATAGCCAGAGCAGGCACAGTAAACATGCACTCAGGGGGGACTTACCCCATTTTCAATTGGCTATGGCTCAATCAAACTTCAGGACAGTGACGCTGAAATTATTTGCTCAAGGTAATTGCCAAAGGCTGCTTAAAATGTGTCTAATCAGATGGAGGATTTGCCATGTCAATCACAAAACAAACTGGGGCCAGGCTCTCTCAGTCATGAAGGAGAGCAATGCTGGCATTGACAAAGCATGGTGCCAGCTCAGAAACATTCATGTTACGAATTTCCAGGTGGAAGAAATTTTATGGAAAAAGCAATGATGCCTCCAGATGCAATAGGCAACTGGAGATAATTCTTCTAGAGGCAAACCTAGACTCTTGTATAGCAGTGCTTCAGTCAGAGGACTAAGGAAAGTGAATGACAAGAAAAGAGTTGAAGAATTTTACTTCTTTCAACTAAAAAAGACAAGTGACTGGGGATCTCAGAAGTCTTCAGATATATGTAAGTACTGTAGTTGGAAAAGGCAGTTTTGAGGGGGAGATTTGGATGGACATTACAGAAATTACCAGTGACAGAGACAGCAAAATGTTGGCCTGTATTAGGTGGTAGGGTGTTAGGACACAGATAAATGTAGGCTGGGCTTATCTCAGTAAAGGAATAGGGGTTAAATGCCCACATCAGGAATATGCCAGTTATTTTTCCATGACTCTCTGCTAGTTCAGCAAAAGGTGGGGATGTGAGGATGGCACAGGTGAGTATGCAGTCATCCTATGTTAACTTCAGCAAGATATAATAAAATTGTAATATGCACACACACAATTATATCCTTATTCCAAACTTGGAACAAACAATAAATTCAAAAGATTATTTCATAGAAAGGAGGGCAGGATAAAAACATTGGTGCTTCCTCTTGTAATCTTCAAGGAGATCAGAGTTCAGTATGTCGTGCACTTGAAATCAGTTCAGTGAAATTTTATGTAGGGAAAAAAATTCAGGCAAATAATTTGTAATAATAGAATTAAAAATAGATCCATTAATGATAAATGCCTTTTAATGGAGTAAGAGCAATGGGCATTTTTGTGAGGCTTTTCCTACATGGGGAAACTACCTAAAAGCCAGGTGGGTAGGTAGAGTACTCCATTCACTGTCCGGTCATAGAGGAAGACAAATTGAAAACTGCCTTTTTCTTTCAGTCAAATGTTAAACTTCAGTCACTCCAAATTAACTAGTACAATACAGAAATGGTTATTCCAGACAAATGTTCAGCCCAGTAGGGGTTGATCAGCATCATGCAGGCTAATGATGCTACAAGTTCTCCCTGTGTTCCATAATTGTAGCTCTTCAGGTGTGTATAATACCAGTCAGGCAGCTTTAGGAATTTGAACAGTCAGGGTAGAGCAGCACGGCATCTGGGAGAGCGGGTGGGGACCAAAGGAGAGGCTTTACTGGGGAGTGGTGCATTTATTCTGCAGCACATTGGCTGACAGGCTCCTGCAGCTATGATTTAGTGGCTTAGCAGCCATCACTGGGGGTGGGATTCACCAGAGACAGGAAAAGTCCCCACCTTAATGCAGGCACAGCTGAAAAAACAATCTGATGCTCGAGTAAGTGTCCCAGGATAGGAAGGGTCAAGGACTGCAGAAATAGGGGAATACAGAAAGCAGTGGGAGGCAAGTAGACACTGGATGCTGGAGCTGGTCAAGACAGCTCTGACAGGGGGGTGGAGGTCATTCCAGTCTGCTGTACTTTGTTACCCCTGCCTTGGGAATTACAGACCTTGACTGAAGTAGCTGTGATCTCTCTAGTGAAGGCTGGCATTCAGAAACAAGGAGTGGCTGGGGCTCATCCCCATTCCTCCAGAGAAGCATCCTTAATGAAGGCCCAGCAAGAACCTTGGGGCAAAATGTATTGAATTTTTAGGTGCCAAAGGAAAAAAAAACCTAGCACAAGAGCATGTTCCTATGGCTTTACATTTGAAACTTTTGCAAATAGGAGGCTCAAGATTCAGCTGGGTAGAAAACAGTCGCATGCAGAGACACACATTACACTGCTGAGACCCAACATACTAAAAATGAGTCTGGACAAACCAGGAGGCCAGCCTAGGAGAGGACAGGAAATCCCTGTGGGAGATGAGAGAGGCTGACAGAGATGAGAAGCAGGCTGACAGGGCTGGGAGTCTGACTCTTTTTCCCAGAAGATGGCACTAAAGGACAATTGCATCTCAGCAGGCACGGTGCTATGCAGGGATAACTCTGCTGGGGGACCAAGGGCTCCTCAGGCAGTTTGCAATTGCCATCCTCACAAGCACTCCTTGCAAGGAGAAGCAAAGCTCTACTCTTGGTGTCTATGCTTTTAGCAAGAGTGAGGATATCAGTGTTTTACATCTCCATGCAGTAGGTAAATAGAAGCTTTCTGCTTATGTTTATATATATCCCACTCACAGCCTGAGAGTCCCCCAGTCTGAAGGGCCTCAGGCAGTCTCTCATCCAGGCTCCTGCTCACAGCAGGGTCAGCACCGATTTCAGACCAGGTTGCCCTGTACAGTGTACAGTAACACCTTGAATGCCTCCAAGGTTGGAAACTCCTTAGCTTCCTGAGCCAACTTCTTATGCAAAGCAATCACATTAGTGTTTTCCCCCCCCCCCTTGAATCCATCTGGAGATTCCTCAGTTTCAATTTATAGCTATTGCCATTTGCTGTCTGGCTGCAGGCCTTGACTCCATGTTGCTGGCAACTCCTTATGTATTGAAGAGTTGCTGTCAGATCCCTCCTAAGTCTTCTGTCCTTCCAGGCAAATAAGCCCAGAGCCCTGAAGGGTGACACAGGATTCAGGACAGAGCACCACCCTTTCTGAGCTCAGGTGAGCCTTCACCCTGAAAACAGGACTTAGCAGTCTGATAGCTCTTTCCTGAAATGAGAAGGAAAGGGACAATTTGCTTCCATTCATTTCATTTAGTTTGATTATCTTCATTAATCTACAAGCTCTTTAGACTCTTTACTGCTCTTTGATGAAAAAGGATTTCCAAAGCAGACTGTGTACAGGTAGCTGCAGCAATTTAGTACTCATTTTAGGTTCAGTTTTGTCTCATAAGAGCTCAGTGCCTAGCTAACAAGGGACTCAGAACAGACAACAGCGACCCAACACAAAACCTGCTTCCTTGCCATATCAACAGGCAAAGAAAAAGTCATTCATCCCTGATGTGAACCTTGGCCTGCTAAGTGCCAAAGTGCATGGTATGGTATGGTGTAGTACAGCTCTCCTCAGTTATAGCACTTCAAAAGCAAGCAAAAGACTGCTTCCCTGCTGCTAATGTGGCAGGACAAAAGACAATAGCTGCAAGACCTCTGCCATTTCCTCAGGGCCTACGGTAAGCCAGAGTGGTAATTAAATGCTCTGGCAGAAACAGCAGAATAAAGTTTTATTCCACTCCATGACTAATTGAGCAGGCACTAGGAACAGCCAGGGCTTTGATTCAGAAGTGACTTGCCAGGCTGTCAGGTGAGCAGAGTTCAGTTCTGAGAGAAGCTTGGATGAGTTGACTCACCACTCCTGCATGTATTCAGCTTCCCAAACTTATTTATCCTGCCATTTGTGATGCATGGTAAAAGGCTCATAGAAATCTGAAAGGAACCAGGTAGCACAGTAGCACACCACTGAAAACAAAGGCCTGTGCAATGAAGCCTTGAGGGTGCCAGTCAGGTGCCTGAATGCATTTTGTCCAGCAGCCGTATCCACCACATCCCACCTCTGTCAACAATGGGGTCAAAAGTCCATTTTACTCCTAAAAAGAACCTGGAAACAAGCTGCAGACAAACCTGTTTTAATAAAAGAGCCTGCTTGCATCCATGGGTTGAAAGCTTTCCCTGGCTGGGATGGCTCCTCCACAGCCAGCCTTGCCAAGAACACATGAAACCCCTGCAGAAGCTCAGAGACCATCCCAGGCTGCCCTCCTGGCTTGGCACAGAGCAGCCTCAGAGCACCCAATCTCCTCACCCTCACCCACATCTCTACTCCTAGTCACTAACAGACTACCAGCGCTAGGGCTCTGCTTCAGGGGGAGGTTGCCATGTCTTGTTGGCTGAGCAGGATGACCTTCTACCTCATCTGGAGTGAGTTGGGAAATACTTCTTTTTATCTCTACTACCACCAAGACAACAGCTGTGCAGGATCTGCCCTGTTCCACCTATTTGCACTGCAGCTAAGCCAGACAAGGCCCAGGAGGGATGATACCATAACTGACAGAACTGCAGCCCTCCTCCATCCACACAGCTGAAAAATGAACCCACATTCACACACACGCACGCGCACACACACACACACACACACACACACACACACACCCACACACACACACCCCTATTCAGGTTTTCTAAAGGTTGTTGTGTTAACTGGGCTGGTGAAGAGAGAAGAAAACCATTAGGCAAAGACTAAGCCTCACTAATTCACTCCACTAGCTGAGAAGTGAATTATTGCTCAAGGGGTACTGATAAGCAGCACTAATTAGTAGCATAAGAGAGAATCACCAGTTCATACTGAGGAAGGAAAATAGGCTGCCATGAATCACCCACTGTTTTACAGCAACAGCATAGGTTACTTGCTTACTTTTTCTTTCTTTGTTTGTTTTTGGTCTATTTTAGAAACACCGTTCAACAGAAGCTGATTCACCAATGTGCATAAAGCTTTTCTACACAAAATCAGTACTTAGATATTCTTCTGCTTCCATACGGATGACAAGGTATTTCCTTCAAGTTGCACCAGGCAAGCAGAGACCAGAAGTCAGCAGGCAAAAGTCAGTGGTAACCATTGTGCTGAGTGGATCCATAAGCTAAAGTTCATGTTTACCTTTGTGGAAAGTCCTTGCACTGAATGGGTTAGACCCTGGGTGTTGCCATGAGGGAGCTGCCTTGCTATTCAGAGGACACATAGATGACTAGATGGACACACATTTTATGCATAAAAGTGGAGACACAAATCTCCCCTGCACTGCTTAGTCATTTTTTAAAAAAAGTTCTAATGATTCATGCTGCAAAAGCACTGTAAAACAGAGCAGATCAACAAAATTTAAAGTTAATTCTAAAATATGCAAGCTAATATGGCATGTGGGTGTTAGGACAGCCCTGTTCTCACTGCAGAAGACACAGCAGTTATCTATAGATATATATATCTATATATAGAACTCTATATATCATATCTGGTGGGGCAGAGCAGAGGGACAGCTCTGACCCCGCAAGGAAGCTCAGGAAAACTCAAACAAAACAACTAAAGGCACAAAATCAATGAGCAAATAAGCAAAATCCCTTTGTAGTTGTTCCCATCCCAACTTGTGTAGCCTTAGATCCTCTCCAGCCTCATCTCCATACCTTGCCTTTCCTGAACATTTCCACGGAGTTTGGGCTACAACCAGACCCTTCTTAGAAAAGCACTGAGGCCAGAGGCATAACAAGACAGGGAAATTTACACTGCAGCTTCCTGCTTGGGCCACCACTGAGAAATGCCTCCTTTCTGTGCTCTTTACATGTGTAGGTTTCATTTTCTGCATTTAAAAGAAAAACAGTCCAGTTTGCTGAGATATGCAAACCTCTTCCTTCAAAAAAGACAAGGAAAACAAATGAACGATGTTTTTTTCCAGAACATAACTCAACTCCTTGATTACAAAATCAGTATCAAAACTAGAAAGATCTTTAATACAGAGGAAGTACTAGCAGAGAAATTCTTTACAGCTGCCATGAAACCTATAGAAAAAGAAGTATTTAAAAAATCAAAATGCACATAATTCTGAAGGCCCATAAACCTCCTTGGTTCCTGTGTCATCAACGCAAGATTTATATCACTGGAGGTATGACAAGGAAGCTGATCCATCTGCAGAACCATCTGATGTTGACACTCTCAACCTATAACTTCGCCCTATGGAAACGAAGATAGAGCTGGCAGATTATATGGCCCCATTCTTACACAAAACCGCTGTACATTCTTATAAAAAACCACTGTATTTAGGGTTTTTTTTTTTTTAGGTGAACAGCACCAATATGGGTGTTCTTACAGGCTCAACTTCCAGAATCAGGTATGCCAAACTCCATTCTAAGTAAGTGAAATATATACAGGTTTGAAAGCGACAGAGGAAAAGTTTACAGTACTAATCACAGTGAACCTTTAATGCTCCAAAATCAGAAGACAAATGCACTTCATTTTGTTCCTGGATTTTTACATTAATCTTAAGATTTAGAGGCCTGTAATTTCCAGTGTTTGAAACAACAATGATGCAGAAAATCTCACTATGCCTCAGACCACAGTCCCTTTATATCTATTTCAAGTATACTCATAATCTTAACCCTCTCGGGGCAAAAGACATCAGAAAAACCAAAGACTACCTTTTCCTGATCCCTTGTTATCAGTTTCCTCTACTGCTTTGACAATTCCTCTCACTTGCCAGACTCTGATCTCCAGCTCCCCAGCTGCCAACCCATTCTCTGCTTCCTTTCCTTTCTCCCTCAGCTACTTGCTTCTCCATCTGTCCTTGGCTTCCTTCCACACATAGCCCAACGCTTTAGAAAACTAGCTCATGTTTGAGAACAAACTTCAGCACCCTAAGTCAAAGATTATTTCCTTGTCCTTGCACTTCTTCATCCCATTCTGATTTCATAAAGCATTGGAGGTTTTTGCAGACAAAAGCACTCAGTGTGGGGGAGTCACGGCTGGCTGAAGGGGTCACAGCTGGGACTGGTTGTCCTGGAAGTTTCTCAGGTGCAGGTCTCAGATTTAATCCTGAGAAAACAATGTCCTTGTGTCCTCTCCTGTGGGGCACACGGAGCTGTGCTAGCGGACGAAGGATGCCACCTGAGCTGCCACCCCAAAGGGGGTGGAATAGGCTGTCGCCAGTCCTTGCAGGCCAACCACCAAGTAGTGGCATCCCTTCTGCAGAGCCTTCCCAAAGTTCTGCAGAGAGAGATGGGAGAAGGGGATGTAAAAAAGAGAGGTGATAAAAAAAAAACAAACAAAAAACAACCTCCACATAAAATAATTTCTACAGTCAGTGTCATTCAACCAGAAAATTAATTTTTCCCACAGCTGCTGAGGGCTTGGCACGGAGCAGTGTTTTACCATCTATTTTTATATAGAAACACACACACAGAGTATAGTTAAACCAAACGGATGCAGCCTCCACAGGAAGCCAGGCTTTTACGTAGGCTTCTATTAAAAAATAAAATCAGTTTAAATTCAGATCTAGTTTGTAGAGGTACATGTTTCCCACACTCATATGTTCTGTTAGTAGCTCTTAAAAAACATGTAAACTGTTAACACTGGAGATGAAAATGAACGCAATAAGTGACTGAGAATGCTTTTATGTAAATTTCATTGCTTTTTATCAAAACAAGGTTTTTGGTCAAAATAAGAAGGTTTTGACCACTTTCAGGTCTGTACATGTGTGTTCTGCATTAGAGATAACTTGTTACAGATTATTTAATCTGAAAAACTTAATCTAATTTTAATTTCATTCTCGATAGTTAGGGAAGTAAGATAACATGCTCAGTTTGCAAAGAATATCAGAATTAAGTGTTCATAACTCTTTATGGTTGTGCGGGTCTAGATCAAAATAACATCTTGTAATATGGAAAACACTGAAACAGAGGATGTATTTTTAAATATAATGAAATGGATGAAATCCAGTCAATACCTACTATATTCCTCGGTTTTCTTAAAGCTGGGTTACAGTGGTACTGGTTCATAAAAACTTTCAGCTGTTATGATGCCACTGCATAGCTGAATTTTGCTGCATTTACTCCTATGGAAAGTTATTTGAAGGAAGTTAAGACAGCAAAATAAAAAGGCATTCAGGGTTTGAGCCTGGGGCCAGAAGAGGAGAGGCAGGGCCTTCCTTTCCCACATCTGCCCTAGTCCTACCATGTCACGCTGGGGACTTCTTTCCTCCTTCCTGCCCCGTAATACAACTTACCTACCTGAACCTCACCAACTCTTTCATGAGTTCTTTAGTGCCAAAACTAAATTGGCAAACCTTCCCCTTGGGGATACTGTCTGACTGATAAAAAAGGGAATACACAGTGCCTGAGAACTGCCTCTAAACACTGTTATCCACGCCCTTGCACCGACAGCACATAGAGCAATGGCACAACAGCAAAGCTGGGAACTGCTAAGACATAAGCATGATCCCAAAACTGCTCCCTAAAAATCAAGCCTTGAGGCTGCTTCATGCAACACGTGTTTACTGTGACTTGGAAATCACAGCGTTGGAACCTCAGAGTATCAAATCAGTCATGGAAGAATGAAATAAAGATGAAATGAAATTAATCTCTTTATGAAACAGTATTTGTGTGGCTTTCAAAAGTAACTTTGCCAAGCAACTAGCATTTTCTGCATGTCAGAAACAGGAAGCAAATTTTTACTAGTATTATAATTTTTTAAAGAATGCAGTGTAAAGTCAGGTCTTATACCAACATCTGCAATCTCTGTTAGGAAAAGACTTCAGGCACCAGACCGGTTTTTCCTTCTAACACAGAACCCACTTTTTGCTACAAATATGCAACACATACCTGAGATGCATTTAAGTGAAAAGAACAAGAAAAAGAAACGAATTTTTCCAAACAGGACTTTTGTAATTAAAAGCAGCCGCCCTCCGGGGAGGTGCGGGGGGGAAATAACCACAGGACTGCAGCGCTTGTGACTTTCCACAACGGGAAAGCAGAGGAAAAATTTGTAGCCAAAATAGTAGTTACACAATGAAGAACATGTCGCAATTTTTCTTCAACTCATTCCAGTGATTTTCTGGGGACACCTGTAACATAAACTGGCAAACGAGTGACCTGGAGGTATTTTATTACCCTTTCTTTGAGGTACTTAAGAAAAGGAAGCCAATTAACCAGAAGTTTTAAGAAATGGTATCAAAACAGTGCCGCCGAGGGAAATGCAGAACAAAGAAAGGCGAAGTGCCCGTCACATGGAGCAGCTTAGTGTCATTTTAACGCCGCTTTTCTTCTCTTTGATCCCGGCGAGGGTCGGTGTCGTGCTCCCCCCCGGCAAAGACAAGTGCAAGCCGGCGGCCCCAGCCCCGCCTCGCAGCTCGCCCCCGGCGCCCCCGATGCCTCAAGGACACGGGGCACTTCCCAGAGCCCCTCGGTAAAGTCGGGGCCGAGGCCCCGCCGCCTCCCCGCACCGCGGCAGCCCCGGGCGGGGGCGACCGTCCCGGAGCTACCTGCACTCACCTTGCCGTACTTCTTCAGCCGCTTGCCGTAAGGCCGCTTGCCGCCGGGCCGCGGTGTGCTCAGCGGCTCGTAGGAGTCGGGCAGGAGGGCGAACCGCACCTTCCTGCCGGCAGAGCGCTCCTCCTGCTCCTCTGCCGGCCGCGGGGCCCTCACGCAGCCCCCAACCCTCCCCGCCGCCGCCTCAGCCGCCTCAGCCTCCTCCTCCTCGTCGCCGGGCAGGATGGAGATTTGGTCGTCGCCGGCCCCGCGGCGGGAATACCTGCCCCTCGCCTTAGCGCCCAGCCGCCCACCCACCGCCATGGTGGTGCCGCCGCCGGACGGGCTCCCTGCGCTTCCTTCGCCGCTCGCTGCTGCGCCACAGGTGTGGCCGGAGGAGGCCGCTGCCCCCTCCCCGGGGCGGGACGGCTGCGGGAAGAGGCTCCCCGGGCCCCGCAACCCTGCGAGCCGTGCCCGCGGAAACCTACTCAGGGCAGCCGAGTGAGGGCTGATCGGGCACCGGCACCTCCCGCCCTGCTGAGGAAAACCGCGTCTCGCTTTGCTGGGGACACGGGGAGCGGCTGGGGGAAGCCTGGGACCCGGACCCGGACCCGGCAGCTAAGGAACGGTGAAGCCCGCGCTGTCGGTGTCGGTGGGACAGGGAAACGCAGCCCGGCGGCTTCGGCCTCCGCGCCGCGACCACCGGTGAAAGGCTAGAATAGCTCATTCCCTGGCATCTCACCCTCTGCTCCTCCCCGGCAGCGCGGTTAGGACATCACACTCTGCTCCCGTCCGGAAAAAAAGCCGAACTCCTCTGTAATCCCGCTGTCACGGGTGTTCCTACCTACAGCCGCGGGTGTACAGCACCTCCGGTGCAGAGGGCTCTGTTCTGCTACCCCGGGCAAGGGGGAGCGTACCATAAACCTTAATTTTAAGGCATTTTTTTTTCTCAGATGCAGGGGGAGGGGGCAGTCATACAACTCTGCAGCTGGGTAAACTGCAGGTCAGTGGTCGCACTTCCTAAGGAGCGTTCGTGTAGCTGGGGAAGATCAAGAAAAGCAAAATCATAGAGGGAGGATGAATCTCGTGTATTAAACCTGTTATTTTATTTTTCAGCGTTTGATACATATGCAAATGCTTCGGACTAGCAGATGCAGTAAGGGGACAGACTGATCCCTTACTGTGGATTTTTCTTACCGAGGAGCAAAGTCATCAACCTGTGTCCTGCCAGGATGTTTTTTAATGTTCAACGAGTAAATGCTACACCTATCATTACCTGCCCCAAGGATGGTGTTTCACCATCATCCCAGCTCCCGCCAGAAGGCTGCATCATTAAGAACTTGGTCGGTCTTCTGAAGGGAGGAAGATGTGAGCTAAGCCTCAGGTCTATTGCTACAGAAAAAGTGCTTTATAACTTCCCCTGTTTTATATTAAAGGCATCGCCACTCCCATTACCATTGTTAGTTTTTTAATTTAAAGCTCTGAAGTTCGATGTGGAAAACTGTATCCAGGATAGGATTTTACGCTCTTGAGTACCAGTTCCAAATGGACACTTATGACAGACTTCAGGTGGCGCTCAGAACTCCTCCTTCCTTTGAACTCTGGCACTTGAGGGCCATCACTGAGCCGACACACCTCACCCCCACCTTCTACAGTCAGATGCTGAACTTGCCTACGTCCCAGAGGTGCAGGTATGTCCTGAACCCTGCTGACTGGAAGAGAGGAGCGCCAGAGGTCCTGTCCTGTGTAACCCATATTTTAACAATAATCACATGGGAGGGAGCCTGCAACAGCAAGGTATAGCATTAAATTTTGCATGCTCTGATACACTGCTGTACGTATTCATCTTCTACAAGTTCAAAGGACGATACAATTGCTTGATGTTGATGAATTAGAGCATTAAGGGATAAAATCACAATAAGCTGTAAGCAGCAGTTAAATGGCATCTTTTGTCGTAACCTCAAGCTACCTTGAAAATTTTTAAAGGAAAAAAAATGCATTAAATATATCTTTATGGGGCTTTGAAGTGTTTGTGCCTAGGTTTTCTATTTATAGATCCATTACTTAATGCATACTTTGCCCTGTAATGAGAAGTGCAAAGATACAGAAAGAAATTTTCTCAAGAGAGATAGGACAAAGACCTCTCAGTTTACTGTCTCCATTTGCATGGCAACAGGGGAACCACAACATGTTCTGAGATCAAGAAATCCAGGGTACCTCTTGGGTGTATGACACTGGGTATCAAAAGCCTTATGTCTAACAAATTCATGGAATTTTAGCACCATCGTACCTAAATTACCTTAATGATGCTGCTTTATTCTCAACTATTATTTTTGATCCACAGAAGTAGGAGTGAACATTATAGCCTTTTAATTGATCTACATGTATTTTAATATTTTTAATTGGACTGGAAGAAAAGGGATCTATTTGGTTTGGAAGTGTCTGTATACCTTAAACAAAGACATAAAGCAAAAAACCAACCCCAACCCAAAAAAGGGGAATGATGCAGTCTAAATGCTCACCCCTCACCCAGCCCAAACACCTGCTAGAAATGATGTCAAGAAATTACTACTGAAATTACTACTAATGTAAAGAATTACTACTTCCCTCTGAAGATCCAAGACATCCCTATCCCTTCCTGGAACTGCAGAACATGACATGGCATTTCACCGTCCTTCAGATTTCTCAGTTAAAGCTGTGCTGTTGAAATGTTACCCTGATCACCTCCCATGTGAGAGTCAAACCGCAGGTTGTATCCAAACCTTCTTCTTAAGAATGCTGTTGGATCCCTCCACGGCTGTCTTGTTATGTACCTGTTACACATTGTTTACTCCTTGGATGAGGGGCTCAAAAAACAGGTATTGAGAATTCAGTATGCAATATTTCACCCATTTCCACACTAAGTACACTCCACTTGCCAATAATTAAGTCAGAAGTTCTGAAAAAATCTCTCAGATCTTCCCATCTTACTCACAGAATCACAGAATGTTTAGGTTGGAAGAGACCTCCAAGATCATCCAGACCAACCTTTGACCAACACCATAAGCTAACTACTAAACCATGACCTTAGGGACCAGGTCCAAAAACCTTTTAAATACCCCCAGGGATGGTGATTCCACCACTGCCCCAGGCAGGCCATTCCAATGCCTGACAACCCTCTCAGGGAAAAAATGTGTCCTAACATCCAGCTTAAGCCTTCCCAGGCACAGCTTCCATCCATTCCCTCTGGTCCTATCACAATCCACTAAGGAGCAGAGGCTGTTCCCTCCTCTCCAGCCTCCCTTGAGGCAGTTGCAGAGAGCTCTAAGGTCTCCTCTCACCTCCTCTTCCCCAGACTGAACACACCCAGCTCCCTCAGCCCCTCAGCTGCTCCTCACAGGACTTGTGCTCCAGGCCCTTCATGAGCTTTGTTGCCCTTCTCTGGACACTCCCCAGCACTTCTGTGTCCCTCTTGCATTGAGGTGCCCAGAACTGAACACAGTACTCAGGATGCAGCCTCACCAGAGCCAAGTACAGAGGGGTGATCACCTCCCTGTTCCTGCTGGCCACACTGTTCCTAACACAAGCCAGGATGCCATTGGCCTTCTTGGCCACCTGCACACACTGCTGACTCATATTGAGTTGAGTGTCAACCAATACCCCCAGGTCCCTTTCCAACTTATAGCTCTCTAACCATACTTCCCAAGGTCTGTAGCTCACCATGGGGTTGTTATGGCCAGGTGCAGGACCTGGCATTTGGCCTTGTTAAACCTCATACAATCAACCTTGGCCCATTGGTCCTACCTCTCTAGGTCCCACTGTAAGGCTTCCCTACCCTCCAGCAGACCAACATAGCCACTTAGTTTGGTGTAATCTGCAAAGTTACTGAGGGTACACTCAACCCCCTCATCTAAATCATTAATGAAGATATTAAGAGAACAGGTCCCAACACTGAACCCTGGGGAACACTGCTCACGACTGGTTGCCAGCGAATCCTACCAGGAACAGGCACTTGGAAAGCCAAATGGCATATTTGGGAGCTACTACACCTTTCACACTCAGATTAGGCCCTTGCTGAAACACTCAGTGTGTTTGCTCTGGAGACTGTAAGGTGGTTACTTACAGAGACTGTAAGACAGCTTACCTTCCAAAAGACTGAAGGAATTTTTCTTGGGAATCAGGGCAATTTCACACAGCTGGCAGTTACTGGAAATTATAACTGTTCATACATAGAAACTTTAAATTGGCACTTTGGGGGTTCAATGTTTCATGGGAGAGCTGAACTAATTTTTTTTAACTTCTGTCTTGTTGAAATCCTGTCCCTTTTGTGGAACACTGATACATCTCTGGTTATATGAAGCACTGGAAACCAACAATAGTCTGGAGCAAAGTTAGCATTGTGAAAGGGACAGCGATCCCAAGTACTTAATTTACCATCGCACAGCACTACCTCTATTTTTTCCACTGAACCTTACAAAGAGGCAAAGGGGTTTTGTTTCATGACCAAGTTCATTAAATAATCTTGAGTTAACATCACTTTCAGTGTTATCTTCCTGTGGTGTATTTTCAAGGCTAAATGAACTTTCATTGACATCTATGGGTTAAATTGAGCAGATACATAAACCCGCCCCCGAGGCTGAGTTTTGCTGAATTTCTGGGAAAGTTACCATTTCTAAGAAATGGTAAACCACTGGTACTTTCTGGACTGCACAGGAGTACAGAACCAATGCAATGCTAATCCCAAATTCACAGCATGTAGCAGATGAAGTCTGTACACCTGTTTTGCTACCTGCAGTAATTATAGTGCTTTTATAAAGGGCAAACAACAAGTATTTTAGTATGAGAACTGTTCAAGTAAGTTTTAATAGAGTGCACCAGTGAATCAAGATGACTTGCATCAGATTTTGTTTCAGTGAACATCAGATAAAAAAAAAAAAAAAAAGAAAAAAAGAAAAAAGCAAAAGGAGTTACAGTTCTTTCTTTCCAAACACCACCCTTTTTCTAAGGCAACAATACACGTCCATTTCCAAACATAACTTTTACATAGGAAAGCTACATCACAGTACAGCATGTAAAGTCCATCTCAGTCAAGAAGCCATCAGAGAAATGGCACATTTACTACACTTACAGCCTTCTAACTTAGGGTTACTGAGTTTACCACAGCTTTTTTTTTTAATTTTTATTTTATAAAGTGACAATTTCTTAATGAACTTTCTATTCTTCACAAGAGTGTGCAGATGGGGCCCATATGTTGATATAACAGTAATTACGACATTAAATAACATTGCACAACCAACCTCTATGGTTAATTCAGTACAAAATAACAAGTATTAAAATGTACCAGTACTAGTGGTTTTACATAGTTTATAATCATTAATTATGAAGGAAAAAAAAATGTGTGCTTTTTTTTTTTTTTTCTGGTAGGCAAGTGCCTAATTACAAAGCTGCACATTACAGGTATAATGATGTGGAATAAATACAAGAAATCTGGTAAAATATTAAACACAAACAGGTTACATGGGAACAAACTGTACAACCACAAAAGCATAAATCAACAATTTGTCATTATAAACAATTTATGTTTAGCTGTAAAATATTACATGGAATTGCATGTACTCTCTGGGGGCACATGTTCCAACAGCCAAGCTAATTCCTGAGGTGGTATTATTAACTTACACAATTGGTCAACACTTCAGATTATCTTGTGCTATTAAACAGTCCCAATATTAATATCTTTCCATAGAATGGAATTTATAGTATTCTGAAAGGCAGCAAACAAGTGATACTTTCTACTATGATATTCAAATGAAATGACTATGGTTCTCCAATTTGGTGCTACATTGCTACATGGGCCACAGGAGTAAGCACTGTAATCTGCAGACAGGACATCACACCTGGTTTCTGTTCCCCCACAGCTCTAAACTGACCCAAGGCAGAACAAAGTTTTTAAACTGTAAGTGCCAACACTGTAAACATGTATTTTTTTTTTTTTTTCCCAACTAAACACTGTCCAATAACAAGGATAGGAGCCAAAGATAAGCAGGAACAGTCTCATGTAGAAGAAAAGCCAATTATTCATCGACCTTTCATTCAAATAATGAACAATCTTTAAATAGTTAAAAATGGTCATGCTACAGTTGTGAAAACTATTTTTGTGCATTGGACTCAGGACACAAGTTGTTTAAAAAACGCATAATAGAGGTAAGACTTATAAAACCCACCAAAAATGTAAATGATAGGGGAGGACTTTTCCAACTCAAAGCATCAAATAGACATTTCTGTGCAGAAATCTAGACAACTATACAAGATCTGAATTAAGCAGTCATCTTTTTTATTATACAACTCTATGAACATAAAATGAACAGAATGCTCTATATACTTACCTGTACATGTGAACATAACTTCTTTAGCTACAGTTATTTAATATAGGTCATACTGAATTTAACTTTACAATTCTGAATAACTATGTATAACCTTATTGCAATAAGGGCAATTTCTACATGGGGAGTTTCACAGGCCAATCACATTAGGCGTAACCAGTACATTCAAAGAGTAGATCATGTATGAATCTTCCCTGATCCCAAAAAATTTATGTTCTCTTTACAGCTTAAGCTCATTTGCTATCTTGGATGCAATGTTCTTAAATGCGATAGAAGTCCCAGATATTCTCTTGAAACGAACTCCATTGAGTGACAATCGTGGCAGTTTGCAGACTTCCATCTCCCACTGAACAAGGCTATCTTGTCGTGCATCACCATGAACACAGAAGAGCAAAAACCTCTCTTTTTGTTCATAATCACAGTTATTAGCATCTAACACTTTCCGAATCTCTCTCATCATATCATTTGGGTCCATGGAACTAGTGGTCTTCATACTCCACGTGAACCGCAAGGAGCGTGGCTTTGAATCTTTGCTATCCTCCTTCTCTCTGTCTTTTGGTTCTCCAGAAACACTCCTGGAAGAAGTAACATAGAGGACAGTCAAAAATAAAAGCAACAGAGCCAAGAGACAGAAGAGAAATACAGTTCTAGAACAAGGGTTTCTAAACTGCGACTGTCACACGCAAGCTAATTCAAAGAGTTAGAGGGGTGCTGTTGGAACAGTTGTGCACCATCTCTTACACTCGTGTGCTGTGGCACAGCACTGTGGTGGCACACAAGCAAAGCAAGTTTGGAAACCTCTGCTCTAAAACGTTCCAGTGACATGTGCAATAGTAACTGCAGCAGACACACGTTACTCCATACTGCTCCAAAGAAAGTGGAATCTATGTAAAAGCATGACTGAAGTTCTGCCGATTTCATGATCTGGAGCATGCCATACACCAACAAAACTGAAGTTGAGGGACACAGTCCTGAAGCATAAACCATACTGTAAAGGCAGCAGCAGAAGAAACCCTACCCTGTGATTCCCAAGTCTTCAGTTAATTCTCTCCCCTCTTTTCTGCCTTTCCCCTTTTTGCATTTATTATGCATTTTTGACCTCTCTCTGTATAAAAAGACCTTATTCTAAGATGCTTTAACTGATGAAGCAGAATTTTGTACTGTAATTTGGTTGTAAACAGCTTGTTTATCAACAACAGTTGGGTACACAGCCAACAGCTTTTTCACAAAAGAGTGACATGTATACACAGAAGTATTTTAGTTGATAGAGTGACTTGGAGAAAATTTCAAGGGAGTAGCTTCCAATGAGTATTCTTACTGTGACACTTCCTTACTGAATACAGTATTTACTTCATTGTAGAAAGCATTTGGAGAAACAGCACTAATTATTTCAAAATAATTCCACAGCCAACTGTTTCTCTTCTAGTCCCAGGTACTTAAGATGCCTGATGGCTCTCCATCTGTCACTGAGGAAAGGTGCTGTTCTCATTTTGATGGTCTGTGTAAACTGTCACTATTCAGAGAGGAGTCAAAACAAGCTTTTTAGTTTAACTTCCAGGGTGATCCCCAAAGAACCACATTGCAGAGCATGGCAGAGAGAAGATATGAAACGACTTTTAGCCCAAAACAGACACTGTAGGATGACAAAAAGTAGAGGAAGCTAGAGAGTAAAAGCAAGAGCTGAAAGCAACTCCACACTTCATTTCATTCCAACATTTGATTAATTTGCTTAATCTATTTTCCCCTTCCATGTCAAGAATTGGACAGCGAACAGACTTTGAATTGAAAAGTGCTAATGTAGATAAAATGCATTGTGTTTTATACAATGTAACCTGTTGAGAAACTTTTTTTTTTTTTAGCAAAGCTTTTCTGTTTCAAAAACTAAGTCAATACTTTCTGTAAATGACCAGTTTAGAATGCAAACTACAATGCCTGTTCATTAGAGAGCATAAAATAAAAAGTATTGCACTGTGCTAAGCACATCAAAAAATGCAGAACCAAATGCTGAAACACGGCAAAAGAGCAGATATGCTGGCAAATGAGCATATGAAGGAATGCTTTATTATTAATGAAGCATCTACAGATTTGTGTACAGTGGTTGCCATACAAATTCAATCAAAGGGTCACCACCCTTTCTGTCCAAATGTCACTTATTTCTCAGTGCAAAGTGACATTAATTTCTCAGAAACTACAAGGTGTTTACTTCTGGCAAACAGCAGCTTTAGTAATGGAACATAGTATGTAAATATAGGAAAAATTTAATATATACATATATACACACAGACACACACAAAGCATACAAATTTTCCACTGAAACCAAAAGTAAACATCATTAATATTTATAATCCAAAACATGATTTTAAGTGCCTAAATGGCTGGTTAACTCCTATAGGGGGGCTTTATTATTCAATGTAATGTGCTTAAATAAAGTTTATATTAAATACTTTGCAAGAAAGCAAAGAAGAGGGAAAGGACCTCACCAACCCCCCCCCCCCCCCCCCCCCGATAAAAAACATCTTTGAATTGCAGTTTACTTCAGTGCTATTCTGATTTACATCCTGCTTTAAGAAATCACTAAAACCTTGATGCGAAAGACCTAGGAGCGAAGTATTAATAGTGGCTCCTCACCTTGAGGTGTCAGTTCTGCCACTGGCTTCGCCTTCACTTGGATCCCTCAAAACAAAGTTAAGGTTGAGATTCAATGATAAAAGTGAAAAATAAAAGTTAAGAAAACCTACATCTAGAACAATGTTATATAACTACTGGAAAAAAAAAAAAAAAGGAAAAAAAAAATCAGTATAATAATGTCAAGCCTAATACTGTTTAAGAGCATTTTTTCACAGCTGTAATTTTAATTTTCCTTTATGATACCTTAACTTCTTTCAGCTTTGACATGTGCTTTTTTAATGTTTGGGTTTGTTTTTGTTTTTTTTAAACTGATGGCAAAATAAACACATTGTTCTCTACCTACTGCAGACAGAGCAATGGCCACATATAATTCCAGCAAGCACAGAGGAGCAATCAATCAAGGGGGCCCAGGGTGGCCTCTGTTCTGCACTGTTCTGGGCCAAGCCTTAAGACCTCAGTCCTGAAAGCACTTAGGTACAAGTTTATGCTTAAGCACACTTAAATAATAAAAATAAGATGTGCCTAAGAGTTTGTAAAACTAAACATTTGGAGCCAGGTTCAGAAATGGTTACTTCAACATCTGCTTAACTCTAAGCAAATCAGCTGTTATATTGACTTCTGTAAGATTACCAGTGTGTTTGAGGTTAAACATATCTTTTTTTAAAATCTTCTTGAATTAGAGCTATACTTTACCAAGGAACCATTTTGTATTATGCCTTTTTAGTCTGAAGCAACTTGAAAAAATAGCCATCAATTTTACAAGCCACCTAGGTATGTTCCTAGTGCTGCTGTACAAACATTTTAGCACCCAATTTTAAGTATCTAGTTAATTTAATACCTTCAAAACACAAATACTTTAGTAACATCAGAAAAGTAACATTTGAAATAAACCATTGGAACAAAACACTTCAACATCTTATTAGCATTCACATTATACATTTGTTTCATATACTTACCAAAAAAGGCATTTACCTCTGTCAAAATAAAGTCAAAAAAGTCCTTCATGACACCTTCTAATAAAAGTATGCTTTAAACCATTATTTCCTGAACAGTACAAAAATTATAAAGCATGCAGTTACATGATCCAACTAAAAGAACAGCATCCTCTAACTCCATCCATGTAATCACTATCTCAAACCAAAGTTTAAATAAAAAAAACATAACACCAACAAAAAAACCCAACACCACCAGCAACAAAACAAACAACAACCCTACAAAGCCTTCAAGTACAGGAAAATGTATTTTTAACAGTATAAAACATAACTGGAAGTTGTATAAAAATGTCCTGTAGTAAAGATAATTTTTAAATACATCAATTTACAATATGTGAATTCTAAATATAGTTGAAAATATAATTTTAATACTCTAGTTTAACATAATGAAAATATTACAACTTTGATCTGACCGCAAAAAAATTCAGGATACCATTCCTTGCAAATAACAATGAGCCTTGAGACAAAAAAATAGCCTGTGCTCTTGAATTCAATTAGTTACTTTACATAAAACACTGTTCTTCCCATTGAGAAATCTACACTGACAACAGAGTTGACTGACTTTGCTGAAACTTTTTTTCTTTTTAAAAACTAGAGAACACTCTCTCCCTCCAATTATATATGAGTTTGAGATAACAGTAAAGGAGGATCATAATCCTGTATCTTCAGGTTTCTGAAAAAACATCATTCACATACTTTTTTTTTTTTTTTTGGTCATCTTAGGAGGTATTACTTATACACAGACACATCAGCTCACCAAGTTAGATGAATTTTATGAGGAACATCACTGCATTTCCAGCTCTCTCTTTTTTCCCTTGTAATATCACCTTACATGATTTACGTTTTGCTTACAAATTTTGAACTGCTAGCTCAACGTAGCTTTGAATTTATCCTTCTTTTACACACAAGAGATGGAATTTAAAACATAAAAGAATATTTCTGCAAATCAATTTAAGGTTTTTTTATATACAATTGTTGTAAAACTGGCAATAGTGCATTAAATACACATCCACTATTAGGCTTAGGAATTGTAAGTAAAATACTGTTAGAAAAAGGTAAACTGAAATTAAATCCCCTTTTGGGAAAGTTATTGTGACTGCTAAATCAACAGTGACTATTGTATTTGAAAATTTTTCGCAGTACCTCTCCTCACAGCACTACTACTGTTAGCATCATCCCAGGAATGAATGACAGTCTGGGATGTGTGCATTTTCTTCTTCCAGAATCTTGAAGTTGTATTTGAAGCAGCTGGTAATGCTATACTAGAGGCTGTGTGATACTGAAATATAAGTACTGCCAGACTTCTGCCCACTTCTAAACTTCCCATTTATTCACAGATTTTGCAGGTCCATGAAATCATCTGTAAATACCAATTCCCTTTATGCACAGCAATAACATAATTCTAGTTTTTATAATCTAGGCCTTTCATCAAACCGCACTCAGTTAAAAAGTAAAATATTGTTAATGTTAAATAATGATTTTTTAAATAATTTTTAAGTTACTGCTTTCAGTACATCGGTTTAACTTAACTGTAGCACATTTGTATTTTAGCTGTAAAGCATGAACAAAAATACCCTTTGAGTGGCATTCTCTTGCTCTTTTAAGATAAAGAATCAGAATAGTTGATCAAACAATGTTTACAACATAAACAGAGAAGTAAAACAAGGCAGGTTCTGGAAAGCAACACAAAACAAGCAGCATTCTAACTAAGTTTACATTTACTTTAGACTTGAACTGGAAATTCTCAGTGACTTGCAATTATGGCCCTAGTTAGAGGCTGAATTGTTTTGTTTTTCTCCTAAAAACCGAGGTACTAACCTGCGAACAAACTTGGAAGTTATCTTGCTTATTATACCAGTTGATGTCCCTCTTCTAGCATGTGCAAAAGCACCGGTTTCATGGGATGGTGAGGCAGGTGGTCCATTGTAAGTGGCATTACGCCGCTCCCTTAGCTGCTCACCATGGAAAGTGCTTCGACTTGAACTCCCCCGAGGAAAGCGGGTGCGGTCTGGAGTGGTAGTGCTAATACTATGAGCAGACGGGGAAGCAGCAGGCACTCTTTGAGTTGCACTGCTAGGAAAACAGAAGCATAAATAAAGAGAAAGACTGGGCTAGAAACCCTCCTACATAACAACCATTTCTCAAAGACAGGAAAAAACCCAAAACAAAACAAAAAAACCCAAACCCGCTCTTGATTCTTTTTTTTTTTTTTTTTTTTTTTTTTTTTTTTTTTTTTTTTTTTTAACCTCAATCTGCTATGGATTTGCTTTTATCATCCGTACTTAGAAATAATGAAGTAATATTGTCAGAGTAAAATCAAGTTATCTCAAGTATTAGGAGCAGTTTATAAAAGCATACATAAATAAGAGCACAAAGGAAAAAAAAAAAAGGTAGAAAAGCCTGTAGCACTATCTGGAAGTGTTCCCAGTTCTCTTCCACAAAATCTGTTCATCAAAACCTTTAACACACAAGCACTCCAAAAACTTGACAGATATTTCTTGAGAAGTAAATCATCTAGCACAAAGACATGTGTAAAGTTATTTGGGCAGTTAATAGTAAGAGGAAACTAAATAAAGTAAGAGGAACTATACTACAGTGTTTTTAAAAGGAAATGAGCCTAGCAATTTATAAAAACGAGAGGTTGAGATTTCAGTATTTCATTCAAATTTATAGTTTTCTGAAAGCTTCCAGAGGGAGGCAGTCAAGGAGCTTCGTTGACTTTAGGCAAACGTGATGAACAAAAGCAGGCTTAAATCATATGCAATGCCCACCCTACTTCAGTAAGCTACTGGTTGGAAACAGAACACATCATGACAATTTCTAATGCACTGAAAACATACTGAACTATGCCATGAACTGAACAGCAACATTTTCACAGTGCACAGCATCAAAGAAATAATAATCAAGTGATTACCTTGGTCGGTAAGCTTCAGTGCCATCTTTGATGGTTGGCAGTGTAACTTTTATGGGATGACCAGAAGCAGACATGGACTTCTGATGTCGAGGTCGTGTGGATACAGAAGAAGCTACTGCAGAGCCTGCAGAAGATGTGCTGCTTGCAGACATTTCTGTTAGGCTTTGACCATGGCAGCAAGGTGGGAGGGACAGACAAATAGAAAAGGAAAAAAGGCAAAGTAACCACTAATTTTTTCTTTTAGAACACTGCAAGTGCTAGTTAAATAACCAGGAGAATGACTGACCAGCCTGCCTCAGTCAGCTAAGTAAAGAACACAGAATTCTGAGAAACTTAGGTTAATCCATAAATCAAATCATCATATACAAAATTAGGTATTTTCATCCCTCCCAAGATTAAAAGTTTACACATGTATTATTCAAACTAATGAAAAAAGACTATGAAGAGCACATGGAAAACCTAAAAAGGAAATTTGCAAAGGACTTTAAAAGTTTGATTTAAATAGACCCCCTTTTTGTGAAGTGAATATGCTTATTTTCAGTTAAAACTAAAAAACATTAAAAACACCTAAAACTTGTAACATTTGGAACCAGTGTCACATCATCACTTGGAAGCTGCTGTTTCTAAAGGACCAAGTTTTACTTCTCCCCTGGACTATCCCAGCCACTGCTAGGCTGAGCCAACCCTTTTAAAATACAGTTTCTTCTACCAATACTTTCATTTCTGATTTATGTAGGTGTCACTGAAGGGATGAAACTAGTAGCAAAACCATTGTTTTATTAATTTTTAAAACAAAGGCAAACTACAGCTCTGCCTCTGGAAGCATAATGAAATTGCATTCATGATAAATTAGCAAAAACAGACCCAAAGCTAAATAATACCTGTACCAAAAAGGTAAAGATTTTGGATGAATAATCCAATGGCAAGATGTTCAGCTACTTCAAGCCAAAATTCAACTGCAACACAATTTATTGCAGGAAATGAAAATATACAGCTCAAAAGAAAATTCTTCATTTTTCAGAATATGCTCAAAGAGCTGTGCATATTCATTGCACTGATGAAAATATATCATTATCCTTCATAATGGTATTGATTAACTGCATAGCCTGCTTCTAATATGCCTCAGCTCTTGTACCTAAGTTAGTAAGTAAGAAAAGTTAAAGTATACCTGTTATCCTTCCCATTCTGAATTGCAGAATAGCGATCTGAAGAACGTTCACAAACATAAGTGTTCCTCCTTGTCATTCCACTACCAGAAAATACATTATTCTAGAAGAAAATTGAGACTAAAATTAACATTAAATATTTTCTTCTACTATACATTATGTTTTACAAAAATTTAAGCATATGAAGCAAATAATAAGGTTTCAGGCATTTATGTATATTCTTGATGTCTTCAAATGTATTAGGTTAATCTGTTGACACAAGTAATTTATATCAGCTATATTTTCTCCACTTGTTCATTCACCATCTCATTACTGTACCATGGAGAGTACTCTAAAAGAAAATGGAGTGAAATTTAATTTTACTGACATTTGCATTGCTCAGCATTATTATCCCATTCCCATATACTGCCATTATGCTAACACATTACTGAATTATTTGTTTCTGGTATCAAAGAAACTAACTGGAATCCCAGAGAACACATCTGTCTGGCTAGGAGCAGGTTCCTTCTGCAGGTTAAATTGCCCACTAGACCTCCAGCGTTAAGTCTGCTAGGCCCTGCTAAAGGTTTTCAAGAAAAAAATTAACACATCTGCTTCAGTCAACCCAGAACTGATGATGCAGATAACATGGCAAATGGACCATGTAATAACAAACACTGATGGGACTTGGTTACTAGTTTCAGTTTGCACACACTTCATAAAATAGCAGCATTCTTCTTCTCCTACCCCAGCCATGCAAAGATTAGCTGCTGAAGAATTACTTTTAGTACAGGACATACTGCCTTGTTTTTAATACAGAATTTAATTTAATTTAATTTCAACAGAATGAATTTGGGGTGAGAGACAATTGCTAAGTGCTAACATTACAGACTGATGTGTGAGGGCAAAGATTTCTAATACACTAAACTTTGGTACAGTAGGACATAATGAGCTTGGCAGGAGTCACTGTGTGTTTAGATCTCCCTCATCAAAAACTTTCTGGCATTAGTATAATGCCATAAACTACTGAATAAAGTGCTTCAAACCAAACTGCCAAGAAATATTAGCAACTGCAGTAACTTTTTTTTAAATTAAACTCTTGTTAGACCGATAGGACTGAAGGTAATGAATATGCTTTTAAGAAATCAGGCTTTCCCTAAGATCATGCTACCCTCAAAGTTACACAGAAGTATTTTAAAATTACGCTGCTGTTATAGTACCAGAGACAACTGATTCCTTCATCCTGACCATCACAAAGCCTTCCCACAAGGTCCCCCAAAATAGTAAAACAGCTAAAAATGTACAAATACTGAAGATGCCATTAGCAGGCAGATCAATTCTCATTCTCCATAGAAAAGACATTCTATTTTATTAGTTGTCACAAAACAGAGATGTGCTTCTGAAATGTCAGTTTGTACCACACATGACTAATTAGCCTTGGGGCAACACAGTTTTGGTATGAAGACTCAAAGTTTCTGCATGCAATCCACTCAGCCGTGATTTCAAAGATGTTGTGGAAGGAAAAAGTATTTGAAAAAAACACCCCACCAAACAAACCTTTAAAGCATTTGCTGACACAGCCTGCAGAACATTAAGAGTTAAATGAACTTGAGCATTTGTTTTGTTTAAAGAGAATTCTAGGAGAAACACATATCATCTTCCCCGAATATCCAAGATGGGAGCCAACACATAGAATCCCAAGGGACAATGGGAATTCCTGCTGCCCATCTACTGTACTAAAAGACTGCCAAAATTTTAAATTTAATACAGCATGTCTCTTTAACAGCAAAAAAGTATTCTGAATCTTAAATTATGACTGAGCTTTTTTTTTTTTTTTTTTTCTTTTTTCTTCAAATGAACTCTTGTTCCAAAGCAGCTGCTTAAGCACTCTGCAGTAACTTTTCATTGTGTATCTTAGATACCAATACTACTGCAAATGAGATGCTTCCATATTAGGAGACACAGACTTTCCTTTTTGGAATGAAGATGTCTGAGGTGGTAATATGATAGCAGTTTACAAAACTGCAAATTATATCATCTCAGAAGAACTAGCAAATTAAGAATTTCTTAATACAAGAACCAGGCTATAACTCATTAACATCAACAGGCACACATATCATGGAATAAGTGGGTTGTTCCTCCTCCTCTCACCCCATTTCTTGAAGTCCAAAATGAAGTGCTTTTAGAAAGCCAGACAGATAAATTTACAGAGAAAATGTTTATGAGGGATACTAGATAGATTATTCAGGTGAAATCTCTGATCAGGAAGTCCCTTGACTTCCTTGTAGAGGATTAGAACCAAAAAAAGAGCACCACACATGGGCTCTGTTCTTACATTAATTCCCTAAATTACTATTATTTGACTTGACAGATCTTCAGTTTGCCCAAATGCAAGAATTCTTGTGCTTACTATTTTGCTAGTGTTAGAAAAAATAAAGTTGGGGGAGGAAGGGGAATGCTTATTTTAGTAAACATCCACTGTAGTTTATTTCTGTCTGCCAGTGAAAGTTACCAGAAATAGACCTAGTGGCTAGGCCATTATGTCTGTAGTAAAGACTTATGCTGCAGCTTTAGTTTAAAGAGGAAAAAATAAATAGAACAAGCCAAAAGTGCACACACTTACACTGGGAGCTGTAGTTGACTTCTTTCTTTCTGGACCCACAAGTGGACTTGCAGCCATCTCCCCTTTGGATCCCACTGTAGCGCTGCTAAGTTTGCGTGAGACATCTTTGTCCCAATCTTCTTTCTGTTCACTTTCCACACTATTTGCCTGAGCCCTTTTTGTGTATGACACAGCAGGAGGAATTGAAGGACCAACTGCCGAATAAAAATAGTATTAATAAATACCACACTTTTCTTGACCAAAATAGTCTAAATATAATTCTCCAAGTCATAAAAAAAAAAAAGCATTGGAAAAACCATGACTACAAAATTGGCACATACCTATTAAACTGGTCAGTGACAGCCTAAACTCTTTTTACCCACTCTATCTTCATTACCAATTTCCAGTTGGAACTAGTTTCCATTTTCTATCAATACGTAAAACCTAAAAGAATATTTTAATTCTCATTTTAAACCTGTGCAATCTGTGCAATGTTATGAAAAAAGGAATTAGAGGATACTTCTCAAATTATTTTTTTCAGTTCTTTTTGCCACATATCTTGTGAAAGATACCACTATGAAAGACCTTTTTCCCTGAAAACCCTAGAACTACTTAATTTAAAAGCATATTCATACTTGGAAAAATTTAAGTTCTTTCCCCCTCATCATTCTTTAAAATGCTTTGGGGCAAATCCTCCATCAGTATATGTTCTTGATATGAAATTACATCAGCTGATGATCTTCACAATATTGGTTACTTTTTTGGAAAAAACACCACCACACTAACACAGAGGGAAAACAGTACTGAAAAAAATTTAGAAAGAACAATGTAAATTAGGTAGAAAAAAGGGCCAAACATTTTAGAAACATACCTAGTAACTTGATAGTACTCTTTGAGGAAAAAAAAAAATAAAAACACCTTTTAATGTTTTAAATATGCACTCCTTCTTGATGTAACCACTTTCACTTAAAAATGTTTACTGAATTCTTGGTAAAATTATTGTATTTGGGAAGGAAATACTTTGGCCCCAACTTCAGATATACTGATAAGCACAATAGCTAGCAGCCTTCAGGTTTATTCAGACCAATATTTTACCACTACTTCCTAAACAGGAAACATCCTCAAGCTCTTATTTGGTGAGTCAACCAAGTAACCAGTCCAAAAAATTAATTTTGTAAATTACATTGACCCAGATTTACCACAGAGGCGTTTATACAAAAGAAAAGCATCACAGCAGAGCATGATGAGATACAGAACAAATGCAGAGAGTGGTGGACTGGCCAGGTTCACAAAACACTGCACATTCATGCTTAAATTGCGTATGGAATGTTGGAATGCCACCCCCACCGTGATCGCTGAAGCGCCGTTGCTTCTGATTTGTTGATATGCTCCGTTGGACCTTCAGGTGGGCAGGAGACTGCACAGAACTGTTGTTAAGGTCACTGCTAGGACGAGATCTTTGACCTAAGTTGCTGCTGGACAAGGACTCTCCTCCTTCAAACTACAAGGAAAAGAGTTTTCCAAAACATAAACAGAATTAAACATTACCGGCATTTTTATGGCATAATAAAGTGAAGAGTTCTAATGAAGGGCACTTGGTAAATTGAAAATTGGATCCAGAATCTAATTTGCTTCAAGATAAATTTTATCACTTCATCTGTGTTTAATGTGCTTTAAAATATAAAAGAAGTCTTGACAGGAACAAAACCTGTGCTATTTTAAAACTTAGGCCAAAGAATGGCTCCCTCTGCCCCACCCCATCCTTTTTTTTTTTTAAATGCATTGGATTGAGTTAGAAGGGCTAAAAGAAGCAAGTACTACTGTTTCAAGGATTCTTTATGGTCTTCAGCACATTTTTATAATGTATGTAACTCAGCCACTGGTTTGTTGATATGCAAGAAACTTAAGTTTTAAGTAAGAGCAGGGGAAATGCCCAAGAGCATCTTCCAAGCCTTTTGAGTCAAAATAATTTTAGACAGATTCCCTCTATGCTCTGCCATCACAAGGGAATTCTGGTTGAGAGATGCTGTGGGAAAATGCACTCAAGGATGCCCATATCAGATTTACAGTATCTTGGAAATGAGGCAAGGCTGATGAAGCAGCAGGAAATATTTCCTTCAAAAACAAAGTCTTGGTTAGTCATGGCTTTATTTCTTGAAAATCCCTGAGGTCCGAAAAGATCTACAGATCCCTCTAGTTCCAAGAAAGTCAAAAGACTTTCTACTGCAAATTTATTAATGACTATGAAGCAATTACTTATTGGATAATAAGATATACTATAATATAGTATACAAAGGAGAAAGAATGAGTACTTTTCTGAGAAGTAAAGGATGTTACATCTTAGTAGTTAGAAGAATGATTGCTCTCATCAAGTTAACTATTTCAGATTTTAACTATAAACACATGACAGGAAGAAGACTAGCACTCAAAAGTTATGCCACTTCAGATTAACAGCTAGCTTTTTAAGAAAGCAATTCAACATACTTATAAGCAAATGTGACAATACATATTTATAAACAAATGTGACAATACTGTATTCAACCTATTTCTTCATATAGGAACTAACAAGATAAACAAGAAGATATGCAAATGGAAGACATTAATAAGTAATCAATTACATGAAGATGTTAAAAATAGTTCATTAAAAAACATTGATAACCAGAATATCCAACCCACCCAGATATAAAGGCCAAAATAGTGTATGTAAATTAGGTAGCACTTACTTCGGGTGGTTTTCTACCTAGAAGCAGATAAGTAGCCATGACTTCATCATACTTCTGGTTTACTAAAGATTCATGGATTTCTTCTCTTGAAAAGCCCATTGTGACCATAATATCTAAAAGGAAAAAGAGATAGGTACATTAGCAGAGTAAGTGCTTGGGTTTGTTGATAACTTAAGAACAACAAAAAGAGAATAAACTCTAATAATTTATCAGGTTACTAGGATTCAACCCGAACAGCAGCATCTTGCTGCGCAAAACTAGAAAAGCTACAGCTTCCTTGGTTCATAGTTATTTTCTTCTTGGAAATTCTCAACAATTGTTCAATGTAATTCAATATTATTCAACATCAAATGTTGTTTGACAAACAAATAAAATACTAGCAAACAGTTACTATGAATGGCCACAGGGCCAACACAATGGTATCTCTGACCATAGTGGATAAAAATTCTTGCCCTGATAACAAAATCTGTTTCCTTCTGCCTGTTGAATTATGTAATCTTATTTCTCTTCTTCTGTACTTATAGATTCATGCCAGTTCAGTGAAGTCACAACACTAGTTGTATGGAGAGCTCTGTAATGATATTTCTCATTTAAATAGGAAGAAAATATTTTCCATGTATTTTCCACGTATTATGAGAAATTAAAAAAGCATTTAGTTTGATTTACAAGGTAAAATTGCCTATATATATGCAATACCCTTGTAAAAGCCTTACCTATTCTCTTGGTGTCATTAAAATCTGGTTCAGGCTCAGTATATGGCTTTAGTTCTTCTTCTTCATGGCCAACATTCATCCACCGGTCTTTCATAATTTGCTAAGAAAAGAAATGAGCTTTAGGTCAACTTGCCATTTACTATATCCGATTAAATCTGTGATAGGTGGTCTAGAGAATAATAAATTAAAATTCCTAATAATCTGAATACTGCTCTTTCCCCTCAACACCTTACTGTTTCTTTTATCGTTCATTTGTTTCTATTAGTTCATTCTCCCTAATTATTTACACTTTACAGTACAAAAGCCCCCCCTCCCAAGAAAAACTACTCAGAGAATAAACCTGCACTGGCAACATGCAAAAATCATGCATTTTGTACCCTTCACTTGCACCATCTCTTAATCTCATCTTGCTGAGTGCCTGACTTGGTTAGTTCCCTAGAAGTTACTACAATACCAACTCTATCACAATAAATAACTCCTTCAAATAGTAACAGAGGAAGTGTTTAGAATTTCAGGAATATTTCAGGAGTGTGCCGATACTTCCGGCAGTAATTTGTTTCCAGATCATTATGCCAAGTGGTCATTTCTTCCTACGGATCTCACTGCAGTTGACCTAAATATGTTCACAGTTTGGCTGGAGGGCACAAAGCCTCTTAACTCTCTCTATGCCATGCAGATACTTAGAATTTCTCCTGCATTCTTAGAAAAATTTCCTTTTGCTGTGATCTGGATCTTTCATAAATCTGCAAGACTGAATAAATCAGCTGAAATCCCTAACCACCACTACCATTTCTCCTTAGGAACATTTCTTTTTTTTTAAAACAGCTAAAAATATTTTCCCTCCTACAGAAACAGGAACATGTGCCTTGTAAGGGACAGATGCTAATACTGCTCACAACATTGACAGAGGAGTGAAACAAGTGCCAGCAAGTCAAGTTTCCCACAGGCTTCAAATACGCCTCACAAACACTGAATTAAGTTCTCATAAAGGGCAAAATATTCAATTTTACATTGCTATAACCAAATTCTTTATATGTAATTGCTGCCAATTTACAGACTCAAATAACTGTATCCTTAAAGGAACAATACAGAACTTTGTACTTGGGCCAGAAACATTTTACAGACAATAAAACATCAAGTTGTGTTCAAGAATCTGTCACTGAATTAAATTTTTTGCATTTGAGGGGGATAAAGGTGAAGGAATTGCTATATTGCATTTCTGGCACACAGAACATGTGTCTATTTAACAACAGACTTTGATTATATATTTGTAGCCTTAACATGATAGATTCCCCAAAGAATACTAAGCACTATCTGCAATTAAAGATATTGTTAATCAAATCTAAAGTTTAAGCATCATGAGGTGTTTGGATTACAGGAAACACACTGCTCAAATCCCACCTCCCTTTCTTGATCCTTCTTGAATCATTAGGCAAACCCAACATACCCACTCATTTTTTCATGTCTTTTTAGTAGGTGGATCTATAGGTTTCCATTTGTCAAATACAAACTTTTGCTTTTCTGTCTCTTAAAGATATCATCTTGTATGCATATTCAGTTATTGTACAACTCTTGACACAGGCTCTAACAATGAAGCATTCTGAAGTGACACAAATGATCCAATTCCAGGATGAATATTACATCTGTGCCCAGTTCAGCTGAGGTTCCAGTCAGCTGATTAAGCAGCAGCAGCATTGGCCAGGGTATTTAAAGATCTGATCCAAACTGTATTTCATAGAGATCAACTCAAACTGAATTTCCATCAGCTAGATATTGTTGATGAGGTTTACCTAAATTTTCAGGAAAACTAGCTAATAAAAATCTGGCCAGGGTACAAACCTGTCTGTCTTATGTCAAAATTATTTCCTTTATTACTCTTTGAAAGTTGTATCTCCCCTGTGAGAATTTCATCAAGTTTTGCTTTGCAAAGAACTGAAGACTGGCAGGGGAGAAAGAATCTGTTGAAATCCTGATATTTAAGAGATCCACATATTTTCTGACAATGCATTTTCTTATCTCTTCCTGCCCTTTCTGCAAATATTTACTGTTTACAACAACATTCTCCTGTTTCCAAAATGTTTTCTCTCTCCTGCAATCATGAAAAAGTCTAGATGAACCATTGTAATAAAAACTTGTCTGGTTCTCACCAGAGGAAGAGTATTAAGCCCAAGCCACATGGTGCTAAACCTGTGTCAGTCGTAGCGTTGATGCTAATGTCACTGACAAACATTCTGTTGGATGGTCTGGGAAAACCATGCATAGGAACTGAGCTGGTGTAAGGCTGGAAGTGAGCAAATAATTAAAAACCAAAGCACAAACAAAAATCTCCCTACCTCAGATGATTCTGTCTTTCTACCTCTAGAACTTTCTAATAAATAGGTTATTCCATTCTAAATTTGTATTTTTAGAAGTGCTCAGACAGAAGAAATAGTAATTTCTTTCCAACCATGTAACATAGCTTTCTAATTCAACAAATGTCATTTCAGGAATATTCATTTTTTAAAAAAATATGCTCTCTCTCTCTCATATTAGCATACTGATCTATTACCATCACCATCACCATTAGTATTTTGGTGATGGATCACACATAACATTTACTTGCTCTCTTCCCTACAATCTGTCAACTACACCATTCCAGCAAGACTGCTATCCAGCACCTCTCTCCAGGGACATGAATAAGTTTTAGAACAACTGAGTAACACTACAACATCTAGAATGAAAGTGAAACTAGATCTGAAGAGAAACTGCTAAAACTCCAGAGGCAAGTTAAATAAAAGGAAAATCTCTTTTCTGAAAATTTAAGCACAACACTGGGGGGGGAACTTTCATCATCTTTGAGTGACTATGCTCTTATCACTATGTCTCTCTAGACAGTAACAAACACAACTAATGTATACCAGTAAAGTAGAAGCCATCACTCACTTTTCTCTTCAGCACAGGTTTTATTCAAGTTAAAACTACTTATCACAAGACACAACCCAGATTCAGCTTGAAATAAGTTGCATGAAGACAGAGCTCAGTAAATGCATGCTTCCTTGCACAGGTAGCATCCATGCCAGGAAGCATAAGTCATGCCACTACAAATAAAAAGCTGCTTAGATGGGATTTACTCTCTGGAACACCATCCACTGCTACACAAATATGCATAGAAAGATGAAACAAAAGTCACTGGTGATTAACTCATGCAAATACTATTTTAAAACAATTCTGTTTATCTTCTGCTCTAGCTTCATCTCTATGGCAAGTAGATGTTAGTTTAAAAAGTCTCTATTTGTTAAAGTAGTCAAAAAAACAGAACAGGGCAGCATTTAGAGTGAACTCTACACAAAATATTTGTTAAAAATCAGCTCCAGAGTTATCCAGCAAGTACATGCCAATACAACAAACTTGAACAAAACAGACCCTTAAAAACACCAAACCTTTTGGACACCTTACAAATTACACACAGATATTATGTGTGTCCAATGAAGAAAAAACCCTATTTACTAACAAAAACAAACCAAACCAAACACATAAAACCCCAAATCATATTTCAGTAGAAATCCTCAAAACAGATTTTAGCTGAGGGACACCAAAATATTCTTAAATAAGTTTAATTTTCCAGCTATTCAGAAACAAAGCTACAAGAAAGGGGAAAAGAAATGACTGAACAGAAATAGCTTATGGTACTGACTGCTGCTGTTCTGAAAAAATCCAAGCAGAATATATTTATAATTTTATTCTGCTTTCAGCACATTTTGAACTAGCTCCATTACCTGACTAAAACAAGTGGGAGCAGCTTGCACTTCAAAATGCTCTTAAATGATAGTATTTAGTCAGCTGCAATTAAGGCTAGCCTTTCACCAGCTAACACTTTCTGATTTCAGGCTGCACTGTTTCTGGGACATTTTCTAATTCATCTTTTTTTATCATGACTTTTGGCCCTTAAAGCAGAAGAAAGCATATATACTGAAAAATTAAGAGGTCTTAAGTAATTATTGTGCTTATTCTTTCCTTACTCTGAAAACCCTTCTTTTCTAAGGTGAAGTTACTTACTTCCAAGCTGCCTCGTTTTATTGGATTCAGAACCAGTAGCTTTTTAAGCAGATTTTCACAGTCCGTGGACATGTAGAATGGAATGCGGTACTTCCCCCTCAGTACTCGTTCCCTCAGTTCCTATAAAATGAAGTTTAAAAGATGAGACTACTGATGACAAAGATTTAAAGAGGAGTAAAAGCCAAACTTTCATAATGTAACTGTACCTTTAAGTTCTGACCATCAAATGGCAATGATCCGCTTACTAGTGTATACAAAATCACTCCAAGGCTCCACACATCCACTTCAGGACCATCGTATTTCTTTCCTTGGAAAAGTTCAGGAGCAGCATAAGGTGGGCTTCCACAAAATGTGTCCAGTTTATTACCAACTGTAAATTCATTACTAAAACCAAAGTCTGCAATTTTAATGTTCATGTCTGCATCAAGTAGAAGGTTTTCTGCCTAAGAGAAAAATAAAGGAGGAAAAGGGAAATTTGTGCATCAGAATAAGATCAATATAATAAAGTGTATCATTTCCCAGTAAATGCAAAAATGTTGGTTTTTTTCTCCCCCCGCTGAAGTGGTTCACCATATTTATTGCATAACAAAAGAAACTAATCCCTCTGAATACAATAAAAAGACTGAAAATCAATTATGTTTACTTGGCAAAATATAACTGTTAAGAGCAGCTAAACAAGACTTAAAACTGAGCTAGTGAATCAACAATAAATATTTTATTCTCTGAAACAAATAATGTGGTTCAACTCCACTCTGAAGTATCCAGACATCACAGAGTAGCAGTTTCAACTCTTGACAGGTTTTGTGCCAGTGTCTGATGTCAAGGAGTGTAAATCTAATTCATGGCATCACCTACCATTTCGGTGGGGTAAAAGTTAGAAGGGACTTAAGACTTTAAAAAAAGATCTCTTCTGTTTACAAGCTTCACTCTAAGGTACATGAGGTATCTTAGCATTCTGTACTAAGAAATTCTTTCCCCTTTTATCATTAGTGTTTGCTTCAGCATTAAAACACAGAAATGTTTACCACTCAAGTATTACGTTGTGTATGAAAAAATGCTTGGATTAGATGCCTGTGCAGCAGTCATCATAGATGCAAGTATTCCAGTTACCTGGAGAGTCAGCAAACAGCATCTTATACTTAGTATCACAGGCAGGTCAGAAGATAACAAGAGTGAGTTTAGAGAAATACTAATACATTACTGGGATGTGGGGGGGATGAAGTGCCTTTCTCAAAATGCAAGGATGCTGTGCAAGAAGTGCAGCAGGAGTGGGCAATGTTTACTCATCAAACTGGGTCCCAGCTTCTGATTTGCCTATCAGCAACACAGGAGCAGCACTGAACAGTGCAGGAATTCTTTTTGCACAGGACGAGTAATATTGGGCCAGAGCAGAGAATTCACCTAATTGTCAAACATTAGTTTTATGGCAAACACAGGGAGCTCTCATTGAATGTTGTGCCCAGAACTGAGCTCAAAAAATAAGAAAAAGTCTTAGTTTAAGATCAGAGAAACAACAATCTATTTTGTTACTTGCTTTGATTAAATGTGTAAACATGGTGGGTTTTTGTTGTTGTTGGTTTTATTTTTAGTAATTTCACTTGCACTCAATGAACAGAAGACAATTAACTATCAGTGTATCAAGCCAATAGCTGCACAACAGAATTTAGCCTTTATTTGGAGTAAAATACAGCCCATTTTTACAAACTAACTATCCTGGAAAATATTTTACTTTCCCAATTCATGACCTGTAATCTCAGCTGGTTCCAGCTGATGTGCCTGCAGACAGATTCACAGAGATATTGTTCAGATTTGACAGCCTTCTACATTACTGCACAAAGACTTCATTTTCCTTGTGGTGAAAACACTGCTATCCATGCAGCTGCTCTGTGATTACAATAGTCCTCCTGGTTCAACACTACTCTGTATGGTACCCTGTATCCCATGCTTTTAGGTTCCTTACTTCAAAAATCTTTTGTTTTCTTTGAGGAATACATTTTTCATTGGCTACATTGACTGGCTCCCAATCACACTTAACACTGAACTTTTCAAATGAGTCCAGCATAACTCCATCCAAGACAAGATGGAGAGAAAAGCAAACCAATTATTCTGGACCCTTCCTGCCTGCTTTGCAAATAGAAAGGAGATGAGCAGCATAGTATTTTTTACAGATGGTAAGAGGGATCCCATACAAATACTGCAAAGGAACTGCATAGTCCTGTGAGCTATGCAGCGGGCTGCATGTGTGCTAGGAACTAAGAAATGAATAAGAGGAGGAGGCTGTAACAGGCTCTGGGAGAAAGAGCAAGATGAAGGATGCTAAATAACTGCAGAGGTTAATGCCATAAGACTCAGTAATATAGTGGGGCTGAGCACAAAGTGCCAGATAAACACAAGGAGAGGGATTACTCCCTACCCCCAGCCAAGTGTAGGGCTGAGAAAAACAATATAAGCAGCTTGTCCAGACAAACCAATAGGTTCCTGGGTGCAGCCTCCTGGAAAGCTCAAAAACAGTGGCTGAAGTAAGCTCAAGAGAGTTTGACAAAACACTCCTGGGCTCCAAACAACCAAAGATGGGGAGGAATTATTTTTTTTTTAAATAGCAATTTCAGTGAGATCCAGCCCTTTCATTCCTTGCATTCTGAGATTAGTGCTTGCCAGGCACCTTCATCATCAGATGACAATGGTCCTGGGGAAGGGAGGGACTTAACAGAAAACGATGCATTATCCAGCATCACACGCACATTCAGGAGCTGGCAGATGGACAGGTATTAGGGAACAGACTTGTAAGAAAAGGGGTTGACAGCATGCTGCAGCATACTATAAGAACGTTAAGAGACACAAGATATTGGTGAAAAAAAACCCCCCAAAAAAACCCAACCCTTAGGAATTATGCAGCCTCAGCTGTTCACAATTTTTAAGATACATTAGTAAAAAAGAACCAACAACAGCAATTACTTTGTTAAAGGCATCAAAGCAAGAGCATAAGCCAACTTCCACTTTAAGGTGATGGTTTGGTATGTTAATACAGAGAGATTACTAGAAAGCACAAAAAAAAAAAAGTGACTAATTTCTATTTCTATTTAATTACTATTCTTTGGTTTACTTTTCTGCCTGAATTAAACACTAGAGTAAAAACCACAAGTTCAAAAAAACCTAACATCTTTTATGAATTACTAAAAGTTTGTTTTATGTATATTACAAAATAAAAATGTTTTAATTAATTAGTGCTGAGTGGTATCATTGAACTTCTGCACCTTTGGTGTGTAGATACCTGCATGCCAGCAGGTACAATTCTTTGGAGAGCATGTAACTTTTTGAAAACCAAGAACTGGAACAAAAGTAACATATATTCTATTCTTGTCTCTCCAGTTCCAACAGGTAAGCTACATTATTCTTGTGCTTCAGAATAAGATACAAGTGATAATTCCCTCATTCACATGTCTGAGACACACTGAGACAATGGCAAGAATAAAATTAAGTCTATACTGTCAAACAGCAAAATGAAAAATAATTAACTGCCTACCTTAAGATCACGATGTACTATGCACTTTTGATGACAGTACTGCACAGCAGATACAATCTGAAACACCAAGATGATCAGTGAAATATTTTATATAATAAAAAAATAAAGCTTTCATTTTAGAAAACATTCATGTAAGTTTTCAGTAAAACTCAAATACTAAGATGTCTCTAAAAGCAGATAATTTCTTATTTAAAAAGTTTAATACATACATAATAGAAAAAACATCGATTTGAAATGCAGATTGCACAATCGCAATAAATATAAAAGAAAAATATATCACCCCCAACCCAATAGGTGGATGAACCATCTCAGATTTTATCTTCTGAAATATTTGCAGCATTTTGCTGCAATTTATCTGTAACAGAATTGTCCATTCAAAATTTTCATACACATCTTTCAAATATGTATAACAAAAAGTAAGTCTGAGCAGCAAGTTAAAATCTTTCTTTACATGCTAATTATATGCCTTAATTCTGAAAAATACAAAAATTTAAAGATTTTCATGAAACAATTACTAAAAATGGGATAAAAAGAGGATGAAGATGAGAAATTTTGTAGTAAGACTATAAAAACCTGTTACAGAACACCCTTCATACAGAACAATGTGACACGACACAGCAATGTCATTATATCAATATCTTAAGATAGAACATCTGTTACATTAAAAAATATTCAGAACAGGATTAAGACCTCAAGTAAGTCACAATTAAAAAATGTGGCCCCTAGGAACATCCACTAGAAAAGAATGTAAAAGTCATACTATTTTTAGCTAGTATGTAGGAAGCAGATACTTTTCACTTCAGAGATTTTTTTCCACTTCAGCTTTAATACACATTTATCACAACAATTAGTATTTTCTTAAATTAAAAGAAGTACGCTCACACATGTCTATCTGAAAGCACCATAAATAGAAACAAATGAGCCAATGTTAATTTCATACCTGCCTGAATTTTGCACGAGCCTCTTTCTCTTTCATTCTTCCATGTGCAACTAGGTAGTCAAACACTTCTCCTGGCCACAAAAATGACAAAACATAAGTCCTACTGCCCAGGTTTTAATTTTGACTGTCACGCACAATCAAATCATGCTTGAAAACAACATGTTTCCCCTCCCCTTCTTGAAGGGGAAGGAAATAGATGCAGCCAGGAAAAATGCCTTTTTATTGTTTGCATTTGATTTAATTTTTCAGGCATGCAATAGTCAAGAAATATAAAAACTGTTCCCTTCATACAAAGGTTTCTTCAATTTTAAAATAAATTTACTTAAAAACCACTGAGAAACAAAGAAAAATAGACTTTAATAATGAAAAACTTTCATATTGATAGAAGACACACTGGGAAACAGGAAGCTTCTTATGTACCAGATTTGTTTTGCATATCTCTAGCAGCTTCACTTAAGAGTATCTGTATTAAGTCTCTTTTTTCATTCTTGTTCTCTTTCTAAAAAAGCTGCTCAAATGTCTTTCAGATCCTCATCTCTGCACTGTCTAACAGCAGCCTTCCTAGCTGGTTACTAGGCCTGTGCAAGATTCCCTTTCCACATTCAAACATTTCCCATTCAGATGATAAGCAGCTTCTCAGACATCCCCCATTCCCCTCACCCTTTATGATTCCATAGGTCCCCCTTCCTGTGGTTTTTTTTTATTCCCACCCCTGGACCTGACTCTCAAGTGCTTTAGCACACATTTTCAAGATAAAGTGAGGCACCAGTGCTTGCCTAAATATAGGAGATAAATACTGAGTCAAGCTTTTGCCAGAATTAGCAACAGATTTATCTCCTGACATTCCAGCAGAAACCTTGGAACTGGAACTTCCCTTAGCCACAAACCTAATATGTTACTTTACAGAAAGCAGAGAAAGCAGGAAAGTCTGTGGTGGGAGGTCTGCTAGGACTGTTGTGAAGGCCAGATTGGAAAAATCCATTAACCATAAAATCCTTAAATCGCTCCTAGGCATGCAACCAGCATGGCTTTCTGTATTTCAGTCTATCCTTAAAGCAGAATTAAGAATACACTTACCCCCACTGGCATATTCCATTACCAAATACAATGTCTTTTCTGTTTCAATAACTTCAAATAATTTTACTGCAAGAAAAATGAGTGAGAGAGAGATTGCAGTAGGGAGCAAAAGCACAGCACAAAAAAGCATTACTCATAAGGTGAGTATAATTTATGGAAGCAATAGCACTAAACCATATATAAACTTCCTCTCCTCTAGGTTAGCATTCTTTTGAGTGAGGAAAAAGCAAAGTTAATTTCTAAATCACAGTTGATAATAAAGCATATTAAGTCACAATTTTATCAAAGTTTATGCACACTGTATAAATGAGTTCATGCTGAAATTAGTCTTTAAATTTACAAATATATCTGTAAGATCATACAAATTTTCCTAGTTTCACTACTAAACTGCTCCCAGTTAGAAATCTGACATCTGACCAACTAAAAACTGTGGATACCAGAACTGTTAAGTCTGAAAGACTTTCCTCAGATTATAATATTAACTACTCATTTAAAACAAACACACTCCCCACCACCACCCCCGAGAAAATGAAAAAAACCAGCAGAAGCTCAGAATGCTGAAAAAGCAACAAACAATTCAAGGGATGAGAAGGGATTGCCTAGCATGTAATAGCTTGTACACCTTGTCCATACCTTGTATGCTACAAGCCCTCTGGCCGATTCAGGACCATTAAGAGTCTCTGGAACAAGACTGTCCAGCCCTCCTCAGCCAGAAGAATTGTCATCACAAAGTAGGGCCCTGAAGCTGTGGGGTAGGTGAAAGAACTAAAGCAGAAAGGGAAAATTACATACTTTGTAATTCTAATTTTCTGGAAATATCAGTTGCTGGGAGTCTTTCCTAGACTAAGCTACTTTCACCTACAAAACTCATGCTTTTTGTTCTCAAGAGCAATTTCAGTGGACAGAGGGAAGTTGGGGCCCTCAACAGAAAAGAGCACTCAACATCTCCAATTTTCTGCTAAGGCTTTCCTGGACAGAGCAAAGTTCTTGTTCCAAACAAAGGCAAAAAAGGAGGTGAAACAATGAAGCATTTACAGAATGCTCATTGTCCTATTATCTAACCAAGTTGAATGAACAAAAGCATAGCAATAAAGTACATTCAAATAAAGCCAAAGAGTGAAATGTAAACAGTATAACAATAAAAGGTTTGCAGAAATGTAGGGCTCCTACCAATATTGGGATGATTCAGTATCTTCATTATTCGTACTTCTCGAAACAACTGTCAAGGAAGCAAGACAATTTTCTTAATAGTGTGTTTATTACAGAAAAGTTATGCAAGATATGTGGTTTTCGATGGCAAAAAGAAGTGACATAAACCACAAAAAATAGCAATAGCACAAAATATGGATATAGTGCATTGAACTTCAGAAAACAATCTTATACATCACATAACAATAATCACTACCAACTGCACACCAAAAAAATTACTAATTTTTAAGCTTTATACAAGCAGACACAGAAATTTTATAGCCCTCTGGAGTTTCACACTGATGAAAACCAAGATTATTCAGAATTCTCTCTGCTTCAATTGCTTGGTGTCTGGCAAACTCAGCTGATTACCCTGAAAAAATACATAGCTGTAGATGCAAATACAAGGTGTAGTACTACACAACGTCAAACACACAGATGTTGCAATAGAATTAGATACCAAGAATTCTCAGTCCTGCTGCTCCACAGAGGTGAAAAAGGCAAGTTCACTTTTCTCACAACTACTAAATTTTATACTAGGTTGCAAACAGGAATGTCTCTTCTCTCCCCACTAAGGCCTGAAGGTTTGATTTGATAGATCAGAATTTGCTCTATGACCCCAAGTTACATAACTAAAAACAACTGGACAAACTTATTTAAGACATGATTGTTGTTTTTTGTTTTTTTTTAAAGCAGAAACAAGGGAAACAAGGGGTCTTGCCTCTTAAATTTCTAGCATTCATGAGTTTATCAAATGAGAGGTGAAGCAAGACATATAAGGGCTCAAAGTGAAGAAGATAAATGAAGCAATCCAAAATTACTATGAATATCTGTTACTCCACACTTGAGGCAGCCAATACTGGTAATTTTGCACTGTTTTACCCCAAGTGAACAGCACATTCCCATTGTCACTGTGCTGAGTGCTCTTTAGTCCTGTATTGCAGCTGGACTGAAGTAGGATGCTGAAATGGACTAAGAAAGTGTCCCTGGCTTTAGTGTAATGCTTAGCCATTTTGGAAACATCTTAGTGCTACAGTCCTCCTTACAGAGAGAGAAACTTGGCTCAGCACAGAAGTGTAATGCTGCTGTTTTGCTCATCTGATGTCTCAGAGGACATCTTTCCATTTTCAAAATTAGTCTCATTTCTTCAGATGCTACCTTTGCAAAAGGGTATAATGACACCATCCAGAGACTGAACATCCCCTCAAAGAACTGCACTTCAGTTTGTATTTCATAATGGGTAAAGCCACAAGATAAAATTTTGCTTAGACACACTTTTTTTTTCACTTTGTGCAATTTCGTCACAACATTTTTTAAATTCTGCATATGTTCCACAAGTAAGACTATAGAGCAACATCTTGAAGTTCAGCTTTTGATCAAGTAACATTATTGTAGTTCTATATTTACATTATTTATGCATTTCAAGCTAGTTAATACCTAATTGCTGTATAATTGCCTTTAAAACAATTTCATAAGAAAGCAAAGACTACTTGGATGGAGCATTTGCCTGAGAAAACACAAACAGTATCATGCCATTTACTTGTGTTCAAAATGTAACACGTGGTTATTTTATCACTATGCACTAGAATTACCTTTAGCAAATATACTTGTTTAGTCATAAAACCATTTACTGCCATGAAAAAAGACATCACACCAGGCTATTCTTTGTAGGTTTGTTTGGTTTGTTTTTTAAGTATTTAGTTTGTTGCACAGTGTCATGGTGAGGAAAACACTTCTCTGGCAAATCAATATCAATTAGTCAGATGCTAACAAATCTAAACTAAGAGATTATACTGTATGACAGCTTCAAAGGGTTTCTAAGCAGGTATGTGGAAAACTGCAATAACTGCCAGAAGACTGGAAAGATATTTCACAGTATTAAAGCTGGTATAAGAATTACAGCAATGAATGCATGTGTTTGTGTTCATAAGCAGGTTTAAAGCATCATACTTCTATAAATAAAATAATTTCATACCTAGAAAAAAGACCATTAAGAAACCATGTTACATGTAATGTGAAGCACATAGTAATTGCAAAGATAGACGTGCATTGTTCTATTCAGAGTTCTCAAAGGAACTAGAGGTTTACTAGTTGGTTTAAGATTGAAATTGTGACAAAAAAGTTTGCTCCACACAACATGCAGCTTTTTTCTTCCAGAAAGGAAAAAGCCTATTAGGAGATTGACATAAAAAATTATCTTCCTGAATACAGAACATTACTGACCCCTAACACGATGCAAATACTTTTGTTGTATGAAAGAAGCATTTACTGGTGCATGTTCTGAATAGAAGACATCACAAAGACACAAAATATAGGCTTTGGCTTATTCCATATAAATGCCATTATAATTCTTCATGTCTTGTTATTATATACCCTTTGAACACACATCTTTTCTGAAAACCGAATCAAGTGTTCTCACATAAAAGCAGGTAAACCATCCTGGTAATCACTATGAGCAATTCAAGAAGCAGCAGTTAGTCTCAACTTTTTGAAAGAAAACAGATATTCTAAGGCAAATTCTGAATGAACCAAACAAATTCACAAGGTCAGCTTGGGTATTTGCCTGTTGCTTAGTAGCCCTGAGGTGGGTTTTTTGGTTGTCTGGGTTTTTTTGACTCAAAGGCACCTTTAGTACTGGATGAGGCTGAAGCAGCCCACTACTGGAACTACAGCACGAAAGGTTCCTGGGGAGATCCACACTCCTCTGACAGTCCACATTGTGCAGTTGTTGGTGTCAGCTTCTGACAGGGTTCTAGCAGTTATTTACTTGGTGCATTTCTAACACAAGTTAACTACAGTTTTGAGATCTTCTGAATTAACTCAGGTATAACCTTCTTCCAAATTAGGCAGATGTAACATGTATTCCACAATATTGCTGTGTAACTAGAGTCAAGCAGCTTTGCTAGAGCTGCACCATGTGACACAAGAGGTCTGGAAGACAGAAGCTGTCTGAAAGGCTGAAAGAACTGAAATAATGGAACAGCACTGGGTAGAAAATACAAACACAGCCCCACTACTGCAGTTCCCTGGCCCATACAGCCCAAGGGGATCAGTGCAGGTCTCTCACTAATACAGAATGCAGAAGAAAGAGTAGGGAACCTTATTTAAATGAAAATTTCAAAACAGCAAATTAAAACTGGGCAAATTAATTATTTTCTGGAGTTCCAGTTTGTATTCAGTATTTTACTTAGTCCAGTATAAATGAACACTTACACCAAGCAAGAAAATGCCAACATTTACTCCTCTACCCTCCAATTTTCTCTCTTAAGAGAGAAACGATTTAGAAAACCCTTGAACAATGGATAACACTCAAACAGAAGTGTTGACAGCACTCAAGCATTACGGTAGATAAATTCATATTGCAACTCTCCATTCCATGGAACAACAGTTTGGAATAAATCTTATTCCCCCCCCCACTCCGTTACTTTCATAGGATGATTACATAGAATGGTTTGGGTTGGAAATTACCTTGAAGATCAACTAGTTCCAAATCCTCTGCCAGGGGCAGGGACACCTCCCACTAGACCAGGTTGCTCAAAGCCCCATCCAACCTGGCCTTGAACACTTCGAGGGACAGGGGCATCCATGACTTCCATGGATGTGCCTTGCAGAAGTATGCTGGTAATTAACACTCACTATGACAATACCTATGTATATCCATCACTGCACACCTCTGTAAAACCTAGGGTACCTCTATATACAAAGGAAGAGATTTATTAAAACAAGACATAGTTATTTCCTGTAAAAACAAGTCTGTAGGCAGCAGGTGGCAGGACCCGCCGAGTAATGAGCTCAGTCGGTCTCAGGCCCCACCTTTTATTGGCCCTTGATCTTTGAGCATGCGCACTTGGGCCAGCCCTAACTGGGCACAGGTGAGGCTGAGCACCGACTGAGCTCATTACTCAGCAGGTCCTGCCACCTGCTGCCTACACAAGTCTGTTAATTTTATAGGAATCTGTGCAGAACAGTGATATTCTTTCACTACGTGGCAAGCTGCAGGATCATATAATGATCTACTTATTTGTGAAAAAGTAGCACTTTCAGAATTCAAGAACACAGGTATTCTCTTGAGAGCAGCGTACTGCTCTTCGCTCAAAGTACACTCTGACTTCTCCCAGCCCACCACATATTTCTAGGACTGCTTTTAGCTCTTAATAAAGTGTTCCCATTCAGAGAAACTTTTGAACAAGCATCTCCTGTTGACAGCCAGTAACTTACTTAATTCACAGAACTAGTACCTATGGAAAAGGCACAAGACATGAAAATTTGATTCCTGCTTTTCCAGCTTAATTTTTCAAGGCACAAACCACAGAAAATACAAAGACCTCCTGTCACACCATTGCTAAAACTTCTGCTTGCTGCCAGGTTGACATCTTCATTTAAGATTTACTATTTTAAGTGACTACTGTAAAATTAAAAGTCTTCAGTTAAACAAGTCTTTTTCCTGCTTTGAAAGATGTGCTTCTCCAGATTCTAAGTAATTTCTGAAGAGGAATGGTGAAAAAAAATCGTAGCTTTTAATAAGTAACTTTGGAATTGTAAAGACTACTACTGCTTTTTTCCTTTTGTTCTGCCTTTCTTAGCAACAGAAGGAACTCAAACTTGAGGCTTCAGATATGTTCAAAAACTAAGAAGCAGCACACTAACTGCTACAAAGGAAAAATCTTAAATGACACTTTCTAATCAAAACTATTATGAAAAATAGGACCTTGTGCTATACCAGAGGTTTGCAGAAGAGAAAAAGAATGCTACTACTAAAAACATCCTAGTGATGCCAGTACAAAAAACCCAAACCCTTTCAATGTAGCAGATATGCAGAAAATAAAAAGCCATTTTTATATAAATTCTAATTATGATGAAACCCAAATACTTACATTTGGGAACAAGTTACAATCATGACAGTGGAAAAAGCCAAGTCAGCACAATGTGTTACTATCAAGGCAGCAATTTCACAAAAAAGTCAGCTGCCTTCTATACAGGTGCTGAGTAAGATGGGAACCACATGCTGAGCAACTTGAAAACAAAATAAAAGGCAGTGCCCTTAATTCAACATTGTTCATCTATTAAGAGACACAGAGGCCCAGAAACAAGAAATATAACTTAAGACAATCACACTCTATGCATAAGTATGTAAAATTTAAAAATTCACATCAGCTTATTTGTCTCATCTCCTAACATTTGTTGGCTTAAGTTAAAATATGACTGCAAAGTACCCCGTCCATAGTATATGGCATAAATAACCTTGGAGAGCAGCTAGAACAAACCAAACACCTCCTGTGCTTTCATACCTGTGACTAACTGCAGACCCAGCCTGCAGAACACTTCCAGCAACTGAAGTTCCTGCTCAAATATTTCTGTTTACAAAACAGAACAGTGCATGAATAGCTTCAATTCCTCAAGATGCTTATTAGGTCAGTAGCAAGTATGATGGCAAAACCTACTTCCCCTTGGTATCCTTTATAGTATAGTGTATAGAAAGGGGATGGTTTTGTGAAAGACCCTATGCCTAAGATCACTATACAGTTGTCTTGTTTAATTAACAATAAACAACACCAATGGAAAGCCTCTGTTTGCTGACCTGTGTACAATTGACCAACTTTAAAGTTCTAGAGACTGTCCTCTGAAGCACACTGATTTAGATGGGTCCAAACTTTGGCGTGGTATTTTTGTGAGAGCAACACACTCCAATATTCCTCTATAAGCATTCATTGTAGAAGTGTCTGTTCTTATTAAAACAATTCTAGTATCACTGCTTCCCATTCCCAACATTATCTCTTGAAGAAAAATTCACTACTTAACCATCCTGTGCACAGTATAACTCTGATGACGAAATAATAAAAATGCATATTACAGTTACATATTACATAAAGAATCACAAACTATGTAATAGCTTAGTGCAAAAAGAGTACTGATTTCACAAAACAGATCAAGAAAAAAAAGTTATTGTTTTATTTACAATACTACACAAGTGACCTCTTAAAATACTAACAGAAGTCATAATTCTAAACATGCTGATAAATCACCCTCCCACCCTTATTTGCTTTTTAAAAAACAAAAAACGCTACAGTTACTTGAGTGTTTGTACAAAAACTGTGCTTAAGCTTACCTAAAAGCTTTCAAGGAATCAATACTGAGTTTCAGTCAAAATTCTCGTAACACTATAGGAAGCTGAAGACATTTAGAGATTTAAACAAAAATTATTTTTCTTGAAAATTATATATTCATCTTGTTATCAGCTTCCAACTCAAAAGACAGTAACAGCAGCAATGTCTATCGCATGAAAATTTTCTGCACTACTTGTGCAGCGTGACAGTAAGCTTTACAGGGTATGAAAGTTTCTTTTATACTTGGAATTATTTGTTGAATTACTATTGAACATCTTTGTGTGAAATACAAGCTATTTACCATTAAAGCAATCATCCCAGAAGCAAAATTTTCATGCTTAAGTTTACCAGAGAGTTTTAGCATTTTTTACTCTCTCCTTGACCAACAAGACAAACTTGCCTAGCTCTGCAAATGTAAATACCAATACAGGTAGGAAAGAAGGTACATGGGCAGCACAGAATTTCCCCCGTGTGCTCAGTGACAGACTTCCTCTGTGGGTCCCTCTTTACTAGCTCAAATGTTAGCAGAGATTTGCTAACAAAGGATACAGGAGTTAAGGATAGCAAAGCTTTTGCATGGACTCTGCATAGCATGTTGAATTAAACAAAATAAAAACCTTAAGAACTTACCCTCAATCAAAAATACAACAGAAGAGAAATTAAAGTAAGCAAATAAAACAAATATAAGAAATAAAAGAAAGAAATCAAACCAGAGCTGTTTATAACTCCCCGTAATCAAAGTTAAACAATAAAATAAATTTAACAGGAGGCAGAGATAAAAGAATAGCAATAAGCCCTAGCCTCTTGCTCTTATTTTACAGCTACAGCAGCAGTCTAGTATACATAAATGAAAAACATACCAATGTTTTATAATGGGCAGCCTCCAGTAGGACAATACAATATTTTTGTGCTTCAGCCAAAACCAAACATACGTATCCTTAAATAGTAGAAAACTCCAAACCAAATAAAACCCACAGAGTTTTGTTAAGACACTTATCAAGAGAGATGAAGACCGTCTGAATTTATGCCTATTGGCACAAACAAACAAGAACGTTCTGATTACGTTCAGCCACTTTGCCAATTCTATAGACAAAAAAAGTAATAGACAAAGGTCCCTTGAGCTTAACAAATATTTTATTAAAGTTGGAAGAATATAAAAACAAAGGTTAAAAAAAGGACCATAAAATCTGGCACTCTTATAAGTCCACCGCAACCAATAACTGCATTCAAGAAAAACAAAAAAAAATGCACTATCCTTGACAGCTTTGTCTTGATTTAGTACATAGACAACTCGTGTACCTCATCAGGTACAAATTTTATTGTCAGCAAAGAGTAAAGCTGGAGGAGGACGAGCAAAGAAGCAATGCTTAGAAAGGAACCACACAGAGTTACTGCCTTCAGACAAATTGCACATGAACATTATAGCCAAGACAGGTCTCCCAACCTTATACATACACAAAGATGTTTGTTTATCAAGATGAAATGGATCAAGAATTTTTGTCAAGTAAATAAAAGATCATGGTTCAACTTTCTATAGAATACTCCTATGTTACGTTTTATTCTTACCTTTTGGAGACTGGTAGGATTTAGCTGGGTTTTGTCTATTATTTTCACAGCAACCTTGGAAAAAAAATCAAGCAAACATAGGTTACTAAACTCTGAAAATTTTTTAAACAAAATACATCGCACTTCTGCAAGAAAACATACATTTTATCAAGCAAAATTTCCTGACCTACTAGAATCTATGAGAAGGTGCTCAGAATTTTGCCACCAGACAGTACCACCAAAACCAGTTTTATACTTCTGTCAGTGTTTTATACTTCTGTCAGTGTTTGGACAGAACAATGTTATATTGTGCACTGCAAGACCAGGCCCTTCAAACATAAGATCTATCAATAGATTTCAGTAGTAACAATCTGTTAATAGATTATCAGTATCAGTGAAATCTTTCCCTTCGGTTTTGGAAATGCTCTTGTATGAACAGACACCCCTCCCCCCCCTTCCCAGCCTCCCAAACACCCCTTGATGCAAAGCAAACTTTTTTATCTCTTCACTAAAAAGTTATATTTTAAAAAACAGGGGTGAGTGGTTAGAAGAAAAAAACTCAGACCTCAGTTAACTTTTCCTATATCCTGAAACAACCTCTTTGCATCTTCCTTTATTATGACAAAAAATGCACTTTTGCTGTTCAGAAGAAAAGAGATAACTGAAAAGCAAAAATACATTTTATAATTATAGTCAAAGAGAATATAAACCACAGTCAGATGTTTTGTTTTGTGGTTTTGTTTTTTTTTTTTTTTTTAAAGTCTTACCTCTCTTCCAGTAAGCACATGCCTTGCCAGTTTCACTTTGGCAAAATTTCCTTTTCCAATTGTTTTCAGTAAGCGATAATTTCCAATGTGAGGATGCTCTTCATTGGTAGATGTAATAGAATTTCTGCATCTGGGGATGTTTTGCCTGCTACTTGATTTGATTGGCTGGACATGTGGTTCAGTGTATCCATCCACAGAGGTGTGCTGGAAAACAGATAAAATAGTTGGGAATACTTGGAATTTTATACAGTTGCAGCAAAATAGATTAAAAGCATTAAAACATGTCAAGGGGACTCATGTATTTATTTTATAATATAACTGATAACTTTGCATGGTAGCCCAAAGCAGAACATGCTGTCTGTGGGCATGTCTTTGATGCATGTCTCAAGAAAAAGTCTGCAGAAAGATTTTACAAGCTCCAAAAGTAAAATTAGAGACACCTAGGCAGTAATCAAACCATTACTGACTCATTTTTAATATGAAACTATGCCAAACTGTACACTATCTCACAATGTTACAAATAAATTTGTCTTATACTAGCCAAATTTAGTCTAAAAAAAATACATAGAATAAAAATATTTGTACTTTAGCGTATTTGGAAACAAGGATTCACTCAATTTTTTTTTCTTAATTTTCTTCCGTCAAATAACATTGAGAAAAACATTTTCTGAAGTAAACCTTGTTCCCCAGACCTGTTTGTATCTTTTTGTAAATAAATAACATAACAAAAGTAACAAAAAATTAAAGTAGCAAGCAACCTACATCTTTATTTAAAAACTATGATTTGTTCTTAAAAAACTCCACAGTATCTCAAATATATTTTAAATCTCAGAAAGTCTGAAGAACTAAAAGAATGTTATTTTTAATGCATGGAAACTCATCATCCCACAATAAATGTTAAGTTATTGAAATCTCCACTACTTCTGTGCTCTTTTAACTTCCAAGTATAAGGGGCAAGATCCAGATGAGGCTTGGAAATGTTTCAAGGAGAAAGCAAAGAGAGGATGTCAAAGGGGTGTTAAGTGTTTCAGTATTTCAAATGCTTTCTAGTATTAGTGGCAGATGGGTACAAATGCTTAACAAGTAAAATTTAGTGTCTAATCTTTTAAGTTACAGATTTAAATGCCAGCAAATACTGTTGGCAGAAGCAGTGTCTTCTCAGGCCAGCTTTTAGATTTTGTAACAGAAAGTCAAGCTTACTCCCAGATCACTCAGTTCCTGTTAAGTGTAATGCACCAACAGAACTCAAAATAAACAATATTTTCCCATTATTCATTGCTTCAGTCAAAAAGTGAGTGTCCTGATACCTTCACAAAGAACACTAACTCTGTTTCTTTACAGACGAATCTTTTGTAGATCTTTGTTCTTAAGCTGAAAGCAGAGCCAGAAAGCAATGGGAGGTTTCATTGTTTCTCGCAATACACAACCTCCTGTTGGACTATGATGATAGCATCCATCATTCCTTATCCTTCTAACTATTTTCTTATATAAAATAATTTTTAAAGCAGTGTTTCCAACTTCAGTTTGCAATTACTATACCCTGCTAACATCCTGTAAACATCCAGGCTTACAGATAGTCCCACCAAGCAGAGCAGGGGTATTACAAGACATAAGCATAGTAGAATTGGGAAAACTAGCTAACAGCTGCAACGCAACCAGAAAAAACAAGGAATATACCACAATGAGAATATTCTTCCCAAAAGTGGCTCAACTCTGCTTACATCACCTCCAGCATTATTAATTGGTTAGAAGAATGGGCCTTACTTTAATTTTCTGTTTTTCTTTTCATTACCCGAGTCTCTCTGAAAAATGCTACTTTACCCTCACTGCTAAACCATTTTCCAACTTACTGCAGAACCAAACTAGACACATTTAGATTCAGTATTATCTGACAAATTTATTCAACCATTAAATAACACACCAGCAATAGTAATTATCGTTTAGAAGCACATAATTAAAATATTTTCTGTGGACTTGGAAAGAGAGGATGAGAAGGACAACTCCAGGCAAAGAGGCTTTTAAAGATTTCTTTAACATCGAACATTAGTTCTACATATGATAAACCGTAGCCCAAATAAGTCTTTCCTAAGAAAACGCCCTCCAAGATCAGGATTTGCATGGTGCTAATAATGAATATTATAATTGTGCCTAGAATGTGATCCAGCACTACAGCACTATGCTACACAAGCAAGTTTTAAGTCTCTGATCCTATTCATGCACACAATCAGATCGTCACTACTTAAAATACAATGACTACCAGAAGCATTAGCAACCCTGGTACCAGTTACCAATTTCATACACTCCCAAGGATTAGCCTACTTCCAGCAGATCCATGAAGGCATCTTTTAGATAAACAGCTGGATAGGAGAGCAAGCCCAATGACACAGGCAAAGCAAGAGATAGACTGACAGGATATATATTTTTAATGCAGTTTTAACAGGGAAAGCTGTTGTTTAATCATAATGGCAAGATAACAGAAATAAATCTGAAGAGGGAAAAAAATAACAAAGTTCATGCTTAAGACAATTCTTCCTTCTCAGACAAATTACCTTTGCAGTCAACCATTCTCCCCAGCTATGCCCAAAGTTGACAGAAAACATGCAGAAAAGTCAGGTTTTTAAGTATGTGAGCCACGTATGTATATGTGTATGAATATATATGTTTATAATTTGTGAATCTGAACAGCACTGAATGAAATTCAAATTACTCTTCTTAAGTCTTGCAATAGGCCTCTCTCTTGTACAGAAATATTTTGCTATTGTTGGAAATTACAGAGGAATTTAAACTGGAAACTCATCAACTTGTAGAAATCATTATGAAATCGAAATATAACAAGGCTTAGATGCTAAGGAAATTTAAAAATAATAATAAATTGCTAGGCCAAATAACAGCATCTGGGAGACTACTGCCAAACAATGGTAAAGCCAAATTCCGCAGAAGCATTCAATAGCCACACTGGCTAGAAAGCCAGACTATGTGGCTTCAAGACTTTTCTGGACCATGACAATACATTCATTCATCATGCACGAGCTACTACATGGTTATTTTAAAATGCTATTTCAGAAGAACAATCTCCAAATTCTGAGAAGTTTTTCAGAGTGCTGGAAGTAAGCTGGCTATGAAAAATAACATTCTCCTTAAATTTTATTGCTATCTAAAACCAATCCCAGCTAAAAACCTGCACTTCTTATATGGCATTTTAATTAAAAATGATGATACTTCTCTAGATATCTTGATAATATATATAATGTAGTGGGAAGTACTACCTTACAAGTACGTCACAAACATGACTCCCTGTATATTCAGTTTATGTCAGTGTCTTGACAAAATGTCAAGAAATCAACACATAGAATTAGATGTTTCTTAAAATGAAATGCAATTTTAAACAAAAAGAGGCAACAAAAGTTGTAGTCATAGTCATGTATTTTAAGAAAACAAACAAAATAATAAAAACCCATGAGGAACAAAATCTGCTACCTTTTCAGAAAACTCGAACTAGTAATTCTAGCATTCAATTTTAGATTGCAACTGAAGAAAGCTCAACTAACACTTATTGCTCCAAACTAGGCTTGTTCCTGGCGTGTTCCAGTGAAGTTATTTTAGAAAGTCAATGGCATGAAAATGACAAGTGAGTTAACTTGAGCCATTGCTTCCCGGAGACTCAGAGCTATCATCTTTCTTGTTTACCCGGGGCAGCTTTGCAGAAGCAAAATGATCTTGATCCAGACACATTATTGACAGGTTATTATCTTAAAGAAAGTGCAGAAGAACTAACTCTACACAGTAGATACAAAGTATGTGCCAAACTACTTATTCAGCATCCTTTAGCCATTCAGCTAGCAACTGTAGTAGTATACTCATGGATTATACAATGTAATTAAACTTACATTATTACATATATTAACTGCTCTGATAGCTTGGTCTTAAAAAGTCTTGAAAACCACTCTGGCAACCAAACCACAATCTTTCTCAACCAAAGAGAACTGAAGGCTTCTATAGTGCTTCTGAGTAATGGGATAACTTCTACCCATTGATCTGCCTCCACATATGCCTGACTTGATCAGAGGAACTTAGTTCTGAATTTCCCCTTCTGGAATGACCACAAGGCAAACCTCTTGGTACAATCAGTTCATGGAAGCAAAGTATGCACGCATGGTGCTAGAAAAGGCTATCATCACACTTCCTTTCTCAGTATTATCTCCTGTTCTGAAGTTTCTTGCAGACAATTTTATAGCTGTAACTCCAAACATTTTCAACCATGTGCCATCCACATGAGCATCTGTCATATTTCACAAGGTAATAAAAGCGAGTCCAGACAGAGGGAGTCTGAAGGATTTAGAAATTTATGATATGAACAACTCTGATTCACAATAGAGGGAAAGGAAAGATGAGAAGTAATGTCCTGGATACCCAGCTGGTTTCATTTTTTTAACTGCTTGCTGTCTGTAGCAAACCACCTCCAGCAAGTAGTTTTCTTTTGCTGAAGTAGCAACCAAACTAAACTAGGAGAGTCAATTTTTTTGAAACATGGTGCAACACTGAACTGCACCTGGTCCATCAGCAGTGCCAAAACAAGAGAATTCATTCCTCTCCAGGTAAACCCTGACCTCTGTACAAACACACAGTCTGCTCTTGCCACATGTCCCATCACACCATACTACGATTACTAAAGCACCTCTGATCTCAATCAAAACGTTAATAAAGCACTATCTGCTGTACTTTTTCACATCTCTTAGACATGCGAAATAGTGCTTTGGAGGGGACAACTTAAAAAGACTGAATGTATGTACACGAGTCTTCTCATAATTTATCAGTAATTAAATGCACACCAGATGGGGAATGCATGATAGAAACTTTGTTATGAGAAACCACAGCAAAACCCAAGGCAATCAACTGAAACAGGACGATATGCACAACTGAACTAAGAAAAACCTAAGAAACAAACACACTCTTCCAGGGAGGGAAAATACACACACACATACACACACATATATATACAGATTTTAAATCAGACACCAAGACCAATGCATGGCAGAGATGGAAGAGAATCAGACAAAACTGACATTTGTCTTTAACATGTACTCCTCTCACACAGGCTTTCCAGAACTGCACAAAGAAGATAATCAAACACATGTACTTGCATCTGTTTATATGAGATCTACATAATATGTAAGAATTCTAGGCATGAACTTTTGAAAGAGCTTGAAGCTATCAGCAACAAGAAAAAATGATTTTTTTAATAAAGCTGCCCTCGGTCAAGCATCTGGAAACATTTCATTAACTGATGTTGTAACTCTGAAAAGCGTTTTATATAAAACTTCTTTAAAAACCATCCAAACTACAAGCATGGAGTTCAATATATGGTATCAAGTAAGATACATAACAACTTAAATTCCTCTTAGTCATTTTGTATCTCTTTCCTTTTCTTCCCTACAGTACTATTCTGCATTTAAAAAAATTAAAAAAATACACAACAATTTCAAACTTAATAGTAAAATAATTCTATTCTAGGGTGAAATACAATCCCTTAATGTCAACACATAATAAAGACTCCTTTCTGGAGTCTAAAAGCATATGCTAGTGATAGGTAAACTTATGTAAAGCACTGAGTAAATCTTACCCTCTACTTGTGACTATGGTATCTAAAACCCTCAGAAGTTTTGGTGGATTCTTGTTGTAAAAGTATTTTTTGTTTGTTTGTTTTAAAGGTGTTCAACATAGCTTTGTGAGACATATCAGAAGTTTGTCACCTTTGAGACAGAATTTTGTTCTAATCACAAACTATACAGGATACAATGTTTACATCTCTGTACTTAAGTAATCTTCAAGACAGAAAAGAGTCCATGATCTACCCTTGCAGCACCACACACAGTTAACATAAATTTCAAAACTTCATGTACAAGGTTCTTCAGAATACTTGTAACTTTTCATATAGTGACACGAACTTGTCATAAATCCTGTCAATGTCATAGTAAACATGGTCTTGATAATTATTATTATTAGTGTTATAACACAGCAGTAATGTCACATGGAAGGGTGGAGCTCTCTATCACTTAGAATCACTGATAAAATGCAGTGGTCCTCCCCTGAGAAGTCAGTGAAAATATTTCAGAAAAACAAATACCTTCATAGTATTAAATCACGTTTTGTAATCCCAAACTCAGCTAACATGCTTCCTCCCCTCCCTATTCCCAAAGCCCTCAACCTGGCCAGGAGTGCAGGTGCAGGAGAACAGGACCTTCCTGCCTTTGTTCCATTTCACTCAAAATTGGCAGATATTTCAACCTGGCACTTGCCTTCCTAACTCATCCCAAACACACACAAACAAGATTTTCTAGGGCTAATTCAGGACAGTCATCCCATACCACCTCCATTAGTTGCTATGGCCAAACGGAACCCTTCCTGTAGCCCCAGTGAAAACTCAGACAAACCAGTGAAAAGCTGCTCAGGTAAATCACAGGTGAAACGGAGGGGAAGAGGGGAAAAGAAACAGGAAAAAGAAGAGGAAAGAGGACAAAAAGAAAAAATAAACAAAAAAACAAAACAAAAAACCAAACAACAAAAAAAGGAGGAAGGTAGAGGAAGGTAAAAGAAAAAAAAGGGGGAGAGGAGAGGAGGGATGAGGAGGAGAGAAAGGAAAAAAAAAGTAGTTTTGCCTAAAGTCATCTTATGGTTACTCATTTTTATTTGTTGTTTAGTATAGTACTAGAAGCTACAGTCAGCCCTATGAAGCAAAAGAGTAAAATATTTCCTATCTTGTCAAAATAAAATGGTTAACTTCCCTCAGCCATGAAACTTAAAAAATGATCTTTTGTTTCTGAAGAAAAGCCCCTATAGGAGGGGGAGGAAGGAGAAAGGCTATTTCTGCTGCAGCTTGCTGGATACATTTAAACACTGTTAAACACTCAAAGATCTTTCAACATTTCTTGCCAGCCACTGCTCTTTCTAAATGATCAGTTTAAGCTCACCAATCTTTTTTGGCTGTCTTCGTGAGACCTCCAAACGTGCTAGCTGAGCTCCGGGTGAGCATTCCCAGCTCACCTAAGCACATCCTGCCAGCACGCAGAGCCGCAGGCAGCTGCAGGGCACTGCCACTGAATGCACTGGCACTCAAGTTCGCACAAAAACCCTCTGTAAAACAAAAAGAAAACTAAATGCTAATGTTGATTGTTAATTGAACCGAGCAAACAAGAACAGGAACACACCCAAGAAAGCGAAACTTCTGGCAAAGGAAACTGGCAGGAGTTTTTATTGCACTTACAAATGATGTGGCCAGATCATTTTTCAACCAGCCTGATGAAAGGCAGGAGAAGAGAGGCATGAAACAGCTTACGCGGTTCAGGATTATGTCAAGCATGTGGAGCTTCTCAAACACTTGCAGGAGTAAAAGAAGTGGAAAATGCTTTAATATAACAGGGAGGAAAGGGCCATTTCTACAGTCTGGCAGCTACAATCTGGAAACCTGAGGCTTGCCTCCAGGCAAGGATAAACAGTAGCAAAAGGAAAGGTTTACTCACCAAACAGTGACCAGATAATAGTGCTAACCATCTCCAGCACTCACTACCAACAGTAAATCACCTTGGCCACCTCCAGTTTTTTCCTACAGAAGTATAGCATACACACACCTAATTGAGACCAGGCTCTGAATCCCAACACATTCTTTCTCTCAAAGTTTATGAAATGGAAATTTTTTCCTTGCTTCTGGAAGAGTCCACATGTGGCATGATGTATGCTGAAGCTGACCCAACACCAGCCACATGCCTGCACCCACCTACAACTGCACCACCACTAGGGCAGCAGGATGAAGAGTCAACACACAGCCATCCAGAGGCAAACCAACATCGGGAGTCAAACTTCAGTTAAGAGACACTTGTTCCCTTTCCACAACAAGTTTTCCTCACCTGGGGCAGGGAGGAAAAAATTAGACTTGCTTATTTTTGTTTTTTACCTGGACAGCATTTCTAAAGTCTTTACATCCCCATTAATGGATCCATCCAATGGATACAATAATGAATCTATCAAGACAGATTACCAGTTTATTTTACCTCAAGGTCTTAACTTTCTCAGAAGCAGTAGAGCCTGCTTCTGAAAAGTGATGAGATGGCCAATTAAGATATCCAGCCTGATAGCCATATATACTATTTGATGCATACTTGTCCTAGTAAAGAAGCTATAGGCCAGTACAGGAGTATGATGTTTGAGGATCATGTAAAGATATATTTCAAATGAAGTTACCAATATATGGATTTTCCAATATTCTTTTGACATACATCTTTTAGGGATATTGGGAGTCTAATCCAAAGGGTACAGAGTCTCATTTTAGTATTTCCCTTCAGGCAATACAGTACATAGTACACAAATGTATTTAAAGTTAATTTTCAGAATTAGAAGAGGAAAAAAAAAATGCATGGACCTAGGCATATAGTGCCTGTTTCATGTCCATGCACAGGAATTGAAGCCTTTGGCATGGGGGGGATATGAGGGAATTCTCCCTGACCTGGAGAGCTCTTTGATGTCCCCTTGCAACTAAACTAGAGCATACTAGTTTAGTTTTTACAATTTCAAGGCTTGATAATGTTTTCTGGTCCATCTCCTTCCGGTGTCACTAGCAAGTCTTGCTTCAGAAGACTTAAGTGCAGAGTGCCTACTGGACCCTATCTGCCAAGAAGATGCTGTTTTAATATTTAAGCCAGGACATAATCAGCATTCTGCAGACATGAGTACTTCATCTCTGGAAAACCATCCACCTTCTTATGAGGAGGAAGCACCTTAGACAGCATAGGATCTTTCTACCAATGAGCCTGCACTCCAGCAGCATTCAGTTAAAATGGCTTTGTCTACTGAAAAAAGACCAGCAGAGTCTGATCTGATAAGATCTGTCGATAAAGTTAAGCTGCTACTAAACTTACTTGGTCTTCTGAAAGCTAAACCACATTTTACATGTAGAGCAAGATAATGACAGTGTATTCAAGCCACTTTGGTGTAGTGGGACATGGTGAACTCAAAAAAAAAAAAAAAAAAAAAAAAAAAAAAAAAAAAAATCAAAAAATAAAATCAAAGCATAATTAAGACAGTCTTCTGCAGAGTGGGTTCTGTCCTATTTTTCATGCAAACGTTAATTAACAGATCAAATAAGTGTTCTCAGTTGGGCTGTAGTAACTATTTACCTTTATAAGGATAATGCTACATCACATTTCAGCTTAGCAAATATATTTCCAACCTTGCACAGATTATGCTGGCCAAACATAGTATGCCCCTTGGACCAGCTCATATCTTATGATCAAAGAGTGCACTCTACACAGAGCTCAGACTACAATCTCCTCAAAGCCCCTTGTTTCTATACTCATGCAACCACCTATTTTAACCTTTGGACTTCAATTATTTGTGATCATTACTACCAAAACTTGTACTTCAGAAATACATACAACTAAGAAGCTAAATTGCAAAAAGGAAAATAAAACCAACAGCAATATTCCTCAAATATTTAAAAAAGTATGTGAAATAACTAGAAAAACAAAACAACATTACATACTCTAAACCAGCAGACACAATAATACACTAGATACTGAATACAAACAACCACACATACACCATGGATATCTGTCAATGTATGGAATTCAAACCATAAACAGAAATCATATAAGAGTATAGCTGAGGTGTAAAAGCCAAGCACAAGAGAAAGAATGAACATAAATTAAGTAGTCCATGTTACACAAGTCAGTAAAGAAAGCAAAAGAAAAAGCAATACAGGATGCAAAGAAAATATTAAAATCAGTAGATGCTGGATTTACCCAGTCCACTACAACAAAAAGGTAATAAAGTGTGGAAGAAATAATGTACACATGTATATATAGATAAAGAACACAAGCCAAATAATCTACAGTTAAAAAGTTAAGCAAAAACTAATACATACACAAAATTAATACAGCCATTAAAACAAGCATCCAATCCAACAGTAAGAAAAAAAAAAAAAATATATATACATAAAATGGTCACCTGACTTCCTCTCTCATTTTTGACAATCAGTGGGTGAGGAACCCCAGATTTCCAGCTATGGCCTTGAGACAGTACCCCAGCCTGCATTCTGTCAAAAGTCAGACATTTCCAGACTTCTTTATCTAGATGGTGAGGTACAGCAGATAACCAGGAGCAGCAATGGTGGCCTCCAGCCCAACACTGGCAGTGGCAAATCTTGGTTTTGCTGTCACCTGGACATCAAAACACTTTGGGTATGTATCACTAGAGCAATGTGTCTTACAGTCCAGAAATCCCCAGTCAATGTGGGCAACCTAATGAGATGCTGTCTCATATTAAAATGGGAATTAATTTGATTCAGTCTTAAGGAAGGGAGAGTCAGGAAAGCAGAGTCATGGGAACCCTGTCAGCAGGTGACAGGGACTATTAATCTCCCTGCTAGCAACTGGGAATCCATCCCCAAAACCTTAGAAGAGAGTCATCCTTACTCCAGATGTCAAATGGATATCACCAAATTGTTCTAAATCTTAGGATGGGTCAGAAAGCAATGTTAAATTCTCTCTTACACCATCAGCCTGCCAAGGATCTCTCTCTTACCCACATTCCTAAGATGTTCCTTGTCTTTTAAGAGATGAGGAAAGCCACAGCCCTATAGGAGGGATAATCACATATCCCTTTACACAGTAGTGCAGTCCCTAAATTATCCCAGGCTCACCGGGAACTCCGTCTGTAATTTTTTTTTTAATGTATTTTACCAAACTAAGTAGAACCCTTCCAATTCCAGGGGATGTGAGCTATTGTGTTAAATACTTCTCATTTCACCAAGCAGCTAACAAAGAATCTAATCATGTTTTACCATCTTCCTTCCACCCAATAGCTGACTGAAATGAGGCACAGATTTCTACCCTTTCTCAAACATTCTCTGGAGGTAAACTTAATTCCAATAAATGACAACTGTACTACCTGCCAATATACTTGATAGTCTCTCTGTCTGCTTTCTCTGTTTGTCACCCAGTGAGCAAGTCTTAGAAATATCTTCAATTAAATCAAGACAATTTTAGGAAAACAGCTTATGCACCATTAATATTTCCCTTTATCATAATGACTTCAATAATCAAGTGCTATATATAATTAAGCTTCTTCACATTAGTAATTATTATATGAGGGGAATAAAAAAAAAAACAGATGGATACAGGAGTCCAGTTTGTCTCTTCTATGCTATACCAGAAGGCCTGACACCAGTAACTTTGAAAATAATTCTATTTAAACAAAATATTACACACCAATAGGAAACAGAGCTAATGAATAATGATGAAATAGGTTGTACAAAATGCCAAAATACAAAGTTTTACAAAAATCCATGCATGCAAATATTAGTAAAACCAGCAATAATAATAATAATAATAATTACTATTATTATTTTGTTGTATTTATAAAATATCAAATTTTATTTTGATATGAGTGCTATACTTCTGCAATCACTGGATAAGCAAGAATAGCTTTCTGAAAAGGGACTTTTAGACGCAGGGGGTTTTTTGGTTTTTTTATTTTATCAGTCTACTTTACTCAGCACAGCTTGAGGGATTGTATTTCCCTTAGCCTGTCTACAAACACTGCTGTAGACATACATCCTCTAATAATAATTATGTCCTCCATTGACTAATCCCAGCATTTATATTAGATTGCTCTAATTAGCATTGCTCATGTGAACATTCTGTAGATTAGATTTTTCTGGACTATGCAGTAGATGGAGCAATAGTTTCATTGTGAAGTGCTTTCATCAATTTTCTTTGTTCATGTGCATCTTAAGTTCACCACTGGAACTCTAAAAAAGCAGCCAGCCTTTTTCATTTAATATCCATTTATGAAAAGCAAATTTTAAATTTTAAAATTTACTATCCATAGGTATGCTTGGTAAAGACTACTAATTACTACTAAAGACTACTAATTACTAAACACTACAGCATTACTAATGTTTTCTGCATTGTACTTAATGACTACAATGGTTACTCCTTCTGGAGTCTGATCTTAAGAAGCAAATACTATTTTAGCCCTTCACCAAGCAATGACATTTTCCAGATTACTTTTTTTTAGCCACCCATATAGAGCCCTTACTGCAATAATAGCAGGGAGAAGAGAATCTAATTCCTGTTAGAGAAAAAATTACTAAATAAGGCCCCAAATGCTTTAAAGAATTCTATTACCTTCAATCAACAATACTATCTGGAAGAGAGATATGAGTAAATACATTACACATGTAATCCATTTGTGGAAAACAGCCACATCCTTCAGAGTAGCATAACAGGCTAAGGTAATTTCCACAAAAAAAAAAAAAAAAAAAAAAAAAAACCACACCAAAAAACAAAAAACAACCCCCCCTAAAAAAACCCCAAACCAACAACAACAAAAAAACCCCTCTTCTTAATGCACCAGATTCTCTGAATTTTGTGGGCAACACCTGCTTATTTTAAGTAATGACAGAAACATCTAAGAATTGAAAAAGATACACACAACTGAAGCCAATCATGCACTCTCAAGAGGAATTGCAAATATTTACCATTTAAGCACAAGTCATTACACTGCTACTACGTATACTGCAGTATGCCCTACACTTCCCTAACTTGATAATTCTTGCACGTTTTAATTCCTCACATACCTACTGAGTTTATAAAGAAAGTCTTTCTCTGTGAAGCACATTATAAAAGTCTTTGTCTTTTCTAAGTAATCATTATATAGCTTTGGTTACTCTGTGCTGTTATCTGAGAGAAAAAAAAAAAAAAAAAGCACAGTAACTTTACTAGGAGGGAGGGAAGGAAAACAGAGTGAGGAAAACAGTCTTACTAAACGAGTAGTTAAAGTTGTAACAACCATTTTGCCTAATCATTTCAAGAGCAGCTTCCAGAACAGAAACAACTCCCCCAAACGCACCCACAGCAAAGCATTTCTTCACTCCCTTCAGATTTACAATTCAGATTATTCCCACACTAAGAAACTCCCTGGTATTCATACAAAGTGATATTACTTGAGAAGGATAAACAGGAGCTACAACTATGTAGCTTTACTAAAGCTTTGTATTGGTTTTGCTTATGTCATTAAATGAACAAAACTGGAAAAGGTCCCAGAAAGAGAAACACAAGGAAATTGGCAACAAGTACTCAAGCACAAAATCACCTTACTAAGCAAAGTGAGGGGGAAAATAAGGGAGAGAGGCAACAATGTGATTAAGATAGGAAATTACAAGTATTGAAATAGCCAGCAACCTATTGAACATGGGTAAATGGAACCTAAGAAAGATGGCTATGGGAAAGCATGCCAAGATAAAGCTGCTGTGATGTCAGGTTATCCACTATCACCAGGTTAAAAATGAAATTTGTCAAATATTTGAGGGACTAAATACAAAAAAGTCACACACACAAATATTAGTAAAACCAGCAATAATAATAATAAAATAATAATAATAATAATGATAATACTAATACTACTAATAATAATAATAATTAATTTGATTTTGTATTTATTATTTATTGTCTGTGTGACAACCTTTAACATTTGGATTACAAATAAATGTCCCTTTCCCCTCTGAAAAAGGAAGCTTCTTGGAGACAAGATTTTTCTTTTAATTTTTTCCTAAGTATAGGGTTAATATAAAAAAAAGGTAAGAACCAACAGTGGGAAAAGGAGGAAGCTGAGAGGGTTGCTTCCGAGAGAGCTGAAAATAGCACTCAAGTGCAGTAACAAAGGCTGTGTCTCTGCTTACAAGAAGGTGCATGTTTTACTGCCCCATGAGTAAGTTGTGGGTGCTCCTGCAGAAGCACAGAGGAGCAGAAGCACTACTGGTTTTACCACGAGGTAAGCCTTGGGCAGGAGCCTTTACAGTAGGCCCGGCTAGAGCCTAATCTAACCAAATCTAATCTGTTTTCTCCAACCACATCTGTCTCATAAAAGGTTATCATTTCTCTCTAACAACTTTGCCTAATTTTGTCTCTGCTTGAGATTTTAAGAGTTATACAGTACTACTGGTTTATAATACAAAGACAATTAAACACTGTCACCAGTAATAGTATCATTATCTGCTCTTCTAAAAGACTGCCCTGGGCAACCCAGTGACTCTGTATGTTCAGCTACGCAAAAATACAGATGTGCTAACCAAGTACTTTCATGAGAGCTTCTGTCTTATTAAATCTATCTATAGCACAACTATGTATGCTCACAATACAGTTCTGCAACACAATTGGACAAAACTTCTTATGTTGAATTAATTAAAATATATAGTAAATTTGGATATCATTCCCTGTTATGATAAACATTTTTTCTACTTACATGAATTCTAAAGGCCACATGTTTAAAGGTAAAACAGGGTTAAAATTCTGCTTACTGCCAATGCACCACTAGGGTCATGGTAAACAAGGCAGACACTCCTCTGAAGTCATGAACACGTTTCATTCTCTCCTCAGTGTACCTCAGCTATGTTTCTCAATCCTTACTTGAGAAATCATTAGCACAATGAATACACATATAAGGGTATTTCCTGACTGGGCATTCAAAATGACTGAACAATTTACAGTACGGTTTACCTCTCATTTTATTTTTTGCAAGAGCTTCTTTAGCTTTGCTATCCAGCTTGGAAACTAAAACAAATGAAACTGGCTAAAGCTTACCATAAGCAGGAGTCCAATATATTGCCAGTCTTTGGAAGAATGTAAGTAGAAAGAGAAATTGTTTTTTTTCCCCAAATATGTTGTATTACTGCATTATTAATGTAGAGTTCTATAACATGCCTTTATATAAAATATTGCAAACTTGAAAAAGTTTGCATATAAAGGGCCAGGAATTATTGGTACTGAGCACTTAAATATTGAACAGCTCAGCATTAACAAAAGCCATGTTAATGTTAACCAAACAAGTGGAATGCAGACCACTTCTCATTGTGGCACTCACAGCTAAGGTGTTCCACAAGCATATGAAAAGCAAGAAAAAAGAAGGAAAACTTACTTTTTCCTGGTTTCATATACAACAAACAACATAATATGAGGACTTGAAAACACACAAGATAGCACATTCATTTCAGAAGAAAGACTGCTTTCCATGATGATTTAAGTGATGCAAAGTGACCGTCAATCAGCTGTTCTGTTAAGATGGGGAGTTTTAGAATAACATCTATTCCATTCTAATCTTCCATTCTACAGAGATGCACAGAAAACCTGCAGTTCTGGGTTTGACATAAATACACTCTATTGATCAATCATTGCAGCCTAGATTGTGGCACAGCTCCATGTGCACATACAGTTCACTGCTTTAAAAGGTTAATTGTAGCTGAACTGAACTTTGCAGATGCCTGACTATGAACATATTTTTTTCAGCATAAGTTCATGTTTTCATTGGAAACATACATAAAGAATTCCCTGAAAAAATACTCATCTGAAAAAAACAAAGCCAAAACAAAACTAACCAACCAAATTTTTCTCAGATGCCATCTCGGTTTAAAAAGAAGCAGAATAACGTTAAGTACAGAGCCATTTCCAGCACTTCTTCCATAAACTTTTTTACCATGGCAGGTATAGAGTGTTTGGTCACTACTTGGCAGAAATGAGATGACACAAGCACAGGGAATCCTGCCTTAAGAACAAGAACCACCTTATCCTCTTGGAATTTTTAACCTTAGATTTGCTGGGATGCTCACCAGAGCTTCCTAAGCTGCATCTTCACATACAGCTATGAAGTCTTAAACTGTCCTTAACCTGACCTAACCAATTCTTTGATGTTACTATTTTACTGAGTTATTTACAGAAAAAGAAAAAAAGGCAGAAATTGTCTTAGATTAAATACTACTGGCCCAATTTAAAGCTCAATTCAGCAATGAACAGAACACAAATGTTAAATTTACAAAAAAAAAAAAAAAGTAGAAAAACGCTAACAATTAAACAGGCTTGGTAGTCGATGTAGAGAAAGAGCTTATTATTAAAACTCAGAATCAGCTGCATTATATTTATTACACTGAATGATGTGAATGTTCCATGGAACTTTCCTCCTTTCATAGTTGTTTTCAGAAACATTCAATTGTGGACATTTCTTCTCTTTATCACTCTTCTGTAGTGATAGGATGAGAGGTAACAGTTTCAAGCTGAAAGTGCGTATCCCAAAAATCACAGAATATCAGGGATTGGAAGGGACCTCTGAAGACCATCCAGTCCAACCCCCCTGCCAGCTCAGGGCCAAAACTAAGGCAGGTCACTCAGAAATGCATCCAGATGAGTCTTGAAAGTCTCCAGAGAACGAGACTCCACAGCCACTCTGGGGAGCCTTTTCCAGGGCTCTGTAACACTTACTGTAAAGAAACTCTTCCTTGAGTTGAAGTGGAACTACCTGTGCTTTATCTTAAATCCACTGCCCCTCATCCTATCACAGGGCACAAGTGAGAAGAAGTTGGCCCTTCCTTCTTGATGCCCAGCCCTCATATATTTATACACATTAATTAGATTCCCCTCTCAGTCTTCTCTCCAGACTAAAAAGCCCCAGGTCTCAGACATTCTTCATAAAGCAGGTGTTTCAGTCCCTTAACCATGCACGTGGCACCCTGTTGTACTCTCTCAAGTAAATCCCTGTCCCTCTTGAACAGGGGACCCCAGAACTGGATGCAGTAATCTAGCTGAGGTCTCACCAGGGCAGAGGAGAGGGGAAGAAGAACCTCCCTCTCTATCTGCTGGATACACTCTGCTTAATGCACCCCAGGATACCACTGGCCTTCTTGGCCACAAGGGCACATTGCTATCCCCATGGATAACTTGTGCACCGGAACTCCAAGGTCCTTCTCCATAGCAGGAGAACCTCATTAGGTTCCTCTTGGCCCAGCTCTCCAGTCTGTCCAAAACTTGCTGAATGGTCACACAGCCTTCAGGTGAATCAGCCACTCCTTCCAGTTTCGTGTCATCAGCAAACGTGCTGAGAAGACACTCTGTCCCATCATCAAGGTAACTGGTAAAGATGTTGAACGGGACTGGACCCAGCACTGATCCCTGGGGGACTCCACTAGTTACAGGTTCCCAACTGGACTCTGCACCACTGATCACCACTCTTTGGGCTCTGTTGTGTAGCCAGTTATTAATCCATCTCACTGCCCATTATTCTATCCCACAAGGATGTTATGGGAGACTGTGTCAAAAGCCTCACTAAGGTCAAGGTAGCCAATATCCACTGGTTTCCCTGCATCTACCCATTCAGTCACAACATCACAGAAGGCTCTCGGATGAGTCAAGAATTATTTCCCCTTGGTAAATCCATACTGCCTCCTCCTGATAGCCTTCTTCTAGAAGGGTAGATTTAGATAAGATACTAGGAAGAAATTTTTTACTGTGAGGGTGGTGACACACTGGAACAGGTTACCCAGGGTGGCTACAGGTGCCCCTTACCTGGAAGTGTTCAAGGCCAGGTTGGATGGGGCCTTGAGCAACCTAGTGGGAGGTGTGAAGCCATAAATAAAAAATAGCATGACTATGAAATTCCAGAAATATTAAAAAAAAGCAATCCCAACCACAAAAAGTGTGCATTATGTTTTCAACAACAACACAAAAAGAATCAGGGCATGTCATGACCACAACACAAATAAGTTGTTTGAAACTTGTCACTGTCTGCAGCAACTTAAAAGTACTATTTTTAACCTGTAGGGCAGAACAGAGACTAAACGTATATTTAAAAGAAAGACTGAAGAAGATTAGAAATTTTTTTACAGGATAGTTTCTCAATGAATTTGCTCTCCTGGAAAAGTGTTTAAAGTTCTCAAACATCAGTAAGATATCAAGGGCAGGTCTATACGAAATCCTGAGAATAAGGAAAAACATCTGCAAGTACAAAGACAAATCACTGATCAAGAACATAATTTTACAGAAATCACTGTATCTGCACTTAAAAGAAATTAATAATTTTTTAGAGTTTAAAGTATTGATACCAATTAGAAGTTAGCATGAGCTCCCTTTGCTAAACAACAGCAATTGTGACAGCAGAAACTTAACACCTTAACAGCAGAAAAATTAATTTCAAAAAATAACTAGATGCTAAGGGGGAAAAAATCCTGTCTTTACTGGTGATTAAAACATTTTAAGCATGGAGTCTGAGAATTAAAAAGGTATTAACAGTAAGTCTGCATGATGAGAGACCCCTCCAATAACAGGGTTCCATGAAACAAACTCCATGTTCTAGCTCAGCATTTAACTCCAGACCATACAAGTAGTTTTCAGAATGCCAACCAAAACCAATCTAACTTTTTTTACCTATGAATCTCAAAAACACCATGAAGTACGAAACAAAAAAGTAGTACAGTTAAACTGCATTAACTCTTTATGAACTTTAACACTATATACTTTTTTATGATAGCAGGAACACTGTAGTATGAAACTACAGTTTCACTGGTTTGCACTAACTTCTTTTTTTTTAAAAAATGAAAACACAACTAAACATCTATACTGCTTGTCCCATGATTCTCAATTATTCACACAGGCTAACTGCAAAACGAGTAACATATTTAATAACAAAATGAACCTTTCTCTCTCTATGCATAATGTTCTAGCTAAACATGTTTTTTCCCCAGTGACATAGGAGCTCATTCAAGACCTTAAACAAACAAAGCCAACAAAACCCAAAAACCTGCACAGAGAAAACACAAACCTTTGCATTAAAATTTGGAGAACATACTCTGTTTTTACCATTCAAAGAAACATACAACCTAATGATGTATTTATGATCAAAGAAAATAATCTTACAAGGCAAAGACATGAGCATTCTCCACTTCCTTAAAGTCCATCTCCTGTGGATAAGAAACATACAGATGTTCTCTTGAACCCATAATTCTTGGAATCTAGGCCATTCCTCTGCTTAAGGCACTGAATGAAAGAATTCTTGTCAGATACTTTCTCCCACACCCCCTCTGTCCAAAGCAAAACTTAATTGTGCAAAAGCAAATTCAGAAGAAAAAAAACCACACCAAACCAAAAAGAACAGAGATTAAACATGGTATAACTATTATTAACCCTACCTGACCACTCCATTCCAGCCTCTTATCTCTTGCCCTGCTAATTTTTTTTTCTCTTGGAATGCAGCTATGCAGTAGCCTCCCCTATCAGGAAGTCATCCTTAACCACACCCACTTCAGAGCCATCACCCTTCCCTCCCTAGCCTGCAAGTGGGTGTGCAGGCATCAAAACTGTAATTATTTGTATGGTAATGAAGCAAATCACATGATGATAGGTCACTGGATGGTTCTTCCTTAAAACCCTCTGCCATGACATCTCAATTATTGCCATATGGCACAGGTTAGGTAAGACAAACCGCAATTCCCACATTCTTCCGGGAGTCCAGCACTCCCGCCTGGGTTGTTCCTTCTCCCCCCAGCAACATACAAAGGTCTCTGCAGCAGAATTAACCAACTTTCAGGTGTCTGAGAAGTACAAAGCAAAAGAGTACTTTGAAATTTACACAGATAGGTGACACCACAAATAAATAGTAATACCTTCAAATGATTAAATTTCAGTTACTACAGAAAAAATGTATTCTTATAGGCATAAGAGGTCCGTATTTAAAAAAAAAACAACTACAGCACTTATTTTTATTAATTTTACTAAAGCAAGTACTATAAAGCTGACTGTTGTATCTCCAAGTTCTTTTTTTTATACAGAGCTCCCTGAAAACATTTAAGAGAATGTATTACCACCATGGTTCTTTTTTTTCCCTTAATTGAGAAAAACCATTCCCCAATTTAATAGCATCATACAATACAATATAAAAGGAAAAACATAAAAGCCCCTCTTTCCTCAATTAATATTAATACAGCAAAAACAAACGATACTCTCTGGCTCAAAGTTTTGGATTCCTGTCACTATCCTCCAGTCTTAGCAGAGATGAGCCCCTAAACTAACCCCAACTGCAAGTATTTGATCAGACTGAAACATTACCTACCACAGCCTGTGTAAAATGTATCAAGAAGAAGCTGTAAATAGTTACATATACAAAATCAAAACACAGGAAGATTATTATTTTGAAAACTACTCTTAACCCTCACTTGAAAAAAATAAATCTGGTAATAAGCATGAAAATAATCTACCTATGAATTACCCCAAGTTTCCCAATAAACCATTCAATAGGAATAAGCATTTGACAACTATATTCTATTTAGTTTACTTAAACAAAGCTTTCATGAAAGAGAAATGACATTTCCAATGAAAATATTTATGGATATATGACAGAACAACATAGCACCGGGAGACACAAAGAGCAGCAAAAAGGAAAAGGGAAAAAAAATAAGGGGTAAGAATTTTTATAACACAGACCTATCAGTTACACTCCTATTGACTGTTTCACAACCACAGCTTCCCCTCCACCTGTTGTTTGTCCATTGCCAACGGTCCCTGTACCTTTCACTCCAGTTTTCTGATAAGACCTTATCAAGTAATCTGCTGCATGATCTTATTCCTTCTATACTATTTTCAGAGGGCACTGTAGGATAAAAGGAACGAAGAATTATAAAAATATGCACATTTTTCACCCATCCCATCAGGAACTCCCATAATTTCTCATGGAATGTATATTTTTACAATAGGGGCTATATCCAATTATTACAATTTTGGTTTTTTTAAATGACATCACATACTTGTATGCTCACTGAGAAAATCATACAGTGAAATTATATTTCCTTTCTGTTTTAAAGAGCAATGAAAGCAACTGGCAAGAGTCAGAGGGTGGCAGTGGTAGGGTAGTTCCCCATGATTTCATGCAGCAACCTCACACCACGTGAAAGGCACAGCTGGATGTGTATTGTAGGTTTGTACTCAGAACCATCAATCAGCTCTCTCTAGGATACAGAGTTACAGTCTGTCCCTTGAGAGTCACACAATGGAGCAGCATTGCTGAGATGATCAACCCAATGAGACAGGAGAGTGCTCTCCTGAAGATCACCATTTGCTGCAGAACCCAGGAGAGCTTTGCTAATATGTGTATTCGGGAGGTGGAAATATACACTACAAAGATGGAATTATTTACCAGGCCAAAGTCACTCACACTGCTCTAACTCCTCACTCTTTCCAACAATTTCTCCCTTTAGTTTCAACTTCATACCACCCCAGCTACCCAGAGCGTACTACCTAGACTTTCTGCATCAAGACCATCAGCGTCAACACTTTACTTTCTGTGTTCATTAGTGTTTACTAGCTGGAGAAGGCACATGAAAAAAAATTAAAAGCCTCACCTCAACCTGACAAGAGTCCATTTTGAACCAAGGAATGCTGGTGTTGGGAAGTCAGCTACAGAACACCTACTTTTCTATCCCACATTAGCAAAAGCTCTCATATAAGGGAGGTTATAGGTAGCAAAAAGGCTTCACAAGGCTCTCTGACAGGCAGAGGAAACAACCCCCTGGAGATCTCTGCTCCAAAACCTAGTAGATGACATACAAATAACAGCACTACAATTACTTTGTGCAGATTTGGGTCTATATCCTGCTTACTACTGCACAGCTCTTTACTGTTTATCTGACTAGAGGATTACATTCATTACTATTAGGTTACAGACTCACTCAGAAGCAAACGTGCCATTTTGAGTATTCTGACATCCTGTACAAAAACCTGTTTTTTGTTTTGTTTTTTTTAAACTGAATGCACTCTCTGAAATAGTAAAAATAAAAATATACTCCTAATCTATCTCTAGGTGTCAAAACAGAGCACTGAAAAGAAGCACAATAATTTCTAAATGAACTGCTAACACTTTAATCGAAGTTTTCATTCTAGAGAAGTTCATGATGGTTAAGAATATTTCCATTTGTCTTGTGTAGATGTACTCTTCAAGTCTTATGTATTGTATTACTGGATATATGCATAAATATTTGTTCTCTTCCTGTCATCTCTCTCTTATTTACATTCTTACATATATTCAAAATGGAGACTCCTAAGTCACATGTATCACTCAACCTGGACTTTATAATTTAATTAAATCTGAACTTTCACTTTGATCTTAAGGACTTGCTTTTGTTCTGACACTAACACAGGACTCATCGGTCCAGGAAAAGTAATGACAAATCAAATGCATCTGAAAGCATTTGCTTTAGCAAGTAACCATGCTGATATTGCTATGCCAATCAAACTTGCACTGACTGATACTAGAAGCTCATTATAACAAGACACCACACTAGAGTTTCACTTCTTTAACTCTATTATCTCATTTCTGTTACCTTTGGCTTCCAGACCCTCTTCTCATATTCATTTTTCATTTCATGTAATTCAGTCATCTATTCGGCAGTCACTGCTGCTTTGGCACACGCAGTAGCAAGCATTATGAGCTCCCACTATTGGCCAGAACTTCTATGGATTGACACAATACAAATAAGTACCTTCTTCAACTCGCCACGCCATATGGTTTCTTACTGATAACTTTTTTTAACGATTGCATTCGTTAAAAGTCTGAATGACTCCTTTTTCCCCCCTGCATCTTCTGCCACCTGCCCAAAGGCAGTATCCAGCACACATTCCGAACACACCTCTTTCAACACTGCTTCCCTCACCTAGGATATTTCACACCTCTCATACTACCCATTTAAATAATCACCACCGATGGACATTTAAATAATCACTAGCAATGGACAGGAGACACAGTCCAAGTTTTTAATATTTCTCAGGTACAGTGTCTGTCACAACCAGAACTAGTTATTTTCTGCGGGAAGACCACGACAACAGACAACACCACTACACTTCTACTCCATCAGGTCGGGGCAGAGCAGAGGAGGAGCGCAAAAATGTTTAAAAAGAGCACAAAGGAAAATACAAACAATGAACTCGGGAGGTACCACGGACACTACCACAGATTGTCTCAGACATAACACAAAGCAAAACAGGAAGGAATACAGTAAGAGCAACGCTGGAGACCATGTTCGAGGTGCAAACCAAACAAAGAGCGAGTACGGCTGAATCCTAGGTGAGATGGGGCCGAGTGCCAGGCAGTCAAAAAACTCATGGAATAGGTGCCTGGATTCAGGCACAGGGCTGCACGGTGTGGGACGTGTGAAGGCAGGGCAGCCCGGCCTGCAGCCCACGGAGACTGCAGGCCTCTCCCCAGCGGGAGACCGAAGGCAGATGCCGATGTGCGCCTACAGCCGCCGGCTCCAGCCAAGTACATATAAGGGCAGCCCAGCCGAACCCGGCCCAGCCCAACAACCCGTTGAAGGGGCTGCGCAGCCACAGCCGCCCGCCGAACCTGCAAGATGCCTGGGGCCGCGGGCGGGCTGGGGCGACGTGGAGCCCCGCGCGCCGGACCCGCCCCGGCAGCGCCGCATGGAGAAGCCTGAGGCGCGGGCAGGCGGTGGTGACGGCCCGGCGCTAAGGAGCGCCCGGCCTCCCGAGCTAGGGGACGGCCGCGGTCCGCCCACACCTCGGGCACCTGGCTTGGGCGGCGGGACAGGCCGGACAGCCGCCAGGTGCCAGGGAGAGCCGGCTGCGAAGGGGGCTCCGAGGGGGATGGGGTGCGGAGGAGGGAGGGAGGCCCGGCGCGGCACTCACGTTCTCCGTGTCCCGCTCGTTGACGGTGGGCAGCGGCGTCCGAGTGGACATCTTGTGGACCGCGGCGGTGCCGCGCCCGGCGCGCTGAGAGGAAGGCCGCCCGCTCTCCTAGGCCGCGGCGGAGGCCGCCGGCTGTCCTCACCGACAGCCCAGCGCACACGGCGGGTCGCGGGCCTCCTGCCGCTCTGCCGGCCCCGCTAAGCGCCCGGCGCCATGGCCTCGCCCGCCCGGCCGACCAACCCTCCGCGCTGCCGCCCTTCTGCCTCGCCGCCGCCGCCGGGCTCCGCGCAGCTGGGCCACCGGCTCCTCCTCCCTCCTGCCCGCTCAGGTGAGCGGCCGGCAGCGCAGGGGGGCCACGGCGCCTCCTCGCAGCATCCGGCAGCCGCACCGACTCCTCCTCCTCCTCCGCCGCCGCCTTGCGCTCCCTTCCCAGTCTCTCTCCTCCTCCGCCGCCCCGCGCTCCTTTCCCCGTCTCTCCCCTCCTCCTCTTCCTCCCCGACCCCGCCCAGCAGCACTGGGCCCTGCCCCGCCGGCCGGGGTCTGCCGGGCCGCAGGAAGCGGCGGGTGGTGGGGCCGGGCCCGGTAGACGCGGGTGGGCAGGCGGGCGGCTTCTGTTGGCGCCACCGTCCCTCCGCGGCACCCGTCACGGGTGGCACTGCCGTGATAGGAGCAGGCCGGGAGGCAGCGCCGGGCCTGTGCCTGAGGGGAAGTGGGCCGGGGCTGGTTGCTGCTTCGTGAGGGAGACCGAGGACGGTCGTCGGCCCCTGGGTCAGGGCCGGCCGGCAGGGTCGGACTGATGCTTAAGTCTGCAGAAATGGGGGATCCTCGGTGAAGAAGCCAGGGGGACTGGGGGAGCCAATCGCCTCGCGAACCCCCAGCCTTCTGGGCGAGGGACGTGGGACCGGGCCCATGGCTTTGCTGGGCCCCGCTGCTGCTTTTCCAGTGGGTTTCCACAGGGACTCGCTTTCCCATGACCGCGAGTCGGCCTTAGGAAGGGCGGTGGGGCAGCCGTGCCCACCTCCCTCACAGTTCCCAGGACACAGACTTTCTGGAGGCTCCTAAAACCCTTTGTCAGCAACTGTGTACATTAAGTTGTGTATTTGAGCGCCTGAGCCAGCCAGCTTCTCTTAACCACTTGAAACTGAAGTTGGATCGAGATGACTCCGTGCGACACATCTATCCACTGGTGTCGGACAAGTGCATGCTCCTCAAACACTTCACCAATGATCTCATGTACTTAAAATTAGAACCGTACACACAATTTTGTCTTGGAGAAGTTACCAGCGTGTTTGCATGGCAGCAGCTTTTGCTATTAAACCAGCCAAACCCTTCACCAAATTCTAAAATTAATCTGTAAAAATGAAAATTTAACCCCTCCCACATCAAAACCAAAATTAAACTTGCCTGAACTTCCATTACAATATTCTGACATTTTGTAATATGCTGTAAGCATCTTCATAAGTGCTGTAAACGTAATCCTTGTTCTGAAAGCCTTCCCTTATGAAAAAAACTGAGGAAGGCACTTGGTGGGTTGCATGTCTATCTTTATGAAGCCTGTATGTGCTTGTGAAAAGACCATTGATTGCTATTTATTACCTATATAGGCAATATGCATGGATGTGTTTGTATTTATAGGTAAATACACTAAATAGAGTATATTTAGTTTTGGTGTGATTCAAGAGGTGCTCCCAGTTCCCCAGCACTGGTCAGCCAACAGTGGAATTTTCCAAATCTCTGGGAAAACAGCTCTTACTCTGTAGCTGGTGTGGATACAGAGAACATCCCTATGTTGTATGAGCAGTGTGAATGGACTCAGTCTTGCACATTCAGCGTCGTGTTGCTCTGAGCATGCATGATTTATCTGTGTGGAATGACAGAGATTCCCAGCTAGACCTCAGCCCAAAGCCTCCCAAATCCTTGCAGTCCTTTGTGAGGTCCTAGCTCTCTCCTCACATAGCTGGCACAACCAACTGCAAGGGAAATTTCAATGTCCTTCATTTTTCTGGGAACAAAATAATCCAAATTGGGTTTATATTTACAGCCATGGCCTACCCAGCATGCCAAAACAAGTTTGTTGACAAACTGGATATTAACCCAGTTTGGTTGCTTAGCTCATTAAAATGCATTCACTTTCATCCCAAATGAGAGCAAGGCTGTGTCTAGGGCTGTGCATGGGGCCTGACTTGGCAACCCTTACTTTGTCGAAACTCCCACTGATGCAAGCCAGTCATGGTATGGATTTCGGTATGAATTTGTGGTTGGAAAGAAAAGGAGTGTGAACTCAAGTGTCTTCTAAATATGTGTTACGACACCACTGATTAAGGGAAAGCTTAGAAGGACTTCCTGCCTTAGAGTTTGAATATGTTTTGGTCAGTAATTAATAGGAAAATGTTGGTTCATTGAAAATTAAAAGTATAATAATGTAATAATTCTTGTTATCTGAAGATCTGCTTTGCAGTTGTTTTGGCCATGCTTGTTAGTGTTATCATATTTTTTTACATTAATAAGGTCACCTATTAATTTAATAGCTTGGTTTAATTTTGTTTGGTTATTACTACAGACCTCTCATCTCCCCTGAGTGAGTAAATGATGGAGGAGCTGTGTGGAGGAGAAAGTGACTAGAGAGATGGTTCTGTTGTCCATCAGCCCCTCTCCAAAGAGATAAAGAAGAAGATGGGCAATGAGCTGAGTGTGAAAATGGCCTGGAAGAACAATGTTCCAACTGTCCAAGATCTGCACTGAAAACCACAGGTTGTTATTGCTGCTTCGAGTGGCATTAAGTCCTGCCTGATGGCTGGCATCAGTCTCTGAGCACAAGCAGGCCTCTGCATCCCTGGGGGGGTGCAAACAGCATCCAGCAAGGGAAAGGCTACAGTTTCAGGAAGGCAGGAGCCAGCAAGAGTGTTTTGCTTGGGATCCATGTTCTGAGGGGCTGGAGGAAGCCTTGGCTTCTCACACCAGAAATGAGAAGGGCAGGCTTGTGTCAATGGAAAGCTTTGGGTAGTGATTGTGGCATTTCACCCCGAGCTTTGACACACCTGCATGGGTCCCTGCTCAAGCCTAGGTGAATATCCATTTATTTTGTTCCTGACTGGTTGTTCAGGCAAAGAGAGAGGTTGCAGAACACAAGGCTTAATCTCTTACACCATTATTATTCTGAAATGTTCTCATACTCTGCATTTTTTGCCAGAAATGACATGTTTATTTATGATGAGACAACTTTGTTTAGTGAGGAAACTAAGGTGTCAGTTAGCTTTGTAGGCACTTGTCCCTCCCAAAGGGATCTCCAGCAGTGAGTCAGCTGCAGTTTCCTGGCACACAGGCAGAACATACTCTTTGCTTTGTGCCTTGTACAAGCCAGGCCCCTGTGCCTTCTCCTCCAGGAAGCCAGCTGGCTGGTGCTTAGGTCCGCTTTTCTTTTTGCTTGCAGGGATGTGCTGGATGGAAGCAACATAGCCAGGTGAGTGCAGAGACCCCAGTCCCAGCTCCAGTGTCCCTCTGGACCCACCTCAGATGGTCTGTAGTTGTTTTAGTAACCAGCTTGAACTTCAGTGTGTGATGGGTTGTTGGTATACCCCCAGAACAGTAATTGAATCCTGTCTACAACTGTAATAGTGAAGTCAGAAACTAACTTGAGTGAAATCTTTTCCCACAATTTTCATATTTAATTCTCAACAGCAAAAGTGTGAGAGGTTCAGAAATAAGGCAGAAAGAAGTGACCACTGATGTGTGAATAAAATAGAGCAAAATCTTGGTCTTTATTACCTTTTATTGCACCAAGACATCTTCTATATTGTGGAAAATGAAATGAAAGACCTGGCAAATATGTAAGAGTAATATGCCTCCAGCTGCATGTATTAAGATTGTAATAGCATTAAGGACTCCTGACTCTATGGATTATTTACTTTCATGGAGGACATAGGACAAAATTATATGTACTCTGAATACATGTAGAGTTTGTACATATATTATTAGTCACAGTCAAGATTCTGGTTTTGCCGTAAGAATCATTAGGAAGTACAGTCTTGATGGAAAAGTTAAATAGCATGTAATTTGCCTCAAATACTGTAAGCCTCCAAACAAATGAACATTAATAGGACCACATACATGTTGTGAATACTCTTATAATGTCCATGCAAAGAAGGGTTTAAATACATTTAACAGACCTGGATATATCTCAAGGTCAGTTGCACTGAAATTTGTCCCTAAAATTTTGTGTCTTCACCTTTTCTGAGTAACTGAAGGTTTTTATAGTTTTGATGCCATTATGAGGAACTGTTATAGGAACATCCACGTAACAGTTTCATACGAAAGTGTCGTAAATAAAAGCAGTGTTTGTCACTGATCATCCTGGTTCTCTGTGAGGAATATAATAAAATCATAGTACTACTTTGTAGTTACAGACCTTTCTTGCACATCCCCAAGGCCTCTAAAATGTTATCAACAAATCCACTGCACAGAAGGAAGATCACCTCTAGAACATGTGTGTTGCCAGCAATCTGAAGAAGCTAGTGAGGACATTTGCTCTGTCCCTGATCATGCCTCTGATGACCTCAAAAAACAGAAGGGTGCTATAATTTGGTTCTCTATTGCTAAAGATCTCTGTACTCGCTCTTAATAATGATAGTTAAAAATAGCTAGTTTTGATTGTTTCCTTCAGCTTTGATATCTCATCTTTCTTTTGACGCCCCCAATCTCTGCAGCCACAGCCAACTTCTTCCCACATCTGAAGAGTTTCAAAAAGGAAACTAGCAAGCTGCTGTAGCACTGAGGTATAACCACAATAAAACCTGGGGCAATGGCAATGGCATGAATTTCAGCCCTAGTTTTCATTTGCTGCAGTCTTTATTGACTCTTGTGGCTTCCAACAGTGGTTTTAAACTTGCTTTTTTAAAAAATTAAATTTTTTTCCCCTCCTTGCTGTAGGTTTAGATTAAGTATATTGGCAGAGTTGGTATGGTTTGTATAATTTTTATGCATCAACACTGGCAAAATCTTTTTTGCTAATTTTTTTTAAATCAGCGTATTTAGGAAAAGCTATATATCTGAGTGTAATAACAATGAAAACATAGTATTGGAAATATCTGTAGTGTAATGCAATATCTTAGTATCCCTTTTATCTGAACGTATCTATTTTATGAAAGCACATAGAGTAAAATACCTATTTAAAGCAGATACTTACATGATTCTTTCCACAGCTGTGTCTGATCTATCACATAAAATAAAATTCATCACTGCATTAGACCTGGGAAGCTTCCCTAGCTCTTCAGATGTAGATCTGAGGAGTGGAGGGACTAAATGGTTTGTCCAGGAACAGAGAGGGAGCCAGGCACAAAGAAGACAGCAGACTCTCTATAAGTACTCCTTTGGGACTCTCTGGCTACAGATTTAAAACCAGCTTTAGATAACCTCAGGAGGTGGGACAGGATGGCAGAAAGCCTGCAACAAGATGCCTGGTGATCTGCCATTGATCTTCAGAGGGCCATCAGAGACCAGAAGTGGGGGAAGAATTCGGAAAGGCAATTAACCTAAGTGGTCACAGATGTTCTTACTCTAAATCTGCCCTCTGCAGAGTTCAGGGGTGTGGTTTCTGTGGAAATAGAAGCTGTGCTTAATGGAGCTGCTGTCCATGGCAGAATCTAGTTTTTCCAAAGACCTATTTTACAGTAGTGCAACAAGAGCTTGTTGATGCAGGAAGGTGCAAAGCTGTCCTACAGCACATTGCATATTGCATTCCAAACTAAACAGCTTCTTTTCTAGGAGTAACTTCAGGGGGTTATATTTTTGATCCAATAAATGATTCTGTCTCTGGGAAATCTCTTATAACTGTTGCAAACACCCTTTGTAATCCTCAGTGAGCGGGGGGTCAGCTCCAATAGTTTTTCCTATCCCCCATTTTAAAGTGGCTAAGGAAAGAAAGATTGGAGCTGAACTCCCGACTGCAAGATCCAAGCATGTGTGCGTGTCAATGTGGGTGAATATTTTGTTACTTATTTAGGACAACTTCTATTGCATATTTTTATATCTTATTTGGTTAAGATACCCTGTTGAGTGGACTGGGTTTCTTTTTTTACTGAGTCACTCTACCATGTTAAGAGGCTTAAAATGGCTTGGGATGTTGTGTCCTTTTTTTTTTCTCCTTCATCTCCCACTACAAAAAAGCAATCTCCCTGTTTTGTTTTCTGCTGACTACTGCACTGAGCTGGCAGAATAGTCTTAAAGGCAATTGACAAAATGACAGGATAGAATAAAATGTTGGAAGGGAAGAACTGGCACAGGCATTCCTGGACTTTTTAACAGCTAAACCATAATGGCCTGTTCAAATGAACATGTTACTCCCACAAAAGAAAGCAAATTTTATCCAACAGAAAGTTAATTTTATCCCTCACAGAATTTGTGTGCAGAACAAAATGGCAAACAACTACTTACTGCTGTCACACTGACTACATCTTGCAGGGGACTGAGGACTGAGCTGAACTCAGTCCTGCTTTCTCCAAGGTTATTGGGAGCAGATCAAGGCCATCTGGACCTCCTGCAACAGCTGCTAAACCAGAGCTGGCAATAACCTTGGCTACAATAGCTTCAATGATGGATTTAAAAGAGGATGGATTCTAGAGGTCCCCTCAAGGAGTCCTAGGAGGGTATAAAGTAACCAGATGAGAATAATAGGCAGCAGGCATTTGCTTTGTCAAAATGGCTGCACAAAACCAACATCCCAAAGTCAGATGCAGGGAGAGCAAAGAGGAACTTACTCTGGGCTGCCTGGTCACCCCTGAAATGTGCTAAATGACCCTATGGGGCCATAGTCTGCCACCAGTACCATCATCTTGCAAAACCACATTATCTTGTTTTCCCAGCCTGTGAAAGGAGGGTGTCTGGAAACAGGAGAAAACAAGAAACAAGAAAAGAAACACAATGTCAGATTTTACTTTTTAGCTAGACGGAGAAGTAAGAAACAATGTCAACCCAATATCCAGAATGAGCTAAAAATAAAGCAAAGGGTTTAATTTTAGATGCCAAGGTATCCAATAAAATTTTAGCATTATAGCATGTAGGAATAGGATCCAGATTTTGATTCTAGTTATATTGCTGGAAATTTTCCATTGTCTTAAAAGACAATCAGTAGTTTCACCAAAGTAATTTGAGCAGAATTTGGCCATAGATCTATTGTTTCTTCATGTGATGCATTTAGAAGTTTTAGTGGAAAAAGAATTATTTAAAAAAATAATAGAAGCAACATACCGATCTATCTCACAGATTTTTTTTTTAGGTTTAAATTAAAGTGTTTTGAGAATGAACAGTGGTGAATATATGCTAATCATTTTTATGCATTATATTAATGCATAATATCAGGCATGATATTTTCATCTTTCCCCACAGCACGATAATGACATATCTGCAGGGGAGGGGAAACACAACACTATATTTAATAAAGGTTATGGATTATGTTTATATTTTATGTTGTTATGTGATATGCTGCTTCTGATATCCAAGTCACTGTTCAAATCAGGGTTTAACCATGGCCAGTCGTTCATATGTGACACCTGGGATGCTTCTGCTGCTGAAGGAAAGGTTGTTCCCTCTGTAACTCATCAAGTTAGTTTAGAGCCAGTGAAAGTGCTCTGTGACAATGCCAGTGCCTACAGGGGTGCAAAAAAAATGCCAGTCTTTTTTCTAGGCTAGCTTAGCTAAGCAGTGTTTGTGATAGGGATTTAAAATTAATTCAGGACATATAGCTAAAATACTGTAAAGTCCAGCATGTCTTAAGAGCATAAAAAGCTAACTAAAATATCTGAGAATAAGTTTAGTAAGCTAATGGTTTACTTAAGATAATAGGTCTTTTCTTTACAGAGGTTTGATATGGTTGCAAGAAATTATGGGACAGAAATTTTCACTGGAGTACCAAAACATTTTTCAGTATGATCTACAAATCTTTCTTTGAGAAGGCCGAAGTTTATTTCAGTTACAAAACTAAAATACTAATATATTTTTTTCAGGTTTGCTTTGTGTGTCAAGCCTAACTTTTGGCACTGCTCTTGTATTGCCAGTACTTGCCCCACAGACATACATTGGAAATCTACTGGATCAAATCTTAAGGCCTTCTGGTCAGTTTTTATCGAGCTCTTACTAGAGACAGAGCTCACAGTAGTACAAATCCTGGTGGATAAAAAGTAGCTGAGCATGCACCCTTCCCTCTGATTTCTGTAGCAGCTGTTGCTGAATAAGAACTGGATGTGTCTCCTGCTCCTGTCTAAGGACTGCTGACATGAACAAGTGGGAGGAAGACCAAGCTCCAGTGAGGACAGACTTCAGGAGCTGGTCCATTCCTCTTTCACACGGATGGGAGTGTCACACTATGCTTTCCTGCCGAATCAGTCTCAACATGGCCTTGCACAACTCAGCCTGTTTTAAGCTTTTAACCAGGGTGTAGGAGTTCAGAAAAAAAGCACCTCCCTTCCCCCAAGAAAAATGTAATTGCAAAGATTTATTTTGATGTAGCGTGTACAGTAAACTTGAATCACTGAAAGTCAACCACACATTTGTGCGAGCATTTTTTTCCCCTAATTTTCATTCCTAGTTAGCTGTTCATTTTATTTACCTTCCAGAGAAAACACACTAGAGGCTGGATCCAACTTCCAGTGAGGCTCATGGTGGAGCTGTCAAATCCAATGTTCCCCAGGGCTGTAGAACAGCTCCTCTCTGTTGACCCTGCTGGGGCAATCCCAGCATATACCAGCAGACAATCTGGTCCCCATCATTATTAATGCAGGCATCATTAACTCCCTGTGACTCATGGGCCAAAACAAATGTTAATGCGTAGTAATAATACCAAAATAGTCCATGGTGATAGGTTCCACTCTCATTGTAGTTGTGTTACTAAGTACAAGTGCTATTCTTAATAACATTAATTTGTTTTAATATCCCGCGAGAGATGAATGGCTTAGTGCATTTAAAGCTTCATGCAAACAAAAAGTCTTGATGTTACAACATGATTTGCAGTAAAACCAAGCATATATGCAACCCGAGTGTCAAAATCATGGTCTTTGCATGCTCTCGAGGCCTCTGGTGAAGTCAAAAGAGAAGCTCTTGGTTATTGTTATTACTAGCATGTAGCATGCCAAGATCTGTAGGAAAAATGGAAGAGCAGTCAAAAATTCAAAGTATGCAATAAATGGGCTTGGTAAACAGCAGGGTGAGAATGGAATACCAAGGGACAAAACCAAGAAAATTATTCAATTTACACAACAAAATTGACTAATATTTCATAATCATGTTACAATCATAGTCATTTATTGTGACCAGCAATAAAAAAAAATACTAATAGATGACTAATAAAAATTAAAAAGAAAGGAACAGTTAGGCCCCTTCACAGAGATTCAAAATAATGCCATCAGTGAATAAGGGAATTCCTTGACAAGATGAAAAGGAATATCATGCTATCTCTAATTCTTATACAGCCATTCTTCTACCATTGTGTTTGAGCGTCTTTCTTGTAATAGTTCTCATATCCCATGCATCTAAGAGGCTTTAGAGCAGGCAAGCCTGGGAGGAGGTCAGGCTGCCAGGGATGGCACAGTGGGGATGGTTTGTCCAAGCCTGAGTGGCTGATCCCTTCCTCCTGCTAGCACAGCTGTTGGCACCATCACCCAGCTATAGTTCCCATCCCATCCTTTCCTTCACCTTTGTTCTTTGCAGCAGACTTCTGCTCAGACTTCTGCTAAGACTTTTACTCTATTCCCAGCAGCATGAGAGATACAGGAGAGAAAGTCAGGGCTGCTGATTCTCAGGGAAAGGAGGGAGATGTTGCTTTTTGGAGAGGGAAAGAAAGTAAACTCCTACTTTCCCCTTTTCACTGATCTTACCAGTCCTTCTCCCTTCAGACCTGCTCAGTGCAACTACAAAATTCGCTTTTATCTATTTATCTTGGGATTCTGGGAAATCTTATGCCCTTCACACTAATGGAAACAAAAGCATGGGAAGAATTCAAGAGGCTATCCAGAAAGCCTGTAGTAGAGAGAGAGACACAAAAAAATCAAACTTTTCCTATGCAGGCTGTTACTCTAGTTACTGAAACATTCTTTTTGTAGAGCAATACTGTATATATGTTAATCCAGGCTTCTTTTTTCCTCTTCTTATATTTTTAGGTCTTTAGTTCAGTAAGAATATGTATCTGCTTCCTCTGACCGTGTTTATCAACAGTATATCAGTTGCATGCATATACAGGTAGAGAGAAAGTTTTGCAAATATTTGTGCAACTGTTCATCTACTTCATAAACTGCACTATCTGACTGTCTTGAAACCTGGAGAGTCATGCAGGTAGGGATTAGAAATGGTGCCATCTGACAAATCAGGCCAAGCTATAGGCAGCTGATATTCTAAGCAATCATCCCAGTGCATAGTGCATGAGCAACCCATTGGCTGTGATGTGTTTTTGTTAGTCATTTATCAAATAATATCAGAAAAATCCAATCAAAAGATCATGTAAATGGATGAATAGGACTGATTCCTGCACCTTGTGAGGAATGTGTCTTGAGGCCATTGTTTATGGAGCTACAAAATTGTTCTTTGATCTCTTACCAACAATAAGACTAAAGGAATTCAATTTTTGTTGTAATATTTTGCTTAATGTTAGTCTAGAGAAAGGTCATTAGTATTCTATAGCTATCTCATCAGTCTCAAGGAGACTGTTATATACATTAAAGGACACAAATCAATAATTAACATAAAACCCTCCTAATCCTAAAGTCAGATATTAACAACCTACCTCACTTTTTTTTTTCTTTTTTTTTTTTCTTTTTTCTGGCTTCTGGCAAATTCCTAAAGTCTGAGAGTGGCAGAATGTTTCCCAGAGATGACAAAAATAATGAGACAGCCACATGCCTGCCTGCCTGCCTGCCTATGCCAGATTTTGAGCATATAAAACTGGAGTAAGTTCAGAAATTAGGTATGCAGGGAAGTGCTTTGTGATGTGTCATAATTTGGCAGTTTGCTCTAACCAGGAGAAAGTTCAATACTTCTTATCTATAAACCGAGAAGTTTGGGGTACAAAAGATTCTTTGGATTAAAGCTGCTTCTTTCTAAAAGTCTGTAAAAAAGAATAATATCCATTTATAGAAACAATTCCATTTATACAATCCTTTAAAATATGACTTCTTAATTATTTTCACAATCAAACATTGCTAGCTGTTTGTGAAACTGAGTTATGAGCCCATACGTAGAACCCAGTAGAAAAAGCTTCGTTTTCATTTTGCACCATAAACATTTAGACCATTTTAAAAAGGTGCAATAATGACACATGTTCAAAGCAATTCTGGAATCCAATTAAAGGGAAAGGGTAACATTATGTTAATCAGTTATAAAGTTAAACATATGTGCAGAAGTTATTAGGTATGGGCATAAAGATTTTTTTTCAAATGTCTACACACATCTGAAAATGGTACCTACCCTTATATATTTATACATGTATGTATAATAAACTTCACATTCATAGAAACATTAGGTAGAGGCATAAAGATAGTTCAGATACATTCCCAAGGCATCTTCAATTATTAACAGTTTTGTCAGTGAGAAGGAAGGTGATCTTTAACCAAAGTAATTGTTTATTTTCACCTTGCCATTTTGTTACAGGAAGTAGAAATTCAAGTTACTTTTTAGCATGAGATAATTGCTGCCGGTCTCCTGAAGGCAGAAGCAAGGCAAAGTGTTTCCTAATATTCAGAAGGCATGTGTTATCTCATGATAATACACAAACACATTGCAATATGACATTTCTTCTTGATATAGGTAACTGGACCATACTGTATCTAGAATATAGTTTTATCCTTCCATTAAAATCTCACTTGTATTTCCCTGCTTGGAAAGTACTTTATCAAGCTGCATAGTACAGAATAAAAATTTGAGTGCTAGTACCATTGCAATTTTAATGTAATTTGGAGAACAACTGAACAGAAAATTAAGACTGGTGAAAAAGGGCTGGCATGTAAGTGAAAGTTGCTGCCTTTACTTCTGGTGTGTGGGTATCAATAATCTCATGCTACTGATCAGCAACAGTGTGTGGATAGCTGTCTTGAAACATATTGTGAGTATAATGGAAATATATTATTGCTAACTGTTTTCAGGAGGCTGCTGTCAGGGCCTGACATGGTTTCTTAACTTTGGTCAGCAAATCAGATTTCTGCCAGTCTTCTCCTCCCTGTCCGTCTGTATTTCTCAATAGTCTCAGTCAGGAATGCATCCAGGATTCATCCCATCTTTGAGATGGCTCCTTGTACTGTCAGTTCTGCAGTTAGTCGCTTGGAAAGATGGACAAATCTGTGTCATTTGCATCCATTTTGTGTCATATCATCCGCACTCCTGGCCAGATCTGACTTTTTTTCCACACTGTTTTTTTATGAGGCAGAGATTCTCCATGTTGCTAACCTCTGCTCAAGGGAGATGTAAAATCTCCCTTGTACAAGATATGGGAGAAGGAAATGGAGGAAGGGAAGCTCCTGAATGCATTATTAGTTTCTGATTGCAGCATATTTTTCTCAGTCCCCCATAGCAGAGTCCATTCCACTACTCTCAGCTCTTCATTTGATTTTGAAGTCCAATTAGATCAATATGTAATGAATGTGGGCATGAGAGGATAGATTAATGATGTAACAGACTGAGGACAGTGAAGACAGCTTACAAATTAGTGCCCAAGATTTCCTCCAGAAACTAATGTCCTTTCAGATTCCCCCTAGAAAGGAATGTGCAGCCACTGGCCACGTACTCTTTATGCCAATAACTTATTGTATACTGCTGATGAGGTGATACAGCCCTTTCTTTATGTAAAATTATCTATTATGCTTGCAAATAAAGTCAGGTATACCCTATTATAAATGTGATCTTTCAGTCCCAAGTTCTTCTGTGTTACAGAATCATTAACAGAGGAATCTCTTTCTTCCATTAATCAGGGACTTGGAAATGGGAAAATTCTCCATGGGGAGCTCCCATGTTCTATAAAAATTACCATGAACCTGGTTACCTTCTAAACATGGTCAAAAATGAACTTTTCCTTTTTGTTAGCAAAAAAATCCCCTGATTAATGTGGGACATCAACAGGCAGATTTTCAGTAGTAGCTTTTGGTGCTTCAAATACTTTCCTTGAAGAAATGGGGGGAAAAGACATTTGGCCTAGAGAAGCACTCTGACTCAAACACAGTTAATTGCAGTAGCAAGACCAAAATGAAAGTCGTATTTTTTGTTTGTGGTTTGCTTTTTTCCCCAAAGTTGCCTGTGGGACTAGCTCTCTTCTGGTTGTCTTTCTTAAGATAACAGCCTGTTGCTCACAGACACAAACATGGGCTCTGAAGTTTGAAATTGGTTTTCCGGTCAGTCAGAACTCAAGGAAGACTTAGGATTTTGGCTTAGTTTTTCATAGCCATGGGGCTATTTTCATATTACATGGGGCAAAATTCTATCTGACTTGAAGTCAATGGCACAAACCCCACTGGTTTCAGTGGGGCAAGAATGTCACCTCTTTCAGTTCAGAGGTCAGCAACAACAAAACACCAAACAAACAATGGCTCTGACCACACAATAATTATATCATCTTTATTCATGCCCATGCTTGTCATACTTTTAGCCAACCAGATCTATCCATTTCCCTTACTGTATAAGGGACGGGTCAGAAGAAGGATCCAGGGACCTACAGGCCTGTCAGTCAGACCTGGGTGCTGGGGAAGGTCATGGAGCTGTTCATGCGGCCCATGCAGGACAACAGGGCGGTCAGGCCCAGTCAGTGTGGGTTCATGAAAGGCTGGTCCTGCTTGACTAACCTGATCTCCTGTGAGAAAGTGACCTGCTTGGTGGATAAGGGAAAAGCTGTGGATATTGTCTACCTAGAGTAGTAAAGCCTTTGATGCTGTTTCCCACAGCTTTCTCCGAGAGAAACTGTCTTCTCATGGCTTGGTCACATGGACACTTTGCTAGGTGAAAAACTGGCTGGATGGCCAGGCCCAAAGGACTGTGGTGGATTGAGTTCAATCCAGTGTGGGGACAGGCACAAGTGGTGTTCCTCAGGCTTTGTATTAAGGCCAGTTCTCTTTCATACCTTGATCTGGACAAGGGGATCCTGTACACCCTCAGTAAGTTGGCAGATGACACCAAGTTAGGCTGGAGTGTTGGTCTGCCTGAGGGTAGGAAGGCTCTGCAGGGGCTTCTGGACAGGCTGGGTCAATGGGCCAAGTCCGGATGTATGAAGTTCTACAAGGCTCAGTGCTGGGTTCTGCATTCATGTCCCAACAATCCCCATGTGATGCTACAGGCTTAGAGGAGAGTGGCTGGAAAGCTGCCTGGTAGAAAAATACTTGGGGTGTGGATCAACCACTAGCTGAATAGGATCTGGCAGTGTCCACACTGCCTGGAAGGCAGGCAGCAGCATCCTGGCTGTCTCAGGAACAGTGTGGCCAGCAGGACCAGGGAAGTGATTGTCCCCCTGTACTGGGCACTCGTGAGACTGCACCTTGAACACTGTGTTCAGTTCTGGCCCCTCACTACAAGGACGCTGAGGTGCTGGAGCATGTCCAGAGAAGGGCGAAGAGGCTGGTGAAGGATCTGGAGCATAAGTCCTGTGAGGAGCAGCTGAGGGAACTAGGGGTGTTTAGCCTGAAGAAAAGGAGGCTGAGGGGAAATGTTACTGCTCTCTACAACTACCTGAAAAGAGGTTGTGGCAAGCTGGGTGACAGCCTCTTCTCTCAACAAGTGATAGAATAAGAGGAAACAGCCTCGACTTGTGCCAGGTGAGGTTTAGATTGGATATTAGGGAAAAAATCTTCACAGAAGGGCTTGTCAGGCACTGGAACAGACTGCCCAGGGAAGTAGTGGAGTCACCATGCCTGGAGGTGTTTACAAGACGTGTAGCTGTGGTGCTTAGGGACATGATTTAGGGGTGGACTTGGCAGTGTGCTAGGTTAGCAGCTGGATGAAAGATTAAGACTCTTTTCCAACTAAAATGATTCTATGATTCTATGTTTATAAAGCATTCCCTGCCTGCACCTTTCTGGAGTTCCTGTGAGTTCAAGGAGTGTGATCTTCAAATCTGAGAGAAAAAAAGACTGCTATGAAGTGTTAAAATGCTGATAGCATTCTGGCACTTAAATTCAAAATCCCAACTGTGTCACAAGACAGATTCCATTTATTTTAATTGTCTCTACATCAGTGCCTTTTAGTGCTTGAGGAGTACTGTCCACCATCAGAGACATGCCAAAAGTGCTCGTCAGAACAAATTTGCAATAATATTCTCTGTAGCTATAATACATACATATATATATATATATATATTTATAACCAGCATGTCTTCCTCAAATATTCCTGGCCTTATATGGTATGAACTTTTCACTTTTATTCAGGAATTTCCTTTTCAATTTCTCATTTTCTTAAGGCATCCATTAAAAATTCCGGAGTATGATCCAGTCTCACACATTTATATCTGGTAAACAGATGGTTCTGTGAGCTTCATGCAATGGAAGCATATCATCACATTTATAGAGTTCTAGTGATAACTCAGATAGTTACTCCAAAACATCATATGTTACACCAATATTTTGCATCGGCTGAGTAATGTGGGCTGTTCTGCCAAGGCTCCTCAGTGTGCTTTTTCACAGCTGTGATGCTGTCAGCCCCAAGACAATGCTTTTGGTGAGGATCCCAGCACTCCCACAGACGCTCAGCTGTCCCAGGGCTGGATATCAGCCAAAAGGATCCTGAAACATTTTCTGTGGGCTACATTCTAATGTCTATTTTTGTGCGTTCATATAGCTCTTTCTAATGGGAGAATGGTTTGCAATGTAGCTGCTGGGCTGGCATACAGTTTGCTCTGGAAGCACACTGTAGAACTACCATTGCATTATATTCTTTGACAACTATGAGTTTACACATGGATTGTATGCTGAAACATCATTAAACTATGTGCTATTTAACTATACCCAAGCCATGATGGCTTATAATATCCTCCTTGTTGACCACTGTGGTGACACAGCCATGATCTTGTTTGACTGAACAGCACAGTGTTCTGGGAAGACAGCCCCTGGTGTGGAGATATACCCCTTTGTTCTGCTCCACGTGGTTTCTCTGGCAGTATACCACAGGGTGGCCACCATGAAGTATGGGGACTGGGGGCAGGGCTTGGCAATGGAAGCCCTTGCTTCTTCTCTGCGTATTGATTATGAAGGAACTGAGTGAGCACCTCAGCAGACCATTTATCTGCTCAGTGGTGGGTGCAGCAGGCTACAGATGCCATCCTGGGGTCACCAACAAAACCGAATACTGCATAGGAAAGCAGAAAGCCCCACCCACACCTGCATCAGCAATAGGCTTGCACACACAAAGCTCCTCTCCCGTTGCCACTGCTAATGACTCTAGCAAGCCAGTTTTGCAGTGGCTGATCACTTGTGGAGGTTTTTATATGGGCATTTATGATTTTGTGACCAAGCTGCTTCTGTATCACCTAATGAGATATAGCGATGCAAAAGAGTTTATTAGTTGCATTGCATTTCAAACAATTCAGAAGAAGTCTTTATTGAAAAATGGGCTTTATCAGATAGCTTTAGCAGGTTATGTATTAATGTTTTACTTAATAATAATAACAGAAAAAATAAGATGACCACACAAAATTGAATCACATGCCCCAAATCACAGCTTCCTTCTTTGGTGAAGAGGTAATTATGCAAACCTCCTTTCACACCCTTCAGGCAGAGATGTTAACATCATGGAGGAATATTAGGCTATTTATAGGTGGTACTTCAATGAAATTTTGCAACTGAGTGGTTTCAGAATAATTTTATTTTTCATTCAATAATAGAAAATAAATGTTAAAAGATAGACAGCACATTGTTTCTTGAACAGCAAGCCCCTGGTGAACTGAGCTTGTAATAATTAGGTAGATAAGCAGTAAAGCATGCAGATTGTGTAAATTATTTGAATAAAAATCAGGACCTCTGCTGGAAAAGGGCTAGAGGTCTGCAAATGATACAGATTAAGAATGACCAGTGTAGACAGTTCATGTTCTCTAATCCATCTTCTGAGGGGTGGGGTTGCACACTGCATGCTGCTGGAGGGCCCTCCAATTAACCATGAAGGGTGCATCTTCTCCAGATGCAGTCATTAGAGCTGATCACAAAATAAATTAATCTGTGACATTCCTCCCCTGCAATGCCCATGTCAGGACTCTTCCCAGGGCAAGGAGGTCCATTTCAGTTCTCTGAGGATTCTCTGGGAAATGCTTTAGGGCCTTCAGTTGGAGATTGTTCCAGCATTTGCTGGAACAGATCCCTCTCTTGCTCCTTTTTCTTCTTTGAACTACATGTTGGACATTCCATCTATGTGAACTGTGTTGCGTGAAAGGAATCTCGCTGCGGGCGCAAGCTCGGTTCATGAACAGAGTCAGTCGAGCTAGTGCTGGTTCGGATTAGTATCAGAGAACTAAGTTCGATCCACCTGGCTCGGGACCTGCTGGAACCACACCCTGTCTCAATTGGGCATGCGCATTTTGACCAGTCCCAGCTGGCCCAGGCGGGGCGTGCACCTGCCACCTACATTTCCCCCTTTTTTTTTTTTTCTTTTTTTTTTTTTTTTAGGTCTTTATCGGGGAAAAGATGACAAATACGCAAAAATCTTAGTTGCGAGGTGCCTCGTCATTCAGGGCCGGTGGTGCTGGTCTGGTCGGGGCAGGGCGTGTCCATTTGCTGGGCACCCAGAGAGGCCCAGAGTCTGCGGATACACAGCTGTATCCTCTCCCGGTGAACAGCAATGGCCTTGGCCCCATCCATTGACCTGTTGTTGGTTCCTTGTAATAAATTTGGACTTCAGGCATGCTGATAACTTTCTGCGATGAGTAGTGTAGAAGGACGGGTGGCTCTTGGGAGTCGCGGCTTAGGCTCAGAAAATTTAGAGTGAAGAGCGCTTTACTAAGCCGCGTCTGTGGGTCCATATTTTCGCTGTCCTTTTGTTTCTGTAGATATGTCTTCAGGGTGCGATTGGCTCTTTCTACAATCGCTTGCCCTGTAGACGAATGGGGGATTCCTGTAATATGTTTCACTCCCCAGGTAGCAAAAAATTGCTTAAGCTTTGCGCCTGTGTAGGCCGGCGCGTTGTCTGTTTTTATTACCTGAGGGATCCCCATGACAGCGAAACAGTTAGTCAGATGACGGACCACGTGTAGCGCCTTCTCCCCCGTCTGAGCTGTTGCCCAGAGCATGCCTGAGAAGGTGTCAATTGTAACATGGACATATTTCAGTCTTCCGAATTCCGGGACGTGTGTTACGTCCATCTGCCAAATTTCTCCGGCTTGAAGCCCGCGTGGATTCACCAGATGTTGCGTGAAAGGAATCTCGCTGCGGGCGCGAGCTCGGTTCATGAACAGAGTCAGTCGAGCTAGTGCTGGTTCGGATTAGTATCAGAGAACTAAGTTTGATCCGCCTGGCTCGGGATCTGCTGGAACCACACCCTGCCTCAATCGGGCATGCGCATTTTGACCAGTCCCAGCTGGCCCAGGCGGGGCGTGCACCTGCTGCCTACAGAACTGCTTGCTGCTTCTGGGGAGCCACAGTATCAAAAAGCTAAAGTTGATTTCAAAAGGAAGAGGAAAGGTTTTTTTAATTATACTTTCTTAATATCAGTCCTCATGCTAAACGCAACAAAACTGCTCCCTTAACACTACCCCATCTTCACTTCATGCTCTGGACTCCAGACAAGACAGTAAAGTGTAATCCAAATTGCTTTTGCTTGCTGTAGGTCTTCATGTCACAAAGATAATATGCTTTGGAATATGTCAAGACAGGGAACAATAAGTTGGAGAGGGGAGGGAGAACTGTGGTGGCTCATGTAAATAAAGGACACTGATCAGCAGGTTAGCAATTTCATTGTACTCCTGGTTCTCTTGTATACAGGAGGATATTAAAGCCTCAGGATTGGAAAGAAGAGCCTTGTAAGGGTCTTGTGCAAGAGAGAGGACTTAGTCACAATGGTGGCTCAGTGGTTTCAGTATTCCTGTCTGTGTTGGGCTATTGTGCAATTTTCAGCCCTGCTGGATTGTGCAGTGTTGGCTGCTCTTGTAAATCTCCTGATGGAATTCCAATGCATACAGAAGATCAAAGGACCTTGTACAGGGTTTGATGCTGGATTTTTGGCTGTCTCCAGTTCCTGAGCTGCAGCCTTGGGTGCTTTGCAAATAGATAACCACCACATTATATTCAGAGCCTCTGTCTGTGATACTTGCAAATAGGGGGTCTAGCTTGTCCCTGGATAATTTACTTGGAGCTCTCTAACTTTTCCTTGGTAGAGCAACCTGCACAGTGTATTTGTTACTCCTTCTTTGTCTTGAAAATATTCTCTAAAGTATCCTGTATTCTGGGGTGTCTTCTGAGAAACACCATAAAGGTCTGTGTAGTGCCAGCAAAACCTTAAAATACCCTCATCTTTACAATACCAAACAGTAGCAAATCACACATAATATTCCACTGTGGGCTTGTTATAGGCCCCCAGAAGTAGCACCATTTGAAGTCCTGACCCCAAATTCTCTAGCTCCTAATCTAAACCTAGCCTGGGAAACTTAGCATGCCTCTGCCTTAACCACAGCTTGCTAGCACTTCTATACCATGGAGCTGCATGGTGTAAGATGGCAATAACCATAGGCTATCTTTGAGCCCATGAGCTGCCAAGAGCTGTAGGAAGCAGAGGTATGGAGGATGTGGTTCTAAGCATAGAAATGCTGTAAGACCATTAAGATCTGCTTTCTTACGCTAAGTCATTCCTGACAGTAACTTTTTTATTAACCTTGCAGGATGCTCTGCTAGTTTCATTTTTCCTCTGAAAATTGATTTCAAACTCTAAGACATCAGGAAACAATTCAACCTTGCTCCTCAGCACCCTTGCAGGACTGCAGTCTATCATTTTATATTCCTGCTTGTGGTCACTAGCCAGACACTGCAATTTTGCTGTTTGAAATTCTGTTAAAGCAGCAGCTAGTTCTGATTTCTTCAAACTGAATATATGCACGTTTGTAGCAGCCTGCTTCTTGCCTCTCTGTTAGATTCTATACTCTCCTATACAGCCATTCGTATGATGTATGTTGTCTGAAGACTCAAAGCTACATAAAATCATAGAATCATTAATGCTGGAGAAAGGACCTCTAAGATCATCAAGACCAACCGTCAACCCAACATCACTAGCCAACTAAACCAAATCCTCAAGTCCTACTTCCATATGTTTTTTGAACACCTCCAGGGACTATGAACACCTCCCTGGGCATTTTGTTCCAATGCCTGACCAGTCTTTCTGTGGAGAAATTTTTCCTAATATCCAATCTGAACCTCCCCTGGTGCAACTTTGCAACTTGAGTCCATTTCCTCTCTTTCTATCAACAGTTACATGGAAGAAGAGGCCAACACCCACTTTACTACAACCTCCTTTCATGTTGTGGTGGAGTCCAATAAGGTCTCACTTCAGCCTCCTCTTCTCTAGACTAAACAATCCCGATTACCTCAACTGCTCCTTGTAAGACTTGTGCTCCAGACCCTTCACCAAGCATCCCATGTTCCAATCCAACAGGTAGAGCTTTGCTGTTTTCTTAAAATCACAAGTGACCTGCATGCATTACCCTTAAAATCACTCATGCATCTCCACTGTGTAAGTTATAGGGAAATTGATGTTCGCTGGTAATGATATTCCTACCATCGTGTCAGCCAGCCTTGCCTGCAACAGTGGCGTATTTTTCATTCTCAGGATGGAAGAAATAGTGTACCAGTACAGAGGAACACCTAATTTCACCTTAGTAACTAAAAGGTGGTTGAATAACTATCCCTGGAAGTGTTTAAAAATGTATAGATGTGGTGCTTGGGAACATGGTTTAACCCTTGGACTGGGTAGCGTTAGGTTAATCGCTGGAATTGATGATCTTGAAGGTCTTTTCCAACCAGAATGATTGTGTGATTCCATGATCTCAAAAGGGGATATTTCAATCTCTTCTGCAAAAATTATCATTAAACTCTGATTAACAGTTGATGAAGTAATATGATGAGTGTGCAGAGTTAAGGGAACAAAAAATATTTCTGCAATTATCTTTTGCCAGGTGATTAATACAATGGAAGAGGGTTAATTAGGAAGTCGAACAAGTCATCACAGAAATAGTTATCATAAAAACATTATTTTTGAGAGTTGTTGATCTCAGAATAATATTGTGTAGACAATTTTGACAGAAGAAATTAAGACAAGTAGGAAAAGTTACTGCTAGAGGTGAGCAACGTGTAATTCTCTTAAAAACAGTACTATTGACTGACTGACATCGTGTTCCAGAGTATCCACATAGGTCATTCCCTGAATAGTGTTAAGAATCATTTTCCCATCCCAATGTTTTGTTTGAACAACAACTCTACCAGTCATCTGATTTGTCAGACAACTGGATGAGCAGCACATCCTTCTTCGATAGGTCCAAATAGATCTGAAGGTACGAGTGTGCAGGACAAGTTACAGCGTCACTTACAGAATACCAGATGAAAATGACCAGCCACCTAGAAATAAAAAACAGACGTTGAAAGACAGATTTTTAATTTTTTTTTTAGTTCTCTATGATTTGTGAATACCTGAAATGTGCTCTCTAATTTACTGTCCTAGCCTAGGGCTAGACATAGCCCCAAAATAAACAAGGCACTATACTTACTCTTGCATCATTTGACTGCATGACATCAGCATTAATTTGGTGGTGCTGGCTTACAAGGAGTGATGATGGCTCTGTGTTTCCAATCATATATTCTCCTAAAAAGTGCTTTACTGTTTGGATTTTAATTTAATTAACATGTTGGAGGAAGGAAGCCTTTGTTACTAAGCTATACAGCACTGAGTATATCTTTCCCCTCAAATCAGCTCCTCCTGGATCCATTTTAACTAACAACATGGTAAGTATTGATACATATCCTTACAGGATGCCAAAATATGTTAATGCAAAACCAGTGAAGATCCAAAATTGATAATCCAGACAATATGAGGTGAAAGGAAAGTAAGGCAATATGATTTAGAGGTCAAATCTTCTCAGGGTGCCTTTCACCATCATAAAGACAGAAAGGGAGAGAGAAAGGACAACTCAGTCTAAAATCACTTCTTGAATGGCAGATAATCTTAAAAATAGAGAGCAGAAACCTAGCCATTTAAGGCTTGTGAAATTTTCTTCTGTCCCTAGACTCATAACCCATGTAGTTTTCTGCTTGCTTAGGAATCAGCAATTAGGTAAATCGGACCAGATTCACAAGAAAACTTGAGGCTCATTTGGGGATTTTTTAATCTGTGACCCCAAATACAAAAGTTTACATTTTTATCATTCAGTTACTCAAATCAGGATTACCTAAGATACAGAAACTTACACAGGATTTTGTAGAAGTCCTTTCAAAAGACTTTTGTTTTTACACTATCAGGTAGTTCAGGCTGTAAACTTCAGAATTCCCCGCTAGCTTTGTTTTTGTTTTGTTTATGTCAAGAGGTGCGCCCTACAGCTTACTATCAATGTTATAGTTTTGCTTTTCCATTAATAATTCATTTGTCTATTTTTATCCTTCCATTCTCTGTAGCAATGTCTGGGAGTAAATTAACTGGGAGAGGGTGGACCAAAAAAAGATCAACTTTATTTCTTCCTAATACATACTTTATTATTTTTATGGTGTTTCACCTACATTGCCAGTTAGGGCTCAGTTCTACACATGAATTCAGTAGTATTGACTACTGTGGTATTTTATCCTTTGAACCCTGTTTTCCTTGCATTCTGAGTAAACAAGGCCTATTCTTTCATTACAAGAAGTTTCTTTTTGGCTGTGCAAGTTTCCAGCAGTGCTTGATGCTCAGTGCACCAGATGTGTGCAGTAAATATATGTAAGGTACATCATTACTTGTATGGTCCAAAACACCTTAAACTTAAAGTCTTTGTGAAATACATTTCACTGTAGGAAGGGAAGAACACAGTGTTCAGTGGAGAGGCAGAATTTGCTAGGAAAGCAAGTAGTAAGAAAAATACTAAGAAAATACTAACAAGAAAAAAGAGGAAAGAAATGTAAAAGACTAATTTAATGGTATGTGGATAAAAACTACATAATGAAAAACAAAACCCTGCAGTTCTCAGAGACAGGCATGGAAACCACAAGAACATTCATAGAAAAAGTTCAGTAATTACAGATCAAGAAAAAATATACATAATTTTATCATTATAAGCAAGTGATATATTTGTAGGGAGAAGCCATGTGTGTTCCCCTCTTTCCAATAAACAGTTTTGCCCCTCTTCAAATACCCTGCAACTTCTCAGCCACAGAAGTACCGTATCTACCATACATTCTTTTCCTGAGGTTTGTATTATTTCTTAAAAATCCTATATGAAACACTTGGGCCTGACCAGTAGCTTCTAGACTTTTGTATAATTTCTGTCATTAATATGAAGGGATAGGAAGGAATGGGCTCAAAACGCAGGTGAGCAATCCCATACAAGTTATCCCAGGCCTCCTTTTGGTAGACAGCTGTATGGCTTGTTTTCAGATCTGGATTCTGATTTTTATTGTGTTTGGTTTTGTTTGCCCCATTGGAGGCCTGGCCTGTAGTACCTCCAGCTTCATCTGAAGTCTGTGGGACATGGAGTTTTTACCATGTGCAAATCAAGCTCAAGATGCTCCCAGAACAACCGGAAATTACATACCCCTAATTAGAAGCTGTGTTTGAAAGTCAGGTATTTATTTACTTTGTGGTAATTCGGAATACCTAATTTAGGTGCCTATGGACTTAATTGACTCTGTGAGGAGCCTAAGGCTTCTATATGCCAAGACAGAACCCTAAAGGCTGGCATTGCAAATATGCAATGTCCTGTAAATGGGGTACCTTCCCATCACACAAGGCCACTGTGAGGTTGAACCCCTGCATGCTTTTGAAGTCCTCAGACACTACTGGGTGTCCATCAAAGACAATATATTGAAAAAGTAGAACAGGGCTCTGATGAGCCTTCAGTTATGCCAACTGCAAGCACAGAACAGTATGTTTCCCCCTCAAAAAACTAATCCCTTGAGTAGATCCCCATTTAACTATAACCAGAAATCACACCAGCATCAATGGTGTGTATCCCTGTCTTTATGGCAGGGATAAGGAATGATAGTAGAAAGCCAAGCAGAATGTTAATATATTAATATTGGGGGCCTGATGCTCATCCTTTCATACTTGTTTGAAACAAGAGCATCTCTCCTGAAACTGATGGATTTGCCTCTGACGTTTCTTCAGTGGAAATGAAAAACACCTTCTGACTGACAGGCTCCTCAGCTTCAGTTGCCAGTATGTTAAACAGCAATAGATGTTGACAGCAGGAAAGAACTTGAGTTTGGTCTTGATGACTTATTATATGTTCTAGTGAGCTTGCTGTCACTTTGGGATATTGTCCAAGCCTAATAATAATTATGATACTGTCACAGGAAGATTGGCTTTTACCCTTATGGGAGCCCAGTGCCTCAGAAGGGAGACGACAGAGGAGGCAAAGATGCTTCATGGCCTTTCCTCATCCATGATGTGCACAGGCATTCAAGGAGAACTCACTCTGTCTTCTGCAATGCAAACATGCTTTGGATGAGGGTCAAAGAAAGAATAATGGCACCACCAGCAGCCATAACTCTGCCACATCCCTTCCTGATGTGGGATTTACAAAGCTTATCATGAATTGTGGCATAATTTCAAAGGACTGAATACTTTATTGCTATGGCCTGGGGTTAGGGGAATAAACTTTCTGGAGCAGAGGAAGACTTTACCTTATGCTATTCATTGTAGCTGTGAACACAGAGCAGAATTTGACCTACCAGGCTCTGCCACTGGAGAGAAGATTGAAAATGAATTTGACATTATGCAAAGCACACTGTGGAACACTGTGGAGGGGAAAGGCTGGGTCAATGTCAGCAGTAACACATATTCCTATAAAAGCAGCACCAGGACAGAAAAGCCAGGAACTGATTTCCAAAGCTCCCTGTGAAACTCCAAAACAAGACTACAGAGATCTATGCTTAAAAAAATTAACAAATAAAATGAAAAGTTAAAATGGAAAATTTTTAATTCTCTGGAGCTTGTGGTCTGAGATGAACAACTCATCAGCTCTTTTGGAAGTCCCAACCTTCATTTTTTAAAATAACTTCTTAGCAGATGGTTATTACTCTTTCTAAGTCAGACCTCATTAGGCAGAGCAGCTAAATACCAAACTTTCCTCTTCTTAAAATCAAGGTTTGTGTGCTTCAAAGTAGGCACAATTGTCCTGAGGCAACAAATGGGAAACTGCTGCAGAAATTGTCCAATTCTGGGAGACCACCCTTGCCAGCAGGACCTGCTCAAGAGGCCCAGCCTCATCACAGCATTTGTGTTTCTTTTTTTCCCCCAGTCCCTTCTTTCCCTGAGCTCTGGAGACTGCTGTATCATCTTGGATGGTAGAACTCATTATATACCTTTTTTCACTTTCTAATGAAGACTTTGTAAACTTGTGTAATCTTTGCATCCTAGGTAGGCCAGCATAGTTGTGGTTTGTAAATGAAAGAAGGCTGGAAACTTTGGTTATTTGCTGTTTTGATTGTGCCATACCTTATAATGTAGCAGAGAAGCTCAAAGAGTGATTTCTGGTTTGCTGTGGAAGATATTAAAGACCAAATTTTATCCCATACCCTTTATTCACTTTTCTGGTCTTTTCTTTCCACAGCAGTCACAACTGCCCTCAGTCCACCTAAAAAAACCACCCCCATCCAGTCAGGAAACAGACTGACATCCTGGAAGTGGCCATAAGCCACTGTCAGTTTTAATGCTTTTAAACAACATCCTTTTTGTTGGCACTGAAGCTGGAGATGATGTGGAGCTGATCATCACAGACTGAGGGCAGAGTACAAACCTGTGTGTGCAACTGCAGGACTTACCCCTCAGTCAATGGGAATACAAAGCCCACTCCTAGGCCATTATTCATTCAGAGTCCGGCCTTTTGATCAGTCAATTAGGACCCATTTTTGGATAATGATAAGTACACCTAAACTCCAAGTAGCTTCAAGGGGCGCTAAGATCAAGCTTTCCAAGCACTGAGAAAGAGTGAATAAGAAGAGAACCCACCCCTCACTGGGTCTCTTTGCTTGATTCATTCCCTGTTCAGAAGCAAGCTTGCTACACTGCCTCAGAGCAGACTATTTTCTTGTCTTACACAGTAAGACTGATGCAGAGGATGATTTCTGCTGCAGCTTTCAGCCTGAGCAGCTTCTTCTTGGAACTGCTTCTGAAATTAACTCACAGCTTCAAGACTACACCTGCATGGGAGATGCCTGTGGCAGTCAGTAGGGAATGTGGCTAATTAAACAGGAACAGATTTTCACAGATTACTTCAGCCAAGAAGCAAAAGCTAATAATTATATGGAACAAGATGATTACCTGGAACAAGATTATAAAACTGGTAATGTTCCTGTTTATAATATGACTGTGAAGCTCCTCTGTTAAAGCTGGCCTGCAATGCATTACAGCTTACTTTCTAATAATACAAGAAATAATGCTGCTGGTATTCTGTCAGGATCATGCTTTTCTCCCAAATAAAATTCTACCTGGAAGTGATCTGTCCAGGTAACTCTCATAGTTCTCTGTGCTTTATCCTCACCCGGGAAGAAGGAAGGCTTAGGAAGGGAGTACTCTGGTTTTGCCTCACTTATCAAATATATCTGGGAACTTTAGTAGATGTTGAAGGATTGATGCCTTCTTTACAAAAGGAAAAACATCTCACATTTCTTTGAGGCAGCAAGTTGCAGTCAGCAGGGTAAATCTGTTATCCTGTGTCTCTTGTATGACAAAAAATGTGTTGATCCAATGGCCACAGCAAACCCTCTCTCCTGGATTTTGTTTTTAAAGGAGGATTTTGCCACTGTGTGCAGAGAGCCAAAAGCTACCAGAGTTCTTTTGTTCACCACCAGTCGGGCGGGTGACCACAGGATGTGCCCAGTTCATGCATCCATCCATTACACAAACAAATACAGGAGTAAAGCTATTGATATTTCCTCTATCATTGCTGAGCTAATTCCTCTGACCTCTCTGTGCCAGAGTCCCCAGTTCTGTGCAGGCTTTGCTCTGCTGTCCACCCAACCTCTATGCCTTTTTATCTATATATATATATATATACATTTTTGCTACCTTTCTGTATTTCTTTCACATGGCATTCTGGAGAATAAAATAGCAGCCTATAAGAGCTGCCGAAGTGTTGTGCCATGAGTACAGTTCAGTACAAGTACTGCCTAAACTCAGTCACAGTACTCTCTGTACTTTACCCATGGCCCTGCAGAATATTAAATTACCACTTGTTTTAAAACCAACTCTTCCTCCTCCCTTACCATCTCCCACATCTTCCCTGAAGCCATTTATAATGACCTCTGTGGATGGGCTTCAAAAATTTGAAAGCATCTTGGTCTGCCAGCCTAAGTGGTGTCAATGTTTTAGCTACACACCCATGCAAAACCTCTCCTGAGTGAGCATCAGCATCACTGGAATTTCAATGGACTTCTCAAGTCTTTGGAAATTTTTAATTTTTTCAATGGCCATGAGGCAGCTCACTTTTTGAGAGCAAGATGTGACTTGAAAAGTCTTGTTGGATCAGGACTTACACTTTACCTGAGACAGTATCTCAAGATTGGGACCTGCACTTCTATATAGCCTTAAACATACCTATGTAAAATCTCCTGCAGGCAGGGATCCTGGAACCTCTGCATTTATTAGGCCTGAGAAGCCTATTTAAAGTCAAAAAACTTTGACAAATAAAGACTCTGTTTCAGTTGCTGCTTGCTTTTAACCATTTGTGCAAAACCTCAAGACACTTGGCAGGATTAATCCGTTAATAATGCTATATTAATTAATATCACAAAATTGCTTTGAAGGAGGGAAGAACTAATTAACTACAAAGCATTAATACTCCAACCAAGAGAGAACCCGAGGGAAAAAGCCTACAGTGTAATTAAGAGAGAATATAGTTTTCTTCATGACCTACTCTCCCCATCGTCACAATCACCACTGACTTCAGCTTTGGCTTTCTGAAAGGTTTTCTGCTGTCTGTCAATGTATGCCACACATAAAGTTACCCACAGGTAATTTTTATTATTTTTCTTTCTTTCTCGACCTTTTTCCTGGCAAGAACTTAAATGCAAGCTACAAACTTTTGTCTTCCCTTTTCTACTGTGAAATACTGAAGCAGCTTCTTTCCTACAGAGGAACAGCCGTGGTGGTTAAGATCCACCCTCCAGCCATCAGTAGCACAGGCACAGCAGGAGGATGAGGCGTGTTGCAGCAACACCTTCCATGCTATTCTTTCCTTTCCTACTGTACATCCCACATTTTTTCCTGTGAATGTGAGATGACTCACTGGTTTATTACAGCCTTTTTTTTTTTTTTAATCTAGTTGGCAGTCAATCTGCTTCAAACCACACTGCATTTTATTCCTTTTCTGTTCTCTAGTAACAATCCTCAAGAAACAAACAAATGACAAATTATAGTCAATTAAGGGGAAAAAAAACCAAAATACAAATATACTCTTGATTCTAAAAAATTCCAGCTGTCCTGAGACAGAGTTTCAGGTGAAAGCTGACTGCTCTGCTTTTTATGTTTGGACTTCAGCCACCTCCACAGCAAAACATTTGTGAAGGTGCCCCCGAGTGAGGAGATGGGAAAGGCACAAGTAGAATTGTCAAAATTTACATCACCTAAAATAAGAATAGCTATCTTCTCCCTGTAAAAATATCTCCATGACAGAGACTGGGCTGAGTTGACCAATGGCATCCCAGAAACAAATGTTTATTTATATAAATATGTATATGTAATAAATATATATAAACCAGAATGTACAAACATGCAATAACAGTTTCAGTGAACTAGCCATCAAAACCTAAAACCTTTGTCCAGATTAAAATGCTTTAACTATATCAATATAATTGAAAGATTAGAACAAACAAAACAATTCAAACACCCTGTAATACTGAAGCATTTCTGCAACATATAGCTTATTTCCTGGGAAGAGGTATTGTCATGCATCTGCAGCCTAATTATTCAGTTTAAGAAAAAAAACCCGTAATAATAAATTTAAGTTATTTTTTTAAAAGCCTTGGGCTCCAACCTGCACAGTCTTCACAAGTTACTACGCTCAGTGGAAAGCAGTGAGTACAGCCCATCCACCTGAGTCAGGATGTTCAGTTCTTAGTCCAACATGGCAAATACAGCTGTGTGGTATCCCCAGGAGAGTGCTATGTCACTAAAGGGCCTGCCCTTCAGAGGAGAGGTTAAATCAAGCTCCCTAATCTCCAGATGAATAATCTCATTGTTTTCCTGGGAAAGCATGTCACTGAGCAAACGTAGTTGAGTCTTGCCCAGACACGTCTTTTGTAGCTGGGAGTTGACACTCTGTGGATGAGGGTGTGGAATGGCCCTTCTTGATGAAGTCTCTCTACATTAATCATTACATGGCTCATATATGACAAAAAGTGTTGATGGAATAGGTTTAGGCATACTTTGGGTTCGAACAAAACCCACGTCACACCAGCTCCACTGGCATTAGTTTTCATGTTGGTGATTGTCTGGTATGATGCAATGAAAAACTGCTAATAAAACTCTGATAGGCTGTCAGCTTCCATGAATTTTATCTGCAGGCAGGAGGGTGTCACAAAAACAGAGCAGCTCCCCAGGTTTCGTCACAGACACTGTCCTGGGACAGGAGGAGAGGAAGACTAAGATCTCATTGTGAGAGGTTACTTTTCTCACAAAAGGGGTTTTGACTTTGAGGGCTTTGCGTCTTTATTTTATTTACCCAGGGTTGAAAATCCTTTATCATCTTCTATTAGTCTGTTTAATGCACAGAGGCCAAATTCATCTGTTGGCTTTATAGAAACAGGCAACGCACTGTGATCCTCATTGCTGGGCTAAGACTTCACACAGAGAAAAATTCCTGCCACCACTTCTGAGAAGCTCTAATACCTTTATTATTTGTCTCATGCTCTAAAATCTGGCAGGAAGAAAGTAGTCAGCACAAAAAAGTCCCTTGTTTGAGTTCCGTAAATTTCTTTTCAGGTACTGCAACAATTGAAATGACTGAAAACTTACTATTTCCTCACTCCTGGCAGAAATGCTGAAAGAAAAAAGATTGGCAGCACATCAGAACTGTAGATGACTACAAATATTCTGAAGAGAGGGATGCCACAAACACAGCACTGGCAGTGCTTGGAAACTGTTGGATAAGATGGAGCATCAGGTTTGGGAAGAAAAGCAAGTCCAAGCTTCTTCACCTGATCTTGTTCTCTGCCTGAAAGACAGTAAGGATCCTCCAAGATTTTTCATCTCCTATCCTTGTCCCCACATTATTCTCTACCACATTCCACGGGTGGTCTGGAGCAGGGTTCTCCGATCATACCAGGCAGTCTGCAGGCTCTCCTGCCTGATACTAGGTCTGTATACCTTTTTAGAGAATCTTGCCTATTCTGTGAGTCAAAACCCCCCAAACCATCTCCAGTCCAGTCCCAATCTTCTCTCATTTTTTTACCCTGGGTTCACTGGCTGTTGCCTGAGGAGAGAGCATTGTAATCTGACACTTACCACTTGTCCTGGCTGTCAGCCCAATTGGCAGGTCATCCATAGCAGCCTCGGAGAGGGCAGGAATTGGTTTGGGACTGGTGCCAGGTTGCCTCAGTAAGGCCGGGAAGGTAGAAGTAGCTTTGTTTGTTGAGGTAACTGAATGTGGAGCTGTGGGTTCCCCCCCCACAAGGCTGGACTACTGTCTGTGCAAGATAAGAAGAATCCATGGCTACCTGGGACATTTACATCTCCTGTCTCAAGCTGCCTTGCTGCACAGTTCACAAGGTATCTGCTTTCTGATGGAAGGAAGGGAGTTCATGGAAATATCTTTGCAATGTAAATCCCCAGGGTGGCAAGTTCAAAACCCACACCTTTGACAAATCCTTTGGTGATATTTCCTTACAAGGCTATTGTTACCATGTACCATCACCAGCAAATGGAGTCCCTACAATGTGGAAATACGAAGTGGGTAGAAATCCATTCAAAGCAAAGCAAACCAGTGGGCAGCAGAGTTCTTCTGGACCTTTGGTGGTGGAAAAGAAGCAGAGCCCATACTCTACCATAAATAGTACAGCATTGCTCACTTTTTTCTTCAAAAGCCACCTCCTGGGCTTCTCCACCTTGTCAAGTTAAGTGCAGTTGCATACATAACATGGATGCCCGAAGCATGTTCATTTAAATGTTCAGACCCAGAAATATTTATGCAAAATCTTCTTGTGATATTCATACAGTTCTAAGGCTGCTGTTTTTCTGAAGAAAAACAAGCAAAAAATATATGTTGTAAGTAGAGTTCGATATAATTTGTAAAATGTGGGGTTTGAGCTTAAGGAAGCAAGCAACATCTTCTGCTTCTTCTTGTACATTTTTATAGTTTCTGCATGATTCCAATTTGAGCATATGGCCAAAAAAAATGCAGACTTTTGAGCCAAGGATAAAAGAAAACCCCAACTTATTGTCATAAAGCACGTTTTCCCTGCAGATACTCTGCACTGCTTCATCATTTGGCTCTTTATTTTTTATCAGCTTCCAAAAATGATAAAATGTATATTGTTACATTTTGGATGCACATTTTCAAGGCCTTATGACCATGAAGTCATGCTTGTGCATGTAATTCTTTCCATTAATGATGAGCCAGAGGTGATGAGTTTATTTCTGAATCCAGATGGGTATTTGGAGCTTGTTTTTTCACCTGAGCACATGACCAGGTGCATTTCCTGGCTAAACATATATCAGTATCTTAATTTTTTGAGTACTGAGAGAAAAATACAGTCAGCTTTGTGCTAGTCCTGAATCACATGACCAGTATTTCTTTCCATGCAGAGGACAAAATAAGGTGCAACTGCAATAAGTGAACATAAGAAGTGGAATACCCATAATCTTATGAAAATTTTAGTCTGTTACATGCCTGTCTAGGTTCAGCATCTTTTCACACTTCCTTATTTTTAGCTTGAGAAATAAAAAGAAAGTGTTGTCTAGACTGCATCCTTAGAGCTGATTAACTGTTCAGGGGGAAATACACAGCAGGCACAAATACAGGGATGAGGATGGGAGCCTTGTTATGTTATTTGTACACTGTGTCCTAAAGGATAATTCACTCTTTTGTGAATGCACATAGTCTGCATTGTGCTACAAGTTATACTGAAGTTTATATTTAGGTGTGTTGAGACAACCCAGGCTCTGCAGCAAGAGCATGCAGTTGGGGTTTGTCCTAGTATCAAGAGCTGCAGTTCCTGAAAGCAGGAAGATGAATGTGTGTGGTACTCTCTGTGTATGCTGTATACAAGTCAGCTAAGTTCCTTTTGCCCTCAGCTTCAAGATTTATTCCTTGTTGCAGAGTGCTAGTATCAGCTGTTCTCCAGATCTGGTTAAGGTCTAGCTAGGGACCCAGGATGGGTATGGGGGTTTTTACATACACTGCCAGCAGGCAACATGCTGGCCTTCCAGGGAAAATGCCAACACACATCTGTAAAAAGGGTGTAATAATCCTTTCTTGTCTCCAGTGTAGAAAGCTTAACTAGCAATTTTAAATTGTCTTGAAATCCTCAGAGGGATGATGCATATGCTAACACAGTGAGTAATTTGGCACAAATCTGTTAGCACACCTACAACTTTATTACCATGTGGATGTGCTAGGGCAAATAGAGCAGTGTGTGTCCCAAATGCTGCAGAGACAAATAGCTCTGGAATTGCCCAAAGGCCTCTAGCAGAAGACAGAGATGCACCTACTGCATGCAGCCTTTGTTACAGCATATACTGATGGATCAGCAGCCCACGACCTTTCAGCCCTATAGACAAAGACATCCACAACCACAGGCTTTCTGGCAGCACAGAGATACACCTACAGTCCAAAGCCTTTTGGGAACCCTTAGGGATATAGTCACAGCCACAACTTACTGGCAATGCACAAAAGATAGATCTATAGTGTACAGATTTTCTGGCAACACAGCTGCATACCCAGAGTCTGGTTTCCTACAGGCAGTGATACACTGATCGTACCACATCCCTTAAGGTAGAATGGTGATACAGAAACACCTCATGTTGCAAAGGCAGATGCCTTTAAAAAAAACTTTTTTTTTTTTTTTCCAAATACACAGGGCCTCTAATTGTTACCTAATTGCCAACAATGTCAAAAGCTAACTGTGCATGAAGTGAATGCTCAACATTAATAAAATACATCCAAACTGAATAGCCTGTACGTTCTGCTGAGCTGTACAAACCATGAGAGCTCTCTGCTCTTGTGGTTTATGTTTCCACCAAGAACCCATAATAATGAAAGCACTGACCTAGCAATCAGCATTTGAGTGCAGGCCCTGAGATTGCTCAGTTGGGTACAGTTTATTTCTCTGTAAGACAGCATGTAATGCAATTAATCCTGTTAGTGGTACACTGCATTTTAGAGGGTGGCCATGCCTCTGTATGGCCAAAACAGCTGCTGTACCAGTGTTTCAGAGTACTTGATGGTGGAAGCTGATGATTTGTGATACAGGGAAGACAAAAAGTAAGGGAGGAGTTATTTAAATATTTTACAGCAGATGCAGATTTGTTGTTACTTAGGACTGTAGCTAGAACAGAATACTCTGGGAGTTAGTCTAATCTCCACGAGGGTCTCTAGGTCTGTTTGGAAATGTCAGTGCTTACGCTATAGCTGATCTACCAGGGATCACTCAGACCTAGAACTTTTCTCACAGTGACTGTCCTCACATCACACTCAAGAACTATTGAAAATGGAGTCTTGATTTCCAGGTGTTTTGCTGGCTGCAGCTGACTGATGTGGTGTGCATGTAAAGGAGTTTTCTGTTACGTTGTGGCTTCTGCTCCCAGCTGGGATGGCAGCCAGGAAGGCTGAAGGCAAGTGGCTGCCAGAGTGCTGTTTGTTGTCTCTTTCAGTCCAGAGCAGCCACAGCTCCCCCAGCACCATATCCTTCCAGGATTCCAGGAAGGAGCAGAGACAACTCTGCCATTTCACTCCACCAAAGGAGGAGGAGAATGGAACTAGTGCCTTTTGTGCACAGGAGAAAATTATTAGCAGTCAGTATTAACAGCTTGCCAAATAATAAACCCAGTCAGTTAAATATTGTCTGTCATGCAGCGACAAAATTTGCTCATTACACTGTATGATGTGACTATGCAAGGGCTCTGGAGAAATCCAGGTTAGGATTTGGAGTTACTTGCTCAGGCTTGTCCCCAGCAGATGTAACTTAGGAGGAGTGATTCTGCCTTCTCTCTAGCTCATTGCTATAGCCCAGTGGTCGGGCAGCTGCATTGCACATGTTGGTGAGAGGACACTTTGAGTGGAGGACACCTTCAGGTGAGAGTCAGTGTGCAAGGAGTGGTAGCACTTGCAGTAGATGCAGATTTTCCTGCAGCTGATGCTCATTCATCTTCTTTTGTGGAATTAAAAGCAGGAAAAAGTCCCCATCCCTAGGCACTGAGGAGGTGGAAGGATGAAGCCCCCAGCATTGGAGACTGACAACTGTGAAGACCTGTGTGGTTTTAAGTGAAAGGTGTTGCTTCCCTGAAGAGCCTGCATAGGCATATACAGATGGATGTATAATAGATAATTAGATAATCCTTTTCTAAGTATATTTGACTGGTCTAGAAAATAGGACTTGGTACTACTGCTTTCATCACTGTAGCTTGTATGAGAGGTACTACAGAAAGATGAAAATGGAGGGGGATGAAACTACTAGAGTGTAGTGCTCCACTTACATCCCAACACCTTCGCCTGGGCCTTTATTGAGCTCTCTGTTTGCTGGTTTTGTGAGTGCACTGACACCATTTGTCTTGTGCTAGTGGAGCTGGTAAACTGTTCTGCTGTATGACAAAATGCTATCAATGGTGTTTACAAAAAAAAAATCTAGTCCATATCTTTATGGAGGGTTTGTAAGGAGTTATCAGCATAACTTGTATTTAATGGCAGTGAGAACCAAAATGTATTGCGTGAGACGAATCTCGCCGTGGGCGCGAGCTCGGTTCACGAACAGAGTCAATCGAGCTAGTGTTGGTTCGGGTTAGTATCAGAGAACTGATTTCGATCCGCCTGGCTCTGGAGCCTGCTCAGGAACCACCCTCTGCCGATCCCGGGCATGCGCACCTGGACCAGCCCCAACTGGGCACAGGTGGGGCGAGCACCGTCTGGGCCCATCACCCGGCAAGTCCTGGCACCTGCTGCCTACAAAATGTATAATGATAATTATAATAATGTTAATAATAATAACAATAGCAATAATAATAATTAATAATAATAAAATCTTGAGGCTGGTACCTTGGACAGGAAATTGAAAATGAAATATTTCCAGTTTGTTGAGTTATGCCTAAGTACAGTATGTCTTGTTAGGCTATGTCAGATTCCATTCGTACTTCAAAGTTTACTTTGATCTTTATTTACATTATCCTTTGCCACAGTATTCACAGAGTTTTCAATGACTGCTCCAAGTCATGTATTACACTCTGCTAAGCCATGCTGTAAGTCAGTACTGTGATGGTGCACATTATCTGGAACACTGATAATACCCCCAGCAGTGTGCAATATTACCCATATTCCTTTAATGTAAAAATGTCAGAATTCATACAACTTCAGTGATGCTTCTAGATAATTTGGGACAGATTATAACCAAAACTCCCTGAAAGTCTTTGGTTTTATAACCAAAACTCCCTGAAGTTCTTTGGAAGTTTCCTTATAGACCCAAACCTTGTACTCAATTTTTTTTTTCCCCAGATTGTGCTCCCTCAGCATGGTACATACTGGTATATAATATGCAAGTTCATAGGTTGTTTTGCCCAGGGAAGGCACACAAACACTTGCACTAGGAAAACCAACCAAGTAAGGATCCAAGCTGGGCACCAAGAATGGCAGCAGAAAATACTCTATATCCTTCCTGTATATGCCAGGGAAGAACAAAACATGTAGGGTTTTTTAGCTTTTTTGCTTAGGTGCAAGCAACCAACATGTTTGAGGGCAATAGAAAATCAAGCCCTAAACACAGAGCACCTTTTGCATCTCTTGACCCTTCCCTGCCTGTTGGCATGGGCCAGAGCAGGCAGGATGGTGGCTGGCTTGGTCATTCCCATGGAAATCTCAAGACAGTGTTTTTTTCATCCTTCTAAGCATCCCAAAGATGATGCAGAAAGTTTCAAAGTGCTAGCTTTTCATTATTTCATTGCTTATAATTAGGTCTATTTAGGAAGTATCATAATCATATCATTGTGAGGAGTGTCATTATAAATTAGGTAGCATGTTGCAATGCAAAATTCTAAATTTTTTCCCTCCAATTGATTTTGAATAGGAGAGACCAGTAAGATGATCAAAGCACTAGGCTGTGACTTTCATTTTCATTAAGGCCTTCTTGGACTTTCGTAGAGCAAGGGAATCCTAAACCAAGCAGGTGAGCTGGCAGTGGCAGACAGCGTGAGAGGACTATGAATGACTTTCAGTGTGGATTTTCTTCTGTAATTTACAATTGTCAAAAGGCTATAACTATATGACCCATATAGGATGTGGAATAGGAATATTCCACCACATTTTTCAGAAACCAGACAGGTGATACAGAAGAAGTTTCATAAACACCGAGCTTCTCGTTCGCATTACGAATCTGTTGCAACCAAAGTTATGTTCCCAACTTGAATGTGCTTAGGAAAACACAGAATTCTTTACATTAAAAATTTTAGTTTTATTTACCAAATTTCTATAATTGTTTAAAATAACAACAGGAAACCAAATAATATCTTCTGCCAGCCACGCTAAAAGAAGAAAGCAAACCTCACAACCTGCAGTACATCAATAGAATGCCTACGAAGATGTAGTGCTTTCCATAAGGTCATTTTAGGAGAAATTGTACTCTTACCAGTATCTGTTGTTGCAGTAAGTCTAATTGATACTGCATTAGCACAGCACATTTTATTTAAAACAAAAAAATCCCATTAATTGCTGCAAAATGGCAAAGTAGTACTTTGGCAAAATATTTGGATAGTTGTATTTAAAAATAGACCTGGAATTACTACTTTGAAAGCTTCTGATTTTTCAGTTGTTAAAAATGGATTGTTAAGCACTAAGTAATTCTCATTTGATATAATGCAGTGTATGTAAATTGTTAATGGAATGGACAAAACTGAAAATGCAGGAATTTCGATTGTGACACTAGACTCCCTTTGTTTTTCTATAATTCTCTTGAAGATTTGTGTCCTAATTTTTCTGTCTTCCAATATGCATTCTTACCTTAAAACACTGTAACATCACCACATACATTTTTACTCACATATACAAACAATTCTCATTTTACCTGAAGAAAATACACTCAATGTTTTCTGTGAATACTGACAAGTAGATTTTAATCTTTCCTCTTGAACATTGCTAGTACAGGCCTGGGAGCAATGCTGACTCTAAACAAAAGCCACAGCCCTTCTGCTTTCATAGAATGCCCAAGTGGATGGCATGCACCGTGGGGGAAAGATTCTATTAAAGCAAAGTTGTGTAAAACTGAAGATAAATGAGAGATGACTACCATACCCATTGAGACACTGGAACACATTGCCCAGGGAGGTTGTGGATGCCCCCTCCCTGGAAACATCCAAGGCCAGGTTGGATGAGGCTTTGAGCAACCTGGTCTACTGGGAGGTGTCCCTGCCCATGGAGGCATGGAGGAGGTTGGAACTAGATGATATTTAAGGTCCCTTCTGACCCAAACTGTAGAGAGAACCACAGGTCCTCAGGTGTCACCAATAATGAACTGGGACTTTAAGCCCAGGTGTGCCCACTAATTAGGGCCTGCCCCAGCCGGAAATGGGCGGGGCTGAAGGGCAAGATAAAAGGCATGCTCCCAGAAGCAGAATCAGTGAGAAGAGAGGAAGATGCCTGAGGAGAGGGACGGTGTTAGACCCCTGGAGAAGAACCGAGTCCCCGAGAGAAGGCTCACCGCAACATCTGGTGGAGAATGCGGGCAACAAGAGCGAGCCGTGAACGCTGAGGTAAAAAAGGAAGCTCTACACGACCACGTTGGTGCGGGAAGCTCTACAAAGCCTGGCTTAAATGCGGAAGGCGATATAAAGAGCTTTGAAATACGCAATCACGTCAGATGGAGCTACTACAGTGGTGCGGGACGCTCTATAAAGAGCTCCAAAAAACGCAACCACGAAAAAAGCTCCACAAGGCCAGGCTTAAATGCTGAAGGCGGCGTGTAGAAGCTCGGAATAGAAGCCCAGCACGGCGAGATACAACAGCCCGGTATGGCGAGCCAGCCAGGAGAGAATGAGGCTCGAAAGGCGCAGCAAGTTGGCGCGTGGAACTCAAACCCAAGGAATGCTGAAGCTGAAGCGGAGCTCTGAGTGCGCATCAAGTCAGTGCGGTCCTGAAACGGAGCCTCCCAGGGACACGCGATGCGGTCCTGAGACGGAGCCCCCAGAGACACGCGATAGTGCGGTCCTGAAACGGGGCCCTAGGGACACGCGATAAGACTCGTGCGCTGAATGCTCGGAGAAGCCTCTGCATGGCCAGGCATCCCGAGGTGGCGAGTACCAGCAAAAGCTGAGCTGGTGCTCATGAGACCTCATCTCCTGCTGATAACAAAGGCCAAAGCGGCACAAAAAAGCCGGTAAGAGCCTGAATTTTCCCTCCATAAAGGCAAAGAAAAAAAAATGAAAATAATGAAATGTTTAAAAATGTTTGTAAATTATTATGTGAAATGAAATATTTGTAAATTATTAAGAATGTAAGGCCGTAAATTATTGTGAAATGAAATCTTTAAAAAAGTAATGAAATATTTAAATGAATTGTAAATGAATGTATTGTAAATGAAATGAATTGTAAATGAATGTTTAAATGAATTGTAAATTATTTTTTTTTCAACAAACAATAAAAAGGGGGGAAACGTAGAGAGAACCACAGGTCCTCAGGTGTCACCAATAATGAACTGGGACCTTAAGCCTAGGTGTGCCCACTAATTAGGGCCTGCCCCAGCCAGAAATGGGCGGGGCTGAAGGGCAAGATAAAAGGCATGCTCCCAGAAGCAGAATCAGTGAGAAGAGAGGAAGATGCTTGAGGAGAGGGACGGTGATAGACCCCCCGGAGAAGAACCGAGTCCCCGAGAGAAGGCTCGCCGCAACACAAACCATTCTATGATATTATTCTATGATATATTCCATACGGGAGGTAAAAGGGGAGCTGGACATATTACTCTTGTTGCCACTGAAACCACTCATGTCTATCAGTAAGGAACAAAAATAAGTGGTAAGATGCAGCATATTAAAAGATTGTCTCCGGTGTTGTTCTGGGTTGACTGCTTAAAATCAGCAGAGCAGCTGGAAAAAAAAAGAGATTGTAGGAGGTGTTGTCTGATGTGTGAAAGGGGGCCACAAGTCCTGTGGAACACAGAGGCAAATTAAAGATAGAATGTGCTTCTCAGGCTCACAGGGGAATATATACACTTCTAGACTTCAGGATATTTGGATTCCCTTTATATGATGTTTTAAGAACTGTATAGGACAGAAAACTTGTTTTCCAGTCTGGGTTAAATGCAAGCCCATTTGGGCGTCCTCATGCAGTGAGCCGGCACAGATTCAGAGTAAACCAACTGGGGAGAAATTCAGTCAAGGAAAACAAAAAGCTAACAAAAAACAAAAAGCAACAAAGTGAAAAGTACCAAGGACCTGTGACAATGGAATGTCCAGCACCATCTTGTGGCATTATCATTAATTCAACCAGTTAGTCTTTCTACTGTGGAAATTTCATGTGTTTTTCTCCCCTGAAGAGAACTGATCAGAGATTTCTTGTTATAAACCAAAAGTATGGCTACAAATCTGCTGACAAAAAGAGCGAGCCTAGGACCAGCAGTATTGTTAAAGATAAGATGTGCTCCTCAAGTTCAGATGGGAACATAAATATTTCAACACTTGCATTACTACTTGAAAAGTACTTAAAAGCTAAAGTTAAAGAGTGTTTACAAAATGTTGTTAGGCAGGAACTAGATGAGGTGACAACATGTATACACAAAGCAGGATGCGGCAGAAGGCAAATATGCCTATAGCCAGTGTAAAATTTTGCAGTGCCTGTGTTGCAGGCTTCCTAACTAGGCTGTGTTCCAGGTCCTGCTTTCCCTCTCTGCTGCCAGCATCTAGGAGGAGGCTGGGAATCCATCACTCCTTATAGCTTGGGGAATAATTCTCTTTCTGATGGACTGGCCAACATTCCTTTCTCTGTAAGATGGGATCAACTTTGTGCCAGCTATTACTGAGGCAGAGCTGCTGCCACATTTGCTTACATAGCTGATGTATTACCAGTATCTAAGTCATAGTTCGTAGAGAACTATGAAAGATGTTCTGCATAAATGTGTATATAAAACCACATTATGGTTTTATAAAACCTCTCACTTAAGTTTATAAAATACTTCCATATAGCCTCACAGCTTCACCCCAGAGTTAAGCTGGGCCAAAGAAAGGAAAGAATCATTTATGGGAAGTTTTCAATATTCTGGACTCATGCCTCTTCAATTTACTATGTTCAAACAACAAAACCACCCAGCTGAATTGCCTTGCTTTCTCTACACCTGTGTGTGAATTAATTTCCAGAGTGAGGTGCGTGATTCACAGAAGCGGAGACTAGAACACATTTTTATCCAATTCAGAGGAAACTCTGGAAGCTCACTCTGTCATCACTTGAAAGCTGAATTTTCTCTGCTTCTTCTATCTCAGTGCTCCTCAGACTAGATTTTAAAGTCTGTACGTATGAATAAGACTTCAGTTCACTCAGTCTTTGTCTTCTGCTAAGATTACTTAAGCATTCCAACTTTAAGCAGCACTGAGCAAGGGTGTTGCTTGTTTATTTTTAATACGGTTTGTTGCAGCAGAACTTATATTATCATTACCAGATAGATTTCAGAGATCACTGGATTCTTTGGCCTCCACCCACAGCTAATGTGAACTGGTAAAACTTCATAGATATGGTATCTCCTGAGGATCTGGCTACATTTCTTAGTAGTGTTCGTAGCTATGCTGCAGATGTTGCTAATGTGCAACACACATGTAGAAGCATCTACACAGTTTTTAAAGACTTTAGGTGCTGAAATTAATCCACATCACTTTTATGGACCCTTAGCGGACCAAAAAAAAAAAAAAAAGCAAATTGTAAGGCAGAAGGATGTAGTGTATTCTTCAAGTGAGTAATTATTAGTTAATCACAAAGTCATGCCCTGAATTAAAACTATGAAAATAATGTCCTTATAACAAACATTTCTTCAGTTTATCTCCAAGGATGCTGTGGGAGATGGTGTCAAATGTCTTACTGAAATCAAGATAAACTATGTCTACTGATCTGCCACCATCCATCCCCCTGGCTGTATCTTCATAGAAGGCTATCACGTTGGTCAGACATTACTTCCCCTTAGTAAAGCCATGGTGACTGCTCCTGATAAGCCTCCTTTCCTTGATGTGCCTCAAGTCAGCACCAAGAATTAGTTGTTCCATTACCTTTCCAGGGATGGAGGTGATGCTGACCAGTCCGTAGTTACCTGGGTCCTTTTTCTTGCCTTTCTTTTCTTGCCTGGAGTGACATTTGCTTTCCTCCAGTCCTCAGGCACCTCTCCTGTTCCCAACAACTTACCAAAGATGATGGAGAGCAGCCTAGCAATGACATCTGCCAGTTCCCTCAGCACCCGTGGGTGCATCCCATCAGGACCCATGGATTTATGGATGTCCAGCCTCATCAACTGATCCTTAACCCAGCCCTCGTCAACCAAGGCAAACTCATCCTTTACCCTGACTTCCTCAGCAGCCTTTGGGGCCTGGGGCTCCTGGGGACATCCTCCAGCAGTGTACACAGAGGCAAAGAAGGCATTCAGCAATTCTATCTTCTTTGTATCCTCTGTCACCAGGAAACCCACCTCATTCAGCAGTGCCTACATTGCCTCTGGTGTTAGTTTTATCTGCTGTGTCTTTGAAGAAGCAAGCCCTTCTTGGAGACTTATTTTTTAATGGAGGATTACTGAAAACAAATTTATGAAACTGTTATTCAACAGCTAAGTTCGCTTTTTAAAATTAAATTAAAGACAAGGCATTGGCTTTGGCAACACTTTTCTGTAACATAGCTTCATATCCATTATCTGCCCAAACCTGAAGTTGTGAGCTAATGGAAAAGGATGTTTTATTTCAGACTAAAGATAAACCTTTTCTGTAGGGCACTGGTGTCTCTCAGCTCTTCCCGGGAGCAATGCTTGTCCCATGATACTTTAGAAAGAGGGAATTATGTATAATTTGACAAGAAGCAGGTCCACATAACCTTACAACAAACCTTAATAAAAAACTGATATGCTTGATTCCTGTGACACTGACAGACTTAACAGCCAAGATTGAAACCAAACCCCTCTACTAATCCACCATTTGAGTATAACATCAGCACAAACACTGGCAGCACACTCAGGACATTATTCTGTCACTGTCCTCTGTGCTTTAATTAATTTTCAGTGACTATGGTGTGTTGCGTGGGATGAGTCTCGCCGTGGCCGCGAGCTCGGTTCGTGAACAGAGTCAGTCAAGCTAGTGCTAGTTCGGATTAGTATCAGGAGCCAACTCTGATCCGTCCGGCTCTGGAATTCTCTCCGGAAGCCACACCCTACCGAACCCGGGCATGTGCATCTGGGCTAGCCCCAGCTGGCACAGGAGGGGCGGGCACCGTCCGGGCACCTGCTGCCTACATTTCCCCCCCTTTTTTTTTTTTTTTTTTTTTTTTTTTTTTTTTTTTATTATGGGGGAAAAGATGACAAATACGCGAAGATCTTAGCTGCGAGGTGCCTCGTTGTTCAGAGCCGGTGGTGCTGGTCTGCCGGGAGAGGTTGGTGAAGACGACGAAGCCGCAGAAGCTGAGGGCCAAGAGCGTCACCTGCGAAGCCTGCAGGCTCCTGGGGGAGAAGGCGCCGAAAGCCTGGCACAGATAAGGGCCGAGCCAGGTGGTGGTGAGGTGCACCAGGGTGAGGCTGAGGAAACCCAGCCGCACGTACAGCCACTTTAGTTTAGGGGCTGCTTTTCCCTCTGCCGTCTTTCGTGGGATCGGGGGCGGCGGCGGAGGTTGCTCTCCGCGGCAGCCGGAGGTGCTGCCAGCCGCGGTTTCCGCCCCATCATTTTCCGGTGTTTCGACTTCCTCCAGGGGTGGCGCCGAAGGGGACACGGCCGGTGTTCTCTCGGGCTCCCCCCCCTCGGAGGGCGGCGCCGACAGAGTCATGGTCGGCGTTCTCCCGGGCTCCCCCCCCTTGGAGGGTGGCGCCGACGGAGTCACGGTCGGCATTCTCTCGGGCTCCTCCCCCTCAAGGGGGGGTGCCGAGGGGGTCGCAGTGGGCATTTCCTTTGGGGGAAATACCTCGGTCTTTTGTAATGGGGCCGCGGCGGTGGCAATTGCCACTTCTATTTCGGCTTTCATAAGAGCTAACAGACCGCAAATGACCCGCCAGGTGTTGTCCGCACCAACAATGTCGCCGTTGATCTCCCCATAGTGGAGACTTGCCAGCAGATCATGCACCTCCCCCCGGAGGTTCCAGGCGGTTTCGGGACCCGGGTAGCGGAAGGGTTCCTGCCTTTCCGCTTGGGTTACAATCTGCTCGGCAACGGCAGTGCCGGTAGGTTTGCTTGCATAGGATTCTATCATCGGTTTTACTGATGTCGATGTCGAAAAGAAGAAAAGGGTTTCTCTTACCCGAATTTTTCGGGGTATCGAACGGTCTGTAGAGAAGGGTCACTTTCGGACGAAACGCTCAGGGAGACGGCTTAGACCGAAATTGCTGCCTGCATTCTCCACCAGATGTTGCGTGGGATGAGTCTCGCCGTGGCCGCGAGCTCGGTTCGTGAACAGAGTCAGTCAAGCTAGTGCTAGTTCGGATTAGTATCAGGAGCCAACTCTGATCCATCCGGCTCTGGAATTCTCTCCGGAAGCCACACCCTACAGAACCCGGGCATGCGCATCTGGGCTAGCCCCAGCTGGCACAGGTGGGGCGGGCACCGTCCGGGCACCTGCTGCCTACAATGGTGTGTGGCATTCTCATGCTTCTGTGGGATGTCCTCCCAAAGGAGGGGGCAGTTCCTGCCTTCACCTCATGCAACATCAGAATGGCTGAGAGAGCCATGAGAAGCTACTGCCAGTCTCATTTCCTTTGCATGGAAAAATAATAAATTTTTAAATTATTTTCTTCTGATTTCTACTGCTCGTAGCTAGATCATTGCAGTAAATTCAGAAGACAGATACACTGAAGTCGAAAGGATGACACTGAACTTGATTGGAGCATTAGTGCCCATTTTCTTCCCTGCCCTGCCAGGTTCTCTCTTGTTTCCCTAAGTTAGTCTATTTGCACCGGGCTTCTTTTTCCCTCTTTTTTGTTCAGCAGGTGCTGGTCCATGGCATCAAAAGATACACAGAAAGCAATTCTCCTCTACAGAAGCTGAGACACAGGGGAAGGTTCTGTCTCCCTGGGAAGGGGAATAAGTGCAGCTGTGTGACCTTAGTATACCTGTCTTGAACCTTTTAATCTTCCCTGAGCAAAATAAAAGCCCAGCCTGTCACCTATAAAGATCAAAGGTAAAATCGATCTTGATTTTGGGGGGGCTATGGGGTAATACCTGGGACAGCCTTGCAGAGAGGTGAAAGAGCATTGCTGGCTCTGTTACTTTTCTAATTTCAGACGAGAAGTGGTTTTCAGCCTTTGTTTGCAGAAGTTCAGCCTATGCTCCCTGGGCTGAAGCAGCATGATTCATCTACTGGTTTACTTTTGTGTGCTCTAGGCTTTTATTCTGATGGTGGTTTGCAAATTCAGCATCTTTCATTATAAACTTATATAATGACTTGACATTTAAGTCACATTCAATCCTCCTGATTGCAGAAATGCAGCTGTAGAAAGCTCTCTGTGACAGATTAGTGTTAGCAACAAAGTACAAACAGATATGAAACATATTCAACCACGACAAAGCAGTTAGAAAAATTAAACAGTAAAATTTTAGAGGTCTCCTATATCTAATTCTTTCCAGCTACAGCCTGTTCTGAGGGTGATACTGGAGGAAGTTAAAGTTAATTAGTGGGTATTTTGGCTGCCTGCTCAAATCATATTTCTACATTCAGCTCAGTCAGAGTACCCAAACAATAATAATGTCTTCAAAAAGTCATGATGGGCTGCTCTTTTATTCTAAATGCAGCCATTTTCCAGAAATTACTTGAGAAAATTTAGCAGCTGAAGGTGTAGGTGGAGACCTCAGAAGAGAGCAGGCTTGCTTCAGGCCAGGACCTTCTCCTGCCCCTAAACCAACATGCTCCCACACCTTAGGAGTGATTGGTTATTCCAGACTTTAATTCTTTACTTTCTCTGATACACAACCAAACAAAAAACACCTTACAGAAAGCATTGCCAGGGAAAGAATCCTCTCTGCATCAGGTGCAGTCCCCCAGAAGCTTGAAGCAGCAGGTGTGCGGCAGCTCAGCCTGTATGCAAAGGTGTCCACCAGAGGAAGCTCCCTCACCCATCACAAGGTAATGGCTGTTTATTTCTTTATTTAATATTCTTATTCTGTTCACATCACTCTGAATATGATGAGCCTATGCCGTTCTTGCTTTGGATGAGCAGACCTTCCTTAAGGTCTGTTGCTTTCTACTAATGCCTGCAGGCACCTGCACTCATCTCCAAAGTTTTCTGATGAGATGTCCACTTATAAAAATCTTTAAAGTTGTTGCTATCATATTTATATTTAACGCTTCTCTGTATTTATACAGAAGGTAAGTACCAGCAGTGATATTCACATCTGAGAGCAGCTCTATACACTATGAAAAGCCAAGGGTTCTTATATTTGGATTGCAGTTTGAAGCTTTGGAGAATTCATCTTTTTTAATAGTCCACCCTCAGGCTGGTCTCAGTAAGGCAGATAATTATTCCTGGACAGCCTTAGACTCTACACTGAGAAATTTGTATGGAGAAACCTTTTATTTTCTAGAGCTACTCTGTTTTTTTGGTTAAAAAAAAAAAAAAGAAACATTAGTACTTTTATATCTTTTCTCCTGCTTTCAACTGAAGCAAATTACTCCTGCTACTAATAGTTATTTTATCAGTCATGAGCCAATTTCTTTCATAAATCAAAACGCACACAAAAAATACAGTTCGGTTGTTGCTGTCATCGATGTTGGTGTAATCCCTGTGCATGAGAAAAAAATAAGGAAGTGGAAGAGGAAAGAAGAGGACTTGAAAAATTAGATTGTGAAAAAGGAAAGAGTCCTGAAATTATCACAGGTCAGGGAGAAATGCATAAGAGAAAAGTAAGATATTTAAAGAAGTAATGAATAATTCCTTTAACCAGTTAGAATAAAACCAGTACAGGACCCTGGGCCTTCTGGGTGTTGGAATGTTTAACAATATGATGGTCTGATTAACTAGGCTGTTCTTATTAACTATCTGCATAAAATAATGTCATAAAGGGAAGGAACACAACACTAGATTATATTTTGCTGGGCCTGAGCTTTACCTTCATTCAAAAGGAGACCAGAAAAATATTGCTGGACTGGATGATACCCATACTGTATCATTTTTACCATTAGAAAAACTTGTCAGAGCCTGTTCTTTTTGCAGCCCACACTTTGTTTTGGCAGTCCCTTTGTAGTCCCACACTAACTGCAGCTTTCACACGATCCATACCTGAACACTCACCTGAAAAATAACCACAATCTGAGGATTATGCTTCAACATGGGTAAACAGTCATTACCCAGAAAAAAGGTTCTTGTAATCCAGCTCTCTCCACAGCCCACACCTTCCCTTTGGTTGCCCCCTTCTAGTCCCACTGAAGCTGAGCTCTTTAAGCTCTTTTTCCTTTCAAGCCTAAGTCTAACTTTTATTTAGGCTGAGCATGTAAAAAAACCCCTCAGGTTTTGTCCAAATGAAAAATTTCCCATGGCAGTCCCCTCTGAAGCCTATGCTTTTCTTTCCTAGTACCCCTTGGGACATGGGTTTGTTTACTTGTTTATTTACATATTGGACGTGCAAGTGGTCACTGGACATGCAAACCTCTGACTTAATTTTCTTCATTTCTAAGGAAACATTTATAGTCAGTATCTTTAATGAGGCTGATATGTTTAGTCAAGATTTCCAAGACAAGAAGTCTTGAACTAACTAACTGCTAAAGGTCTGTTTTGTGCAGTACATTAATTATTTGTGTATTTTTCTCTGAATAAGTCTTCCAAAGGAATAGTAGTCCCTGAAGTGCAAAATCACAGGTTGGTCTGTGAAAGGAACAATACCTGTATTACAAACAAGTCATCAGGAGAGAGGAGAAAGAAGAAATTCCTCTTGAGCATGCAGATTTCTTTTTAAGATTTAATGATGAAGCAGAACTTCTAGGCAGAGTTTGCATCCTAAGTTTGCATTAACAAACCAAACAAAAATACCCCCCAGACCTGATGAGGAGAGATTCTGAACTCATAGGGCTAAATGTGGAGTAATGTAGATGTTTTTTTTCCTTATCTTTGTTCTTTTTATATTGGCTTGGTTGCATAAACCAGCAGAAACACTGAGCTCAATAGCTTCTTGTGAGTGACCCCAAAGAAGAAGAACCAGCAGGGCACAGCAAGGGGGGGCTGAGATGCTAGAATTGGGCCCCCATTGACAGGAGTTACAAGGGGTACATGCTAGAACACAAACTCCTTCCAGTCATGCTAGTGTAGGTGGGAAGGCCTGTGAGACTACAGATCACAATCTTGCCATAAGTCATGCTGAATTTTTCAAAACAGAGCATGATCTGTGGCAAGTTTGTACACAGAACACACAAATCTTCTATTTCCAAGCACTTCTGGTCATGTGGCTCTGTCAAAGCAGCTTCTTTCTACTGCTATAGCTTTTCACCACCACCCTTCTCCTGATTTTCCTACCATCTTCCTCTGTGTGCCCACCTGAGATCTATCAAATATCCACTGTGTACTAAAATAGTTCAATTATTGGCCATTTTCATCTATTTTGTTTAACAAAATCCAGGCACAGATTTAAAAAGGATTTTCATCTCCTTTCTGCAAATTAAAATGCAGCCTGCATAAAGCAAACTTTACCATCAGCTTGGTGCTGAATTATCATTCTTCTCAATGTAAAAAACAGAAAGTAGTCCAACAGTATTCCTTTCTTACACCTTCTTCATTAATGAGATGGCCCATATCCCACAAGAGGTAATTAATTAATTTATTTAAATAAATTTAGCAATGAGTAATGGGTGGTAAGTGAAGTGCTTCCCATTAAAAATGTTCTCTAGCTAAACCCAGACTTTTTAAGGAAACTGCACTGAAGCAAATTGTTTTATTTCATCAATGAATTGGATTAGATTTATGCACATGCCTTTAGAAATTGTAATGGGACCTAAACTTCTAGATCTCTGCACAGCTAAAAGTGCTTTTACTTTCATTGCTGGAAATAAAAAACTCACAAAACTGTATTACTTTTTTAATATAGGAAGGTAAAGTTTGGCTTTTCTGCTATTTTGTGTTGAGTGTTTACTACTAGGAAGATACTGTGCAAATACATCAATTTTTAAATACAGCTCAGAGTTATTAAAATTCTAACTGTAAGCTGTTCAGTAGTACTTTCCAGGGGACAAGAAGCCAGAAAGGAATAAAACACCTGTGCTCTTTAAATGCATTATTTTTGCTACGGTATTAATTATATCTTCTAGTTTGTGAGACACAGGGGATATGCTGCTGCCCTTGCCGTGAAAGTGGCTCTGTGGCCCCAGGAGGATCCACAGGGACTGTAACTTCCCCCACCCAGCTTTGAGAAGCAGCTTCCTGGGTCAAAAAAAGTAAAGTGATGTTCTTTTTCTAATTGAAGACATAATTCAAGCTTTAAAAGTCGAGCACCTGGAAAAAGAAATGCCAGAATGAAGGCTGCATGTACATGTTAAATTCTTCTCCTTTACATGAGTATGCTGCAATACAGCCTGTATCATGATGTTCTGATTTCTCCAGGAGATACTTGATCTCCCAGATGTACAGGACAAACAGAGTATATGTTATTTAGGATGAGTTGGTTACTGTAGGATCCTTCCTACTTCACAGGTTAAAGTTGGCAGAAGATGGGCCATGAGATATGGGGAGAAGTGTGCTTGCAAGACTTGGCTATGATCCAAGTTGTGCCATTTCCAGATACCTGGTGTTTACTTGTGTAAAGTGATGGTGAACAAGTCCAGTTTGATGGCAATGCTGATGCCTACACTGGTTTTTGAAAGAAAAGTGACCTTTCACACATTTATCTCTGACACTGATGTGGAATGATAACAGTGACTCTTGGATTCCTTTACTACAATTTTTAGACTGTTGGGAAGCACTCAGTAAAGTAATAAATTGTTCCCTTCTTTTTGCATGCCACCTTTAGAGGATGGCCCTACACTTCCAGAAAGAAAATACTTTGAAGGCCTTGGTCTGAACTCTGCTGTTTAAACAAAAAACCCAGAGGAGCCAATTAGATGTCTAGACTAGTATTTTTAGGTATCAGAGCTAGGTGTACAGACAGTTCCCTTTGGAAAACAGTATAATTAAATGAACAAAAACTAAAGATATATTTTCTATACTGAACTGAATCTGCAGGACTTAACTACGCTGCCGTGGGATGATATCCTAGGTCAGGGTATGTAGGTTTGCTTAGCACTTTTAACTGATTGTTAATTACCACCACTGAAAGAGTTGAAACTTAAAAAAATTCCAGTTTTTTGTTTGTTTGCTTTTCCCCCTACCCCTGAGATCACAAATATGTCATGAGAGCTGAAGGAGGAGAAGGAGATGCAGGTATTCTGATAAAGAGAGTATTATGTATTTATGAAGTATCTGCATGCTTAAAAAGCAGGTACCAACAGGTCAGAATTTTAATATAGAATTTGGTATGCTTATAAAAATTTAAAAAGCTCTACAGTCCAGAATTACACTTTTCTAAAGAATTTGATTCCCAAATGTTAGAAAGTACAGATGACATAAAGAAATGCTTGGCAGGAGTATTTTTGGCATTAGCAGAATGATAGATTTTAGATTAACTGCCATCCTGAAGATGGTTACAAAATTGTTCAAATTCTCCAGAAGTCCTGACCTAACAAAAATAGAGCATAGAAAATATTAACTTGAAAAATTAGAACTTAGTACATATGTAGCTGACTAGATCCAGAAGTTGAAATGAGTGCTAGGCAACACCATCCTACCATTGCAAATTCAACAGAGCCCCAGCAGAACTAGGTCATAGAGTCTGGAGACTTCTTATTTAGGGGATCTGCTGCCCTCTAACAGCAGTACATCGGAATCACATACTGCTTTTTTCACTAAACTAGAAAAAACAGGACCAGATCCTGCTCCGAGTTGCACACCATCCTGTCTCCTGCAAACTGCTTGCTGCTTTTGCCTGTCAGCCATTGCTTCTTTGTAATTCATCAGCCATCAGGAATGTAAAGGGACTATCAGAACAGCTTGGAGTCTTCCCTCCAACACCATCACACTTTAAAACCAAACCAATCCTGATAGAGAGGAAAGGGTCTTTTGATTTTTATTTTTTTTTATTCCATTGGTCAGTAGTTCTACCTCCTCAACACATACGAATTGCTACCTACTGAATCATGGTTGCAGTTACATTTACCAAAAAACCAAAACAAAACCCTGAAAACTAACCTCCCAAACTAAATTTCAAAGGTATGTTGTCTTCCAGAACCTGTGGGAAAAAAAGGAATGGTAAAAGGTATGAAGGGCCATGCTACAGAACTCAGGGCATCTTCTTCCTCAAACCACATGGATGAGGTGTAAAACGAATTGCTGCCATTTTTGGGATGAGATTGTGAGGAGGTGGCTGCCTCAGCTACTGAGCTTGTTTCCACTTCAGGAATGTAATACTATGACAGATTCTTGAAAGGCTAACAGCATGAATAAAAAGGCAGGAAATAAAATTTTTTTCCTCCAACCTATACAAATAAAGTGGGATAGAAAGCAAGTTAGCAATTTTTTGTGATTTGAAATTGATACAATTGGTATATCCAGATATAATAATCTCAAATATGTTTGTTTAAAATACCAATTTAGAAAACCATTTATGTAAGTAGTGTGATTGCACTATCTTTCTGTGTGATAAATGCACTCTGTCCTGTGCAGATATTTTGAAAGGGGGGAGAGAAGCTCTTTCCATGCCAACCTAATTTCTTTTGAGAAATTTATTTTTCATGCTGTATAGGTTTTCACATCTGAAGGAGAGCTCTAGCTAACATAATGAAACTGAGTAAGACTGTCATCCAGTATTTCAGTTCCAGTTTTAGAAACTAAGCAGCTATTGCTAATGGGATTAACTGTTAGCCCACTGGCACACTTGGTGCTTATGACACTGGCAAATATAACGAGCCCATAGTACTATGAAGTTAAATAAATTACATTGAGCTTAAAGCTAGCAGCTGGTCTGTCTCCCTTCTCTATCTAGAAGCTGTTTATTTATCTCAGGAGACACAAATAATGGAATTTTCATAGTTAAAGCTGAGACCTGGATTCCTAACTGTGTCATCCAGCTCAGCAATACACAGCTGCCTGCTTTGTGCATGCACTACATCATCTCTGAGGCATTTATGGATATTCTCATTCCTGATGTCTTCTAACAACAAAGACTGACTCTGGTCTCTCTACTTCTCTGGGTTTACATACAAAAGCAAGAGAAACCAGTAAAATGCCACAGATGACAACAGGATGTAAATTGTTCATATCTTAACTGACCAATTCTCCATCATTTTATAAACAGGTTATCTAGTGTAGGGATTTAAAAGACAACTTGGCATAGCATTTGAGAAAACACATTCACAGGTCTTTAGGGACAATTTAATAAATTTAATAATTCCATACTTTTTAACACAGGATTCCAATTTTGATGTGATTCATTACTTTGGCTAGGTGGGAAGATGACAGAGAAGGCACTTCAAGAGAATTTTGTCTACAGCCTTACTACAATTTGTGAGCCCAGTCACACTGACCATGTCCATAATATTTAAAATAATAGGTAATGCCAATCCATTTTCTGCACTGATTTTGTATAACTACTGCCATGGATTAAAGAGTGAAGAGGACTAGCAAAACCTTTTCCTTTCTAAAATACCTGTAAGAGTCTCTTTGGGTGCTGACTGTAGATTTCCAACCTGCTGTGTGTGTGTGGATAAGCCCCTTGCTATGTGAATAGTTATTAGAAAGAAATATTATTCTGAGGGTGATAAGAGAATTTTTTTTTGTTTCCTGTTGCTGTGTTGCTTCTCTAGAGGTAAAAGGTAATTTAGAGATCAATGAGGAAACATGAAAGAGAAATTGCAGACATTATGTATCTGTGTGCACCTCTAAGAAATACTTAGTTTAGTTATAATCTCCTTTTCTACTTTCTTTTCATACTTCTGAATCTGTAAAATAATAAAATGAAAGTGTCAAGGAAAGAATGGTAGTTTGCAAGCTCTAGTTTTGCAAAACTGTTCAGATACTATTGCTATCCTGGTATCAGCTGGAAAGGGCTGCATAGCTTACAAACAACAAATTTTGTTTAAAAAAAAAAATCACTACAGACACTGCTTACACATGGTGCTGAACTCTTCTGCTCATAAACTGTGAACCAGAACCAAACCTAATGACTGTCTGTAGAGCTTATTCTGGCACAGGTGAGATTAAGATATCTCATGTCTAATGGTTGTTGACAAGATATATTTAATGCAGAAAAATCTCAGAAGCATGCTATATAAATGTATTTTTTCAGCATCTGCTTTTTACTCCATCTCAGCCTGCCTACATCTACTTAGAGATGAACCTGCAATCACCAAAACTAAAAGAACCTACTACATGGAATAGGATTTTTTCTGTTGCTTCAGGTAGTTGTGGTGACCCTCAGAACCAGCGTGATGTGGATGACTGCAGATTGATCTATATTCCAACAAATGCCTCTGCTGAGTCCAGCTGCCTCACACCCTGGCTCCTGCTGCAGCACTCTGGTTTGGCTGCTCAAAAGGCACCTTCTGCTTACCCTGCAGGGAGGATTTCATGAGAAGCACTTCTGGGTGCTGATCAGAATTGTACCTGGCTCTCAAATTAGAGGGCTTTCATGTTTTTCCTACCTGGCTCCTATGTTTTAGGCTGTTCATAAACTTTTATACAAACCCAAAACCCAATGCTATAAACCAAACTTTAGGAAGTATTTCCCCAGCTTTTTAGTGAGTGCCTGGACAGAGACTGATGTTCATGTTCTCTTCTGGTGATGATCACAGGTGACCTATGATAGCATGTTTGTTTTTTTTTTAATTAACGGCTCTTTATTACTCAGTCTACTTTACTTCCCTTTTAAAAGAAAACAAAGGGGGGCAAAATCCAACCAAATGGGAACACAGTTCCTTTACATTAAGTAACCAGTCACAGGTCAGAAAAATGTTGAAGGGAAGTTTAAGAACAGGGTGTAGATTAAAAGTTATTCATTTAAACAATTCCGCAAGTCCTCAGAAATCAGTCCAGGTTTGCAAAGAGTTTGCAGTTAGACCTGTCACACAGGTTACATTTCTCAGTCCTTCAGCCAGATTTACCAGCCCTATATCGCCCAGATGGCAGTCTGAACTCATCTTCTGAGATGGTAAATTTGCTTTGCTGACATTCAGGTTTTCCCATATTAAGTATCACAAAGACTCTTCTTCTCTCTTCTTCTCACAGAGACTCTTCTCTCTTCTTCCTCTCTTCTCTCTCTCCTGGATATTTCTCTCAGATCTGTGATATCAAAGTCTCACTTTAATGAATAAAGATATTTAAAAGATGAACGTAAAATACAGAAGCTGAGTAATTTTTTTTTTTTTGGCTTGATTGATGGTATGTTGGCAAAGTAGAAATGATAAAGTATACATGAATGTGTCAGCTGCATTCTTAGCAATACCAAAAACAAAAGAGTGGTCCCTAGCTTTTAAGCACCTCTCTAGATAAATTCTTGCTTATGCGCTGAAAGCCCAGATACATATATCCTACTGAGACAACCAAATATTTTTTAAAATGCACTTCAGATATATGAATTATGTAAGAAATCCACCTTATTGGGGTGTCACTGAATATGAGCTTTAAATGTCCTGTTTAAGAGCAGGAGAGAAATAAAACAAATAATTGACTGATACCCAGTACAAGTAAAGCTGTGTTGCTGAAAAGCAATCACCTTATTTCTCTCTGCTTTTGTTTTCAGCGTTCTGATCACCAGAAAACTGTGTTGTTTGTTCAGATTCACTTACAAATTAATTGTAACAAAGAATTCTTGGCCTGTAAATTTTACAGCCTAAATATTCAATATTTAAATTTTCATTCTTTCTGATTTGTCAGAACAAAACTAGACAAAAATTCTGTGGGGAACACACATATGCTGTGACTTGGGGGTACAACTGGTAGAATCACAGTTGTAGTACTGTTTTTTGGGGTTTTTTGCAACATTGTTCAATATTTGCATATGTTTTCTAAGAATATTTCAGCCTGTGAAATTATTTGCTGAAATATTAATGTAAAGTGAACATAGATGAGAATAAGCACTGTCACAGTGAGTTAATGACAAAACAGAAAAACTTCTGTGTATATATATATATATATAAGTATTCTTTGATACTTTTACACTTTGTGTTGTTACCTTTGCTTTTTGTTAAAAATCTGTATCCAATTGTTTTCAATTTCCAACTTAAACTCTTTGGTCTTTATTCCCCTTTTATCTTCCCTTTGGGGGAGGGGAGAATAGAGAGGAATTAGGTTTGTGGTCTGCCCAAACTGCTGAGCCATGACAGAACAATTGGTACCCAATGTGGAACACAAATTTAAATTTTTCTTTTAATTGAAAATACTTGAAAGTTGGAAACTGAAAAAAAAAATAAAAAGAAAAAACAGGAAAATGTGTTTCAAAATGGCGTGGGTGAAAAGCTTGTTGCATACTGCCTTTTTGAATTTACTTGTCCATGCAAGTTGTTGTCTATGGTACCCTCATGGTATCCAGTCATGTTTCTATCATATATATCCTATATGTCAAAACAGTGATTCTGAGGGAATGAGTTCGGTTGGGAATCTGACTGGGGAGTTTAGGGGCTCTTTGATGAATTCGTTCACTATGCAAAATGATTCCGTTCTTTGCCTGGTGAGTTCACCTCACCAGAGTTTGGAGGCCTCTGTGATGTGTTTCTTGTTTTGGTTATCACTGTGCCTGAATGTGTTCCAGGGGTGCTTCAGTGTGGGAAAACTGCCCCCGCTGCCCCAATTACCTGCCCCACTGGCTCCAAACTGGGTCTTGTCACCTCTGTCACAACCCGCAAGAGGCATCTAAAGAAGTCAACCCGTGAGAGAGTCGGCCCGAGGCAGGAACACAGGAGAGTGATTCAGAACCTGAGAGAATTGTCCAATCCATGTCTCTGAAAGAGATACTGAATTTAAGGAGAATTATGCTCCTGATGAAGGTCAATCACTGACTGCTTGGATGCTTTCAGTGCTGGGACAAGAGAGAGGATATGGCAGCCCTGGAGGGCAGAGAGGCATCTGGGATCCTTAGCCAGAGATGGGGGCATTGGTAAGGTAACTGGGAGAAAAGAGGGGCTTACAGGGTTTGGAAAGGCCTTTTGTCTGCGGTAAAACCCTTAAAAGGAGGATATCGAATGTTGCCCTATTAGATGGAACACCGTGGAAAGAGGCATCAAATATCTGAGGGAGCTGGCAGTACTGGACATAATCTGTGGTGATGGGCAAACACCTGAAGATCCTGAAAAGGTACCATGCAGGAGGCCTCTGCTTAAAAAGCTCACAGAGGTGTATACTTCCACATTCTGGGGGAAGGGTCTTAGGGGAAGATGATGAAACACCACCAATTATCGGCGAATTTATTAGCCAGCTAAGACAGTGTCTATAACCCCTTAGAGGCTGTGTCTCAGCTGTGGAAAAAATGGCTGGGGAGTTCAAAACCACGGCTGAGGAGTTACAAACCTCTTTTGAAAAGCTGGATGATCCAAGTTACCCAAGATGGAGACAGAGAACAACACTCATTTTTCTCCTGAATGGCTTCATGTATCCACTATCGAAACCAGGTTCTTCCCTAGGAGGGCAGCTCAGGGCAGGCAGAACTCGACACGGAGCTCTCTGTGGTTGACCATATGTAACCTTGGTGAAAACATAAGTATATGGGATGGCAAACACACTGCTACCCTGCCTGCCAGAGTACAGGAGCTGCAAGGTAATACCACTGGGAGTGTTGTTTCCAGAAGGATGGCTGCTCCTATCTCTCAAGGAACACCCATTGCTGGCCCCAGCAGATGGGTCTCCAACCCAACTGTGAGTCAAAGAAGTGACAGTGAGGGTCAAGTTTGGAACACAAACCCTTCTGTTCAGTGTGGGTGCTGTACTCAGCAGTAGAGGGGCCCTGCCTCCAGCCAGGTGGAGGAGAGGGATAACTGAATTTACTGGATGGTGTGGATTCAGTGGCCTGGCACAGCAGAACCACAGAGATACAGAGCCCTGGTAGACACTGGTGCACAGTGCACTTTGCTACCATCAAATCACAAAGAAGCAGACTCTGTTACCATCTCTGGAGTCACAGGAGGGTCTCAAGAACTGACTGTAGTGGAGGCTGAACTGAGCCTGACCAGAAATGACTGGCAGACCCACCATATAGTGACTGGCCCAGATGCTCTGTGCATCCTTGGTATAGACTTTCTCCAGAAAGGGCATTTCAAGGACCCAAAAGGGTATAAGTGGGCCTTTATTGTAGCAACCATGGAAACTGAGGGCATTGACCAACTGTCTGCCTTGCCTTGTGTGGTGGCCTGATGAGGGCAGAGGAACAGCAGGTACCAGCTGCACCTATCACAGTACATCATCATCAGCACCGTACCAGCAGAGACTCTCTGCTCCCCATACAAAATCTCGGTTGCCAATTGGAGATCCAAGCGGTGATCAGCAAGACTCCCTCACCTTTCAACAGTCCTGTATCGCCAGTACAGAAGCCGTAGAAATTCCCCACTGCAGAATACTGTATTATCAAATCCCCTCACTTGTCTTTCCATATGCTTTATCTCCTATCAGAGGTGGCTGAGAGGCTGTGTTTAAAATGGGACCAACAAGAGGTGGGGAGGTGGGAGGTGAAAGGTTCTGTGGCAGGACTTTTTGTTCACTTGTTTATATTATGATGGTGTCCTTCAAGACATGTAGACTTGGAGCTTTGCTGTACTGTGTGTGATGTACAACTACAGAAGACGAGTTGCCCTGAAGAACACCTAATTCTTTATTTATGCCTTCCACTTGGGCCACATACATCATTTCCTCTTTACTTTCAAAACTCTCTTTCTTGCTTGGACACCTTTTGTTCTCTAGTGCAAATCACAACTGGTTATTTGTTGTTGGTTTTTTTTTGTCTTTTTTTTTTTCTCTTGCTTCTGCCTAATCTTCAGCTTTATCTTATCTTCATCAAAACTAATTTAGTTAATTCTCCAGTTTAAAACCAGGCTGTGGTGCCTTGTCCACAGTTGCTTAGCAACAGCTATCCTCTGCATGCAGGGATAGCAGGCAGATAAGGATGCCAGTGTGTGATTCTGGCCCAGGAAGGTGAGAAAAAAAACAAAAGCAAGACAGATTGTCTCCCTCTAGGCTTTGATGCACATCCTACTGCTACACACTGGCAGACATGACAGAGGGACATTCCCAGAATGGGCTGTTGAAATAAAAAATACTGGCTCAGCACAGGCCAGGAACCAAACGCATGTAACAGAGTGCATTTGTATGTTTTGGATGTGTATATACAGATCTGACGTATTCTATTAAGCAGTAGGCCTGAATTAATTAAAATCCAAAGCTTTATGTAAGCCTGAAGTATACCAAAGAGGAATATGGATGTAATGTCGTGGAGAGGGCAGTACATTGGAAATAAGAAAATTGTCTCTTGAATCAGCAAAATTTCATGCAAGCAGGTGCTGTTTGCTCTGCCTAAAGATAAGATTGATCTCATCAACAAAATCCCCTCTTTTGACAGGACTAAAAAGATAAATGCTAATCAGAATGGCTCCTGATAGAGCTGCCAGACAGGTAATGCAAATTGGTATCAAACACAAGAACTAAAGAATTCTGGGAAAACCTGAATACAAAGGGAAGACCTGCAGTTACCAATTTGCAACCTCTGGCAGTAATTGATGAGAAGAAATGTTTTACTCTAAAAATTCAGAGGAAAAAGGAGAAAATCAGCAGCGAAGGAAGCAGCTCTGAGCAGCAGCACCAGCAGCAGTGACTTCAGAGAGACAGCAGCCCCTGGGGAGGCAGTGATTGTCCCTGCCCATGGCAAAGGGGTTGGAATGAGATGATGTCTAAGGTCTCTTTCAACCAAACATATTTTATGATTCTATGAAGCTGACATTATGGTATAGATGTGTCTGCTACAACTATTACTAAATTGCTGGTTTTGTTTTCACTGAGTATCAAAAAGCGAATCAGGATTCTGCACATGACATTAATTTTTGCTGACTAGCATGAATGAATGACAGGTGGGGATCATCACTGATGATAAAAGCAGATTTTTACTTGCAGTTCTCCACAGACCTGAGCAAATCGCTTACTCTTTCATTAACTTCCTTTCCCCCAGTGAAAATCCCTAAAATCCACAATTATACACTTCTGTAAAATGCATGAATGTCTCCAGGTGACAAGACCTACATAAATATAAAGCATTGTTGTTACTGTAACTGTGTTGGTAATTTTGGATATTAAGCATTTATCTGAATGACTTCAAGAATTTTAATTATTATTATAGTGTTTTGAGAAAGTTGAGTTTTTTTAATAGTCTCCCATGTGATTATAATTAATTAGTAACTATTGAAGAAGGAAATTCAGCAACCAAAGTTGGTTCATAGGGCTCAACCCTATCTTGAAATATTCATTTGATGAATTATTCATTGCCTTTTTTTATGCATTAATTAGTATCTTGGCAGCTTTGTAACTTGATTTCTTTGTGTACAGCAAACCAGGCAGTGACAAGTGTCTTACACTGTTGACTAGCCTCTAAGTAAGGGCATTTTCATAATGTGATAGAAGCACCACTAAAGAATGACAAACCATGTTGTTAATTTAATTTCTTGCATAATATTTTATATATTCACTTGATATTACTAGTGACTTTTCACGTTACACATCTAAAATGTTATTAAGTATTTTTTTCCTGCAGGCCTAATGTATTTAATTACAGCATCTTCAAAGTCATTAGCCATTCCTCCATCCCAGTTGCTTTCAACTGTTCCGGTACTGTGACCTTATTTCAGCTCTGTATTGAATAGGCACAGGAATATTCATCTGCTTAAATTCTGCTTAAATTCTGCTTAAATTCAAGTCTAACCTGTATATTGCCTGAAGAACCACAGATTTAAGTGTAAAAACAAAATGCCCCTGTTGTTGCTAAGGGCAAAACTCTGGGTTCCAAACACTCCAACAAATCAGAACAGCTTCAGTCATTAAAAAAGTTGTTAGGATTAAGTTAAAGCCAGTTTCTTTGAAAATGAGAGACTTTTTTGAGATCTCACAGCTTGCTACAGTCTGTGCCTTCAGGAAAGTCTGAATGGAGACCAGTTTGAAATGAAAATTCTCTTTGTAAAAATGAATTCAGTCCTGGGTCTTCAGACATCATGCAAAAAAACAAGTCTATAAACCTAACTTTTAGAATGACATGGAAACTTGCTCAATCATTTCTTCTTTTAACTTCTAAAGACACATCTGCAGTGTTATGTACCAACTAGAAACATCTGTGCAAAACTAGCAACAGGATTTTACATTTAAACAAAAAAGCCTGTAAAGCAGGATCCAATAAATAATAATAAAAAAAGTTAAGGTCTGTGGACAGGAGAATTTCTTTTTCTTTAGGCCCAGATAACATCCCGTTTTTCTCATCTCCTTGCCCTAGGGGGAAGGTTTTTGACGGGGTGGATCAGTTGTCAATACCACACTGCTGTCACTGCAAAATCTCACTCCTTGTAATTACTACTCCTTGTAATTACTACTGCCACTGAGACGCTAAGAGTAGAAAAGCGCCAGAAATCCGTTCACATTAAACTCAAACACTAGCTTTCTATCTGCAAGCACAACTAGAATTAAAAGAAACCCTGTCCTCCTACCCACTGAAGGTGTTGGTAGGCGTTCGGGGCCGTGTGGGTTTGTCCTGGAGCATCCCGCACTATGCTTTAGACTCATGCCGGCTGGGAAGCTGCCTTCCCTGCCAAGTGCCCTGTGTCTCATCCCTGCAACTCCCGCATGCCAATTACAGCCACTGACTGCATGACGAGTTGGCCCTGAAAACCCAACACAAGTTCTGACGGCTCCTCCTCCTCCTCCAGGCTTCCCCAAGGCCGGGCCCTCGCAGCCCTTACGGGGGCCGGGAGCAGAGCCAGCCCCGAGGCCGCAGGCATACGGCAGCTTCTACCGCAGCCGGTCCGCTCCGAGACAGGGAAAACCGGAACACGTCGGCGGCTCTTTGCTCAGTAACCACGGCGGGGAAACGGCTCTCGCTCCCACCGCCTCGCCACAGGGCCACTGTTTCTAGCCGGCAACCACCCACACCACAGCCCAACAAAAGAAAAGGAGAAAAGCCCGCTCCCAGTTCTGGTTGCGGTCCCGCTCCCGGTCCTCCGGCCGCCCCCTTGGGCGCTGCCCCACGCCCGCCCGGGTCACGTGACAGCCCCCGCCCCACGCGGGAAGGCGCGGGCCGCGGCGCGCGTGCGCGGCCGAGCGAGCGAGGGAGGAGAAGGCAGAGAGCGCTTCCGGGTTGTGCGGCTGTGGCGCTGGTGCCACCACCGCCACCACCGTCATGTCGTGCGCTTTGGTTCCCTTCGGCCACTTCCAAGACCTAGAGGCGGCCCGCGACTTCCTCTGCCCCCAGCGACGCCAGGGCAGCGCCGCGCCCGCCAAGGAGAGCAGTGAGTCCACCCCGTCCTGCCGTGCTGGGGAGCGGGACCGGTTCGGCCCGGCGGGCCCTGTGTAGGGCTTGCGGCGGGGCTGTTCCCCGAGGCTCCCTCGGAGCTCGGTACAGCGGCGATCCCGGCCCTCTGGCGGAGAAGTGCCCCGTCGGGACCCTGACCGCTGCCCGGTGGCCACAGCCGTGTCTGCCCGCAGGGGAAGCCGGCGCAGCGCGCTGGGCTCCGGGATCGCTCGTCCCCGCACTCCCGACCGTCCCCGCGGGGTCGGTGATGCGCCGGGGTCGTGCAGGTGGCGGCTGCGGGTAGCTGAGTGTTTGGCGTCGTTGATGTGAAAAAGGGTTGTCACGGGTGGGTGTTCTGCACCGGGTGCCACATCTTCACCCACAGGTCCTGACCTCCCCTGCCGTGGGGGAGTTTCAGATGTTCGGCTGTTCGTGTTCCACATCCTGTAGCGTGTAGGTGAAGCTCTTGGGTGACGGACCCCTTGTGCCTCAAACTTTGAGATAAAAGTTTATGATTTTCTTGCCAAGAGAGTGTGGCTGTCTGGTCTGAAGATGTTGTAGTGCAGTTAACAAATGCTCTGTATGCTGGGCTGTCTGATAATGCAAAACACCCTGGAAGTATACTAAAGATTAGTTTGGCAGCTGAAATTAAAAGACGATAAATCTTAGAGCGACCAAAGGGTGACGTTATGGATCAGATTTCTGTTGTATGAGGCCATGCACAGAGCAAGCTGTGCTGTCGGGAACAGAAGCTGTATTCTCAAGGAAGAAGGATCAACAGATCCAGGCCCAGGATAGAGAGGCAGCACGGAGAAATAAGACACTGACCTGGATGTTATTAGTGCTGTCGTTTGTTAATTATAATTGGCTGATGTTGTGGTCTTCTGGCAATAGCATGGAAAAATAGTGTTTGAAGGGGTTAATGAGGATCCTTGTGAAGTCCTTGTAACTGTGGATAAAGCTACCAGCGAAAGCAGGAACGTGCTTACTTAAAAAGTTTAAAAGGTCTATTGGGGAATTAAAAGAGGGAGGAGATCATAGGGTAGTTTATGTTGGAAGGGGGCTTTAAACGCGATCTAGTTCCACCTGCCCTGCCATGGGCAGGGACATCTTTCCCTAGATGAGTTTGATCCAAAGCCCTGAGCAAATGTGGTGTTGAACACTTCTGATGATGGGACATCCATAACTTCTCTGAGCAGCTTGTTGCAGTGTTTCACCACCTTCACTGTAAAAAAGTTCTTCCTTAAATCCAGTCTGAATCTACCCTTAGTTTAAAATGATTGGCCCTTGTCTGGTTCTGGTAAAAAGATGACAAAAAGTTGTGGAAAAGGTTTTTAAAGTAAGCTATATAATAAGGTAGCTTTACCACCAAAACTTTGGTATGCACATTATTGTACTTACTGGGCTTTTTGGTGTGTAAGCTTGTGTTCAAGACTGAATTTTATTCATTATAGAATCACAGAATTTTCTGGGTTGGAAGGGACCTTTAAAATAGTGTAGTTCCAACCCCCCTGCCATGGGCAGGGACACCTCCCACTAGATCAGGTTGCTCAGAGCCCTGTCCCGCCTGGCCTTAAAAACTTCCAAGGATGGGGCTTCCACCACCTTTCTGGGCAAATTGTTCCAGTGTCTCACCACCCTCATGGTGAAGAACTTCTTCCTAGCTTCCAATTTAAATCTACCCTCCTCTAGTTTGAATCCATTTCCTGTAGTCCTGTCACTACCTGACATCCTAACAAGTCCATCTCCAGCTTTCTTGTAGGTCCCCTTCAGATGCCATTAGGGTCCTGTTAGTGCCTCTTCAATACTGGAGATAAAAGCAAAAGATTGTTACGTGTTTGTGTTTCTGAAAGTGTAATGAAAGAAATTAAAATACTTCCTATTTGGTGGTACATGTGAGAGAAGTTTATGTGAAATAACTTTTGGACACTGTTGTTGGAGTGGATTTATCAAATGGCAGCTGTAAAGCAAGGAAACATTTGGTATGTTGCAAGACTAAAAAAATGATGGAAGCAAAGATTATGCACATTCCCAAATGTGCTGTTCTTCCATTGTAATGACCTGGCTGTGTTTGGGACTGTTTCTGTATTTGCTTGCTTGTCATCAAGACAGTGTCAGAATTGAGTATTTTTCCAAATATTGCTCACTTTGACTTTTTGCAATCTTTTGGATTTGTGCCTACAATTCTTTGATACCACAGCTGGTTTTGTGGCTCAGAATAAATAAGCATGAATGCCAGCAGGCAAGAGGTCGCAGTGACTGACACGTAAGACGGTCAACTAGCCACTTTTAAACATAAATCCTTTTTGCATTCATCTTTGACACGAAGAAAAACCTTATGATTAGCAGAGATATCTTAAGTTAAATAAGATAACTTCTTTTAAGTTAGAAAAAAATTGGTTTGGCTGGGTGGAGCAAGGGATTTTCTTCTATAACACTGGTTTCTCCAAATGTTTTGCTGCTCCTTTGTGGTCTACGCAGCATAGAAATTAAGCTGTATATATATATATATATATATACACATATGTATATATGTATATATATATATATTGCATGTTAAGGCACAGAGCCAGGGCAAATATTTTTAACAAAGCAAGATATAAATAAATGGCTTTTTTTATCAGGAATGCTTTAGTAAAAACAGTTCCACTGGCAGAATGCACTGTTCCAAAACAGTAGTTTGTTAAAGTTGTACATTTAAAAACATGAGTTTTAATCTGCTTTGATCTTTTTACAGTTTGGGTGGGAGGGGGAATAAACCAACCAACCAAACCCTAACCAGTAGTTTGTTTTTACTGAGACGTTCAACAAAACAAATAGGTTCAGCTGTTATCCAATTCAGCTTTTGTGCTAAACTTATATATATATGTAATTGCTTATATGTGACCAAACATAGCTTAATAAACACATGTCAAAATCATAATTTTTTTTTATCTTAAAACGGAGAACAAGCACCTTTTATTGACTAATTTTTTCATGTGTGGTGGTTTTGTTTGTTTTGTTTTGTTTTGTTTTGTTTTTTAAAAAGGTACACAGCATTTGTATGGAAACTCTTCCATAAGTATTTATAACTAATGAAAAATGTTGACTACCATAAGAAAATCAATATTAAATATTTTAATAAGCAAAATTATCTATAGTATAATTTATAATAGAGATATATGAGAAATAATACATGATATATAATATACATAATATATGTGACGAGGAGCAACAGACATAAACTGGAACACAGGAAGTTCCACTTTAACATGAGGAAAAATGTCTTCACTGTAGGGGTGACAGCCCAGAGAGCTTGTGGGGTGTCTTTCTCTGGAGGCTTTCAAGACCCGTCCGGACACATTCCTGTGTGACCTGCACTAAGGTGATCCTGCTTTGGCAGCGGAGTTGGACTTGATTTCCAGAGGTCCTTTCCAACCCCTTTCATTCTGTTAGAAGCTATAGATTTTATCTTTTGTTTCTTAGTGTTCTCAGCTGTTTTATCTTTGGTGATTTTTTTTTTTCATTCTAATAAAAATATTTTCTGTGAGTCTGGCTTCATTGCAGTCTAGGGTGGTTAAATATAAAAGTGGTTTTGGAAAAAGTATTTTAAATGAAAATAATTTTTAAAATTCTGAAAATGCAAGCAGTGTACATTTCTAAATCACTATATGATACTTTAACTTCAGTGAAAGTTAGAAGTTAGATGCCTTTAGGATGAGTAAAAAAGATGCACCTTCTCAGTTGTATTTTACAGTGACATTTAATTATAATAAGTTAGTCTAGGTTGTCATTTTCATCTTTAAAGGCTCATCTAAGTGCTACATATATTAAAAATACAGATGGTAGGCAACTGACTAAAATTTTTTAAACAGTTTTGTATTTTTATTGTAAGGGAACTTCATTGTTTTCCTTCCTTTGCATAGCTAAACATTTAAACACAGTCAATGCTAGAAAAAGATAATGGGCAGCATCCTACTAACTACAGCTTCACTTAGTCTTTAACTGTAGCCCAACAGTGTGTCTAGTTTGTGCAAAGGATCTACTTGTCTGGTAAACTGGGGAGGAAAAGACAGTGTCCTCCTCCTTTGAACCTCATCTAGAGTCAGTGTACAGGTGCCTGTTTCCTCCCACATCAGGAACCAGGAGAAAGACGCATTCATGTAATTCTCCTTGCATTACTCAATTGTGTATTAAGATGGCTAATGTTGCAATGCTGAAATTAAGAAATTTTGGGAGACTGTTAACGTGACCACTGTTCTGTAGTTATACAAATACATGGCTACTTTTTGGTTGTGCATATTGGAAGAAGTGTGAGGAAGTCTTGCCTCACTTGACTTAAAGAAAAATGGTGATATGGAGTAAACTGGGTAAACATAATTCATATGGAATTCTCAGTGGCTTTGCTCTCTAGGAAAGAAAGGGTTGAATGCTTTTCTGTATTTTAATGCACGGAACTAAAAAAGCTTGAGAATTTACGATTTTTGGAAAAAGTTAATGCTAAAAATGATGCACAAATCCTCTGTGGAACTGGAGCCCATTGCTGTCTAAGTGATTTTGAAAACTGCTGTTCCAGATGTGCAAACACTGGAAATAAAAGTATTTGCATTGCATTTAAATTGACAGCTTGCGGTGTTGGAGATATATTGGGATGTTTGTTGTCTAGATCAGAAAACAGTTTTAACAGTCAGCTTCATTATACAACTGTCTCCAAGGCATACATGGCCTACAAATCTATCTTGTGTGCAAAATGTGATAAAGCTTCATGGTCATAATAGAATTTTAGCATTAAGAAATTAATAGTTGTCTAACTGAAACGAGTACAAAATTGAACAATAAAGACATAACATTTTCTATCATCTTTTTCATTTGAGGAAATGGAACTCCAGTTTATTTGAAGTAGTATGACTCTGTTCATCCAGCAGACTCTGAGCTTGAACTGTGTTTTAAAAACATTCAGTAGGCTTGATGACAGCAATTCAGTGACATAGCCAGGTAGGACTGCTGCTTGCTCAACTCTGGGGGTGTTAAGATGAAATTAAAAAAATCTGTACTATCTGATGTGCAGATATTTTTAGTTCCCAAATGTGTTTATCTCCCATTACTTAAATGACACTAGTAAGGAAAAGAAACCAAACCCAAAGTTATCCTCGGGAGTGCCCAAATAATGATATTTTTATCTGTGATTGTGAGCTGGCTGCTTCAAAGCAGTTTGTGGCACAGAGCACAGCTTTGGGATGCTGCTTTTGTTTTGCAGCTGGGGCAGGAGGAAAAAAACCAGCCCCCTGATTTGGGGGGTTGCTCAGAGCTATGAGGTGTCACTTTAGTGCTGCTTTTTGCAGTCAGAAAGATGGTTTAAGACTGGCAAAAGAATCTGTATCCAAAATCCATCCTTGTTAAACTGACAGCATCCTGAAAAGTGCTCTTCAGCCCAGTGCTTCTAAATGTCATCTTTGGAGTTCTGCTTGCATGCTTTGCTTTATCTAGATCAGCTAATTTAATTCAGAAATACAGAAGACCAGGATTTTTATTTCAGAGCTGCAAACAATGTTACAAAGAAAAAAAAATACATTACAAAATCAAATTCTAGATTGTACTTAGCAGTAGGGTTGTTCTTAACTGTTTCTGTATCCCTCTTATTGGAGAGTCTTTCTATTGAAGAGTCTTCTGACAAGCTCTTTTATATTGGCTCTTTAATCAGATCTTTCCTCTTTAAATGGAACTATATACATTTAAGATTCCTTTCTTGCAGTTTTCATGTAAAATGCTACAAGCATGGGCCTTCTACCTGAGTAGTGTTACAACTGTGATTGTTAATACATTCTGAGATACGGGGAAGACAAAATGCCACGCTTTACACACGTGTGATGGAAAGGTGTCAGAGTCCTTTGTCCAAGTTATCTTCTGAATTTTATGCTGCTTTAGCACCTTTAGTGGCTAGATTTCTTTCTTTCTTGCTATAGCATAAGCTATCACTTGCACCTGAAAAAAGGCTGAAATACTGTGTTTTGTGTATAATCCATTTCATTTGTTTCCTATTTTTTAAATAGCATCACAAAGGTGGTTTTTTTTCACTTGTGGTACCTCAGGTTTTTGGTTTTGGAGTTAAGTCACAACTATAAGCTATGGAAATCTGCAGTATTACTTTGAATGTCTGTAGTACCTGGATTTTTTTTTTTAATTTAGTCATCTTTTATTCTTTGAAAGCAAGTGTGACCATCTAAAGGAAGAAATAGTAAGTTGTTCTTTTCAAATTAAGGAGCTTAGTTTGAATGTAATTTTTTTTCCACTTACAGATAGATGTCTGCAGTGATAAAACAAACACTTATCTCAAAAGGGGCTTCCTAGTAATGCTGGCAACAGACCTTAAATATATTTGTCCTTCTCAACAGCACAGGAGCTTTGGAAATAAATAGCCTATGATTAATGAATAGCAAGATTATAATAAATAGCAAGAAGATTATGACCACTTCTAAAGTTCCTTGGATGGAAAAGAAGAAGCTGCTTCTATTTCTTTACTAATTACTCAAATCCAGGACACATCACCATACCAGCTACCATGAAGAAAATTAACTCTATCCTAGCCAAAACCAATACAGTAATATATAAAACAAATTGATGCACGACTTGGTTTTATTTATCATTATTATATGTACAAGCAGTGTTTGTAATGGTTTTGTGGCTCATGCAGCTTGATACTTCATGGCTAATAATGTAAAACTAGTTCAAGACAGATTATTGACTTGTGTACGAGTTGAATTTTTTCTTATTTATTTTGCAAAGAATAATCATGAATATAAACGTACTTGGTTTTAAGGTATTTATCAATGTAGGTAAGGGTAGTTTGACCTTTGTAGCTTTGGGGGGTCCAATTTTTAACACCTGCTCTCTCACTTGGGCAAACATAGACTCTTGAGGGTCAGTCCATGCCAACCATGTCCTCTTGTGCTTCAGAGAGCTGGAACATAGACATCAGGGCAGGAGGGAAAGGCTTCTGCTGCCTGTCCCTGATCATCATGCTGCTCTGGTAGGGAGGACACTGGTGTTTTTCTGCACTCTCAGAGTTATTCTTTGATTTGGGTAGGAAGTCTGAGACTGAGTAAAAACATCTTTCATATTGAACTTGATCTCGTAAAAGTCAGTCATACCTCACTGGTGTAAATCTACTGCTAAGGTTTTCCTCTACTCAGTTCTTGTGGGGGTTTTTTAGTGCATTTTGTTGTTTTGTTTTTGTTTGTTTGTTTTAAGAAAAACACAGTTATCAGGAGAGTTATTCTTTTAAGTCTTAAGTTTATGAAAAATAAGTTTGAAACAAATTTTCTTTAAAAAGTAGCACCAATGCTGTAAATGTGCAGCATTTAAAGCATCTCTAAAGTTTCAGAAATGCTTTAATGCTCTGTGCTTCAAATTGAAGAGTGGTTCTATTAGACCTAGTATGTTGAACTTTCACTTTTGCAATCTCTGTAATAAAACAAAATCTGACCTATTGTTGCTGCTTTATCAAAACAGAGACAGACATCTACTGTTGGTGAGAGGTGGAGCGTAATAGTGTAGATTGGCACAGGAAAGCTTGATTTTTCCCAAAAGTGGATTGGAAAAAAATGTAAATCAATAAATTTTTAGGGCTTGTTTACATATCAACTACTAGATAAAGCCTTTCATTGCACAGTTCTAAGTACTAAAGGAAAACGGTGGGGTATTTCTTCGCAGTCTTCATTGTAGACAAATCCTGTGTCATCTCTAACTTGATGATGATCAGTGCCAGGTGCTGGTGGATGGAAAAGTCTCTGCAAGCTGATACCTTGCTTGGGATATTCTGTAATTCACTGTTACAGGTGAATAACAGTGTTCTTTGAGTTAAAGCGTGGCAGGTGTGTCCCTCTGCTTCTCTCTCGTTTCAGAGATTAGTTGCCTGTTGTTTAATAACCTTCTTCATTTGCTATTGCATAGGTCAAGTATCTGAATTAAATGGTGGAGAGAGTAATTTTTAATTAATGACTTTTTAAATTTCTTTCTCTAAAAGGAACTAATGTATGGAAAGAAGGAAAGAATGAATGCAGGAGCTTGAGAAATGCACAATTAGTTCTTGCAGGGTCAGTCTATATACAATATGGAGGCTGGATATGGAGAAGCAAGCTTGTAAACCCTTATAAGGTGGAGGAGATGCTGCCAGCATTCTGTAGCATCTCTGCAGCTTCATCAGTGGGATAGTGCCTCACCATTACCTCATTTTAACACTCTTGTTCAGTTCATGTAGCTTCTTCCGAGAAAGATTTTCATGGTTGTAATAATCTATTTGCAAAGACGTAGCAAGAATGCTCAGTTTTATGTTGGGTGTTCAGTCTCAGAATTGAAGTGGCTGAAGTTTCTTGGAAAAGTTGGTGTGCTGTAGAGGGAGGTTTCTTGGATATGGTCATGTTTCTCTCTAGACTGTGGCACACTGACAAATTTCTTTTTGTCCATTGATTTTATAGAATTGACATTTTGTTGCCTTTTGAGATATTAAAATGCAATCAGAAGTAGAATTTTATTAGCTATCTAAAACTAAGCATTGAAGTTTGCTGCTGCTGTCTTCTAGCAGTATGTATTCAAAAGTATTTGCCATAATTCTGCTTTATATATGTGTACACTGGAAAAATTCCAACTTCAAATGAACATGAAACTGTGAGCCTGAAGTAATGGTGGAGTCAGATGAGGGTGCAGTAGAACAGGCTGACTCACCCTGTAGATGGTACAGACCTTTCAATTTTAATAAAGGTTATTAATGGAGTGGCTGTTTTGTCTTCTACAGTTTTGAGAAATACCTTCTCAACAGCATTGGTGGAAAGCCTTTTTTTAAGCTGCAATTTTTAAAAGATCTTTTTGTCTTCATTAGCCATACAAAAGTTAAAAAATCTGCCTGAACAGACAGAATACAGATTTCTCTTTTCTTGCGCAGGATTCTCAGTTGCTTTGTTTGGATTCTCTGTTGCTTTGTTTGGTGGCAAAGGAATCTGAGTTTTTACACCAAATAAAATTGGAGTGTTTGTGATACAAACTGTTTTATCAATATTGCTTGACCCTCCAAAATGGCAAATATTGCATGTTTAAAACTAAATTTAAACTGATTTGAGACATGGCATTTAAACGTCTTAAAACTAAATGTAGCCATGGCATCAGTTAATGGAAAACATGAAATAAATCCTTGGAAAAATCTTGAAGTCTTACTGAAGTTTCTGCTTCAGATTTCATGCTAGTGCTTCTAGGTGGGTCAGTGCTTGGCTTTTCTACTGAGCTGCTGGGATGCTTCCTGACTTATTGAGGGTCCCAGTTATGGTGGTGGTTGAGAATTTACATCTACTACTACTGAATATCTGTGCATAATTACCTTTTACTTAGACTTTTACATTCACATCAAATTCTGTATTTTTAGATTAAATAATGTAAAACTTTATTATTATATTGACTCATAAGACAGCTGAGAATTAGGCTGTCTCTGTGGATCTATTTACTCAGGTGTTTGAGGTATGTTGAAAGCTTGTGTTTTCTCTGAGGTTACTGTATAGCATTCAGTTCTCATCAATTTTCCTCTGTGCTGTCATGCAAAGAGGTGAATAATAAAGGTATTTGTTCCCCTTTTCCCCTCAGAGGCCACAGCTTCAGCTTTTGCTTTGGGAGTGGTGGTGTTAGGATCTGCATTGTCCCTTGCTCAGGGGACATACTGTCTTTTGCTGTGAATGTTGCTACAGGCTGCTCCTGCATTTGACTTAAATCAAAATAAAATCCACCATTATGGAAACTAAGATACTTTACTTAGGTATAGAAATAAAGTTTCTCATAAAATAGTGTATGTATGGTTCTTCTGGTGTGTTGCAGTAAGTTATGCCAGTGAGGAAAATGTTGAGGGATAGACACAAACAGTCCTGAAGGGCTGGAGAGAGCCTGCTGTCTTCTTACTTTCTCTCTGCCTTTTTGGGGTTTTGTTGTCTTTGGAGTAGAAATAATTAGATAAATCAAGCTAAAGCTTAAATTTTATGGCGAGATCTTAGGTCGCCGTACCTGCTGGGTAACTTTTTGTCAAGTAGACGTGTAGGATTTCCCTCATCTTATGCTTTCACTCTTTGCTTCAGCTTGCTGTATAAAGCTAAAGATACATCTTGGCTTCAAATGGCTGTGGAGAAATTGAGAAAAGAGAAATTTAATTGAATAATTTGCTGTAGTAAAGTGCAGAGAGCCTCTGTGGAAGTATCCAGGCATCTGTGTTGTACCAGGCACTGTAAAATGTTTCTTGCCCTGTGTTTTATATGTAGTCGATCAGAATTAATTTGAAACGAATATAATTTCTCCATTTCCAATTTGAACTTTGGTTACGTCTGTTATTACTTTTCTGTAATGTAAAAAATGGAAGTAAATACAAAGAAATAAGACAGTAATTTCTACCACTTCATGGTTTTTTCTGTAGAACTTGCTTAGTATCTGCCATAAATTAAGTTGTAATGCATTGGTGGGGAAATTAAAACAACCAACAACAATCCTTTTGCTTGTGTTTTTCCTTTCCTATGCTGCATTAATGTGACAAGCCTTTTTTTGCTTAAAGCAGGCAAATCAACAAGCTGGGAAGACAGTGGCTGGGGAGCCTGGGATGAAGCAGAATTACAAGAACCTGTAAGTACATATATTTGAGTTTTCTTTGCTACCTTGCCTATTTGAAAAGACTTTTCCAATTGTTTGTGTGTGTGTTGGGTTCTTTTATCCTATATAGTTATTATCTGGGCAAAAAGCATCTTGACCTGTGTTTTACATGTGACTGCTTGTTTGTCCCTTGCTCCTGTTACTCTTTCTGAATCTGGCTTGGATGTTACCTGTTGTGATAATGACTCATTTTCTTATATTGTGTAGCTTTTTTCTCATTACAGTAAATATAGATCCTTCTATATTTAGGATAGAAGGAGCTTTTTGTCCTTTAGTCAGAGAGAGTAGGGCATGAAAGTGGAGTTACAATCTACCGTGTGAATTAATATAAATCAAAGGCTGCTAAATCGTGAGCCACTGATTCAAGCATCTTTCTAGTGATCATGTAGATTTTATGTTGTGATGGGTGGGTGGTGTTACAGGAGGGATCAAATTACATATGTAGGATAGGGCAGCACAGTTGCTCCTGAAAGGAGAAAAACATCCTTCTGTCCAACTAGTTCAGCTAAGTATAACATGGCTGAGACTTCTAGCTGCCAGCTGAATTACATAAAATGTTAGGGAAACTGTCTGCCCAGAAATCTGTTGCACCTATATGAATCATCCAGCAGAATTAAGGAGGTAGAGTGAGGAATCCAGACCTCACTTTGCTAGCAAAAAATGTTATCTGCTGTGTTTGTCTCAGTATGCAGGAAGTAAGGCCAAAGAATTGGGCAGTATCCTTGTAACTACTTTGCCAAGGCAAAAGCTTTTTCACCTGAGGTGAGAAACAAATGGAAATGAACACTGAAATGAGACACCATGCCAGCCAGGATGTATCAGTCATGCCAATGTCAGGGAATAACAGGAGTATAAAAACTTTTAAATAGGATGGGTATTCAGCTCCCCAATAATTGCAATGAAATGTGTGTTTCTTTCAAGTTTGTAACTTCCTTATGAGGTGAACAAATGCTCTGTTTACTACTTATGCTGTAATCTGATAGAAGCAGCAGATGTTACTAAATTGAAATTCTCTTCTTTTTCACTCTTTAAAATGTCAAAATTCTTCTGCTGGTGGTTCATACCCTTCTCTCTAAAGACCTGTTTTTCAGATTTTTAACTGTTGGTTGATTTACATTATAGTTGGTGTAAAATGCATCTTTTCTCGGAATTGCTCTAGTTGTCTGGACAAGTATCTCTCTCTTAGCACATAGCAGCTTTTTAGAAGGCATTGAAAATTAAACCAAAACCAAACTAAACTTTTTTCCATTAGTCATCTTTTTATGGAACTGAATTGCTCTTTTGTAGGGGTGGTGGTGCTGAAATCCTGTTTTAAATGCTGATTTTTAATTATTCTGTCTTTCACCTTTTAAAGTAGCTTCTTTTGACAAGGCAGTGTTTTTCCTGTTTTAACTCTTTCACTTAATGTCACAGTTTAACTTAACATCACTCTATAAAAGATAAGAAATCCAGCAGCTCCTCCCTTTGTATTTTCTTGAGACTTTTTTGACTTAAAGTGTCCAGTCTTTCTTGCCCTTTTACTTTCCTTTTATGTGTGTGGGGGGGGAGGGGGGGGGGGGGGGGGGGAGAACAGAAAGAAATTCTGTCCTAGTTTCTCCACGAATCTCCTGTTTGTGGAGACTTTAAGTCGAAAACTGAAAACAATTGGATATAGATTTTACTAACACAAGGAAAAAGTAATAACAAACAGCAGCACAGCCATCAGGAAGTGAAAGGAGAAAGAGAGGGAGGAGCTGCTGATCTTTCTGATCTTCTATAAAGTATGGCAGGAAATGGGAGGGAATAGATCCCTCTCTTTGCCTTCTGTCCCTCTCAGAGTCTGAAAAGCCCTCCTGCTTTAGTTCCTCCTGTTCAAACTATGACATTTATTTTTGCCACTATCATGAGATAGGCATATTTTATGTGTTTAGATTTGAAATTTTTTATTATGCATGCAGATAATTTCATTTATATTCTCTGAGATATATTTTTGATTCCTTTAAATACTTAATGCTTTAATTTCCGGTTCTTTTTCCTCAATTTGAAAATCATCACATTAAGAATTATTAAAAGGGTTTTCTTTGAGTTCAGGTTGTATGTTTTTATGTGATACATTTGTCTTTGCCATGAGGAGTTATTCTTGTCACCAGTATCCTTGTCAACTTTGTAATCTCTTTATCAGGTTTTGAAAAATGTCAGTAATTAGGGAAATGTGTTGTCTGTATCAACAGACAAAAATGTCATGAAAACAGGATGTTTTGCACAAAGCAAGGGATAGTGTAGAGAAAGATAGGTAGCTGAATATTGGTACTGTGCTGATGTGGACTTTATGATGGATGGACAGGGTATTCTTGTGACATTTTTGGTACAGCCTTAGGAAAGGAAATAAATATAACAAATGCATAACCTTGGTTAAATTTTTTTAGTATGAATTATAATGAGACCAATTAAAAATATTCTTTACAATCTCTGATCAATAATAGCTAAACTTTAAGTCTGGTTCTTTTAGTATCTTAGTGAAATTAAAAGACTTTGAGGAGTAGTTAGTGCTAAGTACTTTGTTTTCTGTTTTGTAATACACAGAATCAGTGAATCAGTGCAAGGCTGATGTGGGTCTCATGGATTTTCATGCAAGTTGGAGCTCTAGGGACTTGATACATAGTAATCCATTTGGTGCCAACAGTGAGGGAAAGCCAAAATGTCCCAAATTTTGAAAGCATTTCTGTGTTTAAAAATTGCTTCAAAGATTAATTAAAGCTTTACTTGTAGGAAGAAGAAGAATCTGCTTCCACAAAACAGAGAAATTACTGGCTTCAGGACTGTGTGTTGTCCTTGTCACCAACAAATGACCTGATGGTCATAGCTAATGAGCAGAAAGCAGTTTTTTTAGTGTGTAAGTATGCATTCTACTTGGGTATACACACTAGTACATTTCATAGTAAGTAATACAGGATTTTGTCATTGTCCCCCACTCTCCCTCAGTTGCTTATACTTAAGTCCAGGAATTTTGGAGTGATTTGTACTACACATTATACGTTTTCTAGGTATTTATTGGCAAGTAAGTGGTTTTGTCTTTGCTTCTCAGCTATATTTTGATCTGAAAAAACTATTTTATCATGAATAAATACATTTAATATGTACTGTAACTACCCAGTTGTTTGAGATGCTCAGAGATATTGATATTAATTGTGCTCCGTAAGGTGAACAAAACTGCTATATTAATTTTAGCCATTAAGAAATACTTGACATTTTTCTTTTTTTAAAAAAAGGGCCACCTGAGCATGTGTCTCTCAGAGGAAGAAGTATTGAGTGTGACTGCTTTTTAAGAGTTCCACTTTTGATGGAAAATTGTTCTCCATCTTGAGGAATGAATGGCTTTATATTTTATTCTAAAGCGGGGCTCACAAAACTCTTTTAAGGATACCCTTATTAATATATGTAAAATGATCTGCCAGCTGCTTTATAATGTGTGGTTGCCTGGAGTGCGTGTACCATTAACAGCTGCAGTTGGTGGCACAGTAGCACGATGAAGGGAAACCTCCGCTGACATGGGCAATATTTACCATTTTAAGAGAAAAGCCAGGCTGTTACAACTCAGAGCTGCATAATTAGGCAGATTGCATTGAGCTGTCATGCTGCATTGTCATTCTCTGCAAAGCTGTGTAGGTTAGTCACTGATTTTTCACAGAAAATTAAAAGATAGCAGTATTCCTCAGAAAATTCCTATTGGATCAAGACTGAGGAGGTGATTTGGCTCACTTGCTGAAGAACTGCTTCTGCTCAACTGCACAAAGGCAGATGTATCCACACAGTGGCAGAAGAGTCCCTGTGTCTCAGATTTTGTGTCAGACATAAACTGACACGTAAACAGATTTCATGTGTCAGCACACAGCTCTGAACTTTTTTTTTAGTTGTCCATTGGCACCTAGAAGATGATTGAACACTGAAATGTCAGCTGTTATAGCACCATGTGAATAACAAAATGTTTTGTTTTCTAATCTTGATGGTGATATGGAGGTTAAAAATTGTCAAATTTAATGTAGGATTCTTGGGTAAATTTCCTTAGAATAGTCAGTAAAAATGTGGTTTTATTTTTATGATCTTCAAGGTTTGTAATTGGTGCTTATTCTAAGTGTTGTAGAATGTATTTTATGGTCAAGAGGATTAGGAACAGAACTACATCTTTAGCCACAAAACATTACAGTTTCATAGATGGTGTCTTTATTCTTGATGGCAGCTAAATGGAAGAACAGTGACAAAGGAAAAGAGGAAATGCAATATGCTGTTGGCTGGAGTGGCTCTCTGAATGTTGAAGAAGGGTAGGTGTTGAAATCAGCTGTGATTAAAATGTCATTTCATGCTTAATAATTAGTAGTATATGCTTCTACTCTCTCTTGGTTTTGTTTTTTGTTTTTTTCTGTCATTCAAACACAGTCATGGTCTTTCACATTTTAATGTTGAAAAGTGAAATGTAGTAACCTGGGTGATCAGAGACCTGCAAAGGTCACTTTTCATGTATAATGTGATGTCCTGGGGCACAACACTATGTAAGTCCTGTGTGCTGTCTGTGCAAACAGTGTATTTGCATGAAACTTAGACATTTTAATAGATCTAGGCTATCATGCTTTTTTAAAGGTTATAGAAGGAAAAAAAAAAGGGACCCTTGTAGAGCCTCAGTTTGAGGCTCTAAGTCATTTATGGAATTGGAAAATTGGAAAAATACTTTGGTCATACATTTAGTATTTATACAATATTTCTGCTTGATCTGTCTTCAAATAACCAGGCAGATACCTGATTATTTTCAGTGATCTTGAATCACCCATATGGAAGAGGATTTTGCATGTCAATAAAGTTTGCAGCCTTGGGTTGCTGTCTGCCTTTGAACATTCTCTCTATTGGCTTCAACCATCTGTTATTGCTGCAGGAGGTGTTGACTTAATCTGTACAAGTCATAATCCTTCTTTATAAACCTGCTGCTGCCACACATTTGAGCTGTTTTATGTGCTTCTCTTTTTAAGTTTTTTTCCACTTACTATCACTGAAATTATCCCGTAGTCTTTTATTAAAAAAAAAATAAAAATTTCTGCTTGGGAGTTGGTGTCTTACAACTGTTACAGTCCCAAGAGATGCTATTGTACAGAACAGGCAGTGTTTAGATACATACATTTGTATTCACTATATCTTTATTTAAGATTTGCAAACTTTTCCTGTATGTGAGGGTTACATTTCTAAGGAAGTGTAAATATGGTAGTTAGTATCATATTGTTGAAAAAAAAAAATTTCCCAAAGATATGCTTCAACTGGTAACATTTTATGGTGGCTAAGCTTTGCTATTGGAAAATTAAGATTTCACTGAGATGTTTAACGTTGTTTTGAAGTTGTAATTGAATTGCAAGTTGTATTAAACTTGCATTTAGAAAGTTTTTTCCTCTGATTATCTAGCCTGAGTATTTAATCCCTCGTTCAGGAATGAAATGGTCTGGAATGCAAATAATCAAAAGGACTGCAGGCATTTATGCTTTATATGCTGTTTAGGATATAATTTTGAATTTTTATGTTAATTCAGAAACCTTTGTACTGCTTCTGTTTCCTCAGAAACAGAAAATTGTAAAACTTTCTATCGTGGTAACAGTTAAATAATTTTTGATTTGAGATATTGAGGCCTCCTGATCTGCTTGTCTTCTGCATGCTTTGCCTGCCATACACAAAGTTAATTTCATTAACTGGGAAGGTGGTGTTAAGTCTTCAAATCCTCTCAAATTATAAAGCAGTGAAATTCAATGGATATAAAATCTACTTGATTGATTGATGTATTGCAAAAAATTATTTCAGTAAGTATTTTTCAATTTTTTTAAGATAGTTGTTTTTGGGTATCAATAGGTAAGAAAACTTTAGATACATGAGATTCAACTTGAATCTTTACTGAAGAGTACTGGTGGAATAATCACTCTGTGAATGATGAAAGACAACTTTAACAAGGTGTAATAAGAATTTATGCAATCTATTTGGGCACTTTTGAACTGATAATTAAAAAAGTCTTTAAAATGAAAGAGGTTTTCTTCATGGTTTTAGTATAGATTTTATATATTGTATACTGCTTTTATACATTGTTAAGTACTAAAACTCTTAACTTGGCAAGATTTCTTGTGTACAGCAAAATTTCGTAACTGGAGAAAAATTGAGCTTATTCATTTTCTCTATTTCTAGTGAATGTGTGAGTAGTGTATTGTGTATCCCGTTGGCAAGTCAGAAGAGGTAAGGATTGATATTCTTACCTATATATGTCATCAGTCTCCTTGCATTACATTTTTTAACGTTCACAGCTTGGAGCAGGATTTGTGTTTAACTTCCTGTATATCTCTGCCAAACAGGAGCTCTACAGGACGTCCTGACTGGACCTGCATTGTGGTTGGCTTCACTTCTGGCTACGTTCGGTTTTACACTGAGGTATGGTTCGGTTCTATGGCAGGCCCAGAAGCAACCTGTTGTCCTGTTGTAATAAATGTCTGTTTCTATAAAACTTCTGTCCCTGAAGATTGTGATTTTTGCCTTCCCAAAGAAAAGGGACAGGAGTGTTCATGCTTATTATTCTTTCTCTTCTAGAGTGGAGTACTGCTTCTTGCCCAGCTTTTGAATGAAGATCCTGTCCTACAGCTTAAGTGCAGAACCTATGAAATTCCCAGGCATCCTGGTGTCACAGAACAGGTTTTGTCAGATTATTTCAAAAGCAAAGTGGCAGTGTTATGGGGTATGGAGGAGAGGCTTCTCTGTGAATCCTCTATGTCCTTTACCAGATTTTGATGAGGGGACGATTCTTTAAAACATGAGGCTCTGGATGTCTTGTTCTAAAAGTGTTCATACCTGTATAGTTTGAGGGTTCTTAATTTCTTTTTTTTTGTTTTGGTTTGGTTTGGTTTTTTTAATATTTAGTTAACTGTGTAAATATGTTCTGTTTTTCTCTGTGATAACCTTGCAAAGGAAGGTTTAATTAATCTCCTATTTATACATCAGTGTGCACAAAATATGATAATGTATGGATTAAAGAAAAAAAAGCAACTTGGCAGTTATCAAGAGTTATGTCTACTCATTTATAAGAACTTAATTATTACACAGAGAAGATAGATAAAATAAAAACAATTTTTGTATGAGAGAGTTCTAGGAACTTGCATGTCATTATGAGTATTTCCCGCAGGGAAAGTTCTTGTGGAGCTTTAGTTATATAGTAGAGAAGCCTTTTTTTCTGTGGCCTTCCCAATTTGTTACAACTTTTATGTTTTCTCCATAAGCCATAAAATAAATTAAGCAAATGTAAGAGTCATTGAAAGAAGAAAAAAAAAAAATAAATTGTGTGCCTAAATAATTTTATATTTTGGATAGTTTAACACTGAATTTCTGTAATTTTGCCTTCCTCTGTTTTCTGGGATTTGTTGGATATTAGCTCTCTGGATATAATCCTTATAGTCATGTAATTAATAGTATAAAAAGGTTGAAAATAAGCTGTTTCAACAGTGATTTTTTTTTTCCTCCTCTTTTTCTTCCACAGAATGAAGAACTTAGTATATTGTACCCAGCTGCAATTGTGACAATTGATGGTTTCAGCCTCTTTCAGTCCCTTCGTGCATGTCGTAATCAGGTAGCAAGAGGTATGTTTGAGCATAAATGTTTATTTCTAACTCTGTTAATAGTACTTTGCATTACATGAAATTTACTTATTTTTGTTAAATATCAGGGTGGAATTTAGATCTTCCTTTCTTGTCCATCAGTATATAGGTATCTGCTGCATACAGGGAGATTTCTTCTTTTACAGAAAATGTTCTCTGGGTACAATTTGTCCCAGTAGCATCGATTGTCTTGTACATTCTCACCAAAATAGTGTATAATGGCTTTGGTTGGTATGGTGATGTGTTTTGAATTTGAGATTAAAATAGTATTGATAAAAAACAGATGTTTTGGCTGTTGCTGAACTGTGTTTATACAGTGTCAAGGCCTTTTTCTGTTTCTCACAGTTCCCTGCCAGTAAGCAGGCCTGGGGTGCAGAAGAAATAGTGAGGGTGCACAGCTGGGACAGCTGACCCCCAGCTGACCAAAGGGCTGTCCCATACCATATAATGTGTTGGCCAGTAATAATATCTGAGGGGAAGAAGGGAGGGAACATTCAGGGTTATGGCCTTTGACTTTCCAAGTAACTGTTACACATGATGGAGCTCAGCTTTCCTGGAAATGCCTGCTGATTAAAAGCAGTGAATGAATTAATTATTTTGCTTTTGTGCATGCAGAGCTTTTGCTTTGCCTAGTAAACTGTCTTCTCTGTCATCCCACAAGTCTTCTCACTTCTGCCCTTCCAGTTTTCTTCCCCATCTCATGAGGAGGGGGTGAGTGAGCAGTTGGATGGAGTTTAGGTGCCCACTGGGGTAAAACCATAGCATGCTGCTAAGGTGCCTCTTAGCATGTCAGGGTGCTTATTTCACTGACTGACAGTGTAATGCTTTTCTTCCCAGTAAGAATTTTGTGGGCAGGGGTAATGCTGTGTTGATGACATTGGTAATAGTCACTGCTCTTGGAGTTTTTGGTACCTTGTTGGTTGTGCAGCCCTTGATTCTGGTCCTTCAATGCAGTGCCTTTAGATACTCTAATTTGGAAACAGGGCCATTTTCCTGGGGTAGAGAACTGCATAACAGTATTGTGTGTTAAATTGCACAAATACTGGGCTGTTAAGGTTCTGCAAGATGAAACAGCACAGCTGCTGTTGCTGAATTGTTTTCCTGAATTTCCCGATGGTTGTTCTTACTGAAATTAAGATTGCTCAGATTTTTGTTTCCTTTATAGCAGGCCATGTCAGTAGACAATCATGAGGTTGGTTGTAGGTGAGCAGTGCAAAGGATCAGCCAGCATGACAGCATTAGAAACTGTTGGGACAACAGAACCCTTAAACAAAGGCTTGACTCCTACATAGAAGGGGTGACTGGTAAAGAACTGAGAAATGCTACTGTGGTGAGACAGTTCTATGAATCATTGTAATGCATTGCTCGCTCTCATTCCAATTCAGGATGAAGAGGCCTGAAATAAAGCTAGCTGATAGTAAAATCAAAATTAAAAGTTAGAAGGGTTTTTATGATGTGTCAGGTTAAATTGTGGACTTCTTTGACTGAGGTTGATGTGAATGCTAAAAGCTTGTTTGTGCTAAGAGGGAAACTGACAAATTAGTAAAGAAAGCTGTGAAGGTTTATGGAGTGTTTAGTGCTTAATTCTGGCTGAGAAAGTTTCTTTAGAAACTGGATTAGAGGAAGCATCAGGTATTTGTCCTTTTTCTAATACTTTTCCCTAGACATCTGGTTTTAGCTGTGGTAAATTATTCCCTGGGTCCGTTTAGTAATGTCTGTTCTTTCTTCTTCATGAAAAGGTAGCATTTCCATGGAATATAAGAGAAGGCAAAATTCCTGTAAATCAGAACTTTTAAGAACAGATACTCTGTAAATCATGCATGAAATAAGAAAGGAGACGGTGACTATAATGAGAAATATCTATTTTTGCAACCAAAATGTGCTCTACTCTTTCAAATGAGTTGTAGTAGTTGTAGATACAGCCAGAGTGCTGTATCTTCTTCATTCTTCGTCATTTATGTTTGTTGTAACAGATATTTCGAAGAGTTTAAATTATTGCTTTAGTTCTACCAGTGTTCTGACCTCACACTGTTACATATCTAGTGAAAGTGCTTACTCTGCAAGTTCTTTGGCAGTGGCACTGAAATGTGCTTAGACCACAGAAATAAATTATAGTAGCATTTTAAAATTGTATAGATTATTAAACCATAGATGACTAATAAAACAAATCTCTGCAAGTACAAAATACAGTTCTGATAGACTATTGTGAGCAATTCTGTTCAGTTAATTTTTTCAAATGTTTTCATTTCATGAAGGTGATATTTAAGGCCATTTAAGCTCAGTGGGTGTTTAGATGTATGTTAGTTTAAAACTAGTTTATTATATTGGTTTAGGTTACATAATTGCTTCCCTTTACTCCCATCTATGCTATTACTTTGACTTTTACTCAGTAGAATTTTTTTGTGTTTTATCAACTTTTGTCAGCTGCAGCATCTGGCAATGAGAATGTTCAGCCTCCACCATTAGCTTATAAGAAATGGGGTTTGCAAGATGTGGATACGATTGTTGACCATGCTAGTGTTGGTAAGCATTTCTATTTAATTTCAAATACTTGGCTTAAACAAACCAATGGTTTTTGTGCTGTTAAATTTGGGGTGAAAGCACTTAGTGGTACTGGCTGGATAGAAATAAATAGGGGGGGGAAGTCCGTCATAGTGAATGAACTCATTAACCATCATCAAAAAGATATTTTAATTTTTCTCCTGGTCAAATTGAGCCTCCCCTCTCCACTTGGAGGTGGGGGAAGGATGTTACAGCTGTAGATGTCTTGCTCTCTGTTGTGTAGAAAAAACAATCAGGAGGCACTAGATCAGATGCAGTTAATTCTCCTTTCTGCTAGGCTAAAGAACTGTCTGGCACACATATTAAGACTGGTATGGGTCATTCCTGTGTCTAGTATATAAAAAACCTGAAATTTAAGATTATTCCTTTCGAAAAGATATTCCCTGTGGTTAAAGTTGCTTTTCCTTTTTCCTTTTCCCCTTTCCCCCCCCGTTTTCCCCCCCCCGTTTTCCCCCCCCCCGTTTTCCCCCCCCCCGTTTTCCCCCCCCCCGTTTTCCCCCCCCCCGTTTTCCCCCCCCCCGTTTTCCCCCCCCCCGTTTTCCCCCCCCCCGTTTTCCCCCCCCCCGTTTTCCCCCCCCCCGTTTTCCCCCCCCCCGTTTTCCCCCCCCCCGTTTTCCCCCCCCCCGTTTCCCCCCCCCCGTTTCCCCCCCCCCGTTTCCCCCCCCCCGTTTCCCCCCCCCGTTTCCCCCCCCCGTTTCCCCCCCCGTTTCCCCCCCCCGTTTCCCCCCCCCGTTTCCCCCCCCCGTTTCCCCCCCCCCCGTTTCCCCCCCCCCCGTTTCCCCCCCCCGTTTCCCCCCCCCATTTCCCCCCCCGTTTCCCCCCCCCCCGTTTCCCCCCCCCCCGTTTCCCCCCCCCGTTACCCCCCCCCCGTCTCCCCCCCCCGTCTCCCCCCCCCCCGTCTCCCCCCCCCCCGTCTCCCCCCCCCCCGTCTCCCCCCCCCTCGTCTCCCCCCCCCCGTCTCCCCCCCCCCGTCTCCCCCCCCCGTCTCCCCTCCCCCGTTTCCCCTCCCCCGTTTCCCCTCCCCCGTTTCCCCTCCCCCGTTTCCCCTCCCCCGTTTCCCCTCCCCCGTTTCCCCTCCCCCGTTTCCCCTCCCCCGTTTCCCCTCCCCCGTTTCCCCCCTCCCGTTTCCCCCCTCCCGTTTCCCCCCTCCCGTTTCCCCCCTCCCGTTTCCCCCCTCCCGTTTCCCCCCTCCCGTTTCCCCCCTCCCGTTTCCCCCCTCCCGTTTCCCCCCCTCCCGTTTCCCCCCCCCGTTTCCCCCCCCCGTTTCCCCCCCCCGTTTCCCCCCCTGTCTCCCCCCCCCCGTCTCCCCCCCCCCCCGTCTCCCCCCCCCCCGTTTCCCCTCCCCCGTTTCCCCTCCCCCGTTTCCCCTCCCCCGTTTCCCCTCCCCCGTTTCCCCTCCCCCGTTTCCCCCCCCCCCCCCCCCCCGTTTCCGTAAGACATTCACTTTAATGTTTTTGTTAGGCACCATGACCCTGTCTCCTTTTGACCAAATGAAGACTGCTTCCAGTATAGGTGGATACAATGCAGCTATAAAAAACAGCCCACCTGCTATGTCTCAGTATGTTACAGTTGGAGCCAATCCTTTCACTGGTTTCTTTTTTGCCCTGGAGGTATGTACTACAAAGCTGACCTGATGAAATTCATTAATTAATCCTTCTCATTTCTGTATAGGATTTTCTAAAGTGCTCCTATGTTCCTTTTATGTTGACATTTCCCCCTTTTCTTGATCATCTTAAACTGGAATGTTTTGCAGTAGATGTGTTAGCAATATCTACCACAGGTTCCTGCTAATGACAAACTTTATCTTAAAATGAATGTGATAGAAAACATTTTAAAATTTTTTTTCAGTTGTTAATTTATTGCCAATTAAGTTATGCAATTTTTTCTTTTAAATATGAGGTTATGTGTAAAACATCTTTAAAATGTGTAAAGATGAATCTTAAGAATTTTTGGAGGCCTTTGGCTTTTCATCATGCACACATAGTGCCTGAGTGTACTATTGTCATTCCTTATAGTGGAACTACTACTTGCAGAAGAAAACTGCAACATATGTTTAATGATACCTGTAGCACACTTCTGTTGTCTTCAGTTGTATAGGAGGAGAAGGATGGCAATGTGACTGTCTCTTGTACATTCAGACTCTATGAGTACGCTGTCCTTATCAGGACTGAAAATTGATTGAAAATGCTCGAGTGAGAATTTTGATTTTATACTTGCTTTTTCAATATGATTATGAAAAAAAATGCTTATGTTGATACTTGCAAGAATGCCAGGGCCATACACACAGCTAACTCTCCATGATAAATTGTACATGGAGTTTTTTTAACTTCTGTTGCAGACAAACATGCTGAGCTGCCAGTGACTTGCAGGAGGATTTTGAAATGGTAAAGAGATGGCAGAATGGCTTTTCTGGGGGCAATGAATTAAAATTTTACAGAGTCTGAAAGCTATGCTTTCTGAGCTGAAAGTCCATAAGACGCCTGAAAAACTATTCTGCAGTTGAGTTCAGTGTAAGAACTATTTCTTGGCTTTCTAAATACTTTTTTTTCCTTCATTTCAGGTTGGCTGACAACTGGCTGTTTCTTGGCCTTCTAAACATTTTATTCCTTTCTTTCAGGGCAGCTCACAGCCACTGATGTCTCATGTTGCCTTGGCAGTTGCAAGTAAATTGACTTCAGCATTATTTAATGCTGCCAGGTAATAACATAAAAAATACGTTAAATTATTTTTGTTTTAGTAGCCACATAGTAATTTGAGGATTTTTAGGACCATTGGTATGATCCTCATAATGTGTTTTTCTATTGCAAGTGGATGGCTTGGTTGGAAGAGTAAACATGAAGAAGAACCTGCCCCAAAACAGAAACCAAAAATGGAACCTGCAACTCCATTGGCAGTGAGGTAGGTTTTACATGGTGTCTCAATTGCTTTAAATCTCTTGTGTTTTTAATTGGTTGAATTATTTTGGAAGGTGCATAGTATTTCTTTTTCTTTTCTTGAAACAGTGATGATAGTTTGGAGGTAATTTCTTTTAGGCTTTGTTTCATTTCAGTTTATCATTATGGGCAAATGACTCATCTCTGCCATTTACAGTGTGTAGGTTCATTATTACTATAAAAGAACAGTGTATGGGTTTAATGATAGCATAAGTATATGGATAGTAGCCCTAAAATTTATCACTGAAGAGCTTCAAAGAAACAGCATGAAGTGCTTGCTGCTTCGGGTAGTTTAAAGCTCCTCACAAAATTAGGAGGTATCCTGTTTCCCTGTTGATTGTGGAGAGAGGAGAATAGAAACAATGGGTTGTAGCCTAATGTTTTCAAGCGAGCTGATAAAAAAACAAATTAATTCCTGATTGGTTTTTTTCATTATTTAAAAAAAAAAATTAATTTAAATATTCTCAAAAGTAGTTGGCAGTAAGAGAGGGCTTACAAAGTAACCTACTCCCCTGAGATCCTTGTCTGACAGTGTATCACAAGACAATTATTTTCCTGTTTTCTGAACTTCAATTAGCACCAGGACTTCATCCACAGGTCTCCAAGATCCATCTGTAGACAGCACAAAAACTTTTTTTCATACTTTGCTCTTAATTTTACCCATCCATAACTTTTGTTACCTTAAGAAAAAGTAATCTTAGTCCATATCAGATACGCTGTTCGCTATTTCTAAAGAAAAATAGTTATCTAGTGGTTTTGCTTGATGATGATATTATTGTTGTTTGTATTTAAGGTTTGGACTTCCAGATTCTCGTCGTCACGGTGAAAGAATATGTCTTTCTCCTTGTAACACTTTGGCAGCAGTAACAGATGATTTTGGAAGGATTATTTTACTGGATGTTACAAGAGGACTTGCAGTTCGCATGTGGAAAGGTATGATAGTGTATGTTAGTACAGTAAGTAGTATTCTTTAAAATACTGTGGCATATTATGTTCAGTTTTAGAATTGCAAGTGTTTTTCCATTATTAAGACAGACTTCAGTACATTGTGTTATTACAAACCAAATGTTAATAGGGCATATAACATAAAATCCATAAAGGTGTGGTACCAATCCTTGAAATAGTAAAATTCCATCTGGTTGGTTAATATTGTATAGATTTTTTTTCCACGCACTGTGTCGCAACAGCAACAAAAATAGTTTTAGAAGAGATTTAGCTATAATCTCCAAATTCTCTGGATAAGCTTTAGTATCTTCTTTAATGCTGCTGAGAAAATAAAAAGTTTGAAAAATCAGTAAGAAGATCTAAAACTTGTTAGATTCTCATTTCATCGTGGTGACCTTGCAAGAATGGAATGAGTGTTTGGTCTCTTCTAAACTGAGTACTTTTTGAAAAAAACCCTCAGATATTAAGCTCTCAAATTGTAATTATAGATAATGTTACAGCAATTTCTATTCTATTTATATTTCTATTTCTATTACAACAATTTCTAATTCTATTTTTATATAGAATATAAATTTTGCAGCAGTTTAGGACGTGGCAGGTAAGTTTTAAGAACAGATATAAAATGTGTAGCTTTTCTCTCTCCCTCACTATGAAGTCAGAAGACAGTGATAATGTGGCACTGATAGTGTATAATACCTAGAGTAATCATGTTTCCCCTGTGCATTCTCCTCTTATATTTTGAAGTTATTAGCTGTAATATGTGCTTTCTAATATTCTTTAACTTTTTTTTTCCTTCATTATTGAGGGCTTGGTATTATTGAGGAAGTACGCTTAGAGTCCTAAGCTTTATCTGATAGTAGTGACACAGGTTTACAGTTTGCCAGCTTTTCCTCAGTCAGGCTGTTGAGATGTGAAACTGCATTGGAGATTTTTTATTGTTGTGTTGTGGTCTTGTTTGCTTGTTTTTCAAGCAAGCTGTATACTGAATTTAATCTTTTGGACTGGAGTGCACCTTTTCTCATTAATTGAGTTATGAATACTTTTCTACCTTCTCAGTGTAATACACATTGTCATAAAGTTGTTTTATACATTAATATTTTAATTGCAGTTTGGAGTCATCATTTGTACTTTCTAGGACATAGTTTATCAGTGTCAGTAGAGGTTGTCTGGCTTTTCTGTTTAGAAAGGTTTTACATGGAAAGTGCTTGCATTACTCTGACACTCAGAGAGGGGAAAGATGAATGTTTTTATTGGTTTACTAAAAAATTGCATTTTAATGATGAAAATGTATTAATAAAAACATAGGAATGAAAACTTACACGGACATCTCTTCCCTGAAATCTTTTTTTGTTGTTTCAAAACATGGTACGTCTGGACACTTACTACAGTTTTTTTGGGGTTTTTTTTGAGAAGTTTTTGCATTGATGTAATGTTCAGAGTATAAACTTGATGAGTTTTGGATTGTTTTGTGGCTTCTCCCAGAACTTGTTTCTCCTCAAAGCTTTGCAGAAGGCTTCCTGTGTCTCTGAGACGTCCTCTGGTAGACACTGTTTTAAGACAATGCACCAAAGTTCTTGTCAGAAGCCTGGCTACTGGCCAGGCTTGTGCAAATTTGAAACAGCATTTCAGACAGTTTGGGGCTGGAATAGTACCTGGGTGGGTGGTGGTGTGTACTGACCATGTAATAATTTCTGTACACTAATGCACATTTGCCTTCTCTTAAAAAGGGTACCGTGATGCAGAAGTTGGTTGGATACAGACTGTAGAGGATCTTCATGAGAGGGAACCTGAGAAGGTGGATTTTTCTCCTTTTGGAAATGCACAAGGTCCAAGCAGAGTGGCTCAGTTCCTTGTGATCTATGCTCCAAGAAGAGGCATTCTGGAAGTATGGAGTACGCAGCAAGGGCCTCGAGTTGGAGCCTTCAATGTGGGGAAATATTGTAGGTAAGAAACTGAGCAAGTAGGCAAAGTGGCTGTCCTGCTGCAATAAAAGGGGTATTTTGGATACGCCAGCAATACAAGTGGAAAATGCTTCTTGTGTTCTTGCACTTCTTGTATTGGCCACAGTATTTCTTCTGAATGCAGCTTGTTGTAGAAGGGGATTTTTGTCATGTTTCATCACTCGGCTCTCTTTCCTAATGGCATTCCTAACTGTATTTAGCAGTTGTTAAACCTTAGCTTTACAAATTTTGTCTTCATTTTATTCACTGTGTGGAAAGGTAAAGTTGCTAATTATGTTCTTCCTGTAAAGGCCATATTTTTGCTTGGTTTCAGGCTGTTGTATCCTGGCTATAAAATAATGGGTCTGAACAATGTGACCAGTCAGGGATGGCAGCCCCAGACTTACCAGATATGCCTTGTTGATCCAGTTTCTGGGAGTGTGAAAACTGTCCATGTACCTTTCCATTTAGCACTGAGGTAAGGACTTTCTGTCCTCTGTATAACCAAATGAATGCCATTATTGGTTTTGGAAACAATGTTTGATTTACAGGTGTTTCTTCTCAAGCTGAATAATACTCTAGGAATACTTAGTTTGTATGCATTAACTTGATTTTTATTACCATATAATGTTACTTACATGTAGCATAAGTAATCAAATAATTTTCTGAACTGTTCACATTAGTTCTCTTCACTCATACACTTAAAATTATTTCCCTTCAGTGATAAAAAGAGTGAGCGAGCAAAGGATATGCATCTAGTGAAGAAGTTAAATACATTACTCAAAGCTAAAACCTCAGATCTGGGTAGGTTCTCTTGTATAATTTCTTAAGATTGTATGTTATCTATGTTATCAAAAGTTTTTTATCTGTCCTCTCTAAGTGTTTAAACACAAGTGTGATTGTGGTGCTTTCTGATATCTCTGTACTATGAATTATGACCTTTAGGTAGGTTGATATTTTTAATTTTTATTTTCATTTCTTTTTTAAAAAAAATATCAGATTAAATATATCTTATACAAGGATTCAGCATAAGCCTTGTCTACCATGAAAATCTTAAACAAATTCTACTTTGAGTGCTTGCATAAAGCACAGTCTATTGCATCTGTTATGCAGTGTTTGATTCTAGATAGTCTTCTTCCTGTAAGTAATACATATTTCTTACAAAGAACAGATTTGGAGTAAGAGATGCCACTGAGCTCTTGTTTTATTTCATTTTCCTCAAGCTTATTTTGGCAACTTTGTAATAGCATCTTCATCTCTATAGCATGAACCCACATGCAACTTAACTGTGATATAAGTTGACTTGCTGTGCAGAATGCATTTGGGAAATATGAAGTCATGGTTGTCTCTGTTTGCAGATTTAACTGAAGCTGAAGCAAGGGAATTAATACTTGATATCAAATACCCTGCCACAAAGAAACAGGTGAGTATTTAGAGGCCAGTATGCTTTTTTAATATTAGGAAAAAAATATTGAGATATTAGATTATAGTGCTAAATCTCTTTAAATCTTTTTAAATATGTAATTTTTTTTCTTAGAGATACTTGAAGCAAATAATTGAGCTATTTTAGTGGGGTTTTTTTTCCGATTTTGTTTTGGGGCTTTTTTTTGCTTCTTTTTAATTTTTTTTACAACACATTGACTAGAATGAATTTTGGCTAGTGACTTCCTGAAGGCAACTTGCATGATAAAAGTCAAAATAATAAAAAGAGAGCAGACTGTGTTGTAGGATCAACTTTTTCCACAAGTACATGTGAAGACAAAATACTGATCAAAATTATTGTCACAGTTGTGCATTGTTGGCTTACCTTGTATGTTTTTACAGTTAAAATAAGCAAATGTTTATTAATTCTGTTGAATATCTGCTGAATAGGCTCTGGAAAGTATATTGGCAAGCGAACGTGTGCCACTGTCATCTCTCACAAACATCACTGAGACATTAATGGATCATTTAAAGAAAGAGGGTAGGTGGCTATTTGTTTTGCAAATACAGAGGGGCATTTACTCTGTGTCTGCAGGGCTGTGAGACTGTTGTAGAAATATTCTCTTCCACAGGGAGACCAGACTTGGTCTGCTTAGTCTTGCTGCTAGATTTCACAGAATGTTGCTTCTATCTTTTTTTTCAAATGCAGACTGCAAATAACTCGCTAGTAACTATGGTCTGCTGTGCTTGTTATGTGCCTAGTAATTTGAGGGTATATTAAAAAAAAAGAAATAAAAAAACTGGGCTGGGTACTTGTAGCCAGTAAAATATTCCTTCAGGAAGAATTTTTCACAGACATCAGTTGTTGAAGTTTTAGTTTGGTCTCTCTCTTCAAGGAAGACAGCAATGAAATGGAACTGCAAGTCTGTGAATTCTAAAGTGCTGGAAGCACAGATTGTGGAGGATCTGATCTCTGTCCAGATGCCTTGTGTCTATTCTTGGTAAACCTGACCAAAGTTAGATTTCACATGCTTGCTGGAGATCTCAGAATCAATGTCAGGAAATGTCATTACCCATTCAAGATCTTGTTGCTGAAAGTCTTCAAGATTGTTTCTTTGAATTTACACACTTGGATCTTTCTAAACTGGGAGAACCGTCTTTGTGCTTGAGGTGACTCAGTTTTGGAGACACAGCTGGATATTGAGAAATAGAGTAGAGAAGCTTGTGCCTGTTGCTTTTTTGTCAGGTGTTTGGGATGCTCAGCAGTAGCAGGCTGCTGCTTTTTTTGTTGTTGTTGTTTTTTTTCCTCCCTGCTTGTATTTTTGTTTGGTTATCACTGGATTCATTCCAGCTTGTTAGAATACATTGCTTTAGCTATAGGGGTTAAGAAATCCCTCCTACTGCTGTCTGGAAACCCTGAATTAACCTTTCATCGATTTGAAAGGCTGTATCCCACTCATGCAGGGTGTATTTTCCTGGTTTCAGAGCCTTGACAGAAAAATCTTTCATTGGTATCAGTGTTGGGGCTTTTTAAAAAATTACTTTCTTGAACTAGATAGGGGAGATGGAGAGCTTCACACCAGCAGTTCTCTACCTAGTTTTGATCTGGCATAAATCACTAGCATCACCCATTTTTATTAGAACTCCTAAAAAACCCAAAGCATCCGGAAATGTGCCCTTTTACACTGAAGAGAGATTTATACAACTATACTTACTGAGGTCTGCTTAGTGTGTATTTTTCATCATTAATTTTTTTATTGTCATACAGAACATTAGTTCTTCACAACCACAATAAGGAACAGTCTTGGCTGGTATTCCAGCCTTCAAATTTCAGAAGACAAGTGGCATACCCTTCCACTTGTGCTTTGTAGGTAAAAGATAACATGAAGCAGATGCTGGGCTCTGTGTATGCTGTGGTTGTGAAGCAAAAATCAAATAACAGTGCAATAAGCTCTGTGTAGGATTTTTAATAGCAGCGTATCAAAGCGTTCATAAGGAGAAAATTACGTTGTAAAGCTGTTTCAGGTGAAGATGATGCATTCAGAGATACCTTTTCTATAAAAAAGGTCTTCTAGGGTCTCTGTAAAATGCTTTCTTTTAAAACTAAGTTCAAATAGAATTTCTTTATTCAACATTGTGTTGGTGTTAGCTTCCTATATTCTGATTGCTTTCTTACTGAAATTCGAATGTCAATAGATATATGAAATTTCTGAGACTGAGATTGTAGAAAAACAAAAGGCAAAGGTGAAATTTAATTCATATGAGTAGGTAAATATGCTCTCTTCTGACACAGGGACTGTGCTTAAGATGTTAGCATAATAAAAAAATATAGTTTGGCATTTAATTCTTGATCAAGTATGTTTGAGACTTTGTGTACTTCATTTTTTACAATCTCTGATTTAGATTTAAACCACCAGAAGACAATAGGAATTGGATGATCTTTTAAGGTCCTTTTCAGCCTAAACAATTCAGTGTTTCTATGAAACCATTCTAATGATCCATTCTATGATTTTTCTTCACTCACTTGTACATTGTCAACTTCCTTCAGTTTAAAAATGAGCTTGATATCTTTCTTTGATACTTTTAATATAAATATTTTTTTTTGATACCACCATGAATTAAGTATAATTGTTGCATGCAGCGGCACATCAAAATATTACAGTGACAGACTTAAGTCTTCCAGGTCGAATAAAAAAGGAATTTAATCATAGAATTGCTCAGACTGGAAAAGACCTTCAAGATCATCAAGTCCAACCTTATCCTAACCCTATTGCCCTATTTCTGATGACCCACCACTATACCATGTACCCAAGCACCACATCCAGATGACTTTTAAACACATTCAGGGATGGAGACTCAAACAGCTCCTTGGGGAACCTGTTCCAGTGCTTAGCAACTCTTTCTGTAAAGAAGTTTCTCCTGATATCCAACCTTAATCTCCCCTTATGCAACTTGAGGCCATTTAATGCAGCTGGGAAGTATGTATCACTACTCTAGGCTATATATTTTCAAGTTTAAATGTGGTTTTATTTCTCCTCAGAGCTTGAGTGTGTGGATGAAGGACTACTGCAGTTCTGTGCAGACAGGTTAAAGCTGTTAAATCTTTATGAACTAGTTAGCAAACTGAATTCCCAAAGCATACAGAAAGACACTTCAACCTCAGATCATGTGAGTAAGTTCAGTTGTCTTACAGAGTTGAGTGATAACTTAAGCATAAAGGTATGTTTTCAAGGCCTTGGGTAAAATAACTAGGTAAGCAGTTACCTGTTCTTGTGGCCTGGAACTTTTACTAAAGTTATTGGTTTATACCACGCTTTTTTTTCCCCCCTGTACAAATGCCTAATATGCTAATATACCTAATATTATTTAGCATTTGCATAAAGTTAAGACAGAAGAGAAAAGAGGATCAAGATCTCCTGATTTCAGTCCTTTATCCAAAGTACATGGCATATTCTTTATTTGGTTGGAGGAGAATTTTTGGACCAGTAGAAATTACGAATTCTGTTTATGTGTATTTTATATATATATTCATATTCTATTATAATGTGGCTTGCTTTTGATATAATTTATAAATCTGCTTATACATTTATAAAAAATCATATAGAGTGGGGTGTGGTGTTATATGGGCTTGTTTGCTTGATGGGTGCTTGCTATACTATGATTAGGATCTAAATATGAGAATCTGTTGCGGTCCTTAAAAATTAAGCTAGAGCTATATGAATAACAGATTTTGTGATTACTCAATAATTTTGAACCCTTGAAAAGACATTTTTAATGTTCAAAACAAAATTTTTTTCATTTCTGACTTCTGTTTTTACTGTTTCATAGAAAATCCCTTTGCATTAATTTTATGATGTTGCAATTTTGGGGGCTTATTCTTTTAAGGACTTGGCTAAACTGCTTCGGATGGAAGAAAAAGATTTCTGTAGGCTCCAGACTTTAATAGAGAACTACAAGAAAGAGAACACCCAAACTACTGATCAGTTTGGTGATGAGAAGGATGACGTGTTGTCTGTGAAAATGTTCTTGGAGTATCTGGAATATGAAAAGGGTGTGATTAAAGTGAAAAATATGGAAGACAGAGAATATCTGGCTTTAGGTGAGAGCTTCTGAACTATTTATCAAATTACTTAAAGACTGGCTACAACCTAAGATGGTATGAACATTTTAGCTTTTATCTGGGGGTCTTAACAAGCTGGCTTGGCCTTGAAGTTTTATGTGACAGTGCTAGTTCCAGACTCTTAACTTTAGCTGTAGGAGAATCTTTCTATCTAAATGGATATTAGTACAAGTTAACTACATCTGTGGCTAATATCACTGTCATTCATTTATTAATGTCACTGAGTTGGACAATGGTAACTTGGTACTTCAGAGCAACTGTATCTTGATTTTTCTTTTGTGGATACAGCACCTCAAGAGTTCAGTTAATGACAGAACTGACTGTCAGACCCTTAAGAGATGGGGGAGCTGACCAGAGCCAGCACAGGACCATTAGTTGAGTACATAAGGACCCCTTATTTGTGGAGTTGGAGACATTTTGGACAATGATGATCTGAAGTTATTATGGATGAGGAAAGTGTCCAGGATGTGTGCTGGGGTGTGAGTTGCTGTCTGTTCTCTGCTTTAGTTGCAGTTCTGTTCTGGACTGTACCTGAGGGATGTGTGGGGAAATTAGTGGAAGTAGCTTCAGTTAAATCTGTCTCAAAGGCACAGTTTTCCCAGAGGATTTCTTTTCTGGGGAAATTTTGGTACAAACAGAGAATTACGTGCACAGGTGTTCACGTAGCTCCTGCTTCTTGTGACTTTAATTGTCAAACTGTGGGAGAAATTGGGATTGAAAATTTAGGCAGAAGAGCGTTGCTTACATCTATATGAAGATCAAAGACTGTTTCTTACAATTTGCATTTTATCTATCATAGCATGGTAACTGGTTTTTAGAACTGGGGTAGAAGTACTCTTCCCAGCCCCTTGCAGAGGGATCACCTGCAACTTCAGTGTTCAGTGTATAAACAATATAAATGAAACATTAATGTAATGCTGATAAGTTAAGATGGTTTCTTGAAGACCTTGTTTTTGTAATTTTCTTCTTCCTCAAAGGGATATTCAACCATTCAAAAAAACCCAAGCAATTACCTAATTCATTCCTTACCAGCACTACAAAAGTGTGAAGTACCACTAGTTTGCTATGGAAGATACAACACACTGCCATGAATAATCTCGTTCAACATTTGAAACCATTCTTTGCATTGAACAACGTATATAATCCAAGCAGTGCAATAAGCTTTATTTTGTTATAAAACTGTTCTTCACATCACTCCTGTAGTGGTAGAACACTTCATGTCCTTTACAGTGACTCATCTTCTTCAGTAAGGGTAAACCATCAGAATATCCTGGATTTAACTTAGTCCTCTGTATTGCACTCGGTGGGACCTGATCAACAAATAATCTTTTGCATAAGGGCAGCTTTATGTATCATGCATAATGTCAACTAATTTTGGCTTCAGGCAGCTTTTTCTTCTGGAAGTGTTTGTGTGGGGAGACTTCCACAGAGGAAATGTGTCATGCATTGGAATCAGCAGGTTTTACCCCTCAGATCTTGTTGGTAAGATATTTATTACATACTTCAAAACTCTGACTTAAGTTTTTTGAAACCATAACATTGAAAGGAAGAGTTATGAATGTTGACCTTTGAAGTAATGGTGTATTCAGACCGTGTTCAAATACTCAGTTGTTTAGGTGCTTGTATTTCTGTTTCTCACTTAAGAGATGTCAAAAGAAAAAAAAAAGGAAAAGATTCTATTAGAAAAAGTTGGTATTCTAGTGGGAAAGTCTAGACTATGCATTTAGGACTACAAGAAGATTTGCTGAAGATTTCTTCTGCAAAGAAGTAAAAATTATGAGAGTAGCTAATTTCAGGTACTGATACATTTGTTATAACTTTTTAGCAAGGAAACAAGGAAGTTTAAAAAGAATGAAAAGTAAATTTTTCAGAATCACTAGTAGTGTTCAGACAATTGTATTTTATTTTTCATCTGCATCTGGTTTTGGTTTTTGCTGCTTTTTTTCCCCCTACAAAGTAACAATGGGAGTAACTATTTCAGTATTACTTGCCTGTTTTAAAATTTTTGTCTGTAATATTAATAACTACTAATTTTTATCAAGTCGAGGTTGCTGACATATTGGTATTAGCTGGCTGTGCTGAAGGATGTTTTCTAAGTAACATTTTAAATTGAAGATGCAGATTGTATTGTTTTAATTCAAAATCTGTCTTAGTGTGCCTTATGCAATATATTTTTAACTTTCTGTATTAATATGGTAAGGGTTAATGGTATAGCATTTCTGCTCCATAACACAAAATTTATTTGAGAAAGTGTTTGTATTAGGTGTATGGCAATATTAGAGTTTCATTTAATTGCTTTAAGTCCATATTCTCTTTTTTACAGTCACTCCTCCTCAATTTATGGCTTTGCAAGGAGAAAGATATTCTGGACAAACCAGATTCTGTCAGTTGCCTTCATACCATGCTGTCACTTCTGAGCAAAATGAAAGGTGAAATGTGCAATTTGGAAGTCATAAACACAACTGATGCTAATTATTATTAGAAATTTGCTACTCTGACCAGCTTATATTATCACTTAGGGTTCCTTCCCCCCAGAGAATGTAACAGAACTAAATGCTGCATCATGATCAACTAACTAAAATTAAAATGAAAATCTGAAGAGTGTTGCCTTCCTCATGCCCTGTAATTTCACTTCTTTTGGCACAACTCCTCCACCAAGAGGTGGCTGTCCAGCTCTCCCCTTTCTCCCTTTTTTGGGTGTACAGTTCTGCTCCTCTCCCTTGTGCTGACAGACTTTCAGAAGTCCTTCTGGTTGGTTGAACTGATTGAGACATCAGTGTTGAAGTAGTACATGTGTATTGAACAGGGCTTTAACTTGGGAGGTACTCCATAGAATCAACTTGCCCTTATTTAGGATAAATTGTGTAATGAATAAATAGTGCTTCTCTTACCTTACTCAGAGCTGCTATGGAAATGTCTGTGCCAGATTCCCTTATGTCTGGGATGCCATAGGGCACCATTATTGGCTTGAAGCTGGAAGCATGAATAAGCTACTGCTGCTGCCTGAATAAATTAATTCTGCTGAGCACAAGGTAGCCTGATGAGAGGCAGCTTGAATGCATTGTGAACAGATGTGGCATCTCAGAATCACAAAAGAAGCTGTCTGAATTGTGAAGTGTCATTTTGCAACATTCTTTAAATCTAGTAAGCGTGCAGCAGGTTTTAAGCACTCAGCCTACAGCCCCAGGTAGTGTTTCCTTCAGGTGAAACTTGGAGAATGAATAATTCACATTCCAGTCTTAATTTTAAATTTGAGTTATAAGCTAGAAATTGTATGCCTCATATGTAGAAAAAGGTAAAGGAGGGCATGTGGAAATTGTTCCTAATATAAGCAGTATTAAGAAGTGATGCTTTTCGGGTTGGTTGCTACTTTACCAGTTTTAACACCCAATTACCCGAGTCGAGTTGTCCTACTCTCCCTTTCTCCTCAGTTGCCATAGACGGCTCGTGGGATACGCAGTCGGTTTCCCCCTGGTGGCAGCAGATGCGAACAGCTTGTGTTCAGTCTGAAAATAACGCAGCTGCCTTGTTGTCTGCTCACGTTGGACATTCTGTAACTGCAGAGATAATGGTCAGTGTGACAGAGAAAAAGGTAAGTCATCTTGGACCTCCCCCTTCTATTTTGTTACTCTACCAGTTCCATGCAAATTGCTGTCTTTATAATGGAATAACATCCTCAGCATTCTCTGAGAACAAAGATGCCATTCTGCATGCCTGAAAATTTGAATTTGAAGAATATTGTACTGAGGTGAATGAATGATGTACCAGAATTGTTACTAAATGTGTTCAAGTATGTGATGGTAACTGCACAGGGAGTTTTTCTCTGAATAGCAAATGATGTTGACAAACTTAAAGCCTACACAGTTCCCACAGAAATTTGAGAAGTTCACTGAACTTTGGATGGGAAATCTGTTTTAACATAGTTTTGGTTTGGTTCTTTTTACAAAAATACTGGTGAAATTTCTTAGCACTTACATACTATGCCACCTTAAGATGGTGGGGATTTGGTTTTCTTGGCAATAAGTTTTCACCAAGTTGTGATTAAGACTGTGAAGCTGCACACTGCATTGCAATTCAAGTTGGAAAAACTTGTTCCATTCCTAAATAGCACCCAGGGTATGTGTTTTACAAGTTATCTTAGTAGATTAGATGGGGTTTAAGTGAAGTTTAGTCTTGTAAATAGCCTGCCTGATGAATCATAGCTAGTAGTTTTACACATCCATAGAATAATAGAGTTAATCTTAACTATTGCAATTCTGTGTATTAAAATTATCACTCTTGCCCAAATAGGAATGCTGGTACACTTTACCCACGTGCTATCTCCTTTGTCACCTGTTCTTCTGCTCTTAGCAGAATAAAGCAAAAGCTTTATTTCCCTCAAAACTTCCTTTCCATAAAGCCATTTATCTTTCCCCCCTTTTTTTTCCTACCATCTGTTAGCTTAAAGCCTAGAAATTATAATGACCAGGCTTCTGAAAACTGTAGAGTTTGCTGTCTTGGTGCACAAAGTTGAAAAACACATCTGCAGACTACCAGCAAGATTCTTGGGCTTCCTGACAGCATTTGCTGATAAACATAGGAATTACCAAGTGCACAGAACTGCAATATACTGTACATCCAGTATTTCTGGGTGCATGATACATATGTTTTTAATATGGCAGGTAATTGAAATGGAGGTGGGTTAGTTATGTATATAGGGAATGTGCATATGGTGGAGACTTAAATCTTTTTGATGGGTTTCCAACCCATATTTCAAGTAAATATGGACTTTAAAATGGTGCTATAAGATAACCTTACAGATTGCTTTCTTTCCCTATGTTTTTGTTTCGGTGCATCTTGTACATCTCGTTAGTAGCACGGGATATTAATTGAAGTTTGCTTTACAGTTAACATAATCTTGGATTAAATTATTCTTCAAAATGCAGTGGCTCTTACAATACAGTTTTCTTTATTAATGCTGAGTGGGTTTTTTTTAAATAAAACTGCTGCTTTAAGTGAACAGACCTAAACCAGCTCCTATGTTCTTTTAGTTTTCCCAAATAACTGTAGGTTCAGACACAGAATCCTGGGAAGCACTTTCCCTTGATACCGAATATTGGAAACTTTTGCTGAAACAGCTAGAGGATTGTCTGATACTTCAAACACTGCTGCACAGCAAAGTGAGCAAAAGGACAAAAAAAGTTTCATCACTCCAGACTGAGCCCTTAGGCAGGCTTTCTGTAAAGAAATTTCTTGAATCTGGAAAAGGTACATTTTTTCTCTTGGAAAGACTGTTTTCCTAGCTGATTTCTGTGCCATCCTTACTTTGATTTATGATACACATTGCACTGGGAATAATTCTGCTGTTTACTTTTGTTAATCTAAAAAACAATTAAAACAATGTAGAGTTAGTGCCTTAAAAATGTGCAGTATCCAAAGTAGTAAGAAAGAAAGAATAAAAGTAGTAAGAAAGAAAATATCCAAATTGGTAGGAATTATCCTTATCTGATTAATGATTATAGTGATTATTTAAAACTCATATCTTTTCTCTTGTCCTTTGATTATGAAGCACAAATCTTCTGGGATACATTGAATCCAATGCTTTCCCCCTTCCCACTTCCCCCCCATTCCCTTCACCTCTCTATTTCTTCCCTCCCATCTTTGGTTTTGTTTTTAAATGTCATAGGAGGCATTGCTGACACTGTAGCAAAGTGGGTTTTTAAACAAGGCTTCAGTCCTGTTGTACTGAATTTGGCCCAACACAAAACCAGTACAGATACTACTGAAGAATCTATGAAAATGCACACTAATATCTTCCCTGAGGAACCAGAAGCAGATGAAGATGTGGAAGGAATCGTAGGTAAGAAAATAACATGATTTTTTTGATTCTAAATGTCTGCAGAGATGTTTCAATTGCTAATGTTGTGAAGTATTAGAAATTATAGTAGGGAGAATTATGTTTTGTAACTTGAGCTTTTCTTTTTCCAGAGCTGCTGCAGCTAGCATACCAGCAATTCCCATGTAGTCTTGAAGTGGATGTACTCCATGCACATTGCTGTTGGGAATATGTAGTGCAGTGGAATAAAGACCCAGAGGTAAAAGAATTTAATTTGCAGGAGTAATGGTTAAGACCAGCTCATTACAAGCATTTTCACTACTTTGTAAGAGTTCATAAAAGCTTTCATTAAGACGACTGACTTAGAAAACATCCTAGCTACTGTTTTTCTGTGATAAGTGGCAGGCAGAAATTGAATTGAGAAAATTTAATCCAGATCCTGAGGCTGAATGGCACCTCACAAAGAAAGGACAGTTAGTTTCTCAGCTATCAGGTTCTCAAAAGTGGAAGTGTGGAAACTGGATTCAAATAAGCAGGATAAAAAGGGGGGTTTGACTCTATTTTGTGCAAGTACAAAACAGTTTCAGTACTTCAAAGAAGTGGTGAACCTTTCCTCTGTTCTAGATATGCTGAAGTAGATCACAGAATATTGAATCTGTTAAGACTAGAATCCATTTCATTTAGAGGATAGAAAAATTTCTTGAGTGTTCTTTATAATCCCTGGCCACTGCTGGGAATTGTTACAGGAGAAGGAAAAAAAAGATCTTTTTTCCTGCTGCTCTTTAAAATTAATATATTATATATTAATATAGTATATTCATATTATATTAAAATTGGAATTAGGATTCTTTTGATCTGTGCAACATAACACCTTGCTATAAAAGTTTCCTTTGAGATTTAAAAAAATTTACTCCATTGAGTAAAAATCCATCTTTTTAGCACAGGTGGATTTTGTATTTGGAAAATTACTATAGTCTCTCGAGGTACTTTCAGCAAAGAGTGTGTTAGCTGTACATATACTAAAACAAAGCCCTGAAAATAGTTCTGAATCACAATGTCTTTCACCATTACTTAAACATATTTTTCCACCTCTATGTTAGTCAGTAGCAGAGAAGATTGCAGTATCAGAGTAACTTACAATTTTTATAACTGTCAAAAATAGTAGCTTTGAAATACTCTACCCAGGCCCTTTAATGAATTTTACTTTAGTTAGACTAAATAGACTAGTTTAGTCTAATTTACACACAGACAACTTTTTAATAATGTAATAACTTACTCCTTGCTTTTTTGTTTTACATAAGGAAGCGTGTTTTCTAATTAGGTCTATAGATCATCTGAGATGCATCATTAATGCTCATGTTCAGCATGGTAAGTTTGAAGCTGTAATTAAAAATGGTCTTTGAAATTGTAAAGCTATAGAATAAATGACTGTGACTAGTATGAACATGCAGTTTGTAGTAGTTTTGGCCATTTTGTTTGAGGAAAAAGAAAAAAAATAATCTTACCAAAACTTTTTGCTGACATTCAAGCTTTTGATTTTTAAGTTGAAACTGAGTTCCCATCAGAACCATGAGTATGTATTTAACTAAAAATTTTTAAAACTAAAATTGCTCCAAATTGATATTCTTTATTTGTATTTAAGTAGTGACACTTGCTGCTTGCAATAACTTTTCATGCATTTCTTGATATTCTTGTTTCAATGAATGTGATGACAGTTGTCTTTTTGTTGACTGTTTATGCAAATTAGGTGCACTCTATACCTAAAACACTAGTATGAAACCTTCATTCTTACCACCAAATGTGTATCTACAATGTTAAACCCCGTCTGCATAATATAAAAACAAATGAGGCATTGTACTTCTGATTGTATTTTACCACCAAGGTCGTCTCCTCCTGAGAAATCAGAAATGTAGAGTCCAAGTATAAAGCAGTGAGGATAAATCATCATTCCTTCTTGTTTCTTCTAGCATGTCTTTTAAATTTTAAACAGACTTTGGCCCATGGCTTTTCACTCCATACTTATAAGAACTCTTTTCTAGTCACTTGGAATTTATAAGTCTGCAACTGTTACAGGTATTGCTCTGATGATGTGGAATACATTCATTGTGAAAAGGCTTTCTTCTGCTACATATCTAATGGACAAGGTCAGTTCAGTACTGTAACAATATTTTTGAGGCTGAATTTTTATTATTAACTGGAAAGTGAAACTAGCACTTTTAAACCATTGGTTTTTGGTTGTGATTTTTTTTTTTTAAGATCAATTTGGAATATCTTTGATTTAAGCATCAGAAAACCCCATACTTACATATAGCTAACTTTTGAAATTCATGAAGGAATGCTTATTTTCAAAGTACCAGATCTGTGGAATGATCAACTATTGGTAGCTTTAATAGTTGATCAGTGGCTTGCTGTTGTGTACTGAAGACTTCTGTTCAGTGTTACCTTGTAATTGCTAAATAAAAAGTATTTGTGAAACAGTTTGAAACTATATCTGTGAGCATATATACAAGTTAGAAAACAATAGGTAGGTTAAAGTATTTCTCTGTGAGTGTTTCCTGGTAAGTAACAACCATGAAACTTTTAGGTTCCCACAAGCAGCAGCTTTTTTTTTTCTAATGTTGTGGTCCAGGGCTTGGATAAACAATCTCTTCTGCAAAATGAGGAACATGTTGTGGCAGATGCTGAGCATTTTTAACTGTCACTACCATTGTAAATCAGCTTCTGTTCTAGCATACAGCTTGTTTGCTATGAGTTATAGCAGGTTTTTCTCCCTGCTAAACTTCTGGGTTTTTTTATGCTTATAAATAAGCAGTGGATCTGTTTACTGGATGACAATTCTTTTTAGGTCTAGAAGACAGTTTAGGAAGAGTACTGTCAGTGATAAATGTGCTTAAATTGTTTAAGGGGAATCTGCCTGTTGCTTTGCCAGATGTAAGTGCTTTTCAGTATTAAAGTCCAGATTCAAAGAGAGAAGTGTTGATTTAAAAGTAAAAACAACAAAACACGAAACCCCCAAGAATTTGCTGTCTCATCCTCTGTTTTTTCCCCTCTCCTTTGCTTCTCTCATTTTCTGCTTTTGGTTTTTATTTAGCTCTGTAAGAATGGGAAAATACCATCTTCCTTGTCCCTTCCAGCAAATAGGCTCAGTTGTATACAGCTGTAGTAGGTGTTTCTTCTGCAAAAACTCTTCCAGTTTATCTGCATGCCTTTGTGTAAATCTATCACCATTACTTCTCTCTAGATTAACACTTGCAGGAGAAGAGATGGAAGGATTTTATTAACTCTTTTTGCACACACCTGTTACCTGAAACAAATATCGTGTAATAAAAAATGCTGTTAAATCTTAGTAATGTGCATTTTGAAGGCAGGAATCAGTCCACAGGGTTTGTGTTTTAGAAGTACAACTGTTCTGTTACCAACTTCCAAAAACATTTTTCATATCTGTTGATATAAATCAGCCCCAAAAATGACAGCTGGAAGTGGTATTGAATTCAGACTTTGAGACAGCATGATGCATTTCTTGAATTCAAGTTTAAATAATCCTGTAATTCAGACCGCTGGAATCTCACTTCAGCTGTTGCTTAGACCCTGCCGTGATGGTAATCATTACTTTTATTTATTTTTTTTTTGTGCTATGGAAGAGATAATTTGCACTTATGTGTGTGCTTCATCATGCTCAGCATGGAATTTAACTTGTAGATATTTGACCTCATAATAACATTCCTAAATGGAATAGGATTGTGGTGTCTCTCTTGAAGAATTCAGGCAAAGCATGGAAACCATATAATAACCTTGTTGGACCTTCTTCATCTCAATGAGTATGCTGGGACATTGACTCTTCATTGTTCCCCAGTTTCTTTCTAGTATCACTCAGGATTTTTTAGCTGCATTTGAGATTTGAATGAGGATTTTGGGGCCTTATTTCTAATCTCAGACTTTTAAGGAGGATGAATTAAAACTGTTAATTTCTGAGTTGTATGATCTGTCTCAAAGATTCTGCTGAAAGCAAGCTGTTGCTTTATGTAGCGGTAATGAACTATTTTCTCGTTTTATATGAGGAAAATAGTAATAAAAGTTTAAAACATGAGGTAACAGCTTATGATAAAAAATTTTTAATTGCTGAGGTTTATTTATTCTCTTCAAACAGGTTGGAAAAGCTCCAAAGGACAGATTATGCAGAAGGGCAAGTAATACTACTTTTGTCTAAATGGGAAGAAATAAATAAAAATGCCTTAATTTAAATACTAGTTTAAATACTAGTTTGTAATTTATTTTTTGAAAGTTTCAGAAAAATTCAAAATGCAAACCTAGAGAAAATGTTATGAACTTTAAGAAACTTAAAATACTCTTTATCTGACAAATTAGAATAGTATTATAAGTTTGAATATTATATAAGGTAGCCTTGAGACTATAACATGACAAAGTATTATTTTCCATGTATATTCATTAATTAAAACTTCTTTGGAAGATAACTGACAAGCTCAGAAAATAAAGTTTATAGGATGTGATTACTTGAGGAATTCAGTCTTCTTGTAAATGGCTACATTTAGCATTATTCCTGTTTTTCCCCACCTTATTTCTGTTTCTTTGTTGTCCTTCAGTGAATATTTGTTTACCCTTTAATAAACTGAACTTATTAGTAGGGTTTATGTCAACGATTGTCTTCTCAAACATACAGGGCTAATAAAAGCCTGTTTCAATTCCAACTGAAGCAATTTAACTCCTACTGCTTGTTAACAGGATGTAGGTATGGGTGACACAGCAATGACAGCTTTTCTTGGCTGCTGTTCAGATCTGCTGCAGACATTGCTAGAGGTAAATATCTATTTTTCCCATACAGGTAAGAAACTGATTCAAATTTAATTTTAAAGACTATAGCTATGCTAATTTCTGCACCATTTAGTTCAGACAAAATATTAATTACCTTCTAGACAATATGAAATTTTAATTTCACCACGGAGAACTTGTGATTAAAGCTGTGTGTTTTTGCACAGAAGGCCAACAAAGATGACGCATTGTGTGTGGCTGTTTTTCTGTGTTGCTTTTGCAGGCTGATGTTAGTAGTGATGAAATGCAGGCTTCTGTCTTAGATACTGAAGATGCTTGGATGTCTGTAGAAGGCCCAGTATCTATAGTAGAACTGGCCCTGGAGCAGAAACACATTCACTACCCTCTTGTTGAGCACCAGTTTGTGTTATGCACTATCTTGTATGCCATCATGAGGTTTTCTCTGAAGAGCGTGAAGCCACTTTCACTGTTTGATAGCAAGGTATGTCTTCTGAAAACCTGCATCTTAATCCTTCTGTCCTTCCTCTTGGTATCTAGAACATATGCTACCTTTCACTCTTTAAACACTTTATGCATTATTTTATGAAAGACATTTAGTCTACTGTGCTGCAACAATGAGGTTGTCACCAGAATTCAGGCTGGAACCCAAACTTGGTGCTTTCCCTTATGAATAAAAAATTGTAGTGACCTCAGATAGATGAAAATCAGCTCCTTAATAATTAGCTAGCCTGAAAATAATGCATGGTAAGAACATGGCATGACAAGTTTTTCTACTTCTTTTGAGAAGTGCCAGATCAGATAAAACATAAATATTTAAAGTCAGAAATGTTAGGCTGTTGTCACTATTGTATCCATTATTGGATGATGATTATTCCAGAGTTCTGAGCCCCTTGAAGAGAGTAAGCAGCTTGTCATTTAATGCATCTACAGCACTTACAAAAAAAAAAAAAAGTCACTGCATTTAAAATGCAGTATGACACAAAGCAGGTCCTGCAAGTTGGGCTTTCCTTCTCCTAGATTTACCACACTACAATTCTAAAAAAAAAAATAATTAAAAACAGAGTATTGTGTTTAAAGGACATACTGTACTTTAATTCCTACTGGTGAGAAAATTTAGTCTTGAAATACTGAACAGATGACTTCTTAATGACTTACTGGATTTTTATAAATGCAGATTTACTAAATAGGTTCTTGTCTGTGTACAGGCTCTGAAATTGTTGAATCTGGCTTTAGTATTTAACAAAATCCCATTGGTTTTGTGTCTTTTTTTTTTTTTTTTTTGCTTATCTGTTAGCAGAAAGGATTATAGTACCACTTAGGTATGCATATTACACCTCAAGGGTAAAATTGGATCCTGTTCTGTGACTCCTTTCTTTCACATAGAGCTGTTATTCTCAGGTGCTGGCTTTTTGCCTTCACTCACTCAAGATTTTGTTTTGTTCTGTGAGCTTTATGAGAGAATTTCTAACAGCTCTTTAGAGATGATGACTGAAAAAGTGTTTAAAACTTTCAGAGACCGTATATTAACCATAGTTTGGAACAAGAGAAGTCACTATCTAGAGCTACACGTTCATGATTGTCTTTTAACATAGATATTGTTTTGCTACAAGGTTCCCTACTTCCTGCTTTAATACAGGGCAGGACTGCTAGAGCTGCTCAGGACTGAGCATGGTGAGCTGAAACAAAGCCTACCATGTTCCATTGTTCAGGGGCTTACCTGAATTTGATTAATCTGTAGCTCAGGAGACCTTAAAATTAACCAGTGTCAACTATGTAATAGAATAGGTAATAGAAAAAATATAATCTTATATCAGCTAGTTTGTGTTTCTTCCTATGTATTATGCTTGCTATGTTGGCCTAGAGACAGGGACTAGGAAATATATCTAAACTTTAGCTCCACTTTAGCTCCAGCTTCCTAATTCAGTAGGCAGATGATTTAAGTTTGAAAACAAATTCTTGACACATTAATTGCATGAACAAAAGTTTCTTTTGTCTAGTGGCCTTAACTTAAAATATTAAATTTTATTCTTGAAGCAAAACAGGAGATGAGTACAAATAAAATGTAAAAAGCAAGTTGGCTTCTTAATAGTGGTTCACAATGACTTTTATTCCCCTCTGTCTCTGAGGCCTCTCTTTGGTTCTCAATTTTAGGGCAAAAATGCATTTTTCAAAGACCTTACTTCAATTCAGCTGCTACCTAGTGGAGATATGGATCCAAATTTGTTATCCATACGAAAACAGGTAGGTATAAATTTTGTATTGGAAGTTCTAAAACTTCTAAAATTTCAAATAATACTGAGGTAACCTGCTATTTTTCCTTCCAAGTTCTTGATCAAAGTTGTGACTGCAGCGGTTCAAGCACTATGTTCATCACAAAAGGCAAAAGAAGTCTTAGAAGTGGAATTGTTTCCTTTTGAAAAGGGGAAGAATTGGCCAACTTTGGCAGCAGACCTGGCTCAGTATCTTCAGGTCTCTGAGGATGTGGTCAAAAGGCATTATGTCTGTGAACTGTATAGTTATGGGATGGATCATCTTGGTGAAGAGGTAATAAAAGCTTTTAAAGATTTTAAATTGATACAGCATTATGTCTGATATTCTGCTAAAAATACTTTTTTGTTTAAGATGCCTGGAAGGGTTAGGCAGGTACTATCATTTTCAAAAAACACTTAGGCTGAAAAATTCAGACACTGGAAGAGTATTCTTCCAAGACCGTTCTACCCTCATTTTACCTTCTTCCCAATGGAAGCTACTGGAAACATGATATGGAGTTACACAGCTGGTCTAGACCACTACAGTCTCTTTCATTTTACCATATTTGATAGTTTTAGGAATCTGCTTTTTTGTCTGTAATATCTTTTTACAGGAGTTTACTGGTCCTTGGATAAGAAAATCCTTGATGGGAAAAGCAAATGAGATTATAGGAACTTGTTGCTGAAATTAGCTCGTGCTAATTACTGTATATAGAGTATTTCTTTGCCTTTATTAAATCTTCTGCAGCTTTTAATAATGTGCTTTATTGCAGTAAGAGGTAACAACACAAGAAACAGCCTCCAGTATTGAGAAGCTTCTTTCGATGCAGCTTTTCAAGCATCCAAATGACTGAGCTGAGCCATGCTGAAATGCCTTCCAGTTCCCAACATTTTTCTATTTTCAGGCCTTTCTCCAGGTGTCTGACAAAGAAATTCTTGCGTCACAGCTGCTCATACTGGCTGGACAGAGACTGTCCTTTGCTTTACTTCATATGCAGACAAAGGAGGGTATGGAACTCCTCACTCGGCTTCCTCCAACACTATGTACTTGGCTCAAAGCTATGGTAAGCTGAGCTCAGCTTAGGAAAACAGGTTGATATTTTGGAAGCTTCTACTCACCAAGGAGCTGGTGGCCCTTTTTCTCATTTTTCCTGGTTCTAGTTCTCTTTTGTTAAGGGTCAAGCAGTTTCACAAGTAAAGGCATCAGCTTAATTGATTCAATAAACCTTAGTAATCTGTTTTGTATCAGGAGGGTTTATATGCAGACAATCATCTATAAAATTACTCTAATGATGTGTTTATTTTTTTGTATAGGACCCCCAGGAACTTCAAAATGTGGAAGTGCCAATTTCAACGACAGCTAAACTAATTAACAAAGTCATGGAGCACTTACCAGAGAATCACGGGCAGTATAACTTTGCCTTGAACCTGATAGAGGCTGTAGATGCCATTTCATCATGACCTTTGTGGTTAGCACAGTTCTGCTATATAGTGGTATAATGCACTATTTTACACAAGGCTGAAACTTCTGTGACTCTTGCTAAACAACAAAAAAAAGCAGTGCACCCATCCCAGGATTGACGGAGGTAATTTTAAATTGGAGTATATTTTAAATTCTGCACTGTATATATATGTAAATTCTGTATAAAGATGTTTAGTTTCTAGCACACTTGTCAGTATCTGAAATGCTTTGTTATTTATTTCTGACTTAAACGCTTTTTGCGGTAGCCTGAAACTGGACATATTTGACAACAGTTTTACTCCATTTACAAAATCCAGTCTTGTGGAATTCTCTGTTTCATGCTGGCAGCAACTTCTGCTGATTCAATGTTCCATGTATTGAAAAACAAATCATACAAGTTGTAGAGTTTTAGCAGGGAAAAACTTCAGTGTCTGAAATTACCATATAGAGCAACTACTGCTTTTTCAGAAGCCAGACCTGGTGCTGGTCTTATGCCTTGTAACTGCATTATACGTGACAATGATGACTGCACTAGACATAGGATGAAATGTGCTGGGGCCTTACACAAAGGGAGAGCAGCCCACATCAGAAACAGCCTGGAAAGGAGAATCCAGTTCTACAGACACAAATACGGACTCATCTTTTAATGCAGATCTCCCACTACTGCCTCTAGGGTGATGGGCTTCAGCTAAAACTGGATTTACGTCCCTCTCCTTTATTATAAAGCTCTGCTTAATATTAAGCTCTTGAGTTCAGGTTGGTCAAGGAATGTCTTACTTTAAGATTGTTCCCCCATCTTATCACTGTAGAAGATGTGGTATGCTATAAATCTCTGCACGTTAACTTGTAGTAGAAAACTGCTTAAATAGTTGAGCCAACTTCACTGAAGATTTATAGTACTGCGTACTTTAGCCTTAAAGAAATATCCCACTTTTATTTACAGTACCTACGGGGAATCACATAGAGAGTATCATCACTATTGAAATGGTATTAAACATGATTATCTTACATAAGATAGTACTCTTTACTTTCTATCTAGAGGAAGACAGGAAAGAAAAACTGGTGTAAACTGTTTTTGTCTTGAAGTCAGCTGAAATTATTTAGCTCCATCTTGTAACCTGCTCCTCTTGCATTCTGTGTGAGCAACATCAGTGGTATACTGCCTTGCTGGACAGAAACTGGCCTTACCTTTCTGAAGTATGTGCTGCTGTCATCTAAGGGTTAGACTACTCCTAAAAAAAAATATGTAGGTGGGTTGTTCTACAGCCTCCTAATCACTGCACTTCAATGTAGCTGATGAAGGCTTCAGGAGAAGTTTTCATACTGTATGTTTGATTTCTTGCAGCAGTATGAGGTCAGACAAAGTAAAGAGTAGCAGGAGTTCTAGTAAGAAGTGGCCAGTCGTGGTCTGTGTTTTATGTATTTCTATACTGACTTCCATAACTGAGACTAGAACAGATGTAGGGGAAAAACGAAGAAAGCCAGATCCTACAGGTGACTTTACAGCCTTGCCTGACAGCACTTCAAGCTTCTGCAGAAATTAATATGCTAGAGATCTGCTCATCATGCAACCTAAAGAAGACAAAGTTATGTTTCTTAGTTGCATTACATTCCTGTATCCTGGTACAGCTGTGTAAAGGATTTTACTGTAACCAAGTACCATGTCAGAGCTGACACACTACACCAATCAAATCTGTAATGTATTGTAAGTAATACTCTGTACATAGTGCTATTTTGTGTCTAAGTTGCTGTGGATTTGTGTAAATTGATTAAATAAAATTTGAGGTTTCATTGTGCCTTTTCATCCTTTTTAAGAGAACGGTCATCACTTTTTCTTCTGTTCTGTTTTACAAGACAAGAGGAGTAGACACTCCTGTGGAGAGAGGACTGGTTCACTGGGGTTCTGCAGAACTACCTGCTGACAGCGTAAGACTTAAACTATTGATGTTTTACTGTGTAGTTTCACTTAAAGGGAATTGAACTTCTAAAGAACACAGATTGCTAAAAAGAAAAAATAATTACATCAGCTATTTTCAACCACCCGTTTTATTAAGCTGAAAAGTGATATACATAATTAGGTATATATACATAATGTTCCCCACAAAAAAAAAAACCAACCTGATATTGCTGCTTATGCTGGGGCTTAAGCATATGGTTCTGCAGGACTGGGTACACAGCCCTTCTGGTGAGCCACTGCTTTTGTGTACCTCAGTATCCATAATGCTGGAGCAGTGTGTGTGTGCAGGGGCATTTCACCCTCATGTGCTCCCTTGTCCAGCTATGACTTTCAGGCACCGTGGGCAAGGAGTGTTTGAGGAACTGGAAGTGTATCTCCTGCAGCGAGGGCATTTTGCTTTGGCAGTGGGCAGGGCTATGACTTTATATGAAGATTCTTCACGGATATCACCACCTGTTAAAGAAAGCATTATTCCTGAGATCAGGAAGATGGAGTTGGCATACTCCACTCTACATATGAAGTATGTAGGTGTTGGAGTAGCACAGTAGCCTGCCTAGAATAGTTCTCTTACCTTCCAAGTTAATTAGAAAGGTCCCTTTGATGATGTCTGCATCTGCAGGTGTTTCTTTAGGTAGCTCGCTCAGCAGGGTTGTCTGGGAAGCCATCATTATTTCATTCAGCTGTGAAACACTAGAAGTTTCTTCAGCTTGCAGTGCCTAGGGAAGACAGGTTAATTTTCAGACCTGTAACCTGTTTCTGTTTCTCAGCATTCTACTCCTAGAAAATGTTAAAGCAAACACAGAGTAACTGTGTTTATGACTGCAAAAGCTGTCATAGCCTTATTGTGAAGAGCACGAGTTTGTTTACACACACAAGGTATTTGTGTGTGAATCTGTGTGTATATAAAATTATGTTTAAATCCAGCATCAAAACTGAGGTCTACCACTGCAAGCTCTATGAGCCACAAGCTCCATTCTTTGCAACAAATGCTAAGACAGTGGTTGCTTATCAGAGTCAATGATTTGAAACAAGAGTCCAATTGACTTACTCCTGCCAGGTATAAGAGTACAGACCTGAACTCCAGCATCCCTCTGCAGAAACTCAAGTAACTTTGACCCCCAGATGCAGAAAGCAGAATACTTCAGGAGAGCACTGCCAGTAGGACTACAATAGACCTTCTCCAGGAGTCCAGAGCTAGAGGCCAGTCACTAGTAGTGTAGCTCATGGTTGAGAGTGGGGTCCAGTACTGTTTAACATCAATTAACAACCTGGATGATGGTGCAGAGTGTACCCTTAGTAAGTCTACTGCTGATACAGTGCTTGGAGGCATGGATGATACACAGATGGCTGCACTGTTGGGAGGGACCTCAACAGAACAGAGAAATCAACTAGCAGCTATTTCATGAAGTTAAATAAAGAAAAATGCCCAGTTCTGCCCCGGGTTGGGAGTAACCCCAAGCACCAGTACATGCTGAAAGCCAACTGACTAGAAAGCAGCTTAGCCTAGGAGAAAGAAGGTGGGCTCAGTGGACAAGCAGTTGACCATGAGCCAGCAATGTGGTCTTATAACAGAGAAGGCCAGTGGCATCCTGCACTAGGGTGTTGCAGGAGGAAGGGTGCTGGCAGCAGGTTGAAGGAGGTGATCCTTCCTCACTGCTTAGCTCTGGTGAGGCACATCTGCACTGTTGCAAAAAAGGATGAGCTCTCTAGTAAAAAAGATGTGAACTAAACACTGGAGCATCTCTTGTATGAAAGGCTGGCAGATTGGGACCACTCAGTCCAGAAAACAGAAGGATCTTATTAATGTATAAATACTTGATTGGAGGGTGTCAAGAAGATGGAACCAGGCATTCAGTAGTGAGTGCCCAGAGGCAGGACAAGGGGCAACAGACAGAAAAAGTAAAACAAGAAAACAAAAGCACTTTTTTCTAAGCTGAGGGTGGTCAAACACTGACAGAGGTCTCAAAGAGAGGTTGTGGGGTCTCATTCTAAAAAATATTCACCACCCACTGAACACAACCCCAGGCAACCTGCTCTAGCTGAGCTAGCGTGGGCAAGGGGCTCAAGCAGCACAGTTTAAAGCAGTCCCTTCCAACCTCAATGATTCTGTGATTTTTGGACAAGTACAAAGTAGAAGAAAGTTTACAGAAATTAGTATTTCTTTGCACAGACACCATTCTTAGTAGCATCTTTACCTCCATTAATTCAAACAGCAGTCCAGGCTCAATTACAACGACAACTTCATATTCCAAAGCGTTCTTGCCAGAGATGGACCCAAGGAAAGAGTCTCTCATTGCACATGCACCTTCTATGGCTTCCTCAATGCCAGGCTTTTTCCATGCTGAGCTTGCATTAATCCAGCCAGTACGAAACACACCCTCTGAGTCTTGAGAGCAAAGCAAACAAAAGAATTGTTCAGTGTCTTTCTATTCAAGTGTTTATTAAAAGAATAAAAAATAGTAGCATATCTCTGTATTTACTTTCCTTTTAACTGTGCAATTAAACTGCACTAAAAGAATTCCTTGGAAACTCTAGGTACTTTACCTTTCTTGTAAGGGAGATGCTGGAAAACCTCCTCTGCCAAGTGAGGAAGAATTGGGGCAAAGGATCGGACTACTACATCTAAAGACTCAGCTAACACAGTTTGACACGAGCGCCGCTTGGGGTCTTTTTCTTCTTCACAATACAGCCTGCAAGACAGAGATGAGAGCTGGAAGGTATTTGTATGTTCCTCTTTTTGCTCAAAAGCCACACTTTCAGGACTACCAATGGAAGAACAGAAGTCTGACCCAGCTTGCCTGTCTAAGGAAAGCTTTTCTTAATTGTCCTTCCCAGGCAAAGGGAGGTGGTTTAGGTACAGGACCATTTGCACATGCAGCCCAACTTTGTCTGGAAAGATTTTCTACATGGCATATGAATTTGCTTCATTTGTACAGAAGTTAACAGTTTCTCAAGGAGGTGAGCCTGCAGCTCTGTTAGCCCTTCATTCTAATTTATCCATAAAATATATCATTAGGGTTTTTTCCTTTTTCTTTTTCCCCTTTACTTGCATTCTGGGAACTAAGTATCAGTATAACCCTTTATCTCCTTCCCCCATTAAACAGTTATCTCATAGTTTACAGAAGTATCAGTCACACCCTTAGGATCCTTTATCTGTTTTTTACATCAGTAGAAGGTATTAGGCTACCCAGATAAGTGCTAAAAGCCCTTCCCCTCTACCTTCCCAAATTCAGATGCACACCCTTCTAGGTAGAAATACAGATCCAAGAATCTACCTTTAAAACTTTATTTAATTTTCAGTAAGTACACTTGAGTACCTTTCAAGATGATTCAGCACCCCTAGTGGACAGGACATAAGAACAGACTGATGACAAAAACACACAGCTGAAAACAGGTAAGCTTTCACCTGGGAACTTGAGTGCACCAAAGCACAATACATTACCATGAAATCTTCTTGGGATATCTCTTGTTCACTCAACATTCACCTGGAATGCTATTACCTCAAACTGACTTACTTATTTTTTCTGTTTTAAATGCAGCAATAATGAATGTACCTGTCTTTGATTAGGGTGAAATAGAAGTTGGACAAGTTTCTGGAACAGAATGCTTGCAGTAATCGAACCACTTTGCTGTAATCGTATTCTTTGTATGCTGCTGTGACCTGAGAGAGGGAGCAGGGAGGGAGAAGAATAGTGAATCGATTTTCATTTCATGTCATAGAATCACAGAATCATAGAAGAGTTTGTGTTGGAAGGGTCCTTAAAAGATCATCTAATTCCAACCCCCCTGCATGGGAAGGGACACGTCCCACTAGACCAGGTTGCTCAAAACCCATCCAGCCTGGCCTTGAACATATCCAGGCATTCACAACCTCCCTGGGCAACCTGTTCCAGTGTCTCACTACCCTCACAGGAAAGGATTTCTTCCTTATGTCTAACCTATACCTACCCTCTTTCAGTTTAAAGCTACGACCCCTTGTGCTATCACTATATGACCGTGGAAAAAGTCTCTCCTCAGCTGTTCTGTAACACCTTCAGGTACTGGAAGGCCACTATAAGGTCTCCCCAGAGCCTTCTCTAGGTTGAACAAACGCATCTCTCAGCCTGTCCTTACAGGAGAGGTGCTCCAGCCCTCTGATAACCTTTGTGGCCTTCCTATGGACTTGCATGTCATGAGATGTATGACATGGCACTGGATGACATTGTCATGTCATACAATGATAACCCCTGATGAACCTGCAGTTGCAGAAACTGTTATTAGTGACAAAAAGTCTCGGAGAATCTTTCCTTTTATAGGCTATTGAAGGGAAAAAAACTGCAAATCAAATTTGAGGAGAGAGAAACTTTAGAAATTATGCCCACACTTTCTCATTCATCAGAATGGTTCTGAGTGCCAGAAATGACCAAATTTTGGACTACAGCAGATTTCCAGAGCTCTGTAAGTTTTTTGTTTTGTTTTGCTTTGTTTTTTCATACTCTATTCTAACTATTTCTAAAGATTTCCAGTGTGAGGTCTTGGGCAGAAAGGGAGTGGGAAAAACTGGTTCATGTCAAACAAGTTAAGGATGTTACCAACAAAGCCTTCCAAAGCACATGGCATCAAAGAAACCTTTCTGGTCATCATCTGTCTCCCTGACACATACTTTTTACACATACACATACACATACACTGAAAGAATTTTCACTAGAGGGTATAACCAATGTAAAAACATTACACATATATTCATATAGATGAAATTTATCCCTACCTTGTTGCCATAATCTTGCAATAAATGCAGCATGTATTGATCTACTATGTACATCTCTGAAGCAGGGATGGAATCTGTTTCTGGATTGAAGTTAGCCATGTTTCCCAGCATAAAGCGCAGTGTATTCCGAAGCTAGAGACAAACCAGAAAAATTTAACACAATGGTCTGCACTTTAGAGGAAACACAACATAATATTCTACAATTAATTCACTGAAGTGGGACATTGATTGCTTGCATAGTTACAAAAGCATCATGAAGAACATAGGCTAAAAGGAATTATAAGTGTAAAGAAAAGACTGTCTTACCAAAACTTGCTGGAAAAAATAGTCTCAGAGATATAAAAAGCAGTAGTACCTACCTACATGAGCTCAGAAAAGCTTTCTTTAGTCTAAAGATTGTAAAGCTTTGCAATTGATTCTATTTGATTAACACAAAACCAAATATAAAGAGGACCTCATTAAAATGAAGAGCATTACCATAACTGGCTCTTACCTTGTTGATATCATCTCTTGCAGCATTAAGTACAACAGGTCCAATCAGCACTTCAGAGAAAACATTGGATTCTGCCACCCACCAGCGGAGAACATCAGCGCCGTAGGGAGGATCCTTGGTGTGATCCTGAACAGAGACAGAGAGGCACACAGTGAGACTGCTGAGGGCCCTGCAGCAGGGTGAGCACTGCAGTTCTGTGCTGTCAGTGCTGTGAGAACACATCTTGATAGCTGTGCCCAGAAGGCCACTGTATCTGGAGAACTTCAACCTCTTTTAGAAAGATTCACTGTTTAGCCACAGCTACTGTAGGTACTTGCAGCACTCTGTGTCCAGGCAATGCTAGAACTCAGGTGAAATAAATTTATAGCCTTGGATCATTTTGAATAATTGATATTGCTGTTCTAATGTTAATATCTGAAGCCACAGGCTTTCTCCCTTCCTTAGAATTTTCTTCACTCTCTTTTCAACTCCAAAAAATAGCTTCCCTCCATTATGAAAAAACAAAATATGGTGTGATTTATTTGAATTGGACAAGAAAGCCTTTGTAAGGATTGATTCTTCTGTCTAGAGAGTTGCAAAATGTGTTCAAGAAGTCTCAGAGAGAGGAACAGCAGAACTGGTGAAGGAAAAATAGAGCATCACCTGAAGTGCAGTCTCCCTGACCACTGAATTAAGTTTACAGAGTCAATAAACATCCTAGACTGAGAGCAGGCAGGCTGCTCAGGTGCAGCTGGTACTCTGACTGCTCATGTATATGTTTCAGTCAGTTTAAAAGCAAAGGTTCATTGATTTCTTTTTTAAACACTACCCTCTCATCACTCCAGCAATAGCTTTCCCAAATAAAAGGGAACTATTCTACATCTTCTGTATAATGAATTTTCTCCTAGCAGAAAAGAGGTGAGGATTTTTTTGGTATTACAGCTGAAGCAGAGCAACTCAAGATCTTTTACTCCTGCCAAATGGAACTGCAGGAGTTGCAAAGCAGCCAAAGTCTTCAGAAGAGCCTTACAGAGTTCTGCTACAAGACAGCTGTACAGAGAAACATGCCACAAGACAGTTGCAGAATCTGGTGGTGAAAAATAGCTCTTGATAGTTCTAAGAAACTCATGAGTTTGACTTACTTCTCCTCCATTGATAACTACATCAGGGTCAACCACGTTGCCAATAGATTTAGACATCTTCTCCCCTTTCTCACCAAGAGTAAATCCATGAACCACCAGAGTCCTGAAGAGAAGATTTTAGCAGAAACAAAATCACAGTGAAAAGTGTGTTAAGAATAGATTTCCAAGGAGGATATTTCTAAACCAAAACACAAACCCCCTCTATTTTTGTAAGCCTGAAGCTCCATCTGTTGAGTTCAACCAACCATGAATATGCTGTATTACCACCCAAGTAGTGCCTACAGCTGTATTTTCCTCATTTTGCCATGTGAACAACAGATTGTTTGCAGATATCCAGCATACATATATTTCAGAATAATTAAAGACTAAAGTATTATTTACTCTTTAAACAAATATGTTTCCCCAAATTGCACAGCCTCCTTGTGACTGACCCACATTACCTTTCCTTATGCCTTTCAGCTTCCAGGGTACAAACAGTCTGTCACAGCTCCAGTATGAAACATGCACGCAATGACTGTGAATTCCTTACAACCTAGCAAGTCAATGATCTTAGGAGATTTTCATCCTGCACCTCCCATAACAATCCCTTTGATTATGGGAGTGGGAGAGATGGTAAAAGAACAGATCTGTATCTCACAATGTAATAGGATACACCTACTGGATATACCTATAGGACTGAGAAAGGAAACATCCCTTAAAATTACAATGGAAAATATTTAAACAATAAATGCATTACAATCTAATCCAACAAAAACTTGATACTGAAAACTTAAGGGCAGAAATCAGATACTCAGTAATGGCTTGGTTTATACACTACTGCCTGCACTATTAAAAGCATGCTATTTAATAAGTGAACCAGAAATGCGCTTTCAATCCACACACTTACTTGTATGGTGCTTTTTTCCTTGCTGCCACACTGGTTAGTAGAGAGGATTGAAACCAACCTCCCAGCTGGTCTTTTCCTTCAAGGTATGTATCTGCTCTTTGCTCTGAACCTTTAAAACCAGAAGATTTTGTTCCAAATATCAGTCTATACCTCCAAAAACTTAATACACCTAACAGAAATTCCCTGAAAATTATTTGTAAAACACTCTGCTCTTTAAACCCAGTAGATAAGTTACTTTTATAAATGGTGCATGGTTACTTGAACATGATACAAGTGATTTATTACCACATTTAAAAAAAAAAATTCGAAGACTCGCTGAGCTCCAAAATTTAACAAATAAACTTGCTTCCCCCCCCCCAAAAAAAAATAATTATGAAAACAGATGGTATCACGCTCAGAGCACTTTGTAACAACTTCTCAAATACTTTCACGTATTCCTACACAAACTGACGAACCAAAGAGATCATCACATACTTTGGAATTAATTAGGTCACAGACATAAGGTGCCTGACTGGCCTCTGTAAGACATGAGGTTTTTCAGAGGATACCAGGAAGATTTGGCAGTGATTGCAGCTCACCTGCGATGGAACTGACATTTCTGGTCACTAGTGTTCAGGAAAATACAAAATTTCAGGAAAGGATTATGGCAAGTTAGGAAACAGAAGCCCTATTGTGGGAGAGAAGGGTCTGGAGGAGCCTGGGTTATTTAGCTTATTCAGGTGAAGGCTGAATAGAACTACTACTCCCTGTAAATACACACAAACTGCACATTAAAAGCAGAGTAAACCCAGCTTTTCCATAGGGTTCAGAGAGGGCAGCAAAGTTTTAACAGCTTTCACTGGTGGAATTCACTCACTGTACAAGAAGGTACAAGACTTCTTGTTTCAAATCAGACCTCCTTGTCCTACACATTCCCAGACAAGTCAGAGTGAGAACAGAATAATATGGAGCACAGAAGAACATGCAAGTCAAAGCCTATAAATGTGTAAAATTATACATATATACAGCAGAAACTTCATTTTGATTCCAAAAGTTGTAATTTTTCCAGCTATTCATACAAAAGTTTGGCTGCTCAGTTTTTATCTACTAACTCCTTTTATCCTCTTCCTAAGACCCCTGAGACAATGCTTCTTTCTGCTGTAGACACACTGGATTTATTTGCTTAACTTCATGGAAGTTTCAGTATTTAGATCCATCCTGCAATAAAAAGAAGTTCAACATTACAAAGGTCGAGGCCATACCATTCAGGCTAACACAGGATAAACCTGTGGGTGGATGTTATGGTTTTTAACACTTTTTGTTTATTCCTTCAAGAAAATCTACAGATTTTTGAGAGGGGTTTTTGAGTTTTAAAAGTAGAGTACCTAGGGATCAGCCTTTTTATTAACTGACTGAAAAAAATACTTGTGAGGTCAAGATAAAAAGAAAAAAGAATATTTGTCATTAGGAAGAAAATAACTGGAGTAACTGTAGCAACACAGTTATTTACAACTAGTTTGCTAGCCACTGGTGGTTTTAGAGAAGCAAACTTTTAATTGAAATGCCAGTAGTTAGCTTAGAGAAGAGAAGAGAAGAGAAGAATTTAAACAAACAACAGCCTGCAACCAGTGAACTGTATTGGTCTTTTCTGACAGGAACTCATCCATCTGGCAGGCTGGCAAATGTAGCTTATACAGTTATTGGAGGCCTGAACATTTTATCTCTGTAAAATGCAAACAGGGGTTTTGCACATATAAAGCCTGCCTTTTAAGTGCACAAGTAGCTCCCCTAACTTAGTCTCATTGAAGCTGTGATAGCTACATATAATTTTACTAGAACGGTGCACACATTTCTTTGCAAAATGGAAGAGTATGTCTGACAATCCATGAGAGACTTTACAGTTGCTTATTTTACACTGAGGTATAGTACATAGGTCATTAAAGAGAATTACAATTTATGATCCTTCTGGTTTGAATTCCAGGATTCCGTATCTTTGATCTTACAGACTTTGGCTTTTAGATTAAACTTACTGTATTTTCATGCCAGGAATAAATCAAGTAAGATAAATTCAAATCTTCCAGTCAGCACAAAAAGTAGTTTAAACACTCAGATAGGTACGTTGTAAAATAATCTCATTCATGCAGTTAAATATTAGCCAATAAGATATGGAAAAAAGTTATGATGTTGAAAACTACCCTCATGGATAAAAAGCTGTGGAACTTTTCTCAATGGCATATCACATTGCAGCAGAATGCAGTGTGCATTTTTATATGAAATATTTTGAAAAAAATTGATAATCTCAAAGTTGTATTGCAGATGGCACTCTGCCCACAAGGAAAATGTAAGAGAATTTTAAGACAGAAAAGAATTCTTTAAAATTGATATTCCAAAGACAGCAAGTGAAATAAGCACTATCAAAAGACTGAACCCAAACCAAAAAAGAAAAAAACAAACAAGCCAGGTATCATAGCACTGAGCATTCAAAATTAGCAAATGCTTCTGAACCAGATTTTGCTTTCACCCCACACACAGGTTTTGAAAGCAGTCTATTAACATGTTTCCACTCCCCAGCAGTACTGTGTAAATGAATTTATTCATTTGTGAAGCCTGCACTTGAATTTTAACCTTGCATAAAAGAATATGGAAATAGTTCTTTCAAACTATATTTGAGGCATGTGTAGCAAGAAACAAACAAGACTGGACAGCACAACAATAAACTGTTCAGTGAAAACAGTGTTAGGCAGTCAGAGAATTAATGAAGCAAACAGCATCCACAGAAAAACTCAGCAGCAGTGGGTTTTTCAGAGCACACTGAACTTGTGAAGCTGTTCTCAGTGATGTGAAGAAGCAAGTATTTATTTTACACACAAATAGTCATAAATGCACATTCCTGGTTTTGTGACTACAATAGCTACATCTTTGATCTTTGTACCTTTCACCTTCCTACCTGCCACAATGCTGAAGTAGAACGGTTTGGTTAATTTGTCATTTAGCTACAAGTGGTATCTTTGACACACCTAGGCTAGAAAAAGAAAGCTAATTCACAATTCAATTAAAAAAGAACATCTTTAAGTAAACTGCATCAGAACTATGCCCTGTCTCTGGTAGGAAATGCAGCAGGACAAGTGTTAGAAATAGAAATATCTATGCAACCTATGATTTTGGCCACTGGGCTTGCTGCTACTGAGCTATTCCTTTAACCTGTTCTTGACTCCTCTCCCTCCTCCCCAACCCCTCCCCAGCCTACCATACTTTTTGAAAACATTCTGTGTAGCCATCAGCTAAAGGGATGAATTTTGTAACTGCTGCATCTCATTTAATAAGCTCAGACACAGCTAGTCCAAGTCCAGTGAAAACTCAGGCTGAATTTCCCCAGGCTAAAGAGATGTTGAAAAGCATGGTTCATTTTTGCAAGACTGCAATTGGCAAGGAAATCTGTAAAGCTGTTTATTCCTGCTGGCTACTAGCAGACAAATCACTGATCTTCAATTTTCAATAATGTGAGTTTGGCCAAAATCATGCTAACCTCTTGTGAATCTTGTGAAAGACTCAACCTTTATTAGACATTACAGAATCCATAGGGAAGCTTTACACAAATCAACAGTGAATCAAGGGACTTGACTCAGCTGTTCCTCATCAAGCATGATGTCTCTCCTCTATACAGAGGTAGATTTTACATGCTGAGTTGTTAAGGCCTTAAAGAATCAAGTATGTAACTGTCCACATAAAATACGAGTTTGTTCTACATTTCCAAAGGTAGAACAAAAACCAAACCAGATTTAAAGAGTATGAAATTTAAAGTACGTAAAGGTCTTCTAGAAAATGGATGTTTGCTGATGATGCTGTGCCTGACCACGTTGCTAAGAAATAAAACCTCTGGTGCTAATGTGTTTTGTAATACAAGATTGTTATCATGCAATTGTGTACTGAAAGTTTAAAGTCCAAGAGACTTGAGGTATGGAACCAGGCTCCTCCTTCAGCAAGGACTCCTGACTTTGGACTATCCTTCAGGCAAATAGTGCATATTTAATGTAAAAGAATCATAGAATCATAGAATAATTTGGGTTGGAAGGGACCTCTCTAAAGGTCATCTAGTGCAAACCCCCTGCAGTAAGCAGGGACATCCTCAAATAGATCAGATTCAGACAACAAATGTTGTTCAGACAACAAATATACACGTGCTACCTGATGAGGAGCAACTACTGGCAGCAGAAGTTTTAAATAGAATATAATAACTATAAATACTCTAAGGCACAATATATTCCTTTAGTTACTGAAAGTAATCTGTTAAGACAAAAAGTACACCCACACTTTAAAAAAACAATTTATTTGGGTTCAGCATATGATCTCGGTTTTGTTCTGCTTCAAAAAGCATACACAAATAAAATGAAATTTGTTGGCAGAAACAAATTCAGAGTTACCAACTAGTAGCAAAGTACCTTGGTCATTTGTGTCATGAAACTTCTATACTCAAAACAAATATATTCTGATTAGAAGATACATGGTGTGTCACATGGCAGAATCAGAACAGAGTACTAGAAAAATCTCACCTTCAACCACACTGAAAATGAGTTTGCCAACATTAAACCTTTATCTTTATGAGCAAAAGCAACTTTATAAGAAGTCATAGCCAGTTTGCTGCTGGCACAGTATCAACTTTACTGATATCAGTATCATCATGCAAAACAGTTATATTTTGTTCTCTAAACATGTTAGAAGAAAGATCAAAATACTAATTCAGTACCTTCCAAAACATGAGCCCAGGAAGTTCCACTGTCAAACCAGATATCTAGGACATCCTGTCCCTTGACATAATCCAAAACATTATTACCACCAGCCTATTGGAAAAACAATTAGTAAATAATGCTAATAGAATACTGTGTATTATCAATGCTTTCAAAGCAATAAATAATGTAGATTTGGTTTCTGGACCAGATTCTTACAGGCTCTGCTACCAACTTTCTGAGTGAGCACAGAATAACGTACATAATTTTTATGATAGTTTTCAGATAATTATTTATGAAAACCCAAAACAGAACAAGGAAAAATCACCAATAAGACCTAGATGTGCTAGATTAAGAGTACAATTGGTAAATTTAGAAAGTACTACATAAAATTTTGGGCGTATTTTAATAACGATTACATAATATATATTTGGGGTCATAGTTTCATTGAGGCACCACTTTTCTCCTGAACTAAAATGAGGAGGATGGAGATCTCTGTCCTGAATTTATGGCACAAATCTGATTGTGTGTATTTTGCCACACTCAGATCTCACTTTCTGAATACTACTTTCACAGGATACCTTCTCATATAAAGGATCACAGAAATATATGAAGGGTCTGTTTCATTTCTCACCACTGAACTGTCTGAAGCACCTTCTGTATTTGAAGTTTAAAAAAAAAAAAAATTACCTTTGCTACAGCCTGCTTTGATAGAAGCTGTTCAATAGGAAGGGTCCACCATGCATCTGTTCCTTGTTGCTCCACTATTTTGATGACATCTGTGATGGTTTCACTAGGTTAGAAGGAAAAAAGGGGTTCCTGAATTGATGGGTTACTTCTAATCCAGACATTACTCCACAAGCTTCCTTCCTGTATTAAAGACTTACTTTTTTTCTCTTCCAAGATGTGCAGGGTTGTGTAAAACCTGGACATACATAAAATAGCATGTATTGCATACAGCTTTTTCAGCAAATACGCAAAAAATGGGCATTCAGAAAAGATGCCATCAGCTTAAAAGCTTCTAAAATTCATTTCACATGCTATTTCTTGACCTTGGATTTACAGATACTAAACAATTCTTCCCCCAAAAAACAGTTACACTTTTTGACAACAGGCTTCTTTTCTCCATTGGATAAAGAGACCTTGAGAATTAATGTGGAAACGGAGAGTTAGGAAATGGCATTTCAGTGAATGTACATACATAGAATCATAGAATGGTTTGGATTGGAAAGGATTTTAAAGATCACCTAGTTCCAACACCCCTGCATGGGCATGGACACCTCCTGCTAGACCAGGTTGCTCCAAGCCCCATTCAACCTGGCCTTGAACTCTTCCAGGAAGAGGGCAGCCACAGCCTCCCTGGACAGCCTGTGCCAGTGTCTCACCACCCTCACAGTACAGACATTCTTCCCAATATCTAAGATAAATCTCCCCTTTTTTAAAGTCATTGCCCCTTGTCCTATGACTACATACCCTTCTAAAAAGTCCCTCTCCAGCTTTCTCATAAGGGTTGTATTCTACCTGAAAGACACCTAGCAGTAATCAATGTTTACAGAAAAACAAAGCCCAACTACATCTAAATGTAATCACTGGGTTTGGTTTTTTCTATTTTATTTCTATCAGTAACCCTTTGATGCAAAAAGTAACACAAACTTATAAACGTCTGCCTATTGCCATTAAACTTTTTGGGCAAGATTAAAGAAATAAATTGTCTTTTCAAATTCTTTTCAAATATTTGATAATATTTTAAATGATGTTCTATTTAGGAACATCAAACAGTGAAAAAGCTCAACTACTTTTGGTTTTCAGGTAGGGTTCATAGTTTTAGAAAATCTAGTATTTTGTCTAACTATTGTATTGTAGGCTCTCCAGTTCAACAATTTCAGAATATTGTACTGATACTTCAAGTTTAAAACTTTAACAAATGAAGAACCTTTCTGATCTGCCTATGTAATAAAGAAACCACATTTCCTTTTTTCAGCCTAAAAACTTCAGCAGTTTGAATTCTGCTGAGCGCACCAACACCAGAAAAGAAATGTTCACTAGTTTGAAGATGGCCATGGCACTGTATCAAGGAAACTTGAGCTACATCACTACAGCAATTAGTGGACTCTTAACACATGGAGTTCAAGCATGAAATGCCACGTTCTCTAAGAAGATGTAAAACAAATTATTATTACATGACATGAGGTGCACAGTAAGAAGAAAATACAATTTTGCTGTTGATTGTGGGAATAAAAGTGCAATGACAGACCAACCGAAAAAAAACCAACACCCAACCCAAAGTTTTTTCTTTGTGAATCAATCATCAATTATTCAATTTACCTTCTGGAGAGAAAACCCATTAACTAGAAACACAGAGCAAGAGTGAGCTAGTGTGCTAGCACACCATCACCATTCTTACCCATTCAGCCTAGAATGGATATTGCTCACCTTCTAAGTTTAATGATGACAGGATTAATTTTATGGCTTTGTAATGTATCTGCTCACATTTATCTTGGTAAAACAATATTCAGGATCTCTGGTTCTGAATGGTATCTTTTCCTTCCAGAAGGAAAGGCTTAGAGGCCTACTTGCCTATCCTTGCAGTTGTGAAGTGTTACTTCTCCAAGACAAAAGCAAACAACTCCAGTCCTGGTAGATGGCTGCTAAGCATCCCTTATGCCTTGCCTCCTTCAAGCTAAATCACGGTATTTGGAAAGCTCTTAGGAAAATAGTCATGTAAGCCATGGAGAAATTTGTTTGTCTCATCCCAGACTAAACTATTCCACTGAACTTGCAGGGTCAGTACCTTCCACTGAAGAGGCTGGCTTTATGCCCAGACCTTCAATGATGACAGACTGTAGAACCTGGGAACATTTTAGAAAAAGCAATACACAACATTATTTATCATCCCTCTTGAACAGAAGGCTCCATTTTAGATTCTTCTCAAATACACTATAAGTGTATCTTTAAAGACATGAATAGCTAGCTGCCTTTGAGTAAAAATATTTCAAGAATTCTCTCCACAGTCTTAATGCCTTCCTTTTATTGGCCAAGGAAATCACCAGAAGAGCAGCTAAACTAAAAGGAGGATGCTTTACCCTAAAATGTGCTTATTACCACATACGGTGTTACTGCATGTTAATTGATTAATGGGAGAAGTAATTCAGTGCTCAGCTAATGGCTCCGGCAACAAACTACAGCCAGAACATTTTCCTAATCCAGACTCATACCTGTAACTAGCACAGAAAAGCTACCAGCATGCCCTATTAAGCAAGCCGAAAAATTGAAACAGGAACTAAGCTTGTCTTCTACATAGATTTCTGATATTACAGATACACTTCAGTGAAGGGACATAATATCTAGTGATGAATTAATTTCCAGTCTAATTTTTTTAAGGATTCATCAGGTATTTAATGACATCATTGTTTCTAGAATTTTTAAAAAGAAGATAAATCCAGCTACAGATCAAAACCAACAGCTACCTTGGACAACATGTAGGAAGATGCTCTTAACAATGTTTTCCAGCACCTGTCTGGATTTAGTTTGATGGCAGAAAAAAATCTCAGTTTGCCAGATGTTCTAAGCTTTAAGTAAAGAAGACACAGCCTGAAGTGCCACCAGTTTTCTGCAAATGACAGCTGTAATGACATGTCTTGTCAACAGAAGATGTAATAATAAAACTCAGGCCTATCACAGAAATATTTGGAGAAATTAATAAGCGGGGAACCTGAAACACTGTGTTAGTGCAAACTATTACCTGTAATGAGGATGAACTGTTCTCCTTTCCATCAGAGGCAGGGGGAGGAAAAGCAAAAAAAAATCTCACTATCAATCTCCCTTGGGAAATAATTGTAAAATTACTGACTTCGTTTACAGTAAGTATTTCCAGTGTCACACAATAGCTGTGTATCTAACAGGCACAATTCTGCTACAGATCAAAGTCTTCAGACTATTAAAAGAAGGTTGGATTTTTGTTATGAATCACTTACAAGAAATAAAGACTCAGTGACTGAAGTCAACTTATTATTCACCAATATTGCCAAAATCCTATCAAGATCTCAAACCAGGGAAATAAAACATTTTAGGAGTGCATGTTTTTTCATTATATTCCATTTCCCTACAGGATTTAAGTGAATATTAACAGTCAAGTATTTTGTAAGAGGAGATAGTTTAGAACAAATATTTCCAGGATACCATTTCAGCAAATTTCCTACAGTTTGAAAAAAGCACAAGACAAACAAACACCCCCCCTCCACCTGTGTAATCTTTTCCAAGGATCTTCACGATTAACTATTATTAGAGAGAAATAAATTACTATATTTAAGGTATCTGTATTGTAAGGAGGAAGAATTTCGCGAAGTACTTTTTATGTAAGGTGCAAGCGAAAACCACCTTTCTCAAATAACTACTCATCATTTTATAATCTGTGGGCTTCTAAGTGAGCATGGAAATCACCGAGTTAGCAATAAACACCATTGTAAAACTTTGCCCTGTATTCATACCCTATCTAGAAGGACTGGCATTACGTGTCACTCACTGTGTTTTAGCACTGAAACCTTACAGCAATTCACGCTACCACGACACCAGCCAATCACTCTGAAGATTAATATTGATTGAGCTGAACACTTATTTAATGTGTTAACAGAAATTAGGAAGCATTAAGATACAGTCAGGAGGAGAAGAATACAGTGCCTGATGCTCTCTCAGCCCCTCTGCAAACAAGGGTAAAGAAAACAAGTTATCTTTTTATGTGAATGTTGACACTGCAGCAGTAAGTATTCAGGGTATGGTAAGTTACTATTGCTTACAAGTCACTGAAATGTCTTAATAATTTAAAAAGCAAATTGGAGTGCAGGGCGATCTACTTCAAAAACAGGTTCGGGTTTTCTGTGTAAAAAAATCTAAGCTACTTGTTAATCAAAATCCCAAAGGGGACAAAAGTTCTCATGCATTAGAGTAACCTTTGTAATAGTACTTTCTATTATCAGTATCTGGACAGTGATTTTGTAAAGAAGTTATTGAACAAGGTCAGATTAAAGTCTGTATCTCACAATTATTATCTGCTCTGAGCTACTACTGTAAATACAAATCTCTCATTTTTACTTCTGGAGCATTTTGTCTCTTCCATGAGTCACAGAATTTTCTAGAATCAGAATGTTTTCTAAATCTATTAAATTTTGAATACTGACAAACAGGATAAGCAGTGATTTGTGCTTGCATTCTATTTATAGTCATTTCTCCACCCTTGCACAAAAATCATACAGAATTCTACCTCCTTATTCTTACTGAAGATGGGAATTATGAAAAAATGTTCTCACTTTTTTCTCATATAGTGTTCTGTTATTTTATAAATTCTATATTCCTGATCACAACATGATGTGGTATAGTCTATATGAAGAATCTTATAATCAGTAGCATGTTAATTTATAAATAACATCATCCATCAATAAATTGTCTTTTAGCACTATGGGGGGCCACATGAGCAAACTCATGAAGATCTTGCATCAAACTTGTATACAAGATTACAATCCAGATCCTGGCTTTAGAGTTACAAGACAGGACTGTAAATATGGTAAAAATACTCTGTTAGGGACAAGCAGTTGCATTTTCAAAGGGAAGCTTTCTGCAGACTATTTGTATTAGAAATTCAGAGGAAACTCTCACAGAGACAAACAAAGGAGTTTCTTTTAGGGATTTGGTTTGTTTTTTATTAAGTCTTTTTACAGGTGATACATAAGCAGGATCTTTCAAGATTGACCAGTGGTGCTCTCATATGTAACAGCAACTCCATGTGGACTACACTGACTTCCAGTGGAGATGCTGTTACTTTTGGTAGCCACCCAGAAACTCCAGAGCAGCTGCTACTGGAAGTGTGTTTGTCCAGCACTCAAAGAAAAAAGTTTTTGTTTTAAAATATAAGTTATTTACTGTTGGTTTAATGATATCACACAACAGAATAGGAAGCTTCTTAAGCGCTACAAAGATATCAGCCACTTATTGTGATACAATTGTCAGTACTATAATGGAAATGCAACAAAATATTCATGCTTAGCTGATTATTGCAAAAAGAACTGGTGTCCAGGAAGATGACCTATGAATTGACAGACTGCTTTCTAATTTTGCCTGTCATTTCTATAGGCCAATATTCTGCACACTTTTTCTACTCTGGTTACAGAAGTCCGCTAAAGCTAACTTAAATATTGAATGTGTTTTACATGTTTGATTTTTTTTTTAAATTTCTCCTATGTAGTAAGATATGTTAGAATCAATGAGTACTGACTATAAATTAATATCAGAAGATGTCAGTCAAGCGAAATAAATTTTGAAGCTTATTGGATATGTCTCTTATTTTCCTAAAAGCCTCTCTTTTTTTCCCCTAGATAAGTTCTAACCAAACATTCTGTACTGTCCCTTTGTTCATTCACCTACGTGCACTACTGCCAAGCCAACACCTAGCAGAGTTTATTACATCAAAATACCCCAACTCCAGCAATAATCTCACACAACCCAGGCACTTACAAAAGACTGGCTTTTTAACACAGGTCACTGGCTTTCAAGGTTGTTTTACTACAAACCTAAAGGAACTTATATGCATCCCTCGTTTTAAATTTTTATGTATCCGCTGAGTCAGCTCCTCCACGTTTTGAAGGAGTTATTGCTTCATTGTGCCCTTCACACTGGACTGCCAACTGCTAAACTGTTGTCCATCTCACTCTTATTTTGTTGTTAAACTATGTATTTAGATATCTGAGGCAAGCACAAGTAACACATTCCAGCCTACTTTGCAGATAGACCCCAGTAAGTATTCATCAGAAAATATGTTTTTTTTGTACATAGGAACATGTGTTTATTTTTAATACAGTAACAATTTTTGCAGGCAAAATGATTTTACACCCCACAGAGCCTTTGTCCATTTATTTCCTGAGGTGTGTCAGCATTATTCAGGTACTATAAACAACGATGATTATTGTGATGTTTTCTCACAGTTACTGCCTACTAGGAGAGAGTCAAAGTACGTATCTGTGCACCTACACACCCAGTCACAGTGGGTGAAGCTAAGGACTAACTGCATAAAGTCCATTCCCTACTCTCCACACCCTAAGCCTCACCTACTACTAATGTTTCTGTGCTCAGTCAAGCTCCGGAAAGCATGTTGGAGTCATTGCATTGTATTTATTCAACAGAAGAATAAGAAAAATTCTGCAACACTACCTAAATTCATCTCCAGCTATGCAATCTCATTATCCATAATGAATTTACACAAATGGCTGTAAGATTAAAGATGTATAAAATGCAGTCTCACTAGTGTATCTCAAGACAGAAAACAATTATGTAAATAAACAACGAACGTGGAATTCCACAATACTATCTTTTCAAAATTAAGTCTTGAAAGATATTCAAAACTGAAAACCTCTGTTTCCCAAAGGGGTAAAAGCAGATCTCTGTTAGTCCTTAAAACACAGACAAGGATCTTACTTGGTTGAATTTCCTTGTTTCAAAGCATAGCTTGAATTTCCTCTGCATTACATTGCCTGGAATTCCTGAAATGCAGTGCTTGCAGTATCTGGATACTATTACCTAAAACATGGCAGAGTAAAGCTATCCTCTGAAGCTTCTAACATACCAAATAATACAGCTAAACATCACTCACATTTATTGAGTTACTCCTCAAAACCACTCTGATTTTATTTTGAAACAAAGTGCAGTTATTTATTCTGCAACCAAATTGATTATTCCACTTTCAGTATGTCATTGTCACTTACTCAACTGCAAAAAGCTATTTTGACAAAATGTCTGTATCATTAAACTCACACCGCTACAATTCCAGTTGCAATCTATTCTAACAACAACTTGCTGTTTACTCCTTGCTCAAATGTGAAGGCCAGTGATTACTGCCAGCTCACTTCACCTGATGACAAAAGCAATTACTGTCAAGGGGAGTTTTTGTATAACTTGAGAAGTAACTGGACTTCTATTACTTACATATAAGTCACTTTCAGCAATGACTTTGATTTTTTTTAATTTATAGCTGAACTGGTTCTTTACACGTAGAAGTATGTATTTATACTTAAGTAGTCAAAAATTTTATGTTAACTGAAGCACTACAGACAGTACTAATTCATTTTTCAGTATATAAAGCTTGAAAAATACCTGTTTATTAGGCATTCTCCTGTGTTCTTCTGATAAAAAACAGGAATTGGAACACCCCAGGATCTTTGCCGTGATATACACCAAAAGGTCCTTCTGTCCAGCATTTCAATCATTCTGTTCACTGCAGATGTAGGAATAACTTTCACTTTTTTCAGCATGTCCTACAAAGTACACAGTGAATTGTTCAACATGCTTCAGCATTCAGATAAACACTGTTTATGTTACCAGTAAAAAAGGTACAGGTCTATACTCCCACTCCCATTATTGAATACCATGTTCTCAGGAAACTGCCCCATTTAATTTGTTTAGTTCACCACCTGTTGCTCTCCCAGTAACATACTCTGAAAGCTGTATATATCCTCTACATTTCCTACATAGGGCAACCAAGGCTTCTTTGCTGGCTCTGGTTTCCTAGCAGACCCCCCTGAACTAAGTTAGAAATGGCACCAGTATCTTTACCTAAAGTTTAATAGCTCATTGTGTTTTGTGATGTCTGCTTTGAAGCCCCTTGATAAATACTGCCTTTAATACAGTGTGGGCTACCACTCACTCCCAAGCCTGCTGAATAACCATGTTTTCCTTCATTCTAAATAAATATGATTCAGGAATAAAAACCTCATGCCCTAATTAGAATGAAATCACTATTACCCCAGACACCCTGGTCTGACTTTTTAATGTTTTTTAAAATGTAAAACAATATTTAAATAGAACTGCGGCAAAATTAACAGGGGAACAAAGAAAGATGTCTGGCCATACAAGACTACAAACAACAAAGGTAATTTTCATTGTGATAAAATACTCTAGTTTTTTTTTCCTTAAAGCATTCTATTAAAAAAAAAATAAAAATGGGATAAAAGTTCGGTAGTTTTAAGAAACTTATACATCTTCTATAAAATGAACAAATATGTCTGTCAATGTATTTATCTTAGATTATGCCACTAATGACAAAAAAACTGACAACATTCCTTACTTCTACAGATAATTACCATTTTTCAACTACTGTTTGTAAGCCCTAGAGAAGAACACATACTGGAGTGAGCTATAGCAAGATTGTTTTGCTCATTCCAAATGGCATCAGCTGTCTTTAAATGTCTAGTAACAAACTGAAATTATATACCTGTGCTGTAGCCTTCACATCTGCTGTGTTTACAAACCACTGCTTGCTGGCACGAATTATCATTGGTTTTTTAGTCCTCCAGTCATATGGGTAACTGTGCACATACTTCTCTTCTTTTAACAAATTCCTGGCTGCCTTAAGCATCTGAATGACTGAGAAAAAAAATCAGGCAAGATTAAAATCTGATATGAACATATTGCTACTTTTAATATCAATTTATTTATTTCCATGATCAACACATAATAAGAAGTGCCTGCACCTCATCCATATTCAAAATGTTCATACAAACCCTTAAAACATATCTGCAGAAATGTAACATATAAACTCATATGAGACTAAACATCAAATACTCACCCGCTTCATTCCCCTCTTCGAGGACATTCTTCTTTTGAAGTTCAGGACCTGCAGCTTCAGTAAAAAAACCACCTTCATCCACGAGACAATCCTAAAAATAAGTATTTTAAGCATGTAAATAAAATGCATTGTGACAATTAATTACTTTTTTGCTATTCAAAAATGAGTTAGCTACTCTTCTAAGTAATATTTCTTTGATGAATAACAAAGTACACTTCAGATTTAGTGAACTGTAATCTAGTAATCTACCAGGCAAGTGAATTTTACACATCAGAAGAAACAAGCACTGCGATATTTGCACCTACAGCAAAACTGTCTTACATCAACTCACTGCATAGTATTTCAATTTTAGTGAAAAAAAAAAAAACAAACAAGCAAAACCCCAGTCTCAAAAGAAGCTGTCCAGAAATATGAGCATAACCAGGCTTTGGAACGTATCAAGAACCACCTCTTTAAAAAGGCAAAAGAGAAAAATAAACCCCTGCATCTTCATTTCCATCAAACACAAACTGATCACGTATAACTGAACTGTATTTATGTGGGTGTTTAAAACAAGATTTACTGGAAAACAGTAATAACAATGACCTGGTGATTTACTGGTTTTCAAGATACAGCTTTAAAAAAAGCCAATTATGAGTGCTAAGAGACAATACCTGAGAACTGATGTCTGCTTTTACACAAAAGGAGAGAAGACAAATCTGATTCTATTCTACCACTGCATATAGCCTTTAATTAGCAGATGGGATAAAAACTTCATCCTTTTATTATGATAAACACTTTTTAAGGTTAAGGTTAGTCCTGCATTCCTGCCACCAGTGATGTGCTTAAATGGATGCGTCACATCGTTTTCAAGCTTTATGCACACAGATTACAGGAATCACTTTAGGAGCACATGATCAAGAGCAAAATCTGTGAAAAGTAAGCTGAAAATAAGTACCGTGGGTAGCTGATGGTGGGAAGCTACACTATAGTCTTCCATACCATGAGCTGGGGCTGTATGAACTAATCCTGTTCCTTTTGCCATTGTCACATGATTTGCAGGTAACAGAGGAGAGACTCTGGCAGGAATTGTGGGATGAGCACAAGAACCATCTGCCAAATCCACACCTGATGGTGAAGGGAAACAGAAGAGAAAATAGAGCAACATAACTCATGCATTCAGCTTCTTTTATCAAAGAACAATTGATCAGAAAGTATATGCATGGGAGACGATTCATATGTACTAATTCCTTATCTTGTTTGTGTGTCCATGTCCAAATGCCATCAAATTCTCTCCATTGTTAATCTTGCACACAGTTTTTTTTCCTTTAGAGAAAAAGCTTTTCTTCTGCCTCAGACAGCAGTATTCCTTAGTAGTGACATTCCACCTAGAGATAACTCCATACATTCCCACTCCTTGGGGACCACTATCTCCATGTTCCAGCAACACATCTCAAGAATGATTTAGTAAGCTAAAACCCCTTGAATTTGGAACCTATTTCTAGTACTGCCACTAAATACTGATGAACAATTAATTTAAATTCAATACATTACATACAAATAAAGAGAGTACAATATAAATGAAACTAGTGACAATTAAGGTTAATAAAACCAATGGAATATTAGTAGTAAAGCCTTGCTGAAAGTCAAGGACCACAGAGCTTGAGGAGTGCTTTGTAACACTTCCTAGAAGGAACATGTTTAGGAACTGCTGTCAGTTAGGTACACACCTACAGAAAGGTAACATATATCACTAGCTACTGAATATTGGGCAGATAAAAGTAACAGGTTCTTTAAACTAAAAAAGCTTAATTTGAAAATTTAAGTTAAAGATTAAAAACTTATAATTACATTTCTTTTCAAGAAGGTCTAACTCTACTGCTGTATGCTATGTGCAAATCATTTATTAAAGAAGCTAGAACCTGTGAGAAGAACTGCTACAGGTAATTTTACCATTAGGCAAACCCAAGATTATTATGCAGCAAAACAGGTAATTTTTTCCCTCTGAAAAAAGAAGGCAAGGAAAGACATCTAAGCGACCTGAAAAGAAAAAGTAATGGAAAAATATTTCTGACCTCCTTTAGATATGCTCATTTCCAGCACTGAATCACTGATAAAGGCACATGACTAAAGTTCACAAACGGCACATTAAATCCCAGCTCTCGATACTGGACAGAAATCTTTCTATTTAAAAATATCACTATGCAGTTTGTTAGGATGCAAACTGAACCACTTGAGTTTGGCCCTATAGACAATACTTACGATACCTCAGTAGTCTTCATGGTTATAGTGAAGGCTTAAAACATCTCTTAACATTGAAAAACTTGAAAAGTAACATAACATGACAACAACAGCTGACAATGCTATCAATTCTTACACTGCTACAATGTTATCTCCTTACACTGGATAATTTCAATACTTTTAGTAGAATTTAGCAATCAGGCAGTGAGCACTAGAATTTAGCAATCAGGCAGTGAGCACGCATACTTGTGATTATCCCCTTTTTCTCATCAACCATGGATGAGGATGACAGACAATATGTGTTAAGTGTAATTAAGGTTCTGATACTGAACAGGCCACAGACTTCCACTCTGTGTTTAAAGCTTTCCAAGTGTGAATCAAGATTTTAAAAAGTACTTTGAAATCTATGGATGAAAATTTGAGTTACAATAGACTAACAGTAAATCTGACAAACTACTGCTCTTCTTTGTGTTATTTTAGTGAAGCATGTGGTCAAAATATAAACAAGCTTAATAACAGATAAAATCTGAAGCAGTTTTTGGACAGCCCTAAGCAGATTTCTACGCAGCTTTAGATTAACAATATTAAAACCTACCTTTACACGTTGATATAACCTCAAACTGCTTGTCCAAAACAGCTGCTGTAGATTCCACTTTATCTGAAGCTAGAATGAAGTATTCACCAGTAGTTGTACATTTCACAACTGAGTATCTACAATGCAAATATATATTTGTGATATGAAATAATTACAAACACCACAAAGTTACATATTGTTTAAACACTCCATCTCTAAAGACAACAAAGCATGTTTTAAGTTCCAAGTGCCAAATTCAGTTGTACATCTCAAAAGAATTTCAAGATAATGTAACATCAGGAAGAAGAAATATCTAAAAAATGAAAGCAAAAATTAATAGATTAATAGGCATACAGAACAAAGCTTACAATTATGTCACTTAAAAAGATCAACAAAGCAAAAAAGATGCCTTAAGTAAAATGTAATGGTAGTCTAGAACGTTTTAACTTTGCTGATAAATATTGATAATGACTGACACAGATCACTGAACCAAGTTAAAGACACATACTCTGCATCTGGCATGTAACAAACTGCTTGATTGGCTGGCACAGTCCAAGGCTGCGTGGTCCACACTAGCACACTAGCAGGGGATGATCCATCTACAGGTGTAAATCAGAAGTACTTTACTCTCAAATATAAAAAAACAAAGCTATCAGTTTTAAAATCTATACAGAAGTCATACTTATCACAGAAGTCAGCTTAGGCGGTGACTTTATCAGGGGAAATTTCATATACACAGAACAACTGACGTGCTGCTCATTGTATTCAAGCTCTGCTTCAGCCAAGGCTGTTCTGGACAGATATCAAACATAAGTTAACACACTTCAACATAAAAAGGTATTGATATCCTTGTTAAAAATGTGAAGACAAAATAGTAAGCTGACACTTACTTTGCTGAAGGGGACCAGAACACAGGTTTATAGTCCTGATAAATGAAACCCTGAAGAAGAAAGGGAGGGAAAAAAGAAAGGTGAATTGCAACTCATAACAAACCCAAACACACTTTAAAATAAATTCAGCATACCTTGTCATACATTTTGTAGAAGACTCTCAGCTGGTTTGCTTCATATTTTGGATCAAACGTACAGTAGCAGTTATCCCAATCTGCCATTATGCCCCAACGAATGAAGGCAGATTTCTGCTTCACAATTGCTCTTTCTGCAAATTTTCTGGCTGAAGGGAAGAGTTTCATTTAGGCCATTAAGATCAATATAAAACCATTTAAAATAAGCTATTGATGCTTTTTAGAAAAGCCTGAGCTGAACATACTGAAGCCATGCATTAATTACAGACATGTATTAAACAGATTATTATGGCTAAAAAATACATACTGCATAGAAATAATTACATAAAACAACTGCAAAGAATAAAAAAATCCAGGAGTGGCACTTTTTTACTAATATGGGGACTAAAGCAACAAGTGTTTATAGAACATAAACTTCCTTTTTAAAAAAGAGGAGAAAAAAAGAAGTGCATTCAGTTATGAAGAACAATTTCTCAAAATGCATTCTCACTTAGTGCAAAAAAAAAAAAAGTGTGGAAATTAACCAACTCTGATGATGCTGATTCAAACTTTTCAAAGCAACATGCATCTGCAAAGAAGTTAGAAGAAGCTAGCCCATTTCATTGCTGCAGTTTCAACTAAAGCAGTTGAAATTGCTCATTACGGTTTTGAAGCTGAATGTTCATCTTTTTTGAGATACATGGTATCTGAAATTATTTCTTAAAAAAAGTTTTCATGTAACGCAGACTTTCTCTGAAAGGATCACCCCTCTAGCTTTGTAGTATTGTTAAAAACAGTCAATAGGTACAACCTCATTACATCACAAGCTGTCCCATTTGAAGTCATATTTTTTTCATAGAATTACAGACTTGCTGAGGTTAGAGGGGACCTCTAGAGGTCATCTGGTCCAACCTACTGCTCAAGTAGGGACTCCCAGTTCTTAAGGAGCTTCCTTTTAGCTCCTCAGCACATTCAGTCTCCAATACACAAAATTCTGCTGATCTGATAAAAACTGATTTCATGCAACTGCACAGTTATGCAAAAGCAGAAATCCAAATTGTCAGTCCTCATGGTTTTTGTAAAACCACAGTCAATGCTATGCATGTTCATTACAGCATCAAATTAAGCCTGTGTTTAATTATCCCATTTCACAAGATTCCATTGCACTCAGTCTGTTTGGCAGATACATACAGTAATGCTAGAAAACGTTACAAACAGCTAGTAGAAAAGCACCCAATAAAGTATAAAAGCTATTTGTAAAGCATGAAATTCAAAATATGCTGAGTAGGATGTACAAATACCTAAGCAAACTTTTTCTGTAAAGATGCCACAACAGGTAGTTTACCTCTTTGTCTAATTTCTATCGGTGAAAGATTTTCAGCTCCTTTGACTTCTGACAATGCCTTCAGCTCAATGGGTAACCCATGACAATCCCATCCTGGAACATAATGCACTCTGTAACCTCTCATCATGTGGAAACGATTAGTGATGTCTTTCAAAATCTGGGAATACAAAAGGGTCAGCTGTCACTTTAGCTCCCCCATCTGGAATACCTATCTCATTAAATAAGATCCCCATATTAAAAATCAATACATAAAATAAAAGGCTGCACGATATATTTACATTTAAAACTGTATTTGTGATTTTTTCTTTCCCATCATATTGTATTTTGGCAGAACATCTAAAGACCTCTGATCAAAGGAATCCTCATTTAGTATAATTGAACAATGCAGTATGTAAAATTGAAATACAATACCTGAAGCGAACAAATCCTGCTTACTCTCATTTTTAGAACACTGAGCTGGATCTACAGCATTTATCTAGTGCATATTACTATTTTTTGACATAAGCGATCATCTGCCAAAACTTGTCATTTTCAGAAGTTCAAGCTTTAGCTTAAGCTGTGGGTCACATCTGAGTCTTTCCCACATTGCAGCACTTGTAATGATGCTATTCTCAGGACTGAATATAAACACAGCCAAACATATTTAGGAGTATTATTTCAAAGATGAAATTTACAATTTGAAAACCACCAGCATTTAATCAACATTTAGTACTTGTTCCATCTAAGACACTACAATAAAAAAAAAACCAGCTGCAATACAACAAACTTATAAAATACCCAAAGGAAAAAAGAATAGCAAGGGCACAGCTCAACCATGCATTACAGTAAGATTATACATATAGAAATACACACTCACCCACATGTGTACGTGTGGAACATTCAATACACAAAATAAACTGTGCATTTAATACTGCTTAGGAACATTTAATACTGCTTAGAAACGAGGGAGGGACTTCCTCTTAAAAAAAAAAAAAAAAAAAAAAAGTTCCCTTTTTACTGTAACATTCAGTTATGTTACATAAGTGAGCATTTAGCATGTAGGTACCATACCAGCATATGGTATTTATGTCATGGCATGGCATCTGTGGCATCATATGGTATGTACGTCACCATGTCTTTGCTTTTTAAAAGCCCACTCTACGAAAATACTGAACATTTTAAAGTGACATTGATTTAAATGGGAATGGAGAACACATGGCACATTATAGGAAGCCTTTACCATCTCAAAACAGTACAGTATGAACGAGTAAATAATTACTTTGTTTAATGCATGGCCAACATGAGGGTCTCCATTGGCATAAGGTGGTCCATCATGCAGACAGAATTCCTGCTTTGCTTTCCTTTGCCTCTGCCATGAATACAGTTCCGAAAAACCACATTTCTGTAGAGACAAGAAGGAAACACCTAAATCATCACAGGCCTTGGCACTTCCAAAAAAATCTGCATTTTGTTTAGGTGGTAAAACAAATAATCAAAGCAAACAAGTAAACATAGAGTTAACTTAGAATTCTAACTCTGTAACAGAAGACATCAGTAGTTTAAGAGTATTAAAAAGCCCGAGCATTCTACTGAGCCTAAGGCTACAGTTCTGGCTCCCCGCTATCAGGAGGGTTGTTACTGTTCCTCCATCACAAAATTACAACAAACTCGAAACTACTGATGACGGCGGCAAAAGGCGGGCCCGTAACCAAACCCCAACTCTGCCTGGGGAGGGGACTCGGTCGTCGGGCCAACCCTCGCTGCACCCTCCGGATGCGCCAGCCCCGGGCCCCGCCGCTACCTGCTGCGTCTCCAGTTCTGTCTCGGGCTGCAGCCGCCCCGGTAGCTGCGCGGGGAACCGGCTGCGCGGCAGCAACACCGTGTCCCGGTACTGCGAGTCCTGCTGCCTCTCTGCCGAGGGCTGCTGGCTGTTAGCCTCCGAAGCGGCGGAGCGCGCCCAGCCCCAGGCGGCGGCCCCCGCTCGGGCCCGCAGCCGAACCCGAGCCCCGGCCCCGGCCCGTGACAGCGGCGGCGCCCGCCAGGCCCCAAACATCCTGACAGGCTCCCTGAGGCGCACTGCGGAGACACTTCCGGCTTCGCTACGGAAAGGGGCGCGGTGGCGACGGGTCGCAGGAAGGGACGCGACACGCAACAACGCGTTTTCTCCCTGCGTTGGCAGGCTTCCGGCGGGCAGGGCAGTAGGGGAGAGTAGGGGGGGGGGGGGTGAGGGGTGTGTGTGTGGAATCCTTCGGCTTTCCCCAGAGACCGGTAGGATTTGAGGCGTTTGGAGTTTATTTTGTAAAGGCGGTGGAGCGGCCCTGAGGCTGTCGGGGCAAGTTCCTCCTGAAAGGGCCGGCGCAGAGGCCACAGGGGCGGGTCTGCCCGTGGGGAGCGGCTGACACGCGTGGCTTGGAACGTGGGGTTACCCCATCTTCGGGCAAGAAGATCGAGAGGAAGGGCTGGTGGCCGGGTCGGGTGGCTTCCCACGCTGCTGCTGAACGGTGAGGGGCCAGAAGAACCTGGGTGAGCGGAGGAGGGGAGGGGACAGCGGGGACAGCAAGGGGAAAGCCAGACGGGGCTGGTGAGTGAGCTCTGCCAGGGGGAGCGGGGTCACCTGAGCCCGGCTGTGGGGAGGCCGCCCCGCCAGCACCCATCAGTTCTGGGCCCTTGACTGCGAGAAGGACGCAGGTGCTGAAGCATGGCCAGAGAAGGGCAAGGGAGCTGGGGAAGGGTTGGAGTTAGTTTTGCAATTCAGGTGCCGGACTAAGAGCGGGCTCTGATCTTTCCTCAAATATCCTGTCCGTGACGCCAATTAAAGATGTTACTATCCGAGCTATGATTTTATATTTTGATTGAGAGGAAAAATCAGCCACTGCTCATAGACATCACATGAATTTACAAAAATAACAGGCTTTATGATTTAAGCAAATGACAAAGATTTATTTCAGGGAAAGGAGACAATAACACCACCTTTAAAAGAAAAAAACAAGTTTACAAGAGGAGAGATTTTACGTAAATTAGTCACTCTGAGGAGAAAGTTGTTAGGAAAAGGAAAGAAAAAACAAGAGAGCAATTAAGTTTTATCACCGTCCACCGGCTCTGGTCTCTGGGGGCGAGGGGCGTAGGATCTGCCATTCCTGTTTGGCTGATGTTCTCCGCTTTTTTTTTTCTTCTGTTGTTCCTCGAGAGACATAGTTCATATTTTCAAAGTGTTTACATTAAGGGTCTGCAGCAATAAGTTATCTGAAGAGTAGCTGAGGGAACGGGGTTTGCTTAGCCTGGAGAAAATGAGGCTGAGGGGAGACCTTGCTGCTCTCTACAGCCACTGGAAAGGAGGCTGTGGTGAGCTGGGTGTCAGTCTCTGCTCCCAAGGGACAAGTGATAGAACAAGAGGAAATGGTGTCGAGTTGTGCCATGGGAGCTTTAGATTGGGTATGTGTTGCGTGGGATGAGTCTTGCCATGGGAGTCAGTCGAGCTAGTGCTGGCTCGGGCGGTATCAGGAGCTAACTTTGATCCGTCCGGCTCTGGAATTCTGCCCGGAAACCACACCTACCGAACCCGGGCATGCGTGCCTGGGCTAGCCCCAGCTGGGCACAGGCGGGGGGGGCACTGTCCGGGCACTTGCTGCCTACATTTCCCCCCCCTTTTTTTTTTTTTTTTTTTTTTTATGGGGGAAAAGATGACAAATACGCGAAGATCTTAGCTGTGTGGTGCCTCGTTGTTCAGAGCCGGTGGTACTGGTCTGCAGGGAGAGGTTGGTGAAGGCGACGAAGCCGCAGAAGCTGAGGGTTAAAGGCATCATCTGCGAAGCCTGCAGGCTCCTGGAGGTGATCAACAGGATGATGGAGCTGGGCTTTTCCCAGCAGTGTATGGCAGGAGGACCAGAGACAAGGAGCAGGAGTAGAAACATAAAGAGCTTGGGGTTAAGGATTCCCTCGTACAGCCACTTTAGTTTAGGGGCTGCTTTTATCTTCGCAGCCTTCCGTGGGGCCGGGGGCGGCATCGGGGGTAGCTCTCCGCGGCGGCCGGGGGTGCCGCCAGCCGCGGTTTCCACCCCATCATTTTCCGGTGTTTCGACTTCCTCCAGGGGTGGTGCCGACGGAGTTGCGCTCGGCGCTGTCCCAGGCTCCCCCCCCTCGGGGTGCGGCGCCGACGGAGCTACACTCGGCGCCCTCCCGGGCTCCTCCCCTTCGAAGGGGGGTGCCGAGGGGGTTACTGTGGGCATTTCCTTCAGGGGAAATACCTCGGTTTTTCGTAATGGGGCCGCGGCGGTGGCCATTGCCACTTCTACTTCGGCTTTCAAGCAAGCTAATAGATTGCAAACGGTTCGCCAGGTGTTGTCCGCACCAATAATGTCGCCGTTGGCCTCCTTATAGTGGAAACTTGCCAGCACGTTGTACGTCTCCCCCCACAGGTCCCAGGCCGTTTCAGGACTCGGGTAGCGGAGGTTTTCCTGCATTTCCGCCTGGGTTGTAATCTGATCGGCAACGGCGGTGCCGGTAGGTTTGCCCACATAGGAGCCCATCGTCAGATTTACTGATAACGGTGTTGAAGAGAAGAAAAAGTTTCTCTTACCCGAATTTTTCGGGGTATCGAACGGTCTGTAGAGAAGGGTCACTTTCGGACAAAACGCTCGGGGAGACAGTTTAGACCGAAATTAATGCCCGCATTCTCCACCAGATGTTGCGTGGGATGAGTCTCGCCGTGGGAGTCAGTCGAGCTAGTGCTGGCTCGGGCGGTATCAGGAGCTAACTTTGATCCGTCCGGCTCTGGAATTCTGCCCGGAAACCACACCTACCGAACCCGGGCATGCGTGCCTGGGCTAGCCCCAGCTGGGCACAGGCGGGGGGGGCACTGTCCGGGCACTTGCTGCCTACAGGTATGTCCATATATTTATTCATAGATATATGGAAAATGTCTCTACTGAAAGGGTTGTCAGGTGCTGAAACAGGCTGCCCAGGGAAGTGGTCGAATCACCATCCCAGCAGGTATAGATATGCTGCTTAGGGACATGATTTAGTGGCACTTGGCAGTGCTGGGATAATAGTTAGACTTGATCCTAAGGGTCTTTTCCAACCATAACAATTCTGTGATCTATAGCCACCTATGTCAGGTTATGCGGTGGCCAGCTAAATGCATTGAAAGAGCTGGGCACAGTAACACTGGCTGCTCTGGACTGTACTGCAGGCAGGGTACTGCTGGGAACACTGGTGGCAACGCTATCAGGAACAGGCTTTTTGGAAAAAAATTGCACCGTGGTGCTACTTCCCTACTGCAAGTCTGTAGGTGAACTGCAGTGAATCCCAGGCATTCCCACCCTGAGAGTGGAACAGGCTGGAACACCAGCATGTTTCTGCTGGGTGGATGATGTTTCTTTAGGTTATGGAGAAAGAAAAGTGTGTATTTTACAAAATGTGAGTGAAAGTTTATTGTAAAGAAATAGAGAACTCTAGTCTCTTGGTCTTTGAGGAGTTCAGAGGAAGAAGTCACACATTTAAAGGCATGCTATGTGTGATACCCCATTTTCTCCTTTAATCATATGAAATTATAAATTTGGAAAAATATTTCAAAGTTAAAATGTGTAACAAGAACTGGAGAGCTCCTTTATTTTAGGTATCAAAAGAAACTGATCTATCAAGTTGAGATCATTCCACAATTTGCTTGCTAGTTTAGGAGAAAGGTCTCGATGGAGGACAAGGTATGTTTTGAAAGCAATACACAAATTTAAATTCAGGGACAGTTACTGCACAATCTTTATATACTGTACAGTTTTACAACAATCAAAAAAAAAGTAATATATTCTTGAATGTACTGTGGAAATGTGCATTATACATTGCCCTAATCAGAAGGAAAGTGCCCTAACTTATGAACTAGTTAATTTGAGATCAAAAAGTTACAAAAGAAGAGAAATTTATGGCCAAATAGCACATATGCTTATCCAAGACACAATGAATACAAGGAGGTGATCAGTGAAAGCCAACGTGGCTTCACTAAGGGCACATCACACCTAACCTACAGAGGTGGTGGATAGTGGCAGAGCAACTGATGTCATCTACCTGAGTTTGTACAAGGCATTTGACACTGTTCCCCATGACATCCTGATCTCCAGACTGACAAGACATGGACCTGACAGATGGACTGTTCAGTGGATAAGTAATTGGTTAGATGGCTGCTCCCAGAAAGTTGTGGTCAATGGTTCAGTGTCCAGGTGGAGGCAAGTGAAAAGTGGTGTTCCAGGGGTCAGTACTGGGACCAGTGCTGTTTAACATCTTTGTTGGAGACATGAACAGTGGGATAGAGTGTATCCTCAGCAAGTTTGCTGTTGACACCAAGCTGTGTGGTATGACTGATACCTTAGAGAGAAGGGATGCCATCCAGAGGGACCTTGACAGGCTGAAGGGGTGGGCCCATGCCAACCTCATGAAGTTCAGCAAGACCAAGTGCAAGGTCCTGCACCTGGGTCAGTGCAACCTCAGGCATAAATCCAGGCTGTGGGGAGAGTGGACAGAGAGCATTCCTGAGGAAAAGGACTTGTGGGAGGCAGTAGATGAGAAGCTCAACAAGAGCCACCAGTGTGTGTTCACAGCCCAGAAAGCCACCTGCATCCTGAGCTGCATCAGAAGAAGTCCAGCCAGCAGGGAGAGGGAGGTGATGCTGCCCCTCTGCTCTACTCTTGTGAGGCTGCACCTGGAATGCTGTGTACAGCTTTGGAGCCCCCAGCACAGGAAAGATACAGACCTGTTGGAGAGGGTCGAGAAAAGAGCCACAGAGATGATCAGAGGGCTGGAGCAGCTCTGCTATAAAAACAGGCTGAGAGAGTTGGGACTACTAAGCCTGAGGAAGAGAAGGCTATGGGGAGACCTTATAGCAGCCTTCCAGACCCTGAAGGGGGCCTACAGGAGAGCTGGGATGGGGCTGCAGAGAGCTGCCCTGCCTTCTGCTGGTGGTCGCTGGTGAGGCCAACCGGCTGATAAGGGAGCAGCACCCAGGAGCACGGAGAGGGCTATAAAGGGCTGCGGAGAGCTGCCCCGCCTTCTGCTGGTGGTCGCTGGTGAGGCGAACCGGCTGATAAAGGGGCGGTACCCAGCAGCTCGGAAAGGGGTATAATGGGCTTCGAGTAGCGCCAACGAGCTGGAGCGCGGCGAACAGGAGCAAGCAAACAGGAACGGGGCACGGCAGTTGGCGAGGCAGTTCGCGGAGGCAGGGTAGGCAGGCGGGTCACAGCCACCTCCTATTTCTCTTGAAGGAGTAATGGTGTCCAAAAAAGAAAAACCTAGTGTTTTTAAGACGCAGGGTGTTTCCACACAGGCGGAACCCTTAAAGAGGGACAGAAAGAGGGACGTAGCTATTCAGGCCTCTGGCTGTGTAGAGTGTCTGAGCCTTGTGTTAGCACCAGAGGACAATGTGAGTGGGGTCTGTGTGCGGTGCGAGCAGGTGAATGACTTGCTATACCCGGTGGCAGAGCTCAAGGAGGAGGTACAGAGACTAAGAAGTATTAGGGACAGTGAAAGGGAAATTGACTGGTGGAGTCACACCCTTTCTAACCCAAAAGAAGTCCAGAAGGAGACGATGAAGCCCTGCCCCTCCTGCCATCAGGCAGTTGGAGCCAACCAGGTGGATAGGAAGGGAAACAGGTCCCTCATTGGAGAGGCTAAAGAATGCCCTCCCAACCTCCACCATCTCCTCAGGTGCCCTTACAGAACAGATACGAGGCCCTGGACTCAGAGAATCAGGCAGAGGACAGACAAGAGGAAGATCTGTCTGGAAGGTCTCCTGTTTGCCCCCCAGACGGGTTACAACTACAGCTACAAAGAAAAAAAGAAGGCTAGTTGTAGTTGGTGACTCCCTTCTGAGGGGAACTGAGGGCCCTATATGTCGACCGGACCCATCCCACAGGGAGGTCTGAGGCCTGGGTGAGGGATATTAGTAGGAGACTCCCCCAGCTAATTTGGCCCTCTGATTATTATCCACTGTTGGTAGTCGAGACTGGCAGTGATGACATTAATGGAAGAAGTACTAAGACAAAAAGACCTTCAAGGCACTGGGTCGTTTAGTTGATCGGTCAGGAGCACAGGTGGTGTTCGCCTCAGTTCCTGCAGTAGCAGAGATGAATGAGGAGAGTAGTAGAAAAACCTATCATATCACTAGGTGGCTAAGGGATTGGTGCCACCGTCAGAACTTTGGGTTTTTTGAGCATGGGCCAGATTTTATCAAACCTAGTCTCTTCAAAACAGATGGGCTTCATCTATCTAGCAAGGGCAAAAGGACTCTAGCCTATAAGTTGTCAGGGCTGATAAGGAGGGCTTTAAACTAGGTTCGAAGGGGGATGGGGTTGAAACAGGGCTCTCCAGAAAGGACCCCAAAGGTGGACAGCCCATGTTAAGAGACAAGTCATCAGCCCAGCTGAAGTGCATGTACACCAATGCATGCAGCATGGGCAACAAACAGGAGGAGCTGGAAGCCATCGTGCAGCAGGAAAGCTATGATGTAGTCGCTATCACAGAAACGTGGTGGGATGACTCCCATGACCAGAGTGCTGCTATGGATGGCTACAGGCTCTTCAGAAGGGACAGGCAGGGTAGGAGAGGTGGAGGTCTCAGGTGAGGCCAACCAACTAATAAAGGGGCGGCACCCAGCAGTGCCTAGAGGGCTGTAAAGGGCTGTGGAGAGCTGCCCCGCCTTCTGCTCTATATGTTAGAGAGTCTCTTGACTTTGTAGAAGTTGAAGTCAGTAACGATAAGGTTGAGTGCCTGTGAATCAGAATCAGGGGGAAGGCCAACAAGGCTGATATCCTGGTGGGAGTCTGTTACAGACCACCCAATCAGGATGATGAGGGTGATGAATTATTCTACAAGCAACTGTCGGGTGTTTCAAAATCGTCAGCCCTTGTTCTCATGGGTGACTTTAACCTGCCGAATGTTTTCTGGGAACTCCACACAGCAGAGAGGTGGCAGTCTAGGAAATTCATAGAGTGTATAGAGGATAATTTCCTGCTCCAGCTGGTAAATGAGCCGACCAGCGATGGAGCCCCGCTAGACCTCCTGTTCACAAACAGAGAGGGGCTGGTGGGAGATGTGGTGGTTGGTGGATGTCTGGGACACAGTGATCACGAAATAATAGAGTTTTCAATACTCAGGAATGCAAGGAGGGCCGACAATAAAACCTCTGCGCTGGACTTCTGGAGGGCAGATTTTGGCCTATTCAGAAGATTGATTCAGAGTGTACCCTGGGAAACAGCCCTTGAAAACAAAGGGGTCCAGGAGGGATGGATGTACTTCAAGAAGCAAGTTTTGAAAGCACAGGAGCAGGCTGTCCTGGTGTGCCGAAAGGCGAGCTGGCAGGGAAGACAACCAGTCTGGCTGAACAGGGAGATTTTGAAAGAAATTAGGGTAAAGAAGAGAGCCTACCAATTATGGAAAAAAGGGCTAACTACTCAAGAAGAATTTAGGAATATAGTTAGGTTGTGTAGAAAGAAAATTAGAGAGACAAAGTCACAACTTGAAAAGAATCTCACCACCTCTGTGAAGGATAACAAAAAGTCCTTCTACAGATACATCAATAACAAAAGGAGGGGCAGGGAAAACCCCCATTCTCTACTGGACACGGGCGGGAATATAGTTATCAAAGATGAAGAAAAGGCCGAGGTATTTAACACCTTCGTTGCCTCAGTTTTCAACAGTAAGACGGGTTATCCTGAGGACAGCTGGCTTCTGGAGCTTGTAGAAAGAAACAAGAATCTGAACAGTCCCCTGTAATCCAGAAGGAAACAGTCAGTGACCTACTGAGCTGCTTGGATCCCCACAAATCTATGGGACCAGATGGGATCCACCCAAGGGTGATGAGGGAGCTGGCAGAAGAGCTCACCAAGCCTCTCTCTATCATCTACCAACAGTCCTGGCTCACTGGGGACATCCCAGATGATTGGAAGTTGGCGAATGTCACGCCAATCCACAAAAAGGGCCGGAAGGAGAACCCAGAAAACTACAGGCCCGTCAGCCTGACCTCAGTGCCTGGCAAGGTTATGGAGCAGATCATCCTGGGGGCAATCACACAGCACCTACAGGATGGACAGGGGGTCAGACCCAGCCAGCATGGGGTTAGGAAGAGCAGGTCCTGTCTGACCAACCTGATCTCCTTCTATGATCAGGTGACCTGCCTGGTGGATGAGGGGAAGGCTGTGGATGTGGTCTACCTGGACTTCAGCAAGGCCTTTGACACCATCTCCCACAGCATTCTCCTGAAAAAGCTGTCAGCCCACAGCTTGGACAGGGGCACTCTGCGCTGGGTTAGGAACTGGCTGGAGGGCCGGGCCCAGAGAGTGGTGCTGAACGGTGCTGCATCCAGTTGGCGGCCAGTCACCAGTGGTGTCCTCCAGGGATCAGTGTTGGGCCCAGTTCTGTTTAATATCTTTACTGATGATTTAGATGAGGGGATTGAGTCCATCATCACTAAATTTGCAGATGACACTAAGCTGGGGGGGAGTGTTGATCAGCTGGAAGGCAGGAGGGCTCTGCAGAGGGACCTGGACAGACTGGAGAGTTGGGCTGATTCCAACGGGATGAGGTTCAACAAGGCCAAGTGCAGGACCCAGCCACAGCAACCCCATGCAGCGCTACAGGCACCGAGTGGCTGAGAGCAGCCAGACAGAAAGGGACCTGGGAGTCTGGATTGACAGGAAGCTGAACATGAGCCAGCAGTGTGCCCAGGTGGCCAAGAAGGCCAATGGCATCCTGGCCTGTATCAGGAACAGTATGGCCGACAGGCCCAGGGAAGGGATTCTGCCCCTGTACTCAGCACTGGTGAGGCCACACCTCGAGTACTGTGTCCAGTTCTGGGCCCCTCAGTTCAGGAAGGAGATTGAGATCCTGGAGCGGGTCCAAAGGAGGGCAACTAGGCTGGTGAAGGGACTCTAGCACAAGTCCTATGAGGTGAGGCTGAGGGAACTGGGGCTGTTCAGCCTGGAGAAGAGGAGGCTCAGGGGAGACCTCATCACTCTCTACAACTCCCTGAAAGGAGGTTGTAGCCAGGTGGGGGTTGGTCTCTTTTCCCAGGCAACTCTCAGCAAGACAAGAGGGCACGGTCTCCAGTTGTGCCGGGGGAGGTTTAGGTTGGACATTAGAAAGAATTTCTTTACTGAGAGGGTGATCAAGCATTGGAATGGGCTGCCCCGGGAAGTAGTGGATTCTCCGTCCCTGGAGATATTTAAAAAGAGACTGGATGTGGCACTCAGTGCCATGGTCTGGTAACCGCGGTGGTAGTGGAGCAAGGGTTGGACTTGATGATCTCAGAGATCCCTTCCAACCCAGCCAATTCAATGATTCTAGTGGGAGGTGTCCCAGCCCATGCAGGGGCTTTGTACTTGATGATCTTTTAGGTCCCTTCCAATGCAAACCACTGTGATTCTATGATGTCTTGCACACCAGAAAATGTACCACACATGAGATGCAGCCCTTTAAAAATATAAGGCTCTTTATATCGCTGTTTTGCAATAACAGCATAGTTTGCACTTCATTAGTTACTCTGTATGCAGGGGGAAGGTGGGTTTAACCTCCCATTTCAGTTTTGTTTTAATAAATCTTGTTTTCCATAAGACTATTGTAATTTTAAGGTTGGTTTAGAGATTTCAGGCAGGTTTGCTACAGGAAGTAGATTTGTTTTCCTTGAAGAATTTCCAAGAAAAATGTGCCCAAGAGACATCCTGGGTCAGGCTTCAAGAATGTTAGATGCTATTTCTCTATAGTTTTCTGAAACCTTATGCAAACATATAATAAACCAAGCCTTTAAAGCAATTAAGTAAGCTTTAACCTTGTTTTATGGAGCAGGATCAAATGTGCAGTAAAAGGTCAAATGAAGCTGAACATAATGTCTTAATTATCTTTGGAGCTGAATTTTTGAACCCAAACTACCCCTCTACTATGATCATTGTCTTACTCTCTCAGAAGTACTCGTATTCCAAATATTTTCAGTATGGAATGAAATATATGCAATTTTGCTTATTTTTAAGCTGTTTCACATGATGGTAGATACTTAAAATAGTATCTGTCTTCTCACCTGTTAGGACATGCTTGCTCTACTTCTTCCAGTTGTTTGAGTGCTGCTTTTTGCCACAGGTAGCGTTTCCAAAATTTCCTCTGTAACCCTTGTTACCACTCGAAGGCAGCCCTCATGTGTGCTTTCAGTATGGACCTTGGTTGTTTTACAGGGCTCTAGAGCACTTTGCTCTCATCCATTGAAATAAATAATAATTAACAGTAGTGAAGTTTTTATTTACACACTCCTGTTTCAGCTTCAGAAATCTTTGTCCTTAGAAATAACTGACCATACAGTGTTTCTAAAATGCTTAAGAAGCTCTTAACCCAGATAAATTTTGGATTATATAAACAGACATGAGGTTGAGGTCACATCAATATATGTACAGTAGCCAGCCCTATATATCACCTCATATTATGCTTCACCAAGTAGTGTCAAACAAGAAATGAAAGGTTTTGTGTAACAATCTATTGCCACTTGTGCAACACTTGCTGCAATTACTATTAATATTAACTGAGTGAAGCCTAACGTATCATCTTGTATGTGGTGATTAATGAGTTCCTCTGTACATTTTTTGTAGCTCTGTGTGAAAGCGTTCACTTGGAAGTATACTTGTGAGTTCAACCCAAAACCCATGTAACCTACAAAGACAGAAAAAACTAACATGAAAACAAAAAAGGCAATTAGCTCTGCATTTTAAAGCATGCTTATTAATACTTGTTTTTCCTGAGGTAGAGAAAAGCTGGGCAGAATGGATGATTGCTAGACTTTTTTTGCAAGACAGAATTATTCTTCTTCTTGGTAACTGAAGGCACGGTGAATTGCTCTGATGTCATACAGGGCATGGATATCTGAAAAATGTTGCAAAAAATAACTTTATATCCATTTGTTAATTTTTAATTTTTAGAAAGCCAAAACTCACTTCATTACTACTCACTGGCAGTGCCCACATTCCCTTTCTTTCTCAACTTTAAGTGTATCTGTACATTATGTTTGTAATATTACGTGAAGTATTCTCCTCCTGGCTTCTTTTGAAGAGAGTATTGTACAAGTTTGCTTTTTATTTCTTTTCAGCATCCAGTATGGCTTCTCCAGCTCTACTTATGCGAGTGGTAGCTGCTGCCTATTCTGCTGCAGAAAAAGCTGCTACAATTGTTAGAAACGTAATGGCTGCAGGAGACCTGGGGATAGTGGAAAAGGTATTTTTATTTAACTTTAGATTTTCATTTCACTTCTCTCTGCTCAGTTAGTGCGGGTCAAAGTGATATTTTGGAAGCTCAGAAACTGGGGAAGGAAGTGCAGTCCTCAGCTCTCTGATACAAGAAATATTACTAACTGAAGGATTAAAAGAACACTACAGAAGTGTCTTTAGACCAGTATTTCTGAAGAATGCTCAGGCACTTAAAAGAAACATAGCTTAATTTTATCCTGATTCCTCTCACAAAACAAAACTCTGGATAGCAATTCAGAATTCATAGTAATGAAGCTTTCCCATTAATTTCCATGCCTATGTTCTAACATCTGTACAGTACATCCTAAAGTACAGTGGCCTTGACAAATTTTAGATTAGGATGAATCAGTTTAGTTTCTTAAAACAGATTTTATTGTAATTCATAGTTAAAAAAAAATAATCGGAGCTTCAAATTTAATTCTAAAGAGAAAGCAGAAATGAAATTACAGTTATTTGCATGAAAATCTTAATTTGCTGTAAGTTAGTAAGATGCATTGCTGAGCCAGGATCTTTTTTTTGACTACAGTAGTAGAACAGAATTAACTTTTGAAGACACAGTATTATCAGAGAATCCTCACAGTTGGAAAAAACCTCTAAGATCACCGAGTCTACCCATCGACCCTGAAAAAAAAAGCCATGCCCACTAGGGCATGCCCTGAACTACCACATCTACACATTTTTTTTAATACCTCCAGGGACAGTGACTCCACTGTCTCCCTGGGCATCCTGCTGCAGACTGACTACACTTTCCATAAAGAAATTCTTCCTAATATCTAAACTTCCCCTGGTGCAGCTTCAGTCCCTTTAGTCTAGTCCTATCATTATTCACTTGGGAGAAGAAGTATCTATATTATTTTTGTTCACAGAAGTATGAAGTATTTTTGAAGTAACTGCTGGCATTTACATATTTCTGATAGCAAGCACCTTCAGCCAGTTGTGAAGGAAAGACTCATCCTATGTGACTTTCACTGTTGGTTCAGACAGAAGATGCGAGATTTTTTTTTCTCCACTTGGTCAGTTATACTCACTGCTATGAAAACATTTACAAGTTTTTCTTATTCACATTATTTCTAAGCAATTAAAAATCAGGTGTGTGGGGAAGAAAAGTAAAAAAAATGTTTTCAAAAGTACTTAGATACATAACAGGATTCTCAGAGACATGTGAGTAGAATATACTCTGCCACATAACCTGCTTCTAGGCCTGTGGAAAAACTAATGGAGCTTCACTACAAGAAAGCTGTAAAATACTTGCATCCAGAGGTACAAAGGAAGCACTGAATTTATTTTGATTACCCAGTTAATTTTAAATGCATAAACAAGTTTCATTAAGCATATTTCTAAAGTCTGTCAAGGTTAAGGTAATTTTAACTAAAAGTAAATGTTGGCTTCTATTTGTTTAATTCAGTTTCACCTCAAAATAATGCAGGTGTGTTAATACTATTTCCCAGGAAGTCAGAAATGCATTGCTCGATCATTTTGTAATATAATAAAACCAGGAAATGAACGTATTTCAAGCTCTGTAGCCCATTAAGTAAATAATTGTAAATACAGTATGACAAAAATGATTCAAAGGAACAGGTGATATTTGTTCTATATGAGACTGGCTACACTTTTTTTTTTGGTCAGACACACAAAATTAAACTGAAAGCACTGACCAACAGAAGAGGTTCATGTTTGAGGGACTTGAGATCTCAGAATTCCTGCAAGCTTCTAGTCAAAGGTGCCCGGTGAAGAAAGAGGAAGAAAGCAAGAGAGAACCTGTATGTTTCTCTGCTTTACAGTCTGAGGGAAGAGATGCACAAGAACACAAAGTTCTGATTCTTATAATTCATTCTTTTTCTGCAGTCAGCAAACATGAAGACCAAGTCCAACTGGCCTAATTTAAAGTTTTAGAAAATCTAGAAGACATTGTTCCACAATCCTCTAAACATTGACTTCCCATCCATTTATCTAGATTAGGAAAAATAGTTCAAGGACAGTTGGATTTTTAGCTAGCTATTCTCTTTCCTCTCCTGATGCCCAGTTTTCTTTCCTCCAGTCAGCTTTAACTTCTCTCCATTTAAATTGCTTCTCTTTGTAGCATTTTTTTTTTCTAATTGGTAGGTAGACATTTTGTCCAGCTATTCTGAGTTTATTGATGACTGTGAACTAACTATAAAGAACCACTTTATATTGGTTTGTTAGGTTATTGTCTTGGAACAAAGGACATTCTTTGCAATAATTCAATCTTACCAAGTATAAACTGAATCCCAAAATTCAACCAAATTTATTATGGGGACAAGAGGGAAAATTTAAAAAAAAAAAATACCAAGTTTCATGAAAATAGTCATTTGGATAAGGGAAAGACTTAGGTTCGGGCATGCAAAAATTAACCCATAACGTAATACTGAATGGATTATTCTATTCCTATGACTAGTTTATGTAAAAGAAATAAATTCCCATAAAAGAATTTTCATGTTGTCACCAAATGAGATACATGAAGACAAGATTTTTGATTCAACTAAGATGCAGATCCTTGGATGAACTGACTTCCTTCATTCCTGTGCTAACTGGGATTCTGTCTATGGACCTAAAGGGCTCCTCCATTCATGGATACATGAAGATTAAGCATTAGATTAAGAGAAAGCATTAATAAATTACCTACTTCCACTATATTTGTGATTTAAATCCATCTGGCAATTTATGTTTGGCTACACGGTGTCTTATGGGAAGGCTTTTGTGTCATCTCATGTCATTTTGAGGTACCAAAAGTTTCCTCTCCAGTATTTTTCCAGGAAAAAGGTATGGTTGTTACTGTCCAGTTCACTATCAATGGTTAACTTCTGGCCCTCTTTGGTCTTTCTCTACTAAAATAAGGGACCATTCACTATTTAAAAATTTATACATCATAGTTGTTTCCTTTATTATTTTTTTTAAAACAAGCTAGATTAATTTGACCGCTAAGTTACTTTTTATTATTGCATTCCTTGTATTTCTCCTCTTTCCTAATTTGTTGTGGCTCTCCAGTGAGGCTTAAAATATTGATTTTTTTTCCTGTTAACATTTTAATTTTTTTCTTTTCCATCCTCTTGTACTATAACTTGTTCATACTTGTATTAATTTATTTTGTACATAGTCCAGTATTTCCAAAAATATTTTTTCCTGTTAACATCTTAATTTTTGCTTTTCCCTCTTCTTATACTATAACTGGGTTCATAGTTTCTGTACATAGTCTAGTATTTCCACAAGTATATACAGAACAATTGCACCAGTGTATGAGAAGAACACAGCATGTAAATGTTCTCATATCATACCAGTCTCAGCTTAGGGGTGGATGGAAACCAATGGATGGAAAAGTGCTTCTTCCAGTTTTTAGCCTGCTTCTCTGAAGATGTATCTCTTAGTAGGTTAATGTCCGTAGTGGACTGTGATAGAACCAGAGGGAACGGATGGAAGCTGCACCAGGGGAGGTTTGGGATGGATGTTAGGAAACATTTTTTCCCTGAGAGGGTTGTCAGGCATTGGAATGGCCTGCCTGGGGCAGTGGTGGAGTCACCATCCCTGGAGGCATTTAAAAGGTTTGGAGCTGGTCCCTAAGGACATGGTTTAGTAGTTAGCTTATAGTGTTGGTCAAAGGTAGAACTGGATGATCTTGGAGGTCTCTTCCAACCTGAAACATTCTGTGATTCTGTATCAAATTAGTCTTTTTTTCATTACAAAGCAGACATTCAGGGTGACATATGGAGCATTGTACTCTTTGTCATTGTTGTTTTGAAACAACACAAATTCTTTTCAGACTGGAGCCAATGACTTGCAGACCAAAGCTGACCGGCTGGCACAAATGAGCATTTGTGCTTCCCTGTCACGGAAGTTTCCCACGGTGACAATCATAGGAGAAGAAGTAAGTAACTAACTCATTTTAAGTAACTGATTTATTTCATACTAAAAATTTAACTTGCTGTAACTTGCAGTGGAATTTCCTTTGACAGGTTTTAGGAAGTAATGTGTTAAAAGAAAAAAGTATTTCCATCCCATTTCATCTTTCCCTTTCATTAGCTTTGTCGAGTAAGGTGCAAGCAAATGCACAGGTCTCAGGCAAATTCAGGTTAGTCCTACATCTTGTTCTAATAATTTTGAGAATCCTTTTGTTAGGAAGTGACTGCTGATGAGGTAACTGAGGAATTAATTGAAGATGGTCACTGTGAAGAAATACTGAAGAAAACTTGTCCTTCTCAGTACACAGGAATTAAAGAGGAAGAGGTAATATGATATGTCTTCATATTTTATAGTGGATCTATATTACATTTTGATTTTAGCTAAGAATGTATTAAGAAAAAAAGGTTATTTCGGTGTTGCCAAATTTTCTTCTTGGCTTGAGAACCAAAACATAGGAATGAGAGTCAGACTTCCTGAGCTGGAAATACTGCATACCCCTGTGTGCAATAATGGGAAGTGGAAATCTGTTTCTTGCAACTTGTGATTCAGATTAATTTAGAAGGAATCTACTTCAGACATAAGAAAGTAACGTCATTTTTCTATTAAGATACTTGCAGAGACGTTCCAGTCAGTTCTTAACATTTTTTGAGTAAAATACTATTGTAGGCTTTAGTCATATCATAATGTTAAAAATTTTAATATCTTTGTTTCATTACTGCAATAATGAAATAGAAGCACTAAATTAAAATACATACTTTGTGTGGTAATTTACTTGATTTGTTTTTGTTGTTGTTTTTTTTTTAAAGCTTGTAATATGGGTTGATCCCTTGGATGGAACCAAGGAGTACACTGAAGGTTGGTTTCTCTTTAATTCTGCCAATTAAAAAAAAAAATTATAGCAGTGTAATGAATTAGCATTTACAGGTAGATAGTTTAATGATAGAAGTTACATACAATATTGCTTCATAAGGCTGATGCTGTCTCTTTTCTTTTTGAGTTCTATGGTGTATTTTAACCATTCCATTTCATTCTAACTAACTAATACTGAATATTCCTGATGGGCCACTGAGTGCCTACAAGTTTTTAACTTTTGAGGGAACAAACAGCTGCCTTTGATCGCTGGCAGGTTGTCTTAAGTTTTCAGTCAAACTTATGTTTTCATAAATACTTTGAATTAAGGAACTAAATAATCCATTCGCACCAGGAATATGCACAAATATGTTCACATCCTCCTCTTCAAATAAACCAAATGCCACTGCTGTATTTCAAAATGAAACAGCATTTTCCGCTGATTTTTTCAGTTATGGGAGGAAGCCCCTCATCCTATTGCTAAAGGCCCTTTTAAAAAGTCTCTTTCCAGCTTGCTTATACCCCCCCTTCAGGTAATGGAAGGCTGAGAGAGTTGGGGTTCTTCAGCCTGGAGAAAAGAGGGCTCTGGGCAGGGCTTATAGCACCTTCCAGTACTAGGAGGGGCCTGCACAAAAGCTGGGGAGGGACTTTTGCAAGGGCATCTGGTGATAGGACAAGGAATAATGGCTTTAAAATGGAAGAGGGCAGACTTAGGCTAGACATTAGGAAGACATTCTTTACTGTGAGGTGCTGAAACACTAAGAGTTTGCCCAGGGAAGTTGTGGATGATTTACCCCTGGAAGTCTTAAAGACCAGGTTGGATGGGGCTTTCAGCAACCTGGTCTGGTAGGAGGTGTCCCTGCTCATGCAAGGGGAGCTGGAACTAAATGACCTTTAAGGTCCCTTCCAACTCAAAATCTTCTATGATTATATAAAACTGTTTCCAGCAAAGCCTAACTTGTGTCCATAGATGTAGACTCTAAAATTTAAGCAAAAAAGAAAACTCCCCCAAAACAATTTGCTGAAACCTCACTTTAGCCTCCTGCTGCATTTTAATGTAAAATCCTTAGGCCAGAATTTACGTGACAGTTATAGAAGAATGTCATCATATACTGATATTTATTGTATCTTTAAACTTCTTTCTCATGCGTTAATTATATTGTAGTTCTATTACGAGAATTCTGGGGCATTTTTTCTGCATACCTCAAGGATAAATGTCTAAAACATCATGTCAACTAACCTATTACACCTGAAAATCCTGATTAGTATTTGCATTTTTAAGATACTACCCTGCATATGAATTTGTGTTTTACTGAAGTTTAATTTTTTTATATACATACTTTCTCTTTTTCAAGCTTAACTGCATTCATATTATTTATGTACAGGTCTACTTGACCACGTAACGGTTCTTATTGGAATTGCTTATGAAGGAAAAGCAATAGCAGGAGTTATTAACCAGCCATATTACAACTATGAGGTATTAAATGCATTAATTCGTTTCAAAGCATTAAGTGATTTCTAACTGTCACTTCAAATTAATTTTTAGTTAGCACACTTTCAACTGAAAAGCAGTGTGTAGTGGAGTTGATGTTGTAATACAAGGTTGGCCATGTTTATATTTTTATATATTTTTCAAATATACAATATGTTAATATTATATTAAAATATTGCATTATTTTGTATTATAATTTTTTTTAAATATACAATTTTGAATAGTAGTTTCCTGGAACTGACTTTCAGGGACCTATTAACAGCCATGCTGAATCCTGAGGTTTGCATAATGCACTCATACAGTGTAAGTTACTTATGTACTGTACATATCACTACAGTACATATAAAGTACATATTGTAAACCAAGTGAAGATTGGTGTCTTTGCAGTCTTTGCTAGAAATTCTATAGTAAATCTATGCCATAGGTGCAGGTGATGTGTGGTATCTGCCATAAATCTGCAGCCCTAAATAAACCAAGTGTGCCTGTCACTGACAGCTGGGCAAGACTCTCATCTATCAGGTTTGAGGTTGAAGTTCAGCATAGCCAATCTACAGGCATTCACAAATGTTTGGAGATTATTTCAGTATTATCTGTGAGGCATCAAAAAGCTCAGGATGCAGTCTGATTAATTAACCTTCCTACAATTTAAAGAAAAAGCTCTTGATCTAATGTAATACATATTGTCAATTGTTTTTGTAAGTTGTATATGCTACATCTATGACAAAACATATACAATTACCACGGATGTAGTTTCAGCTACAGATTGTGCCTTAAGTAGAGAAATATACAAATATTAATTGGTCAGTTGTTAGAGCCTGGATATAATACATCACCATAATATCACAGATAAGCAAACAGGAAATTATTTAATTGACCTAGAAGGGAAGAGAGACAGTTTCTCACTAGGGTCTCTAGAGTAGTTCTTTTTAAGTGTCACTTTTAAATGTCACTTTTACTCCCTAGTAAGCAAAGATTTCTCTAGGTACTGCTCTCCATTTGTGCTTTAAATGCTGATCATTATGACTGACCATCACCTGGACCTGTGAATTTTTTTTGTAGGCAGGAGCTGGTGCTGTGTTGGGCAGGACAATATGGGGAGTCCTGGGCTTAGGTGCCTTTGGATTTCAACTCAGAGAAGTACCTGGCGGGAAACACATCATCATTACCACCCGCTCTCACAGCAGCACCCTGGTAAATGACTGCATCAGTGCCCTGAACCCCGACAGTGTCATCAGAGTTGGAGGGGCAGGAAACAAGGTATGAAAACTCAAAATCATTTTGTTTTGTTTGGACCAAGAAACTTTATTACCCTTAGAAAAAGAAAAATATTTTTAAAATAAATAATTTGCTTATTTGCATGAATATACATGGGACTTCTTCCCTCTTCTTCACTTGTCTTCCGAGTATTCAGACTGCTATGAGGTAGAGAGTCAGAATCTGAGAGGTGTATTTGTAACAGTGTCTGTGCTGGTCATTATCTGAGGTTCCTCTTCTCCAATATTCCGTTTCTAGGGGCGAAAATAAAAAAGTTGTAAGAATAGAATGGCTAAATGTGAATACAGTTTAATTCTAGTTATTAGTAATTTCCTCCTGTTAATATGGATTTTGTCTCAACTATCTAGCAGCACACACCAAGGAGCAAAAATAGGAGAAGCACACAGGGGTATTTTCTTTGCAAACCTTCTCTGTATACAGGGAAGATTAATTTGCTGCAGTTTTGAAAGCTTAGTTTTGCCATAGTTGTTAAAAACAGACCCTCCAGTCTCTTTTCTCCAGCATGAGGAAGTCCCAAAATGGTACCAAGACAACATGGAAATAGTTTCCATTTTATTTTTTCTGTATTTGCATAAGATGGGAATTTTTATTTCTGAAACTAAAAGCATCCTGTAGGCTGTAGTTATAACAATCGAAAGTAGATCATACAGAATAGTAATGCCATATAGCTTTGTAAATCTTAACATAATTTATTGTAATAATGTAAAGGAAATAACTGTTTCTCCTTTTCTTACCATAAGTACATAGAATAAACTGATCTGATTCCTGTTTCCTGGTGTTATTTTTACCCTTTTCTCAATGCTTAGGTGCTCTGAAATGATTGCTACTCTCTGTTCATAACAGATCATTCAACTTATAGAAGGCAAGGCATCTGCTTATGTATTTGCCAGTCCTGGGTGCAAGAAATGGGATACCTGTGCACCTGAAGCTATCCTACATGCTGTGGGAGGTAAGTTAATAGCATTCAAAATTACAACATCAATGATAATGTATGAATTTGAAGTTATTTATACTTTGCACAGAAAAAATTTCAAAACATGACTTTGGAAAGAAAAATGACAACATGTTTGTCTTTTTAAATTGTCATAATTCACTAAGAGCTTTGAGCCCTTTGAAACAAACAAAGTAACTCCAAAGAGGTAGCAAATTGTTATATGGAAATCATGGTATGACCTGTTTTGCTCTAGACTAAAATAGTCGGTAACTGTCAAATCATTAAAAAAGCCAAATTCCAAAATTTTTGTAAGAGTATCATAGAATCATAGAATGACTTGGGTTGCAAGGGACCTTAAAGATCATCTAGTTCCAAGCCCCTTGACAGGGGCAGGGCCACTTCCCACTAGACCAGATTTCTCAAAGCCCCATCCAACCTGGCTCTGAACACTTCAAGGGATGGGGCATCCACAGCTTCCCTAGGCAACCTGTTCCAGTGTCTCACCACTTCACAGAATCACAGAATGTTTAGGTTGGAAGAAACCTCCAAGATCATCCAGACCAACCTTTGACCAACACCATAAGCTAACTACTAAACCATGCCCTAAGGGACCAGGTCCAAACACCTTTTAAATACCCCCAGGGATGGTGACTCCACCACTGCCCCAGGCAGGCCATTCCAATGCCTGACAGCCCTCTCAGGGAAAAAATGTTTCCTAACATCCATCCCAAACCTCCCCTGGCACAGCTTCCATCCATCCCCTCTGGTCCTATCACAATCCACTAAGGAGCAGAGGCTGTTCCCTCCTCTCCAGCCTCCCTTGAGGCAGTTGCAGAGAGCTCTAAGGTCTCCTCTCACCTCCTCTTCCCCAGACTGAACATACCCAGCTCCCTCAGCCCCTCAGCTGCTCCTCACAGGACTTGTGCTCCAGGCCCTTCATGAGCTTTGTTGCCCTTCTCTGGACACTCCCCAGCACTTCTGTGTCCCTCTTGCATTGAGGTGCCCAGAACTGAACACTGTACTCAGGATGCAGCCTCACCAGAGCCAAGTACAGAGGGGTGATCACCTCCCTGTTCCTGCTGGCCACACTGTTCCTAACACAAGCCAGGATGCCATTGGCCTTGGCCACCTGCACACACCGCTGACTCATATTGGGTCGAGTGTCAACCAATACCCCCAGGTCCCTTTCCAACTTACAGCTCTCTAACCACACTTCCCCAAGACTGTAGCTTACCATGGGGTTGTTATGACCCTTTCACAGTAAAAAATTTCTTCCTATTAATTTTAATATTTTCATAACAAATAGTACTTTTTTTCTGTTGGCTATTATGTCACAGTAAAATCATGTTGTCCTACCAACTGGATATAGCAGTTTATTATTAGTAATGTATTATATAATACGTGGATATTCACTTTTTTAAAACAACAAAAATAGGCCAAAACATACCGTTGTTCTTCAGATGTGCAAAATGGAGTCATTCGTGTAATTCAGAAAAATGAGTATTCTTCATCTGGCATAAGCCACTTCACCTTTCAAGGGGCAATGGATTAGAAAAGTTATATAGTCTCACTGATGGGAATTTAAATATTAGTATTATTATTATGATGGTTATATATTATCTGATGCTAAAATTGTTGAGTTTGGTCTTCTAAATTCTGCCAAGTAAGGATAACAGGCTTCAGAATCACATGATTTAACTCTTTTGCAGTATCTAGTTTGTTAACTGGGATAATTTTAAACAGGTTAGCTCAGACACAAAAACCAATCTGGGACAGCACAGTGCTGTTTTTAGCCTCCTTGTTATGTAGGTAACTCAATTAAATTAGCTTACATAAAGATCTACGTTGCTTTTTGCTAAGTTATTTCTATAAACTCATTTAAAACCACCAGAGGTATTTCTATATTATGTTAGAGTTTGTTGTATAGATTTACCGTGGCCTTTACTTGAACTGAGGATTTTTCTTTCATTCTTTTCAATGGCCAGTGTAAAAACTAGTCTGGAAGCATTTACATCAATCTGTAAGAAAGAGATGTTTTCCTTTTCCTGAAACACAAGGAATTTTAAGTATTGCTGAAAGAAAACAAAACCAGTAGTTATTTGATTTAAGTCAATAAATTACTGTTGCACTTAAACTGGGATCAAAAGGCATGTATACACAAAGACACTTAACCCTTGTCTAATATCACTTGTACTAATAAAAGATTATTTCTCTCCAACTCCTGTTTGCTGGAATATTTTTTTTTTCTTTTGCAGGAAAGATAACTGATATCCATGGAAATTCACTCCAGTATAACAAGGAAGTGAAACACATGAATTCAGCTGGAGTCCTTGCCACTTTGAGAAATTATGACTATTATGCCAGTCGTATTCCTAACACTGTTAAACAATCTCTTGTGCCTTAAAGCAGTAAAGCATCTTCACTTGCCCTTCACTTGGTTTTATAGAATCTGAACTGAATTCTAACATCAAGGTGTTTGATAATTCAAAATTACATACAGAATCACTAGGTTTATGTTAGATTGGATTGTTTTGCTATGTTTAGCAGACAGTATCAAAGCAGTTGCATTTCTGCATTCTTTGGCAGTATTCATTCTCCATGACTGTGCATAATATACTGCTAAACATAATACTTCCATTCAAAAATCATCTTAGTATTTGGGGAACAAAATCATGTTATGTCATTTACCTGATCTTGCTCAATGTTTTTATTGTAGGTTGTGAACACCACTTTATTGTGTTGAATACAAATGGACTAAAATTTGTCCTGGATGGATTAGACCATTTATTATAAAATTGACTTTTTTGATTCTTAGAAGTGAATATTTGTATATTTGAATTTTTTGATCTGCATTCTGTTTTGGCATGGCTGAGATTGCTATTTGTGGTGAGTTGGGTTGTCTGAGTTTTGCAGGAGCCAGGACAGAGTCCACCTGGGCCTCTGACATCTCTAATAGGGCTTTCTGGATCACTGGATCCATTGAGGATCAGTGAAGCATTAACACCGGAAGGGTTCACAACACCTCAGTTCATGAGAACCCAAGGAAAGTGCAAGAAGGAGAGGAGTTCCTAGCACCTTCCTGATGATCTGAAATGTCTCTGTCAGGGTCTATGCCACCTCAGTCTTAGAAAACTTTGGGCATCCTAGGTCACTTTGTCATACTTGGGGACAACAGAAATGCCAGAACTTGAAATTTTTCACATCCAAATTTTGAGAGAAAGTCCAGGTACCTTTCCAACAGCTTGAATAGTTAAGGACCCTGACACTACAACTTTCTTCTGTGGAACTTCAAAACTTTCTTCTCTTCATGCTAGGGGAGGGGTGAGAGCAGGGGACAATATCACCTGAAATTAACTTAAATATTGGAGAGGTTTTTTTTCAATCAGTTTTTCCATAGGGTTAGGAAAGCAGGATTCAGCTGTTCAGCCCACTTGAACACATAGGAAGTAGCAAATTGCATATGACTAGCTAAAATTTGCAACCTTAGCCAAAACAGATGAAATCTCTTCAAGTTGAACTTCAGATTCTGGAGAATCTAACCAGTAGGACCCCTATGAACTTTGTTTTCTCCAGATTTTGTGACCCCACTCTCTTAGTCTTATATTAAGGAGTCTTGGGGTGTCCCTTTCCCTAACAATGTGAGATGTGCTAAGGCATGCCATGAAGACATGTTTCAATGCCAGTTTCAATGGACAACACATAACTGTGCTTTTAATTCTGTTACTTGTGTGGATAGAAGAGTGGCATACGTTGGGTTCTCAGGGTTGTGGTTTCAGGGAGAGTGCCTGAACTTGGCTGCATGAATGCTTACGCTCTCCCAGCAAGATATTTTTTGGCCTTAACCTCTGCTCATACCATGAATTGCAAATTAGCCTGCAACTTGCACTGCACCCATTCTCTCTTACTTACTTTACTGTCTGCAAGATTAAGTCCTCAGAATAACACACTCTTGGTCCACTCAAAGAAAATGTCAACGTTCAGTTTTCAACAGTATGTTGTAGTTATTTCTTTTATCTTCTCATTACACAAGGTGCTGAATAACTCTTAATTTACTTAAGAGTCCTCAGATTAGATCCTTCTGTCACAGCAGGACCAATCACCAATATGACTTCATTGGCTCAAACCTGGCTGTTTTTACAGCAAGCAGGAATATTGTGACACCAGAAGATACAAGCAAGGCGAATCTTGCTAACGTGCTTCCAGTCTCCATGTGCACACATGGGAAAGCATCTAAGGAAACTCTTCCATAACCTTGAAAGATATATTAGCAAGATTATCACTTACCTCATTCTATCATCATGAGCCAGTCCATAATGCTATCATGGCACTGGATTAAAGCTGCATATATAGAACAACGTACATTTCTAATCCTTTCATCTATAGCATATCTTTCCTCTTCCTCAAGCAGCTGACTAGCAAGAGCATGCAAGAGATTCAGCCTGCTTTCATCAGAGCCTTCTTCATATTTAGACCCATTATGAGTTTAATGATGCCACATATTAAGCATGACTGAATTTGAACCACGTAGCAAGTACAAGGTGAATCTAATTTCACTGCCTCAGTTGTACGTAATTCTCACCTTTACCTTCTGCAGGATTTTTGGATACGCAGGCTTTAGCACTCACAGCAAAATCTGCATGTGAATTTGCAATACACATTAAGATAAAATGTAGAACAACTTAACACAAGGCCTGCCTTGTCTTCCCATGTAATAATTAAAATACAAAGTACAGAACCCACTGTCAGTAATCTTCATATATGTCTCCATATCCTTACAGTAATCTGAAATGTGGTTCATGTTTTGAAAATTTCCTCAGCATAAACGCCTAATTCTGCTGTAATTTCTGTCTCTGTTCATTTATAGTTACTTCCATGGCAGTAGAACACATACAGTGTATGCTGGCTTCTACCTGATGCCTACAGTATGTATGGAGCATATTTCGCTGCTTACAGAAACTGTAGAACTGCTAACCCAGGAAAATATTCAGGAAAGTTGAGATAAAATCCAGCAGCAGCAATGAAAGATAAAAGCCAGCAGGCAAGGTACAGTCACGCTCTGGCTGTACCATTAGTACCACTCCACCAATCAAGCATTTGAGACTTGCTTTGCTAGCACATCAGGTGCTATAGTACCATCTATAAAATAGACCTGGGATAAAAAAAAAAAAAAAAGACAAAAGCCACAGTGACACTGCCTTGTCTTTGCATCAATGTGAACTTGACTCTCTCTGCTGCAAAAATGTGCTGACACAGAACTTTCATCATTTATTACAAGATTAGTTTGGCCTACCAGTTTGGCAAAATCTGCGTTTGTGAGAGATTGTAAGAAGCAACATTGTGCAGATGGGTTAAACCCCTGTATCCAAGTGTCTCTGTGTAGGTTGCGCTGCTTGATCTGCTTGTCGCGTTACATACACAAAAGGGACTAAAGAAGTTACCTGTTCGGTTGCTGCCAGGCACCCAGCTCAGGAACTCCTGCAGGAGCTAACCCTAACAGCGGGGTTCTCGGGGAAACTGCCTGCGCAGACCTCAGTGGAACCACACCAGCAACCGGACCCCGAGGCTAACGGGGCGGGCACCCCGACACAGCCGCCCGCCTTTATCCAGCCCGTACCGAGCCGCTTTCCCGCTGTTCCGCTGGGCGAGCCCCGCGCACTGCCCCCTCCTCCTCCGGCCTTGCCTCATACCTCACATCCCGGGCAGCCCCCCCCCAGAGCCCTCCGGCACCGACACGGAAAACGCAGCCGCCTCACGCCGCACGTGCCCCCGTCCCGCCGGAAGTGACGAGGACGGCGGGGCGTGCCGAACCGGTCCTTGCCGAGCTGGCAGCGAGGGCCGCCGCGCCCCAAGCCGTCTCGTGTCAGCCTCTCTGGTTCCGCGGCGTGCCGGCGGAGCGGGCGGCATGGCGGCGCTGAGTCTCACCGTCAAGGCGGGGAACCCCCCGCTCGGTAAGTGCGGGCCGAGCCTCCTCTTCCTCCCCCTTGCCTCCGGGGGGGCCCGGCGGGCCGCTCTCTCCTCCCCGTCCGCCCGCCGGGACCTGCGCGACGGGCGCGTGGCCGGCGTGTTGCATCATGCGGCGCGGCGACCCGGTTCTCCCCGCGCGCGGGGCCGAGCGAGACGCAAGGGGGAAGCCCGGGTCCGTCCTTCCCGCTCCGGCCCAGCCCGGCCCGGTCCCTCTGTCGCTCCCCGGGGCGAGCTCCCTCTCTCTCGCCGAGGTGGCGGCGGGGCAGGCAGGCCGGCGCGGCGGGGGAGTGCCCGCGTCTCCGCCGGGGCCGGGACCCCGCGGGGTCCCCCTGATTCTTAACGTGCTGAGGAGGCATCGGGGCGGGAGTCGGGCCCTGGACAGGGGCGGTCTCCAGTGGGTTGGTCTCCGGGGACTGTTCGGGCAGCCGTGACAGCTGCCTGCACCTGACATGGTTGGCGCTGAAGGAGCGGAGCCGTAGGCTGACCCCCGCAGGTGACTTAGCAGACTGAGGAGAAGTTTTCAAGGCAGCCCCAATTCAGATTGCGTGTTCGTGAGCTCTGCCGGATTGCTGATATCTTTCCTTGTCAGTTCTGACCTCCTGCGAAAATTCGGCTCGTCCGGGGAACTGTCTCAAAGTAGCGCTGCAAAATTTTGCTTTCCGAGTTGCTTACTGCCCTGTGATGTTATTTTGGCTTTAGATAAGGTGAATACTTTCTGCCATCTGAAAACAATATATGTGTTCCGTGTCATTACTCCATTTTGTCACAGCTGTTAAAAATTAATTTTCTTCTCTTCTTAATATTAGTTTATTGAATTTCTTTTTCATGCTGTTACCCAACTCCGAAATGCATTTAGAGTGCAACTTGTAGGACTATTGATAAAACATGTAAAAACATATATGCTTTAAATAACATTTCTCCTGATAGTTGTTTATACTTATTTTCAAAAAGGGGGATGTTACAGCATGAGCTATGATTAGCATGGCTTTTGGGGCTTTGGAGGATTTCTTTCGTTTTATAGGTAGTAAGTGGCAGTAGAGCTTTAATCGAGATTGCATAATTATATCAGAAATAGTGCATATTACAGGCGAAGCACTGTGGTAAACATCTATAGCACACTCATTCTACTCATTCCTGCTTCATACTATTCATCATGACTGTGCACCGGGAAAAGTATGGTAGCCTGTAATATCACTAGCATTAATTACATAGCTTGGTGTGCATAATACTGATCATTTTCAAGGTATTTCCATGCATATTATTAAAGTACTTGCATGTCTTATAAGCATATTGCACAAGGGATGTAATCTTGACTTTCACAGATGGATAGCTGAGGGATGGGAAGAAGCAGCTTGACTTGCTGTTGATGAAAGCATAATGCTACAAGAAGGGTTTACACTGGAGCAGAAGTGAGAACTAGGAAATTCCTAGCTTCAGTGCTTTGTATATAGGCCAGTGTATTAATAGTTTACAACATCATCTGCCCTGGGTACTCTGCATTGTTCTTGGGAAAATAAAGTCCATAGCATGCTATGAAGACTGCCACAGGTAAGATGCCTTTCAACATCTAGATTATAGTCCTTTGGGTAGTTTCATTTAAGTAATATTTGCTTATGCAAAAGTTTGCTGTCTTTGTATGTGCTTCTGAACAAAACAAAAGAACACGAGCTCCTCCACTTATGCTCACCACGTTGAATGTGGACCAGAGCCACGCCAGAAATACAGCCAAGTTAGCTCAGTGTTTTGAGCTATTGTGTCATGCTACAGTGCATCGAGATCAGAGCAGGTTTTTATCATCAAGCCACTTTAGATCTTGGCAGAGCTGTAGTCCAGTGGATGAGGTAGACTAAAAACTTCAACAGTTCTAGAGGCCATGCTTTACTGTTACTGGTGAGCTTACCCTGAAAACCCTGTATAAGTTTCCTGCACTTTGTCATGAATAGAACTGCTTGGTTGTGAATAGCTAATCTTATTGTAAACATTAAATCAGGTTTACAGTCTTGTCCTTGTTCAGAAAGTACTGGTATATTCAGTAATTGATCTCCTTTTATGCATATGTCAGGGCTGAGATATGGAGGATATTACTTTACTGTTCAATAATCAAAAGCGATTTGATAATGTTCTCTCTATATATTGAGGACAGGAGTAATTTTTACAGTACTCTTAGGAGTCAAGATGTGCTGCTGCTGACACTTGCAGAGCTCACTGCAGGTTGCTGTATACTGGATGTTATTGATTTGAGGCTCTAAGGATTGCCAAGAATAAAAAGCCTCTTCAATATATGAGCTTGTACATTTATTTCTTCCCTGGGCACTATTACTTGAAGGAGCGAGTTCAGTCAGCTGGTAGTGTTTTTAAAGAAATGTAATTGTTTTGTTGCTACTATGAAGGACACCTCTCCTAAAAGAAAGTTCAGTATCTTTTTATCTCTTGTTTTTTGAAGGAGCTCTGCTGACAGTGGAGCATCTGAAGGATGATGTTGAAATTTCAGTGGATGAAGGCAAAGAAACCATCCTCCGTGTGTCTGAGTAAGTGACTTTGCATCTCTCCTTTTAACTGTGGGTCAGCAGTTTTGGAAATCACATGGTTGTAACAGTGACAGTAACCTTTTCAGGTAGGAGGAGAAGAATACTGTTTAATTCATCACTGCATTGCTGCTATCTCTTTGTAGCTCAGACAGAACATTTTCAATATATTCTAGACTTGATCTTTATGGAAAGGGCTCTGGTATTATTTGTATGCACACGTCTTACCATTCATACTCCAGCAATCACTTCATTGTTTTGTGCCATGAATTATCAAAATCAAGAACATTTGATATATTAGGCAAGATTGGTATACAGGATTTCCTGGACTTGCACATGTGTTAGGATGAATTTACAAATTCTTTTATTCTTTTGGCATTTTTCTGGGCTCACTGGTGCATGTAAGTGAAGGCAAGATGTTATCTCACAAAAATGCTAATTAACTATGCCATGCTCTCCAGTGTATCCATCTGCATCCTGTAGAAAGCATCGTTGAAATTTTTGTAGATATCTGTTGTCTGTCCTTCTAAAAATGCACTGCCATTGGAATAAATATTTCCAAGTTTGTGGCATAAAGGTGGCTTTCATGATTGGAGTAGGATTGTGTGTGTGTGTGTATACATATGTATATATACATATGTATACACACATTTTGTGTGGATACACACATATATACATATATATACATATATATATATATATATATATATATATATATATCAGAAATGCAGGATTAATGCTGTTAGTTTTGGGAAGCTGCACTGTCATCTTAGATTCCTTATCATGTAACATACCTGGATGTCAAAAGGAGATACCTTAATATTTTAAGGATAATTGACATATCAAGTGAAATCTCTGATGTCTCCTGTCTAAAGTAAGGCTTGTATTTTGACCCATAAACATGGCAGTCCTAACTGAAAGCATATTAACACTATGATGTGTTTGAAATTAGCTATTATAAGTGTAATTTTTGAATACTAATTGGTTTTGGAAAGAACAGGGGGAAAATCTGTTTATAACACACTTGATAGCAAACTTGTATTTTCTGAGCTATTTGAGTAGAAGATGCTGCTAATGCCATGAATGCATCATAAATTGGTATTCCTCTATTTTCTGTAGAATGCTTATAGAAATAACATAGTATTTTTATGTTGTTTTGTGGACATCTTGACTTGATCCTGAATTTGTCATTTTGAATTGAAGCAACAGAAATGTGCCAAGTTCCATTGGGGCTTATTTGGTAAATCGCTAGTAATTTTCAGTCTGTGTTATGTGCACGTGGGATACAGTGTACGTAACAGAGAGGGGTTTGGATACTTGTAGTTGCATGAGCTTTTCCCTTAAGTAACTTAGTTGAATTTTGGTTTCAGTTTTATTTCTCAGTTTAGGCAGCATGTGTGTATTTATGTACTGAAGGATACACGTGCAGGCATCCAAGCCTGTGACACATTGTGATGATCCTGGAATAACATAAGTGTATAAACTTGGTGTTGAATAATGTTTTATTTGTGTATTACCATGCCTTCTCTCCACTGCATTGCAAAAACACACATTTTAGCTGTAAATAAAAATGTCAGAAATACAAAGCCACAGTTTTTCTGCTCTTTAACCACATATGGATAGCATCTAGAATCATGGTTCCATGAGAGGGAACGTTTTGTTAGTGTCATCTCATCTCTCGCATTGGATTATGGGTAAGAATTCATTGCAAACCTCAATATTGTATTAATTTTCTCTTGCCTGGTTGTACAATAATTAAAATAAAAAAAAATTTCTCTATTTCAAAATCTGTTAAAAGTGTATCTGTAACTTAAGAAGCATCAGCTGAACTCATATCTCAACTAATGCCTTTGCTAAATGGCTTTCATGGCATCAGTTCTGCTGAACCTGTTTTGTTTTGGCATGACTTGAAAATTCATTTGGGATATTTCAAGGTTTGATTTTTTAATTTTTTTTTTTCAGAAAACCATTTGTTCTAATGACTTGAAAAAGAACGTTTTATTTGCTATTTTACTAAGTTATGTTTTGGAAATGCAGTTAAAATCTGGTGATAAACTTTTCAGCTAACTAGCTGGGGCTTAGCTGTCAGCTAGGTCAGTTGAAAATTTTGTCACTAATTGGAAGTGCTGATAATTTACTTTAAAGGTTATTTTTGAAGCCTTAGCTTCAGAACTTTGTATCCTAGTAGCTCCTAAACTAACAATTCTGCTTCTGGCGTTGTGAAGTGTTTTAGTATACCTGCATCTTACCAGAGAGCAAACTGCAGTGCAGCTTTTCTATTTTGTGCTGTGAGCACACTCATGCTTCACAGTAGTATTACTTTCAGGCAGATGTATCTAACCTGTACAGAGAACCATTCTGTAATGCTTTTTACAGCTATATTCAAATAATAATTTATTACAACTGGAGATTCTCTGATTGTTTTCTTCACTCATCCTGTGTTCTGCTTCATGAATATTTGTCCTTGTTTTGAATTAAGTGGCATTTTATGTCACTTTAAAGAGATGCTCTTTACCTGTAACATTATGCTTTCCCTGCTTATTCTTCCTTACTTGCGCCTGGAATTAACAGGCAGGAGCTGCAGAGAGAGCCCTTGCAGCTTTGTAACTTTGTAAAAGAAAGGAGGCCAATTAGTACTATGCTTGGGTGGAAGTAAATCCTTTTCACACAAAAAATTAACTGCTTTTTAAGCTCAAGTAAGATTTTACTCAGAGTAACATTGTTACATTTCATAAGTTTATTCAGATTTGCTCCAATTGTCAAAGGTATTAGTTTTAGTGTGAACTAGTGAAAACAATAAAAATACATTTCACAGATTTTCTGTAGATGCAAAGATATTGGAAATATTCTGGTTTTCTTAGTTTGAAAAAGTTTCATTACACTCTGATAGCAGTGTCAAGTTGTAACAGGACATACTCTGTGTATGTTAAAGTCTCTGCTGTGGCTTTTGTTTTTAGGTGTATTTTGTGGATATTCTGTATACTGGATCCTAGAAGCTTGAAAGACTAGATGCAAAAAAACTACAAAATGCACTATGTTCCTTAGGTTTTAGTGTAGTTAACCTAGCGATACTGGATGATCAAATTGTACTAAAAATGGGACTCATTATAACTGTTACTATATCAAGAAGCCTTCTGTATCTTTTTCATAACATTTATAGATTTCTGCAAGGCTTTTTGAACGCTATCAAAATTTCTTTTAATTTTATAAAGGACACTCTAGGTATAAAAAGATGCACAGAACAATAGCAGAACAGAAATGAAATCTTGTTTAGATACATTGAAGTGCATCATTCAGTCCAATAAATTGATTCAATTTAATTGATTAAATTGAACAGAACACTTACAGGAATTCTATTGATGTCAGTGCTTTCTTAGAAGCAATTGGAGCTCTGATTGTGTGATTTACCTCTGTGTGGGATGGTGGAGATGAGTATTATCTGGAGAATTGATGGTGTGATGCATCTTTCTTCCAAATCTCTTTGTAAGTAGTAATGAAAAAGTTCACATTTATCTTAGGTGAATTTGAAGCTAGATTTGTGACAGTATTTTGGTCTTTGAAATAATGTATGAAAGGTAGAAAAGGAAGGTAGACTCATAGAATCATTTTGGTTGGAAAAGATCATCGAGTCCATCTGTTAAACCTATCACTGCCCAGTCCACCACTAAGCCATCTAAATATCTTGTAATACCTCCAGGCATGGTGACTCCATCAGTTCCTGGGGAAGCCTGTTCCAGTGCCTGACAACCCTTTCAGCAAGGACATTTTCCTTCATCTAATGTCCCCTGGAACAACATGAAGACATTTCCTTTTGTTCCATTGCTTGTTACTTGGTAGAAGACACTGACGGGTCAGGACAAGAGGAAATGGTCTCAAGTTGTACCAGGGCAGATTTAGATTGGCTATTAGAAGAAACTTAGTCACTGAAAGGGTTATTAAACACTGGAACAGGCTGTCCAGGAAGGTGATCGAATCACCGTCCCTGGAGGTGCTTAAAAGACAGGTAGATGTAGTGCTCAGTAATGTTTTAGCCATAACACATGGTAGAGTTAGATTAGTGGTTGGATTTGATCATCTTAAAAGTCTTTTCCAATCAGAATGGTTCTCTGACACCCAGCTCACTGCAGCCTCTTTTCAGGTAGTTCCAGTTCATTAGCAATAACAGTTTCCCCTCAGCCTCCTTTTCTTCAGGCTAAACACCCCTGGTTCCCTCAGCTGCTCCTCACAGGACTTATGCTCCAGACCCTTCACTAGCCTCTTTGCCCTTCTCTGGACATGCTCCAGCACCTCAGCGTCCTTGTAGTGAACACAGTGTTCAAGGTGCAGTCTCACGAGTGCCCAGTACAGGGGGACGATCACTTCCCTGGTCCTGCTGGCCACACTGTTCCTGAGACAGCCAGGGTGCTGCTGCCTGCCTTCCAGGCAGTGTGGACACTGCCAGATCCTATTCAGCCAGTGGTTGATCAATACCTCAAATATTTTTCTGCCAGGCAGCTTTCCAGCCACTCTCCTCTAAGCCTGTAGCATCACATGGGGGTTGTTGGGACATGAATGCAGAACCCAGCATTGAGCCTTGTAGAACTTCATACAGCTGGACTTGGCCCATTGACCCAGCCTGTCCAGAAGCCCCTGCAGAGCCTTCCTACTCTCAGGCAGACCAACACTCCAGCCTAACTTGGTGTCATCTGCCAACTTACTGAGGGTGTACAGGATCCCCTTGTCCAGATCAAGGTATGAAAGAGAACTGGCCTTAATACAAAGCCTGGGGAATACCACTTGTGCCTGTCCCCACACTGGATTGAACTCCATCCATCACAATCCTTTGGGCCTGGCCATCCAGCCAGTTTTTCACCTTAGCAAAGTGTGCACACGTCCAGGTCATGAGAAGACAGTTTCTCTCAGAGAAAGCTGTGGGAAATGGTGTCAGGGGCTTTTCTACAGTCAAGGGAGATGGCATCCACAGCCTTTCCCTCCTCTTTAGAAGGACATCAGGTTAGTCAAGTAGAACCTGCCTTTCATGAGCCCATGCTGACTGAGCTTGATAGCCTTATTGTCCTGCATGTGCTGTGTGATGGGACTCAAGGTGATATGCTCCATAGCTTTCTCTGGTACAGAGGTCAGACTGACAGGCCTGTAGTTGGCCAGATCTTCCAAACAGTCATGTAGATGAGTGTCACATCTGCTATCCTCCACTGAACTGGGACCTCCCCAGTTAGCCAGGGCTGCTGGTAGATGATGGAAAGTGACCTGATGAGCATTTCTGCCAGCTTGGGTGGCACCCAGCACCCTTGGGTGGATCCCATCTGGCCTTGTAGACTTGTGTATGTCCAACTGGTGTAGCAGGTCACTAATCATTTCCCCATGGATTATGGGAGCTCTGTTCTGCTCCTTGTCCCTGTCTTCCAGCTCAGGGGGCTGAGTACACTGAGAACAACTGGTCTTGCTACTGAAGATTAAGGCAGAGAAGGCATTAAGTACCTCAGCCTTTTCCTCATCCTTTTGTCCTATGTTTCCCCCCACACCTAATAAAAGATGGACATTCTTAGCCTTCCTGTTGTTGCTACTGTTATTTCTGGAAACAATTTTTATTGTCTTTTATACCAGCGGACAGATTCAGTTCTAGTTGGGCTTTGATACTTGTGATTTTCTCCCTGCATAGCTGAACAAAACCTTTGTAGTCCCCTCTAAGCTACCTGCCCCTTCTTCCACAGGCCATACACTCTCCTTTTTTCTTGAGTTCCAACCAAAGCTCTGTTCAGCCCAGCTGGTCATCTCCACCACTGGCTTGTCTTTCAGCACACCTTAATGCTTCTGCACCCTCAAAGATCATCCAACCTTCCTTTACTTCCTAGTCCTATCAGGACTGGCTCCTAAGGGACTCTTGTGAACCAGTCTCCTAAACAAACAGGCCAAAATCTGCCCTCTGGAAATCCAGGATAGCAGTTCTGCTGACCTACACCACCCATCCCCTTCCTTCCACTGCAGTGCTCCTCAGCCCATGTTGTGATGCTTTCTTTCAGTCCTCAGGAACATCTCCCTTATGGAGCATTCTCACAAGGCCATCTGCCAACTCCCTTAGCACCTGAAGATGCACCCCATCTGGGCCTGTGTATCTGAATCCTGTGTATCTCAGTTTCAGTGTTCTCTGCTCTCATCCTCTGCCACTTTAGCCCACCAGATCCTCTTGCACTAAGGGCACCTCTTAAAATCAGAGTAATTTTGGTTGGAAGACCTTGAAGATCTTCAAGTCCAGCTGTTAACTTAGGACCCTGCTAACCCCCCCACTAAACCATGTCCCTCAGCAGCACATCTACATATCTAGTAGTTATATTCAGCAGGGTGACTCCTCCACTTTGCTGTGCAACCTGTTCCAGTGCCTGGCAGCCCTTTCAGTAAAGTCATTATTCCTAATACCCAATCTGAACCTCCCCTGGCTCTATTTCACGCCATTTCCCCTTCTTTTGTCACTTGTAATTTAAATTAAACCACAGAAAGGTATATGCTCTTTGGAGAACTTTTCATACCCAGATCTACTGAGCATTTTCAACAGTAGAGTAGGAGAAACAAACTCAAATTTTTCTTTTATCTGGAGAATGAGTGAAAAACAAAGATACAGGCAACCAAGTGTGTTCAACATACAGTTTTTATGAAGTATGCATTGACTAAAGTCAGTAACAAGGGAACACATTTTTTTCCTCCCTTTAAAACCACAGTGGAGACCTGTTGATTCCTCTGTAGATTTTCTAAGAAGCCTCTTAAAAGTCATCCTTCTTGTATGAAAAGAAAACAAAGCAAATGTTAACTATATCCTTATATTCTGGAAAATACATAGTTCAGGTTATGCCTATGCATTCTGTGGGATGTGGAGAGAGGGTTTTATTCTTTGAAAGAACAATCAGTTTTATTTTTGTTAATTTATGTTCACATAAACATTGTTTCATATTAAAAAGTTTATTGTTCCATCTGGTGGTAGAAAAGCAGGGACTAATGTATTCTTCTGCTATATGTTTTTTTTATTCTGGTGATCTGATGCCTACCCATTGGTTCACCCAGAAATTTTTTTGCAGTTGCTTTATATGTTTTGACTATGTGTGTAGAATTAAAACTGAACTGGAGGTAGTAATTACTTAATATACCCTTATCTTGCCTCTTTCTGTTTCTTAGGCACGTTTCCTTTACCGATGTGAATTCAATAGCTCGTTATATGGCAAGAGCTGCTGGTTCTTCTGGGTTGTATGGTTCAAATCTGTTGGAACACACTGAGGTGAGAAGAAATCATGCCTTTTATTTATTTATTTATTAAGGTTTTTTTGGTTTTTTTTTTTTCTTTTTTAATTGTTTTTTATTTGTCCTTTCCTTTTTTCTTATTTCTGGCCTGTGATAAAATCTTTGTTTTTGCAATTCAAACTAGAGGAGGGTAGATTTGGATTGGAAGTTAGGAAGAAGCTCTTCACCATGAGGGTGGTGAGACACTGGAACAGGTTGCCCAGAGATGTGGTGGAAGCCTCATCCCTGGAAGTTTTTAAGGCCAGGCTGAACAGGGCTCTGAGCAACCTGATCTAGTGGGAGGTGTCCCAGCCCATAGCAGGGGGGTTGGAACTAGATGATCTTAAAGGTGCCTTCCGACCCTGAAAATTCTATAATTCTAATTTGCATTTTATTGTTAGATTGAGGTTTCAAATATGTGGCATGCTGAGGGTTTTATTTTGTTAGTGTCGCTCCTTCATACAAAGAAGAGTCATAAATCCAAGCCTTGAAGGGGTTGCCCTTTCCCACCTCTGAAAGAAAAACTCCTAATCTGAAAGTTTGTTAATGTAATTCAAGTTGGAAGGTGGTATGTGCAATTTTCCCTCTGAACTTTCCTTAACACTTTTGCCATAGTTGCTAACTTGTAACACTTTAATGTAACACCAATGAACATTGTATGACATTGAAATGAAGAACTATTTTTCACTCTGTATGATGGACAAAAAGCTGGCTGATTTCATTCACTGTGGCATGGCATCACCACATGGAAGGACTGCTGCCTCATGCAAAGTCTTGTATTCTGTAATGCTTCCCTAGCGCTTCCATGAGGGCACCAGAATTTTTGTGCCAAAGAACTTTTTTGGTCTTCTTTCCTCCTACAGATAATAAAAAGTTATTAGGAACTGTGAATGTGATATGAAATGAGAAGGAATTCCTCTTGAGTCAAGCTCAGAATACTCATATGCTGGATTTTAATTTGATTGCTGAAACTAACAAATAGGTTGAAATTTAATTCCTCTGAAATTTGAGGAGGGAAGTGAAGGACTCAGTTCAACTTTTTTCTAAAACTACTTGCAGCTAGTAGTAATCATATTCAGCCCTTATAGCTGGGCTCAGGGGAAGTGTTGAAGTGTTGTCTTAGTATATTGCTTGTAAGGCATTAAAAAGTTGTAGGTTATCTTGCAGCTATTTAAACTTTCTGTACAAATACTTAGTTTTTAAGTAAAACTGTGAGACCTCTGCAAACACATGTTCAAGTTTAGTATTTCTGACAAAATACTTTTTACTGCTTTGTTTTTAAAATACAAAGTTGTGCTGTTGAGAAGTACAGTGACAGCTCAATTTGTGTTGCAAATATTTTGGTGTAGCTGCAAATAAGTAAGCTGAATTCTGTGATGGTGTTATTACATCTGTGGTGGTGTTATTACATCTGTGCCTGCCACATGGGTTTGAATACCGGAAGGATTCCTTGTGCAGTTTATGGAACAGTTGCACATGGCATAGGAACAGAGGACTAGAAAAGACTATCTTGCAGGATTGAGGGATTCAATTTGTAGACAGGGCTATATTATTAACCAAGGGCCTGATTCCTTTTTTTTTTTTTAAATTTTTTAATACTGAGATATATTTCCTTTTACAGGTGGAGTCTGTTTTGCAGGAGAGAGGGGTAGGAAATGAGATGGGAAGGGCATTTTATTTCTTCAAATCTAAAAGGACATAAGGCAGAGAAGATGAGGATGGAGATGAAAATAGTATACTTTGTCCAGTAGCTGTGCCAGGAATATCAAAGTCACAAATGTGTTACCTAAATAGTTAAAGGGTAAAGATTATTGCATGCTGTGTGTGATAAATAAGTATATAAAAACAGCTGATTATTTTTATCAATGAGAATAGCTTCACTAAAGTCAGTATTTTCAGCAGTGTTAATATGTCCTGAAGCAAGCAGTTAAATATAATAATATAGTTCTGGTTGAATGTTTCAGTGTATTTTAAATGTTCTTTGAGCATATATTGTGACTTATTGTCCAATATATTTAATGTTCCAGTTAATTTATTATCTGTTCAGCTATTAAATGGGTAGTACACTACAGATTTTTTACAAATTTCTTTAATTCTTTTATTAACCGGCTATCTTTTCTCTCGTAAAACCAGGTTGACCATTGGCTGGAGTTTAGTGTTACAAAGTTATCTACTGCCAGCCACTTTGTTTCAGCAATCAAAGAGCTCAATCACTGTCTGTCTCTGAGAACCTACTTGGTTGGAAACTGTCTGAGCCTCGCAGACTTGTGCGTCTGGGCTGTGCTAAAAGGTATCAGTGTACATTCTGGCCCTCATTAATATGCCATCAGTGTATACCAGGATGTATCTTAATCTCCTTCATTGTGGATGCTGGTAACCACTTTTAACTGTATGTCAGACTATGTATCTGTGCATACTGCCTTGGCCTGTGCATTGCTGGTGGTGGGAATAGTGTAGCTTAGGAAACCCTGCAATTTTTTCAGCGTTGTTATACATGGAAATTTATAGGATGTAATAATAGAGGGGAATTTTTAAACATCTTCTGTGTTAATTGTAAGAATGTCTTTTCATTATTTGTTTCCTAAATAAGAAAATTTGCTGTTGCCCAAAATTTTGGATTAAATACTTTAATTATTTTGTAAGAGAGAGTAAAATTTTATGTACAGGCTTTTCAATGCCATTATCTTACTACAAGAAATCTGTTTGTTGTTTAGTTCGAATAATTAAAAGAGATATGTTGAACCCTATGAAATACCCTCCGGAGCTTAGAAGCCTCTGATGTACTGTTTTTATGTGTTGGGTTTTTTTATATTCTCTTAGATGTATGCTTAAAGTTGATAGGTGTCAATCTACCATTCAGTATAGAATCATAGAATCATAGAATTGGCTGGGTTGGAAGGGACCTCAGAGATCATCAAGTCCAACCCTTGATCCACTACCACTGCAGTTACCAGACCATGGCACTGAGTGCCACATCCAGTCTCTTTTTAAATATCTCCAGGGATGGAGAATCCACTACTTCCCGGGGCAGCCCATTCCAATGCTTGATCACCCTCTCAGTAAAGAAATTCTTCCTAATGTCCAACCTAAACCTCCCCCGGCACAACTTGAGACCATGCCCTCTTGTCTTGCTGAGGGTTGCCTGGGAAAAGAGACCAACCCCCATCTGGCTACAACCTCCTTTCAGGGAGTTGTAGAGAGTGACCAAATTCATCATACAAGTAAAATACCTATTCAAAATTAAAGACTTATATAGCATCACACAATGGCTAGGGTTAGAATGGATCTTAAAGATCACCTAGTTCCAATCTCCCTGCCATGGGCAGGGACACCTTCCACTAGATCAGGTTGCTCAAGGCCCCATCCAACCTTGCCTTGGACACTTCAAGGGGGGGACATCCACAGGTTCCCTGGTGCTGGTCAACCTGTTCCACTGTCTCACCAATCTCAAAGGAAAGAATTTTTTCCTAATGTCTAACTTAAGTCTCCCCTTTTCAAGTTTTAGATCATTTCCCCTTGTCCTCTTGCTACATGGGAAAAGTCCCTCCCCAGCTTTCTTTTGGGCCCCTTCAGATATTGGAAGTTTGCTATAGGGTCACCTTGGAGCCTCCTCTTCTCCTGGATGCACAGCCCCAACTTTCTCAGCTTGTCTGCATAGGGGAGGTGCCCCAGCCCTCTGATCATTTTTGTGGTTTTTCTCTGGACATGTTCCAGGAGCTCTGTGCCCTTCATGTGTTGGGCACTCCAGAACTGGACACAGCACTCCATGTGGGGTCTCACAAGAGCAGAGGAGAGGGAGAGAATCTCCTCCCTTGACCTTGTCTCTGCTTCTTTTGATGCAGCCCAGGCCATAGTTGGCTTTCTGGGCTGCAAGTGCACATTGATGGCTCATGTTAAGCTTCTGTTTCACCATCACCCTAGCATAAGTAGAATTTTTTAAAATCGTGGTGTATTTTTGGTCTTAAAAATTGCTGTTAGCAACAGGTTGAAAAATTATGTGTTCTCTTCACAGATAGCAACAAATGGCAAGAGCAATTAGAGCAAAACAAAGCTCCTGTCCATACAAAGAGGTGGTATGGCTTTCTTGAAGTACAGCCAGCTTTTCAGTCTGTAGGTGCCAAGTGGGCTTCTGGTGCACCAAAGGTTAAAATGGTAAGATTTACTCGGATCCCCTGGAGAGTAGCTTTATTAATGTGAATACACTATAAGACAATTTTTAATTAATTTTTTTTAAATTTAGGGAATGAAAAGGAATTGGTTGTACAGTAAACAAAATTTATGTAAACTCTTGGTTAAAAATAAAATGTGTCAGTATCGCATTTAGAGAGACGAGGGTGATTTAGTGCCTAAATGGAATAATGTAAAAATGACACCACTTAGTCAGCACCACTCTGTAGGTAGACTGTTTGCTTTTTCTAAAGTGGATTTGTGTATCCTGGTAGAACTGGAAAGATTTCAGTCCTTGGTTGACTGAAGTTGTTAATCACAACCATGTTAGAACAGTAAGATATAAAGAACTTGGCTAGCAACTGTTTTGTTCTGTGAAAACTTAGTCCCACAGCTTGGTGGTACTTTTCAGTCCTGGATCAAATTTGAAGATAGAATAACTTAGAAGTCCAGCATTAATCTTGTTTTGATGTACTATGAGTACGTGAAAACTGTTAAGAGGTGAATTTAGATTCCAGTGTGGAAGCTTTTTGTTGTCTGCCTTGAATTAAGACCTTGGAGAATAAGCTAATACCTAGAGCTTTATATTGGATTATACAGCTAATGTAATCTGTAATTATATCTCTGTTAATATTTAAGGCAACAGAAAAGAAAGCGGATGTTGGGAAGTTTGTTGAACTTCCTGGTGCAGAGATGGGAAAGGTCATTGTGAGGTTTCCTCCTGAAGCAAGTGGGTAAGAAACGTAAATGCTTTGAGAAGCTTCTGTTTGTGTTTCTAAAGAAAAAAAAGGGAAAGTGCACTTTGGTGAGGACATTATTCAGCTTATCAGACAAGGCTTTTAAGCTACAAGAGTATTTGCAGCTTTGTCTGCATTTAAATTAGAGCTGTTTCTTTACCTCTCTGTACTTCACTGTGCTGCTGCCTGAACTTGGAATAGGAAGTTGTGTTGCCAGCATGTGACATGTTGCTTCTCAGCACTGGGGTGGCAAGAAGCAGAAGGACTGCATTTACATGGATAATAGAGGCATAAGCACTGACAGGAATTCTGATGTGTAAACACATTCTTTATGAGTTGGGTGGAAGGACTCGTAGTGCTTCTCAAGGAAGCTTAGGTTTGAGAAGGGAAAGCTGTAAGGGATAAGCCTCCCATTGGGAAGCTTGACACTGGATGTGTCATCGAGGCCTTTGGCCTATGTGTCTAGACTTTTGTGATCCCAAAATACACACTCTTTAAGGACCATACAGTGGAGATGTGTTGAGTAAATTTAATAAATACTATTTTCAGCCAGCTGTAAAATTTCCATGCTTGGAGATAAAATTTTGCTGTAAAATTTCCATGACTGCCTTTCTTCATTAAACTGGATATTCAGCATCACGTGTCTTCTGTACTAGTGTTTCTTAGTCTAATAAGTATAAACTGTTGCTTAAATATCTTGAGTATTATATTATATGCATGTATATATGTGTACAAATAGTGTTCTCGTGTTACTTCAGTAGCTTATAGTGTCTTAAGTCTGATGTTTTACTTAAAATGCTATTCTTTAGGGACATGTATATTTTTAATTCCTTTTTGGAAGAGATTTTAATTTGTGAATCTGGGGTTGATATGTAGCCTAAATTCAGTTACTTTTAATCGTATTTTAAAAATATACAGCAACGACCATTTCAGTAAATTCCATTCTTCTGATTGTGGTATGCTCAGATTATCTGGTTGCTACAGTTAACTACTAAATTTATGGTAGAAAAAACATAATCCACTTCAATAAATGCATAGTATTTCCATAAATATCCTGAGGGTTTGTTGGTTTTGTTTGACTTATGTGTTGCTTTCTATTTTCTCACACACAAAAAAATAATCTAGCTGAAGTAGTGCTGCTGTATGTATTTGTTTTTCATTTCTTTTTTAGATATCTGCATATCGGTCATGCCAAAGCTGCCCTGCTAAACCAGCACTACCAAGTAAACTTTAAAGGAAAACTTATTATGAGATTTGATGACACAAATCCAGAAAAAGAGAAAGAAGACTTTGAAAAGGTATGAAATGAGAGCAGGGAAGTCTGTATTTACTGTGCTGACTTTCACACTTCTTTTGCATTAAATTTTTACAGTATCCATATGACACAAGTCTTATGGTTGCAGGAAATTTCCATCATCTTTACCTTAAAAAGCATTAAACCCATTTACTGGTAGCTTATTTCTTCCCTTTCTCCAGTGTTTATTTTACAGGATGTAGATATGCAACTTTTCCAATAGTTGTTTTTCATTATATAAATACTTAGTAACAAGTGACTTGTTTCAGTTTTCATCTCCTTTTCTTGTTCTACCTCTTGAAGGTGTTTAAGTCTGATCTCATATAATTTTAGGCTGTGAATGAATGAGTCATAAATTCCTGCCTCTCTTTTTGTTCATGCATGTCAGATTATTCTTATGGTTTATCCTTCCTGGACACATCTGGGATAAAGAGGGCAGGGGTTTAAGACAACTACCTTACAATTTCGTGTTTTGCAGGTTATTCTTGAAGATGTTGCAATGCTGCATATCAAACCAGATCAATTTACATATACCTCAGATCACTTTGAAACAATAATGAAATATGCTGAGAAGCTTATTCAAGAAGGGAAGGCATATGTGGATGACACACTTGCAGAACAAATGAAAGCAGAGCGTGAGCAAAGAATAGAATCTAAACACAGAAATAACTGTAAGATATTTTAAGATTCCATCTTGCTTACTTATTTTCTTATTTGGCATCAAAACCTGGCTTTTATTGTAGAAGATGGATGAAATTACTGATTGCATGCCTACAAGATCGTTATAGAAGTTTGGAAATGTTTTGTGCTTTGTTCTGCAAGGCTGGAATAAGTGTTTATGTAGGCTGGGACAGTAAACTTGTGTATGTAGTGTTAACAGCGAGCCTTTCTCTCGGGGACTCGGTTCTTCTCAGGAGCTCTCTTGCCCGTCTCTCTCCCCAGGCATCTCTCGGCATCTTCTCTCTGCTTCTGGGAGCATGCCTTTTATTTTGCCCTTCAGCCCCGCCCATTTCCGGCTGGGGCAGGCCCTAATTATTGGGCACAGCTGGGCCTAAGCTCCCGGTTCATTATTGCCGACACCTGGTGACTTGTGGTTCTCACTACAATGTAGGAATTCATCAACATTCTTTACAACTCTTAAAAACTAAAAACGTAAAATGTGTGAAAATAAATTCCAGTGTCTAAAGATGATGTTGCTGTTTAGTACTGCAGTAATAAAATGTGTTTCTGTATCGACTTTATAATGCCATAGAATAAGATTTACTTTTATTGTTCTTAGGTGTTAGTAAGAATTTACAAATGTGGGAAGAAATGAAAAAGGGAACAGAATATGGACAAACTTGTTGTCTACGAGCAAAAATAGATATGAGCAGTAACAATGGATGTATGAGGGATCCAACTCTTTATCGATGTAAAAACCAGCCTCACCCACGTACTGGAAATACCTACAAGTATGTCCACTTCTGTCTTGTGTGGCCTTTGATTTTGTCTCTTTTCATGGCATTCACCATTCCCTAGTAAACTCCTTTTAATACTTTGAACCTGATAGCATCTTTCAATCAGAATATATGAGTTCTTTGACTTTCTGAATCTTTGGCAAATTACTTTAAAATGCTGTTGAGTTGGCCATCGCGGTCAGCCATAAATATTTTTTTTTGTGTTGGTCCATTGTTATGTCATTGAAGAGCTTTAAGTCAAAACATGAATTGAGACTTAATAGCTGTATCTTGAACAGCAAAAGTGTTTGCTTTAGCTCTTGGAACTTAAACAGAACCATGGCAATTTTACATTACTACAATTTTACATTGCTGCAAAGCATGATTGATCTACTTACCTGAGTGGCAGTTTTCACAGCAACTGCTGTCTTTTTGCAGAATGAAAAGTTCCTACTTTGTGCATCAGAGTAAGCCTAGCCAGTTGCTCCAGGCTGTGGTTTAATGTTTATTTGAAACCAGTGTGCCCAGCCATACAACTCCCTTTTTGAAAACATTGATTTAATGTGTGTGTAGTAAACCTATTTCTGTGGGTAGGAGTTTGATTTGAAACTTTAAAGCTTTGCTTATTATTCAGTCAACTGAAGATTTTTATATTTCTTTTCTGTTTTAAGAAAAAAAAACCCATAAGCCAGCATTTTATGGTTTTAAAAAAAACAGTAGTGGTGTAGGGCTTTTTTTTTTTTTTAAAGTCTTGATTATTGAGGCTATGATTAATTTCTTAAAGACTTTCTTTGTTTTAGACATGTATTGTCCTCTTTTGTGCATGTGCTGTTTTAGTCTCAATCTGAAACTTTTCAGGATCATAGATTTTATAAATATTTTAATATGTAAGTAGAAATTATGCTTACTTTGAATGTTTACAAGTGAAAAAAGTGCTTTTTTCTTCTGCCCTGCTTAACTAAATGTCTTCATTCTCAGAGTTTATCCCACGTACGACTTTGCCTGCCCCATTGTTGACAGTATTGAAGGTGTCACACATGCATTGAGAACAACTGAATACCATGACAGAGATGAACAGTTCTACTGGATCATTGAGGCTCTGGGCATAAGGAAACCATATATATGGGAGTACAGCAGGCTAAACCTCAACAACACTGTGCTCTCTAAGAGAAAGCTTACGTGGTTTGTCAATGAAGGGCTTGTGGATGGATGGTATGTTACATGGTTGTAGTTCAGCATTGTTCTTTTAAGCTACTCCTGACTAATGCATGCATTCCCTGTTTGGACAGTGTTTATACATCAAAGCAGCATGAAAGAATATTTAAACAATATTTCAGAACATAGATTAATTCCAGTGGTCTCTGCATGTGCAGTATGTCTGTTTATTGCTGTATAGTAATGGTTATATGTACATATTCATAGCCTGTAATAAGCATGAGGTACCTTATTTTTGGACTCTGTCTCTTGCCACGGGTGCTACTTACACATTTTCCACTCTGAGTCATCGGATACATTCCAGAGCACTGTAAGAAAGGGGCCTGAACTGAAAACCTTCTGGTCCTATCCATCTGGTTAAATCTGTCCTACTTCCCTCCCACCTACCCTGTTTCTTTTCTTTATGTTCTTATTTTTCATGTTAGCTGGATTTCTATGGACAGTGCTTGGTAGCCTAGTAGCTTAAGTATTTTGCTAGAAAGGGTAAGCTAAGCTGTACCTTTTTGCTTCTGCAAGCAATTCAGAGCCTAGAGAAGCTCACTCTTTGTTCCCACAGTGGGCTAGCTGTGCGAGTGCAGTATTTGAAGTTCTTTTCTCATAGTACAGAAGTCCAAAGAAATCCACTTTTAGATAATGCTAAGTCAGACAAGTATTTGTAGTGGTTTTCCTGGGCTTTTTATCAGTGATTCTGTGCTCAGCCTATAGGGACATCATTTTATACAAGTTTGTAGGCTGCCTGATTGTCTTATTTAGGCGTGCCAAGTGTGCATTTTTTTTTTCTTCTGTTTCTCAATTGTGTTGAAAGCCTAGCTTATGCATGGAGCCACTCTGTTAGAGCCAAAATGATATTTTTTCCTTTTTTTTTTTTCTTTTGGTAGAGCTGTAGCTGGTCTTTTGATGACCTCTCTTTCCCTAGACCTTCCTGTTAGGTACTTAGCAAGGTTTGATTTGTACTCCCATGTTTCCATGTTTTTCATTTCAGATTAGGCTTTTTAATTTCTTGCATAAGAGAAAAAAAAAATAGAATTATATTACTTATGTGATAGAATGTGATATATTGAGAGATAACACTGTCATTGTCACTTAAGTCTTTCTGGTTTCTCTTGAGCATGAAAGAATGAAGCCCCGTTGTTTCAGCTTCCTGTATTCAGGTGCAATTGAAATGGAATTAATGTGACAGGGACACAACTATTTCCTTGCCAGTTTTTGAGGGACTTATGATTGCATAGATGTGAGTGAAGAGCTACTTCACTGAGAGATGGCTTCCCTCTATGGAGTGAAGTAGAAAATCTGCACCATGTGTTCATATGGATAAGAGCTTAGTCTTTTCAATTAGGTATTCTTATCTAACTCTTAATTCTCACAAGCAAAATACACTGAAGTTGGGCTTTTTATGTATGACAGTATTAGTAAGCATTTTGATCAGTCTGACTAATAGGTAGAACTTAGTGTGTGATACTGATGAAACATCTTTTCACACTAGGGACGACCCAAGATTTCCCACTGTACGTGGTGTCTTAAGAAGAGGCATGACAGTTGAAGGGCTTAAACAGTTCATTGCTGCTCAGGTGGGTGTTTTCTTCTCTCAAATTCTTTAAATCTCACTCAGTAAGGACAACGTTTTGTCAAGTTTCAGTTAAAGTACTTGACACTGGGAGGTTTTTTCTTTTTAAGGTTTGCTGCTTTCATATGTACCGATTCAACAAAATTAACACCTGTGAGCAAGTCCTGGCAAAATGGAGTAGCAGGTTCCTTCAAAAAGTGTTCTATTTTGCACGCTTGGGATGCCTTGCTACACTGTTTTGATGAATTTGACAGGAGAGAGTTTGTAGTCTCTAAAGGGCTCTGTCTTAAATGAGTCTAAGAGCTAGAAACTGACATTCATGTACTTTTTTCTCTCCCAGGGCTCCTCTCGATCTGTTGTAAATATGGAGTGGGATAAAATTTGGTCCTTTAACAAAAAGGTATGTGCTTACTTAGACTGGACACTACTCCTGAGTTCCTCTTTCTGGGATACGTAGAGACAACGTGTTCATTGGAGTTCTTATCATAACAAGTAGCAGTTGCAATATGTTGCATCATTTGGCACAGTTTCAGGAAAATGGAATGTCCCCCCCTTTCTAACACAAAGTAGCACTAATCCTATTGATTCTCCTATACCAATACTTACTTGCCTTACTTAGCAGTATGGGGAAAGATAATGATATATGCTGTAAAATGTGATCTGAAAACTGCATTTCATTTTTCTGCTTTCAAGCTGCGAGCTATCTGTAAGAAGGTATTACTAATGCTTTTTACCTTAGCATATAGCTTACAGTACTGTAAGCATACATAGCATAAGCTATCATTTTGCAGCTTCATAGCACAGTCACATTTGCTTATATAACAGGAGCTCTACAAACCCACTGAAAATGCATTATTCCTAGTTTTAAAAGGCTGCCTGTTTCTGGTTTGGCTTATTTATTAACATCACCACAAATCTGATCCAATTTGATTCATGTTGGCCGCTTCTCCTTTCTGTGGCAAAGGGAGTAATGTGCTGGGTATACCACCCATGGAGATAAGGCCAGCACTGCAGAGATTTCTGACTGACTGTCATACATGGAATATTGCATCTTGACATGGTTAGTTGCTTTTTGGCAGCAGATGCTTGGACACTATAATAAGGCGAATTGTTACTATGCTGATTGCATATTTTGTGTGATTGTGGAAACACCTGTTATTTTGCATTGGGATTCCTGCTTGGTTTTGCTTAGGTAGTACCCAGATCTGTTCATTTAAGTAGTTTTTGCTTGTCTGGCACGTGTCTTGCATTTCTTCATGTATTTTGCATTTGGTCTGCTACATACACAAAGGTTTATGAATTGGTTCTTTCTGTTGCTGCATAAATACATTTATGATGAAGAATTGGATTTTGGGGGAAAGTCCACTGTGGGACTGCAGGGGCTCATTTTTTGAATTAGATTTTAAACTGAGTTTCTCAAACCTCTCACTCAGCTCCTTAGACAGCACCATATTTATTAGCCAATTTTATTTACATATATCTGTGCAGATGGTTGGCAATATACAATATAAGCAAAAACAGTCAGTTGCTTGCAGGTAGTTCTGAGCTTTAAATCTTCATTAGTGTGAGAACTCATTTTCTATGAGTTTCCTCTAATTATGCTATTCACACTTTATTACATGTTCATCTGAGGAAGGAATGTGAGTTCTAATGAATAAAATACAGAGCCTGGCTAAAGAACATTTAAAAGTCAGTCATTTACTTCTCAAAATGATGATATTAAAGGACATAAGGAACCTATATTTCGAGATAAATGTGCAAGTTTTTTTTTAGTGTGTCTGACATTTAGGAGTCTGATGTCAGTGGCTAAGAACTTAAGTTCTTAAGTCACTTAGACTACGCTAATATCAATTTCACGCAAAATATTTTTTTCTAAAATTGATGTCTAGTTTTTCACTTTTGGGGGTATAAACTAAGGAGGAAAAAGTCTCTATATATTAATAAAAACAGGTGTTTTACTTTTATGTCACTTTCCAGTTGAACTGTTATGTTTCTGATATTCTTTTTGGACCTAGACAACTGTTTTACTTGAATTATGTTTTTAAGTGCCTTTGAATAGTTTGCCAAATCAGTATTTTGGGTATCACAAATGCTGTGAAAATCTATCTTAGTTGAGTTTGAAAATGGACAATAAAAGTGCAGGGACACATTTTAGTGGTAGCTTTTCCTTGCCAAAGTCAGGTTGTAGAAATCCCGATGAAGTCAGTATTATGGTGTTGCCTTATTATAGTATCTAATGTGTCTGTATTAAAATTGCAGACTTGATTGGTGCTTCCTCTATAGACAGTTCTTTCCCTGGTTCTGCTGGAACGCTGACTTGGAAAACGAGTATGGGGTCCAGTCTTGTGCTCCTAGACAAAAAACTAACTGCACTGATAAATTATTGCTTTAAATTCTACTACCCAGAGGGAAAGTGATTCAGGTGTAGTAACCTATGTACATAGTAAAACTATATCAAAGTACCTTTTGCTCTCTTCCCTATGAGTCATTAGCACATGGTTTGGTTACTTGCAGTGTCATTTGTACTCAGTCCATATTTTTTACTGAAAGTCTGTCAGTAGAGATGGGAAATAATCAAGTACTCTATAGTTTTGGATTAAAGTAACTTTAAAGCAAACTTTAAAAATGCAGTAACATAAAGTCTACCACTTAATATTCCTTTCTGATGGTTGTTGTTTTATACAACATATTATTTCTTTGTCAGTGTTGTGTATTCATGATCCACCTCATTTGTTTTCTGTAGGTTATAGATCCAGTAGCACCTCGGTACGTTGCTTTACTGAAAGAGGCAGTGGTCCCAGTAAATATTCCAGAAGCTCAAGAGGACAGGAAAGAAGTTGCTAAACATCCAAAGGTTCTTGCTTTACTCTCTCAATATTCTTGTATTGCTGATCAGTAAGGTTGGAAGTACCTTGGCTCGGAGCAGTCAGGAAGGAAAGTTCTGCTTTTGACTTGCCCAGGCAGCATGAGATAAAGCCAAGGTGTTTTTTTTTTTTCACAGAATTGTAAAAAACTGAGCAACTACTGAAAGTGTTTGTACTGTTAAGAGGATGTAGTAAACTGCTTTTGTAATGTGTAGATTGCATTTAGAAAGTTCCTTGAAAGCCCTCTTCGAGAGTTTTTTGAGTTCATGAGATGTTTTAAGTATGGGGTCATGCTCAGACTGATTTTATTGTTTGATGCTAACTTTCACAGGGAGCTTTAAATATAAAATTTTATTCAAGCTTCATGGGTATGATATAGTAGATACTGCTCATCCATAAGACAGAGAGCAAAAGAAATCTTCTTAAAATAGTTCATAAAATTAGACTTATGTAGAGGACTGATACATTAACCTATTAATTCAACCAATCTCTAGATCTCTTAATATGACCTTTAGATTCATATAGGAAATAGTTATTATCAAAAGTTTAGAACTTAGTGATACAATACTCTTAGTATTTAGTAAACAGAATAATATCTCTTAGGAAGGGGAGTGTGTTACTGATAGAATTATATTTTGGCACCACAGTTAGGAAAGATGCTTTCCATTGACTGTGGCATCTCAAATTGTACTTAAGCTTCACTGAAAGCATCCCAGAGGTATTACACTTATACTGAGAAATAAGTGAATATTGTTGAGTTTTTGCTTCATTTATTTGCTTTCATTTTGTTGGTCTGAGTGTTCCTCAGCCATTTCTTGCAACTGAAATGTGAACATCTAGTTTGTCCTTTTCCCCAAGGCAGATAAGCAAGGAAACAGGTTTTGAGCAGATGCAAAGGAGAATTGTGACTAAGGGTCAAAAAGTCTCAAGTGTAGTCAGTTGAGAGCCAGCATATTAAAACATTGATATTAAAAGTGCTGCATCCAGTATATAATCAAACAAGTACTGACCATAAGAAACAAATTTCAAACTCCTTATCAGCTGAAAAAGTCTGAATGCCCAGTTGTCTGCCGTTAAAAAAAAATAATTTCCATTGTTAAGATGCTTTAAAGCTGAGTATTTTCAGTGTTAAAAGTGACATTTTTCCAATTTCTATCTTTAAAAATCTGTGCAGCTGAAAGAAGCACCATACTGGTTTCTATGTTAACGATCTTAAAAAGCAGAAATAAGAGTTAAATCATTTTTAAGGGAATTTGTGTAACAAAATGGAAACTTGAGAAATATGTAATTTAGTTTTTAGCTGTAAGGTCTTAAAGATGCATGGACCTTAAGAAAACAAGATATGGTATCAGTTATGTTGAAGATAGTATTCGATATGAGGGAGGATTTTTTGAGGGTACTGTCAAAGGAACGCATTTTGTGAACGAGAAACCCAAGAGAGTTGTGGAAGAATATTTTAGCTTTGCATTACTGATGTTGTCCATCTTCTGTGTTCATCTGTCTTCTATAGTAAGTAAAGCAGTGTTTTGGCATGGTGTTAGCTCTCTTCAGCTTATGTAATAACAGTCTCTCTTTTGAAATTAAAATCATTATTCACAGAATGCTGATGTTGGGCTCAAACCTGTGTGGTACAGCTCCAGAGTCCTGATCGAGGGTGCAGATGCAGAGACCCTGACAGAGGGAGAGGTGGTTACATTCATAAATTGGGGCAATATTATCATCACCAAATTAAACAGGTAATTTGTTTACCAAGAGATTAAATTATTTTTTTGCTTTTTCAGCTTTTTGTTGATTTTTTTTTTAATAGGTACCTTGGAATAGTAAAATAATCATGGTTGTCCATATATGCCCATTCTATGATTCTGTATATAGGTATCTACTTTGAAATATGCCACAAAATTTTAGCATAGAGCATATTTTATTGTAGATTTAGGTTTGAAATTACAAGTCAGTCTTTTTACTACGTGTCCCTCTCATCCAGTGTTCTCCATGTTTCTCTGGTAATATTTCCACTGTGAAACAGCTTTTACAGAGGAAAAAATCCCCCTGGAATTTCAACAACTTTTACCCTGTAACAAACACTGCTTTTACATACTAAAAACTTAAACCTATGACAGTTTCAGTTGCAGAACTGTTGAGGTGGGGAACAAGACCATTAATGTCATCATAGTATCTTCGAATGTTGTCTTGAGGCAGTGGCAGAATAGGGTGAGCTGGGATAGAGGACATAAATATGTAGAGATTTTTTCCCCACTTTCTTTATTGTGTTATGATATTTAAGAAATCAAAATTAAAGGAGCATTTCAACAGTAATCAATACATTCTTATTTTCTTAGCTCTCCCACACTTCAAAAATTAACTCAGAACACTTGTTTTTCAGCTAATTTATTGGTGGTATGTATTGTCAAGTAGGAACTAATCACTCAGGCTTTACACTTATAATTTCTTTTTTTCTATAGAAATTCAAGTGGAAAAATTGTGTCCATTGATGCCAAGTTGAATTTAGAGAATAAGGACTTCAAAAAAACAACTAAAATCACTTGGTTAGCAGAAACTCCACGTGCACCCCTCGTCCCAACTGTCTGTGTTAATTATGAGCATCTGATCACTAAGCCTGTTCTAGGTAAAGATGAAGATTTCAAGCAATACATCAACCGAAATAGCAAGGTAAGTTATCTTTTTTTGCTCTTTCATCCACAAACCCTAATATTTGGGGGGGTTGTGGTTTTTTTATTTTTGTTTTTTTTCCATCATTGTTTCTAGTTAGTCTTTTTTAATTTAAAAATTTAACCTGTCAAACAACTAAGTAATGTGCCGATATATTGAGTTTCCATGTTTCTGTTTAACTTAGAGTTTCAAAATTAAATTTTGACTCATGTTTATTCTAATTTTTTAGCTGGCTTTTACATGCCTGGGGCCAACAGTTTGAGGTTTTGTCTTTATACATTTTTTTGATACAGTATCTTCTTGCTAGTACTTGTTCTGCTGTCCCTGAATTTAACTAAGAATAAAGCACTTTCAAAATCAGAAAATCACCATTATTCTTCTACCACTGTACTGTATTTCTTACTATTTCTTGTGCTCAGTTAGATTTGGACTGATTTCTTTTAATGCAGCAAGAAGAACTGATGTTAGGTGATCCTTGCCTTAAGGAGTTAAAAAAAGGGGACATCATACAACTTCAGAGGAGAGGATTCTTTATTTGTGATGAACCCTATGAGCCAGTGAGGTAAGCTACCTGAGAATGGCCTTAAGCAGACCTCACAGAATTTTCATTAGTTTGCTGTGTTTTCAAGTTTTCTGATGGACTGGCAATAGTAATATTGCCTAGTAATATTTTCCCCCTCACCATGATGTTTTTTGTGGAATACTCTTCTGTGGACTGGTGTGGCTTTTAGGTGGTACATTCCTACCTCTAAGCCAAGCACTTCTGGCGCAGCACAGCTAGCATGGATTTAATAATGAGTTCATGGTTTTCTTATGATTCTAAGTAGATATATTAAGGAACAGTGTTAAGAAATAAAACAGGCACTTGCCCAATTTGAGTGTGCATGTACTATTTGATTGTAACAATTCTTTAGCAAGACATTAAACATCTAAGTTACACTTCATTTCAGCACAATGTTATAACAAAAAGAAAACTTGCGTATAACAGGAATCAGTATAACAGTTGTGTAAATCTGGGCAATTACATTTGTGTACAAGGCTAAACTTGCAGTGGTGCCAGAGCTTATTAAAGAAGGAGGACATTCCTTTCAATAATAATTCCATATGTATTTTGTTTTTTCCCTTGTGTTTTCTGGAAATCCTTTTGTAGTCCTTACAGCTGTAAAGATGCCCCGTGCATTTTGATTTACATCCCTGATGGACACACTAAAGAAATGCCAACATCTGGGTCAAAAGAGAAGACAAAAGCTGAAACTGCAAAGAAAGAGGTAAACTTTTGTTTTAGAAAACTACTATAAAATGTATTACTGCACAGGTTATCATGCTGAATACTTGACTTTTAAAAATTTTTAAATTTATTTTGTTTAAGGCTTGTACAGCTGTAAAAGGAAAATCCACTCCACCTGTTGATAACTCCACTCCAACCTGTTCTGGATCTGAAGATCACCTGGTCATTTACAACAGAGTCTCTGCACAGGGTGATGTAGTTCGTGACTTGAAAGCTAAGAAGGCAGGAAAGGAAGATATTGATAAAGCTGTGAAACAGTTGCTGGCCTTGAAAGCAGAATACAAAGAGAAGACAGGCCACGAGTATAAGCCTGGAAATCCACCAGTATCTGTAACTCAGCAATCTTCAAAGCTTGAGACCTCTGGCACCCTGGACAGTAAAGCTCTGTATGATAAAGTAGCAGAGCAAGGAGAAGTGGTCCGAAAACTGAAAGCTGAGAAAGCACCCAAGGTGGCTGATGAAACTATTTGTTTGGGTTTGCATATCCCATTGTCCTCTGTCCATGGGGGTGGATGGGTGCTGATACACCTATGTTTTCATATGTTTCACATTGATCATCATATGAACACTTTTGTTTTCCATACTTAGCTAGATTGGTGTGACAAAGTTTGTGGTAGTATTCATAAAGATGCAAGTAAACCCCTACATTTCTTAGACTGCTGTTCTGAAACGTGGACAGGATTCACCCTGCATTTGAAAGTGTCCTAATCTGATACATGGGATTGAAATGTCCTGTTGTATTTATTTATTTAAATATTTTCAAATTATGTGACTTCATAGGATCAACTTATTATTTAGACCTTTAAAACAAAACAAAGCCAAAAACAAAAAGCAGAAAGGAAAAAAGTAAAGATCCAAAACCAACAGAATTGTTTGAAACCTTTTCCTTTCTAGAGCTGAGGATAAAAAACGTAACTACTAGGAGCTGTTTTCTTTCTGTTCTTTATAATGCAGAGGAAGAAAACATGGCAAGTCACACACTTTGCCTAGTGCTAAATACTGTTCACAGTAGTGTCTTGGCACCATAGATTGGTGGGAAAGTTTAAACTGATTTATTGGTTTTATTATTAGAATTTTATTGAGGACTGTTAGGGTTGACAGGAGCTACTTTGTTAAAACCAGAAAGCAGTAGAGAAAACTTCTCTGAACAACTCTGCTAAACATTAAAGAAAATGGAGTAGGTGCACATAAACTTCAGGTCTTTTAATGAAAGTGTTTGAGGAGCACTTGAAAGTCTTATGCATCTCTCTTTGTTTCCTTCCTTTTTCTGCCTTTTCCTTTCTCTTTCAGGAGGAGATAGGTGCTGCAGTGCAAGTCCTTTTATCCCTAAAGGCAGAATATAAACAACAGACAGGCCAAGACTACAAACCGGGGAGCCCACCTGTGGTCTTTGTCTCTCCTCAGTCTTCTCCTGTTTCTACTCTTCCATCCTCATGTTCAGTAGACAGCAGATCTCTGTACAACGAAGTAGCTGAACAAGGCGAAGTGGTCCGCAAACTTAAATCGGAGAAAGTTTCAAAGGTGTATTAGCTGTGAATACTGCTGAGTGGAGCAATATTTTTAGTTTAGACTAAAACCTCATTACAGGTTTTATGAGGAATAAAATATAAGGAAGTACTTTCAAATTCTATGAAGTGCTTTCACAGATTCTCTTAAACTGGTGTGACTGACTTAAGTTCCAAGAAATCCTGGAAAATAAACATGTTCCTTATTTAGTGATACAAGCGAAGTGATGCACAATATAGGCAGTAACTTGGAAAAAAGGATATAACTTTAAAGCTGGAATGGCAATAATAAATTTGGTAGTAATTTGCTAGCGGCCAGAGAACCATCCTTTATTCAGACTCCGAGTTTTTGCTGCCATTCTCCAGTGCGCAAAGTTACAGCCTGCTGTAACTGGAGGGAATTATGCTGCCTAAAAGGGGAGCTATCATTGCACAAAAATCAGCCTTTACGTATACTGCCTGATTCAGTTTTTTGATGTGCAACTCTTTGGTATTCTGGCTACAAAGTTTTACCTCAGAACTCAATGATGACAACTTAGACTAACAAGTTAGTGGTTGCAATAGAATGCCTAGAACTATGTTAGTGCAATTCTAGTAAAGGTTATATTATCTTAGCTATTGTGTTGTATCTCTGTTATTCCTATCTTTATCTGCAACTGCTGTTTTTCCTTTCCTTGCTTCAGGAACAAATAGATGAGGCTGTGAAAATTCTTTTAAATCTCAAAGCTGAATATAAACAAAAGACAGGTCAAGAGTACAAGTCTGGAAATCCACCTTCATCTTCTGCTTGTATACTTTCTACAACACTTCCATCTTCTGTATGCTGCAGTAACTTGGCACCCCATAGCTTAGTGGATGGCAAAGTACTTTATGATAATGTAGCTGAACAAGGGGAAGTGGTACGCAGACTCAAAGCAGAGAAAGCTTCCAAGGTATAATAGTAAATAGAGACTAAGCAACTGTAATTCTTACTATGTTTTGCCACTTGGGGGAAATCTTTCACCACATAAAGATCAAGCTCCCTTATGTTCAGATCATAGCTTAGCCATCAAACTTGCATCGTCTGATAAAGCTACACAAGGTTGCTTTGATGCTGGATACTTTCTTGACTCTGTCATGTAAATTCTAAATTCATCTGGCATAGAAGGTCACACAACTTTTTGTATCCATATGAATAGACAAAAGCATGGCAGATGTCAACCCTTTTTAATATATTTTACTTCTTGCTACCTTTGGGACAAGTGAAGATGAAAGTATCTAGTGTTCTTGCAGAATTAGCAAGACTTAAAACATTTAACAAATGTGGAAAAGAACAGTATATTCATGTATGTTTTCAGGAGCTGCTGGTTTTTTTCTGCAGAATTTGTTTTGGTATTGTTTGTGGGTTTTTAGTGGGTTTTGATTGGTTGTTTTTTTTGTGTATGGTTTGTTTTGTTTTGTTTTTTAAAGGCCTTTTCTAGAAAAGCTTATAGTATTTTTCAGAGTAAAAGTGTAGAGTTGGAAATATTAACAGGTTATAAGCTGTCCAGGTGGTCTAGGACAATGTTCTTGTACAATGTGACAGCTCTCAAACCTGCTCAAGTTGCTTGGGGAAAAGCTGTTACTTGAGTCTTCGTCTAATTATGAAACATTGTTTACAGCTAGATGGAAATTTTATTTTCTTAGCCTGAAAATCAGTGCTTCCTGTAAATATTCTCTTTAATTCTCACCAGTACATCTTGTTATGTGTCCTCCATATAGGATGAAATAGATGAAGCAGTAAAACTCCTTCTTTCTCTGAAAGCTGACTACAAGCAAAAGACTGGACAGGAATACAAGCCTGGACACCCACCAGTAGCTCAAGGTGCTTTGCCTCAAGCATTGACCACAGTACAAAGTGGTCCAGACACACCCGAAGCTAAAGCCCTGTTTAGCAAGGTAGCTCTTCAAGGAGATGAAGTTAGGAAATTGAAAGCAGAAAAAGCAGAAAAGGTAAAAACATACTGTAATATAAAAATGTAATATTTTTTTAAAATCTAAAAATATTTTAAAAAATCAGTATGATTACAGGAATTAGAAATGTACATTCAGAGTAAGCAGCATTTGAATTCTGAGATCTGAAACATACTTTTGAAATTATGCCTCTCAGATAGAATCCTTAAAATATTAATGCATGTAAGTATTGGCTTTTGCAGATTTTTCCCTCAACATTGTGTGGATATCTACAATGTTGTACATAGTTTGGTTGGGGTGGGTTTTTTGGGTTTTTTGATAGAATCATTTTTTCCTGTGATTTCAGTATGAATTTATCTTTTTCTTTTTCAAGGAAAAGATAGATGCAGCTGTTAAGGAGCTTCTTCAGTTGAAGGCTCAGTATAAGTCTGTTGCAGGAGTTGACTATAAGCCAGTTTCTGCTAGTGGCACTGATGACAAAGACAAGAAGAAGAAAGAGAAAGATAACAAGTCTGAAAAACAGAGTAAGCAACAGAAGCAAAACGGTGGCTCCAAGAAAGAATATGTGCAAGGACAGAGTGGTAATGAGTTCTCCTCAAATGGATCAGGAGAGGGTCAAGGCCCTAAGAAACAGACCAGGTAAAGATGCAATCTTTCATTTGTTTGCTAGGAACCTTAACTGCTTACTGCTGTTCAGATTTAGAGTTTTAGAGGTTTCCCATTTCACTTGAAAGTGTGAATGTTTCCCAAATTAACTGTGTTCATTTTGATATCTAGGACTGAGCCAACAGCAGGTTACCAAAGTTTGTTTAGTGTCAGTTATACCTCAGCATCCCACTGAGGAAAATTCTACCTGGCCTGTAGAAAGCATTAAGCAGTGTTCACACTTTTACTGTGGATACTGTTTCTGTCATTGATAACTTGCTGTGCTTCCTTATTTGCTTCTGCAAATGTGCTGCTGCATCTTACTCAGGATAAACTCTGGAGGAATTAAAAACAACCCTATGCTTATTCCATTGTATTAGGATTTCCAAAATATTTACTGGGGGACATGAGATGTACATAGCCCCTCCCAGAGCAAGGCACTCAGGGTGGTCGAACTCTCCAGTGACGATTGCAGTGCATCCCCTCTTCTGTTCCTGCCCTGAAAGTTTAGAAACCTGTACACAGCACATATTATGCAGCACTATTTATTACCTGTTCCAGTTATATAAATCATGACAGAGATGTGGTTGTTTTGTGTAGAAATTATGCCAGAAAAACGCATTATTCACTCTTAAATGTCTCTGTAGCGATAAAAAAAACTTCACTTTTGTCTACTGTCGTTTGAGTCTGGTGAATTTAGCCTTCTTGAGAAGCTTATGGTTATCTTTACTTTAATGGTAGCGTCAGTTTTCTGTCTTGAATAATGTGACTGGCGTTCACATGAATGGTGAATTGAAGTTGATATGTTTCTGGAAATTGTAAACACTTGCTAGGTAAGAAATTTTTTCAAAGAAAGAGTAAAAGAGCTTACACACAAATCTCATTAATCTTAGATTCTTCCTGCAGGTGTTTTGGTTTTTTGATGCAACTTTGGTGGGAATTTGAAGGGTTCAAACAGTAGAAAAGAAATAGATGTGTTTTTATGAAATATTCACTATTAAGGAAATGATAGCAATTTCTACTAGCCAATATGTACTGAAATTTGGCGAAAGTTAGCTTTATGAAATAAAATACTCGGTTCCACATTGCCCTTTTTCTGTCTTCCTCCCCTCTTTGCCCCTGACCCCAAAGAAAAAGGAAAAAGGTTTAGGATAAATTTCACTGCTAAATGATGTACAGCAAAAATCTGGTTGTTTTCTAATACCGTAGGCTGGGTCTGGAAGCTAAAAAAGAAGAAAATCTTGCAGATTGGTTCTCTCAGGTAGGTGCCAGCAGTTCAGTTTGAATTAAAGAATTATTTTCTTCTGTTATAAATCAAGATCTGGTTTGGATTTTTATCTTTATATTTCTGCTGTTTGTTTTTTAAATGCAAAGTCAAGTACTTGCTCTTGTCTTACATTTCTATCATGGTCTTAAATAGAAGTGTCTATAGATTGAAGAGCTCAATAAATTCAGGAAGTGTAGAAAGGACGAGCATCAACCTTTTCACCCCTTTCTCTGTATATATATAGATAATTTCCTTGATTTATATATCAATTCCTCTTTCATTAAAAGGGCAGAACTTCTTAATGAATTGATTGGAATTTCATAAGCTTGGGAGTTTCATTTTACCTCAAGATGATGTATAAGAAAATTAAGCATCTGTCAGTGCTAAATCAATGATAGTTTTCTGGCTCATGAGATTCAAAGCAACTAGAGAAGAGTTGATTAGATTACCCTACTTATGAAAGATGGCAAATAAATATCAGTTGTGTGCTTTGCCTCTCATTAGTCTAATTTTTGCCTGTATCAGAAGGAGTAAATATCTTTTCTGACATAAACTAGAGACTTTCTTACAGAACTGCAGTTTGTTGCTTCCTGGAAATTAGCTTCCTGTCTCTTACTTGGATTCATGAAATTCAGTTTTAGTTAAGTGTTTACATTATTCAGATCTATTATTTAACTTACTCTTCCTGCTTAACCTTCTCATTGGTAACTAAAGTGTTCTCAAAGTATATCTTTGATAACTTTTACTGAACATTATTTGTGTGTGAAATTGAAACTTCAGTTTCTAAATAATTTTTTGAAAGGTGATCACAAAATCAGAGATGATTGAATACTATGACGTGAGTGGCTGTTATATTCTTCGTCCTTGGGCTTATGCTATTTGGGAAGCTATCAAGAACTTCTTTGATGCAGAGATCAAGAAACTTGGAGTGGAAAATTGTTACTTCCCCATGTTTGTGTCCCAAGCTGCCCTAGAGAAAGAGAAGACTCATATTAATGACTTTGCACCTGAGGTACACTTCAAAATTCTGTTTTAATCTGAGTACAAGAAAACCCAACCATTCAGTCTGCATCTGAGCAGAAAATTAATTTTTTTTTTTCAAATTGTTTTTTGTTTATATTTTTGTTGTTGTTATTTTTATTTTCCCTTCCTTTAGGTTGCTTGGGTCACAAGGTCTGGGAAAACGGATCTGGCTGAACCAATTGCTGTTCGTCCCACCAGTGAAACAGGTAAGCTTCTTTTAATGCTGTATGAATGTAAAGAAATTAATTAGAGGTATAATGTAGCTGACAGACAAGAGTCCCTTTTGAAAAGCGGAAACCCATTTTTTAGAATGTTTTTTGTGACTCCTTACAAAGATTTCCTAAATTTGCTACTGCTTACAGCAAATGTGAAAACAGTATACATTCCCTTAAATGGACTTTTCTCAGAAATCGACTCTAGGAATTTTTTAATTAATATCCTGAAGACTGACTTGCTTTGACTGAAAAACACGTTTCGTTGTTCATTTTGTATTATTTGTAAGAAAATTTCTGAATTTTATAATTCACTTAGTTTTGCATGTACGTTGACTGTATCTGTGAAGCTAGCTTCTACTAAAATTTCTTCTGAGTAACTGAAACAGTGTAAGGCCTAAGGCTGGATGAGTTCTTAATTGAACCAGATAGGGCATAGCATCCAGAAACCTTGAGGCTGGTGAATTTCTATTTGTGACCCTCGATGTATTTACATATTCCAAACCAGTGACTCATAGTGTCATTAGGTATTGAGCTTTGGATTGTACTTTGACCAGCAACAAACAAGCTGTTTTGCAGAGACATAGGACATAGTGAAAGTACTCCTTTCAGTGAAAATATTGTGTTGATACAAAAAATGTGTTTTGAAGCAAATCAAACATGAAAACATAGTTCTCACAGCAGAGAATATTAAGCTTATATGGAGCAAGAAGAAAGGTTTAGCATAAACTGGCAGTATTGTGCAGAGACCCAAAGCTGCTTTCTTTTCACAGTTATGTATCCTACCTATGCGAAGTGGGTGCAGTCACACAGGGATCTTCCTATCAAGCTTAATCAGTGGTGCAATGTTGTGGTATGTCTGTACACAATTTCTGAGTGTTGTATCATAAGTGCAGTGTAGAACAATTAACTTATATAGATATGGCATGATGATACTCATCACAGCACGTGTTTCATAGTGATTTGTTTTTCTCACTGTTTGAATAAAGCAGTTTATCAATATATATTATTTATTATATTGTGTGAGTAGAAATCTGTGAATATTTGATGATTTATCTTCTAGTACCTATTTATAAATAACATTGTTTTAACAATAATTTCAACACTTCAGTGTAAGTCATGGTGTTCAGTTTTTTTATTTCATCCCCTCCCTCTAGCGCTGGGAGTTCAAGCATCCCCAGCCTTTCCTCCGCACTCGTGAGTTCCTTTGGCAAGAGGGTCACACAGCATTTGCAACATATGAAGAAGCAGCAGAGGAGGTAAAAATCAAACGTGCCTGGTGCTTTTGCTTTCAGAAAGTTCCCTTACTCCCTAGCAACGCAAACAAATCTTTTCACTAGTTTGTAGAAATTTGTCTCCTTTTCTTTGGGAGCCCTCATGAAAACTGCCAAGTTTAATAGAATACATTTTTTTCTCAAGATTTGGCCTAAGTCTGAGGCTTTAATCTCATCATACAATATGGGCAGTTTGAAGAGTGTAATATACAAAGAATGCTTTCCTTAAAAATCTAATTTCTGTAACAATCTAAATAATGTGTTCACATGTTAACTGCTAGAAATTTTAACACTTTCTTTGTCCAAAAAATGGATGTTTCATGGAGTATTATGGCATATCTGTATTTACTTAGCACATGTTGAGACTTTTTAGGTGGAAACTGTAAGTCAGTATAACTAGGCTGGTATTTCTGCAGTAACTTCTTGCTTTCTGTCAAGGTTTATAGTACTGGATATTTGATTCATAGAAAATAACAGCCAAAGTGTAAAACAGTTGAAGAAGTCTTGTTTTTTAATTAAAAGTGATGAGAAAATGTTACTTTTTTAGATTTTGGACTAGGGCAAATAAAAATATTTAATGATTTAGCAAATGCAAAATGCAAAATAGTTCTTAAACCAGATTGTTCACCATAGGTGCTTCAGATACTTGATCTGTATGCACGAGTGTACGAAGATCTCCTAGCAATACCTGTTGTGAAAGGAAGGAAGACAGAGAAGGAGAAATTCGCTGGAGGTGATTATACAACCACTGTAGAGGCATTTATATCTGCCAGTGGAAGAGCTATCCAGGTATTCCTGTATTATAAGATTTTTTTTTTCAGTAAATACAGCAAGATGAAAGCCCTTAATTGACAATTTATAGACCTTCCATTGAGTAGAATTTTCTGTGTGTGACTATTTCAGGGAGCAACGTCACATCATCTAGGGCAGAATTTCTCAAAGATGTTTGAAATTGTATTTGAAGATCCAAAGAAACCAGGAGAAAAACAGTTTGCTTATCAGAATTCTTGGGGCCTTACAACTCGAACTATTGGTGTAATGACAATGATTCATGGAGATAACATGGGACTGGTGCTCCCACCTCGAGTAGCCTGTGTTCAGGTTTGTAAGAATGCCTTAAACTACCATTTTGGTTTTTTTTCTCTCTTGGAATTCATGAGTAGTTTGGTCATCTGGAAGATAGGATAGGAGCTGTCTAATTACAGAACATGCTGTATAAAGTTATATATATATAAATTGTTAAGATATTTGTGGTGGACAAATATATATATATAGTTAAATATACTTAGTAGTCCATCCATTTCACATGATTTTATCTATATCATGGGATGAAAAGGGAGATGCATCCTTTACTTCTGAGAACTTGAAACTGGGATATAGAGCCACAGTATTGTTAAGGTTTTACAATAACTAGGAGCTAATATTTTCATAATGTGAAGTACATGTAATTTTCTATTGCAGGTTGTAATTATTCCCTGTGGTATCACAAATACGCTTTCTGAAGAGGACAAAGATGCTTTGTTGAAGAAATGTAATGAATATCATAAAAGGCTGCTTAGTGTTAATATCCGTGTACGGGCTGATTTAAGAGACAACTATTCACCTGGTTGGAAGTTCAACCACTGGGAACTTAAGGTACATTTCTTTCTAGGAGATGTTTTGAAGCTTGTAGGATTTGTATGAGGCATGTTATGAGTGCCTTGTGTTCTCAAGGCAAGTATTTTCTCCATTATGAAGAATTGATGCCTTAGAATCAGTGACCACTTTCATTAATCAGTGAAGAAAAGCATTCTGATGCATGCTTTGTTTGCTAGGATTTGCATGTAATTAGCAATTTTTGAACTTGAAAGTCTCCACTTCCCATACCTTGAAAATTAAAATAATAGTACAAATTACTCGCATGTTTAAAGAATTAAAGTACTAATACTTAAGTGTCCCCAGTGTCACAGCAGTGTCTTCTATTCCACTGTGTACACAGAAGATAAACCTGTACAGCATCAACAAAGAAAGGATTTTTTTTGTTTCAATGTTACCATGTTCCCCTCATATAGTAGTTGACAGGCACCATTCTTGCTTCATCAATCTAAGAGGCTTCTGTAAAACAAAAATAGTGAGCAGAATGAAACAAATGATATATTGAGTGATGCTATGGATTAATATTTTAGTTCAGAATTTGAAATTTGTTTCAATACATTAATTTTCAGTCTAACATGATAGACTGAATAACTCCTAGAGTTATTATAAGTTCCCACTCTGTCCAAGTTTTCTTCCCTTTGTGTAATGTTGGATTGTATTTAGATGGAGATTTAATACCATGAATTCATGTTGTGACACTTTTTAAAATAAAATCATAACTACCAGGGAGGCATAACATGGGTCAGATTTGAAGATTTTTTAATAAAATCTACTAATGTGGCCAGCATAATATGCTAATTGTATCTACAGGCTCATTGCATGCAAAGTGCACTAATTTTATTGAGTACTGATAAAGAATTCCATAGGGTAAAAATCACAAGGGTACTGGATTAAGAAGTACAAGAATGAACTGGAAAATATTTTGCCTTATGTAATTTTCTATGTATCTGATTTCTGATATTACCTCCAAAAAGATCCAAGTCATTGGTGCTTGTTTTATAATGTCAGGTATTAGTTCCATTACTCTTTCTTAGGAAGTCTTCCTGTGTGTCCATTAGGGACACAGAATACTTCTTTCACTGAAAAGTGATACTACAGTTAGAAATTCTAGGTAGCTTCCACTGAGTTTTAACTGTGGAGACAGCTTTTTTCTATGTCAGAAACTAGAATGTTCAGTTTAAATTTCTTGACAGTAACAATTCTGCATAGCTTTTTATGTATCTTTGCAATAGGTGTAAACATTCCACCCTTCAGACAGAGTTTACTACATTACTTGCCTTTTAAGCATAAATAAGGGGAGGGGAGGTATAGGGAATCCTTTGGAAGCCGTGGAGTTGGAAAAGATTCCAAAATGCGTAGAAAGCTTGGGTAAATGTCTGATTCTCCTGTTCACCTGTTGAACACTGTAGAATGTTTTTAGCTTTTAGCTTTATAGCTTACTGAGTAGTCTTCCCTTAGAAAGGGCAGAAAAACAACCCTAAACCACTCACCAAAATGCATTCACACTTACTCCCTTCATTTGCCATGAAAGAATGTGTACAGCCTGGCATACGTGTGAGCAGGGTATAGGGAAGATAAGTTAGACTCACTAGACTCTTAATTGACAAGTAAAATTGAAACTCTTTTTGCCTGATGGGTATGTGAAAAATGAGAAATTGCATGATTCTTACCAGAAAGTTTATGAAGCATTAAACTTTACATAAAAAAAGCAACTATCAATAGTCAAATATTCTATGCAATTAATGTCAATATTAGGGCTGCGTTTAACATAACTTCTATTATTCACTCTTCATGCTGTTGAAAGTTTTCTGTGAAAACAGAATTAAAAGTTATTATTGGATGAACTAGAATATTAAAATTACTATAGAGGTCTGTATAATTTGAACTTTAATAACTTAAACTTTAAATATCTAATTTGCACTATCTGAAATAGCCATCTTAGTGTAGTTTTCAATTGTTCTCTAACTACACATATTACTTGCATGTTGGCACAAATACAGTCTCCCACCTAGTGAGGCAAGGCTAGAGTAAGCATAGTGCACAAGTTAAGAAAGTGTGGATGGGAAAGGCAGAAATGTACAAGAGCAGTAGCACATGTGCTAGACTTTTTTCAGGGAAACTTAAATGTGTAAAATTAATCTATATTAAATGTGGGCTTTACAATACATACAGACAAAAAAATTAAAAATCAGAGAGATAAAATGAACTCTTCCGAGAATGATTTCTAACTTTATAACTTCTGATTTACTTTAATGAAGGGTGTTCCAGTCAGGGTAGAAGTGGGACCACGAGACATGAAGAGCCAGCAGTTTGTAACAGTTAGAAGAGACACAGGACAGAAGGTGACCTTTTCTGAACATGAAGCAGAAGGTAGACTGAAGCAGATTTTGGAGGAGATCCAGGCTAACCTTTACAGCAGGTAAATTCAGAGGTACAGTAAATGGCTGTGCTAATTACCAATGCACTTTACCTCTCTGAAGAGTTTCTCACACTGGTTTGTCTGTGCAGAGAGGCAAGTTAGGCCCATTTTTCTATTTATAATATTCCATTTTTCTGCCTCTGAAACCTGCTGCCATATAGTGGTATAAATTTCCTATTGTTCTCATGAAAACAGAATGTGAACTTAAAAAATACTTCTGTGAATCCATGTGAAGTATTAGTAAAGAGAGAGGTCATAAATAGTCCATGGGATCATAATGCACAGGATTCATTCCTGAAAGATGCTTCTGGTAGGGAACTCTGAAAGATACAAATTTGTCCAAGAAACTTCTGTAGTTTAGGCTCTGTGTTCAGAAGTATATTTTAAAACCCTATGTCCTAAGCACTTTCATAGGATTGTTTTCTTATAAGCAATCAAATGGTTTTGGAACTGTTATTTGCAGTTACTGCATATGCCAAAATCTCTCTCATGGCTGTCATTGCAAATTGTTGTTTGTTAAGTACACTGGGAAAGAACAGGGTGCATATCCAGCACCATGGTAGATGAGTTTATCTACTTACATCTGTGATAGTCAGTATTGCTTACAAGCTTTGTTAGTTAAAAAGCATTTTGCTATTTAGAACATGATTTTAAAGGGAAATCCATATAGTGCTTACCTGTTTTTATCCACATCTATAGTATAGCTGTTTCTGTCTAAATCTATAGTACTTATCCTCTCTGTCTACAGTTGGTCAATGTTGAACTGACATGCACATGTGTGAATTAAAATGGTGATATGTGCAGCAGCCCATTGGCAATTAATCAAGATCTTATCTCTGGAGCGTAGAAGTGATGCAAAGATATAACCTGATTAGGAAGATTTGAATACCACTTCTTGTAATGTTTTATTTTGACTGACTCTGAAAACTTAAGTTCATTCATCCTGTGAGGTTATACATATAAATCTGCCCTGACCAATTTTTTTTCCCTTCTCTTAGAGCTTCTGAGGACCTAAAAAGTCATATGGTGGTGGCTAATACCATGGAGGACTTTCAAAAAGAGCTTGATTCAGGAAAGGTAAGGAAATTTACTTCATTTGATCCTGGTGTCTTCCCACACTTTCTGTCCCTTACAAATAATCAGGGGCTTGAAATTTCACAGAATCACAAAATGATAGTGATTGGAAGAGACCTCAAAAATCATCAAGTCCAACCATCCTGCCAGAGTAGGATCACCTAGTGTAGGTCATAGAGGAATGCATCCAGGCAGGTTTTGAATGTCTCCAGGGAAGGCACAACCTCACTGTACAGCCTGTTCCAGTGTTCTGTCACCCTCACAGTGAAAAAGCTTTTCTTTATCTTTATGCTGAACCTCCTATGGTCCAACTTGTACCCGTTGCCCCTTGTCCTATGATTGGGCATTGACTAAATATGGTGTTTCAAGATACCACTGTTCAAAATTTCATCCTCTGCCAGAGATGACAAGGTGTCTTGAAGTGACTTAACAATGCTGCAGTTTGGTAATTTTCATTTGGAGTGTTACATTTTTATTAGAAAGTAGTTTTCAGAGAGTTAAAAACTATTTATTCAGATTAAGACAAACTTACTGTCATTCTAATGCAAACAACGAAAACCACGTCAAATCTCACAATAGGTTCTAAGTAATAGGTTTAAAGTGCAAGCTGTTTACGTGAAGGAAGTTTTGCCTTTATGACCTGAGCAGAAGCCATTGGGTTCATTGAAAATTGCTGCAAGTCAGAAACTTCCTTGGGTTGACAGTAAGAATAACATGTAATGTGGAAGATTGAGCACCTGTGGATAGATACTGTAATAGTTCTGCCTTATTTTGCTCTACAAACGTAAGTACAATTGTGAAATATTCTGTTTCCAAACAGCTTTGGGCTGTTCCTACTGACTGCAAAGAATCATTTTCTTGGTGCAAGTTTCTCTAAAGCATCTGATTCTGGTTGTAGATTTCAAACCCTAAAATCTCTAGTCTTTGCTTAACAAGTAGTTGTGTTCTGCAGAGATGTTCAGCTAGTACTATTGCTCTCGTGTATTGTGATTTCAAGATGTGTCATCATGCATCTTTCAGTTCTGTTTAACTCTCAAACTATGCTTTACTATCTTCAAGGCAAAGAAACAGCTGAGGATGACATAACCTCTTGAAAACATTTTTAAAAAATACAGTAAACTAGTATGTAAAAATAAACTGAAGTGAAGAGTCATGGTTATTCCAAGACCGGGAGTAGAATGTGAAGCTAATTGTGTATTTGTACTTTCACATAAATTATAATCCTTTAATTTTTATGAATTACTATAGAACCCCCTTTCTTTTCTACTACAGATGTTCCAGATGGCACCCTCTGCCTATGGAGAGGGTAAAATGCCTGGTCTTCAATGTCCAGCACTCACTATTCTGTACAGCTAGATTCTAGAGGGGGCCAAGAGCATTAAACTATTTGTATTAATCTTTAGAACTGCTAATATAATCTATTTTATAATGTACTTAAACTTGGAAATATGAACAAATATTTATACATTACATTACATACTTACACCATTTTGGTACTTAGGTTATATAAATTTATTATAATCAGCATTTCTGAATTAAAAGAGATTGCATACATAATTGTATGACTATTTGATTGTTTACCTACATAGGTTGTACAGACAATTTCAAAACACAGTTATTCTGTAATTTCTTGAATTTACACTATGTTAGTATAGACTACTGTTTAAGATGCAAATTTTTAAGCTGAACTACTCCCAATTGATTTCTTCTGCTGTTTTCGTCTTATTATAATAGCAGTGTAGACTATTAGCTCTTCAAAAAGACAGACTGTTTCTGCATTTTCTAAGTTGCTTATGAAGTTTAGCTGAAACTCTAAAAGTAGCTGCACAAATATTTAAACAAAGTTTAATTTAACTAATATAAGATTAATGAAAGAACAATATAATAGAGTTGTAATAGTTCCTTTTTTCTGTTGCAAGTGAAGCTATAAAGTGAAGTCTGATAAAGGTGTGTTCCAGTTCAAGACAAATTTTGCACAAGGAATGTAAATTTGGTGAAGGAAGGCCACAGATGAGCAAACCTTGTTCACAATTTCAGTAGAATTAAAATCACTGTGAAGGCTTAATTTAGTAGCTGCTGTTGTCCTCAGCTATTAGCACTGTATGAGCATTCAAATGTGTGTAGGGGGAGTATTTTGAACAGTAATCCTACTTTCTAGTAGTAAACAGAGTTTCCACTGTGAAAGTCCATTAAAAATTTTTAAAAATAAATAATAAACCAAGAGTAAAATGGAATATAAAATTTTGGAAAAGAGAGATGCTACAGCAGCTGAGAGTAGTATTGAGAAGAGTGTGTGAGATTATAATTTTAACTTTAGTTGAACTAACTGAAATTCCTGCTCCCAAGAAAAATATGCTGTTGGTGATTCTGTTTTCTTAAAATATGTATTTTCTTGCCTTGTTCAGAAAATATGAAAATTAAAACAAGCTTCAGTAGGAAAGCACTGTCTTACAGTATGTGAGCAGACAGTTAGTTGTTCTGCAGTCTGAGTTTTTAAATTTTCCTGAAAAATGAATATTTCAGGTGAAAGCTGTATTTATAATTTCCATTAAAGCATAAATTTGGTTAAAAAAAAAAAAATCAGCATCCTGAATTGATTTAAATGCTGCTTGGGGGCTGTGTAGGTTTTACCATATTGCATTATGTGCTTATCTATTTCTCTGATGAGAAAGAGTTATTAAAATTTAACTGTAACAGTCTGAATTTTTCCCACTATAAGTGTACATGAGATCTTAAAATTTAGCAATCTTCAGAGACGGGGACGATCAGTTTTTTTAGATGCATAACTTTTTCTTTTCTCTCCCTCCCTTCTACCCCTTCAGATTGTACAAATTCCTTTTTGTGGGGAAATTGAGTGTGAGGATTGGATCAAGAAGACCACTGCCAGGTAATATATAACAGAATTGGAGAGTATCTACCAAAATAAAAATGGTTTGAATATAAAACAGGAATGTATTATGCCTCTAGGCATCTGATGCACAGTCCTTGCCCTGACTCTTGATGTCTTGCATAATTCAGTGTATTTGCCTTAGGTCTAAAAATTCTAGACTAATCAATGTGCTTGTGAGATTTTATGTACAATACACTTTATTGCACCTTTACTTTTAAATAAAAGTGTTTATGAGTATGCCTTTGTTTTCAGGGATCAAGATCTGGAACCTGGTGCCCCTTCCATGGGAGCAAAAAGTCTCTGCATACCTTTTCAGCCTCTCCGTGAACTACAGAGTGGGACAAGATGTATCTGTGGCAAAAATCCTGCCAAGTTTTACACCCTATTTGGTCGTAGTTATTAAATTACTAGTGAAAGCAACCTCTCCTTTATCTGTGAATTAAACTTTTTTAGTAAGACTGACATAGCCCCCAGATCTAATCAGTTTTGTGACTTTTTAAAAGACTCAGAAAACAAAGCCATAAAACATAAATCTCCCCAGTTATCAGTCTTAGGCTAGCAGGAATTCACGGACTTTTCTGTAAACATCTCTAATAATAAACATCTATTGTGAGCTGTAATATGCTTTTTCTTCTTTTTTTTTTTCCCTGTGTTGCTTAGCGGAAAAGATAGGTATCCTTTGCTTGTGTCTTTTCTCCTTTTTGGTGCATAAATTTTCTTTTACATGGAGAAAATGGAGGAAATGTCATAAATATGCTATCCTATAGTTTAGCGTGTGGACATAACATCTGCTTTTAATTTTCCCTTCAGATTTTTCAATTTTCAGTACAGACTTGCTGCTAACCTGTATCACTAAAATAGACAAAATCTCAGGTGAAATTATGAGCAAAGGATTTGCAAATGATATGTCAATGTATGCATTCATCTTCTGTTTTCAGTGGGGATACCAGAAGTGTGGCCCTAAGGTTTTTGTATCCTGGTGCACTGTCTCTAACGCTGGAATTATTCTTTGAGAAAAAGTGGAACCACTCTGACTGGGAATACCAGAGTGATGTTTTCCCAGCCACAAACAGTGGGTAACTTCAGAGGTATTGCCTACTGCAGCACTCATGGTGGGGGAAGGGGAGAGGCAGTAACCAGCAGCTCCAATGATGTAAGAGACTGGTGTATGCCAAGATTTCCTGACCAAGCAAAACAGATGTTTAAGAATAGATGCACATTTTCTGCTCCTATTGTAACACTCAGCAACACTGATATTTTAAAAATGAGATTTGGAAGCTGTTAATAGCACAGAACAAAGGAAAGGCAAAACTAAATGCAGTCTCTGCTGCAACCTTATCAGTTTGAACAAACATCCAACCTTCAACCAGTTGACTGGATCAAATTCATGAGTAAACATGTTGACTACACACTTCTTAGAAATTAGTTGCTCTCAACCTACATATGGGTTTGTTTGAAACCAGAGATTTCACAGAAGGCCAGCCCTTTCCCAACTGGCTTCCTCCCTTTTCCTCAGCGCGTTTCTTCCTGATCGTAGTTGGGCTTGAGGTGTTTGGAATGTGGATGACTCACCTGCAGATCTCTCCGTCCAGAGAAAAGCTCATGGCTGTCTGGGAGATACTTGTCCATGTCAAGCATCCTTTCAGCACGAGCACAATCTGGGCTATCTCTAAAGCAGTATAAAAACATCCATACTCTAACTTATACTTGTATGAAAACATTCAGGCTCTTAGTAGATTGTGTCTGTTAGAAACTAAGTAGATGAAGGAAAATAATACACTAGAATAATTAATTGATATTTGTGTTCATAACAGAAATGCAGTTCTCTTACTGTTCCTTGGTTCTTATAGTTGGTATGCTGATAAATTTGAGTTAAACAGCATAGTAAGGTGGGATGGAGGAGAACTGGCTTAACATGGTGCTGCTCCTTATTGACAAAGTACTGCTCTCTTGAGCATTTTAGATCTGCAAAAGAATGATTCATTTAGCTTAAGCTAAATGTTTTTGTAATTGAAACCTTGTGCAATGCAGAACTTCTGACAGGCCTGACCTTGGTCTGTTCCCACTGAAAGGAGAGTAACTTAAAAAAATGCTCTGTAGTTCAGATAATAAAATAATTATGTAGCTGAACATTAATACAAGAAGGAAAAAAACACCATAAAAATAGCTGGAATAGAAGTGGTAACACAGGTGGGAGATGATGAAGAAGAGCAAGTACCAGTTTCAATGTTGTAATTAGCTCTAATTCATTCTAATAGAGTTAGTGGTGTTCTTAACATGGTCAAAAGGGGATGACACCCTCAAGAGCTGCAGCAGCAGCAGTGTGTAGGTAGGCAAGTGACCACATGTTAAAAATTACATCTGTTTCCAGGCAGGGCTGCTAACAAACTGGACTTTAAACAGAAATAGTTTGGCTGTTGAAACCCTGTGAGCCAAAAAAAAAAAAAAAAAAAAATTAAATTGGGGATGTGTGTTTAAGTTTTTAACCTGAAGTTAATTCACCCTAGGAAGTCTAAGGCCAGCAGGGACAGTTGGTCAGCTCAGGTTATCAGTATTACTATCTTATCTTTCTGTGCCTGTACTGTGTGTATTTTCCTTCCGTTTTGTCTCGTAACTAACTGGGTGGATGTATGTACACAGATGGGTATTTCAAGCAAAAAACAGATCGTAAACTTTTCAAGGAAGGCACCTGGTCTTATCATCTCTGTTTCTAGATTTCCTTCAGCAGTTTGTGAGTACATAAACTATGTACACTCAAGAGCTCAACAGGTATGACAATGAGTGACAAAAAAAAAGTTACTACTTCAGGTTCCATAAATGACACGAAGTACAGGCTAGGACTTCTGCAGTTTTTATTTCCCCCTTCTGGTTGTGCTCTCCCCAGATCTGAACCTTCCTTGCAAATGTATGAGGATTACTTTGGCATTTTGAGACAGGCAGAGTTTTGTAAGTGGGATATAAACATAGTACTTTGGGTTTATTGTTAAGACTCAGCTTTGTCTAGTGGCTGCATATTTAAAAAACTGTGCTCCATTTCTATGAACAATGTTAAAATGTGCCAGAAGTACAAGCAGTTGAGAACTTTGGGTTGCTAAAATGGAAGGTGTAATTCAGTTTTCTTTGAAATTTGCTCTATGAACATGTTCAATGACCCTCATAGGCAGTTCATGTTTAGAGTGTTAAAAAATAATGTCCACCCAAGATGGATCTCAAATGTCTTCCTCCCCAGGCATGTAATAGTTTTTTATCAGTAAGAAAGTTACTGTCAACAGCAATGGCTGAAACAGACACCAGAGGAGAGTTTTATGCAAAAGGAATGCCTTCTCTTAAATGCTTAAAATTCTGAGACACCTTCTTGTGATCTCCAATCTGAGCCTTACTCAGTTTTTAGGACAGTGGCACTGGGTAGAATAGCAAGTGCTGGTTCTCCCTGTAGTCTCCTGTGGTTTATTTTTGTAGAAAAAAAAAAGCTTCCTCAGGGTGGAACCCCAACAGAACTGAAGCCTTGAAGCTGCCTTCACATGACAAATCTTGCTAAACTGCCCTTTAAACTGATTTATTGCTTTACTGCTTCCTATAAAAGCGGCTCCCACACGCGGGCAGTGCTGACAGGTGAAGGGCAGAAGCAGAGGCAGCGAGTTGCTCCTTGCACAGCTCTGCATTGCAGAACTTGAGAGCAAGGGAAGGACAGGGAGAGAAATGGGCCGCTACACAGGGAGGAGCAGCAGGCTCATCCTCATGTGTGTGGTGAGCCTTGTGCTCTTTGCTGTTGAGATCTCGGTAGCCTACATTGGCAATTCCCTTTCCTTGGCTTCAGACGCTTTTGCTGTTCTCTCTCACTTGATCTCCATGATCATCGGTCTGTTCGGTGTTCGGTTCAGCCGTGTCAGATGGCACAAGGCCAACACCTTTGGCTTCAGCCGGGCAGATGTGCTGGGGGCTTTTGGCAACACCGTTTTTGCCACTGCTCTGATGTTCAGCATCTTTGTTGAGGCGATCAAGAGATTCATCAATCCTCAGAAGACTGAGAAACCGCTGCTGGTCCTCATAGTTGGGGTTGGAGGTCTGATCTTCAATGTGTTCAACTATATTATCTTCATGGACTGCTGTTATTGTCATGCACCCCATGGAGACACCGAAACAGGTAAATAACGCTGTTGCTCGACGTTCCCAGCCCTCTGCAATGCTGCTTAATGACTTTTCTAGAGACTATTAACTGCTTCTCTGAGATGGGCGAGTAAAGCATCATAGTTTTCTTCATTCTTTCGTTAGCTGGGGTAATGGACTATGTCTGAACTCACCCGTGTTTCCAGCTATCACTACACGTGCTTTTTAGTAAATAATGTTCAAGTAGTGTACATGTTGACTTCGTAAGGATTACAGTGACCTACGAGTGAAATTTTCTCCCTAATCCACTGGCTAGCAAAAGTGGAACAAGGTGTGCTACCATCCTAAGGAGAAACTTACTAGGAGGTGCCTAATCCTGAAATACCAATCATCCATAATCTCCACTCTCAATGCTTTAGTAATTCTGTTGTAATTTTTGTCTAAGACATAGTTAATTTTTGAGAGGTGTTTACAGTTTGTACAAGAAAAAAGAACAGGAAAGCCTCAACCTTCCTTGATTTGGAGGTAAAAGACAAATGTTTTGAGGATATTTGAATGATGACCAAAAACCTGTGGATACAGAGAAGGGCAGGGGAGAAACAGTGATTCTCTACAGAGATCTTTCGCCGGAGGTTCTGTTGAGTGCACAGAGCTTTAGCTTCTCTGTTTCTTTTTTTTTTTTTTTCCTTTTAGCGTGGCATTTCCAAATTCCTACACTTGGGAGGAGTTGTGGGAGCTGTTTTTTTATTCCTGTAGAAAATATCTCACTTTATTTGACATAAGATACATCCATGTTCTCTCCCTCTCTCTGTACATACATGCCCACATAAGAGAAATATTTCAGTTGGGATAGGAACCAGAGATTTGCAAAGCACTTACCGGACAGCCTGGGGTGAAAGCTGAGAGAACCCACCTAATAAAGCAGCTGCTGTTATGTACTGCTCTTGATGAGGTCAGGTAAGTTTTATATTTGGCTTTCAGACAGAACAGGGCTTAGGAGCTAGAAATTAAGTTTGTTAGTTTACATTTCAGTGTTGAATGTTTCTTCTGTAGGACTTTGAGTGAGTAAGATTTCTACTCATTATTAAAAGGTACCTCCTGATGATGTTGAAGCTTTACTTTACTTCTGTGTAACACTAAAACCAAATGCACAGCTTATTTTGGTGCCTGTTTCTTTAGATGCCCAACTGTTTAAAATTTGAGCTGCTCCTAGACTAAAATTGTGGTGATGTGTAATTAGCAGAGGTATTTAATGAGCTTTGTCAGGCATTGATGACAGTTACTTTGATGACAGTTCCTTTGATGACAGTCTTTGTTTATGATCACTTCTGGGAAGACATCTTCCAAACTTGTGCCTCTTGGGGAAGAGAGAAAAGAAGAATACATCAGCAGTTAAAACCAAAGGTGGGGAGTTTCCAGGCAATTTCAGAATTAGCTGAAATTAAAGGGCACTCTGTAGGTAAAGGCTATTCTCACTGGATTTCCAGGATCCTGCTCCTAACAGCTCTCTGGGACAATACCGCTATCCCTCTCCCTCTGGTAGACTCATGTCAACTGGATTTCAGTTGCATATGCAAGTGATTCGTTTCCTACCATCTCCTAAAGACTGTAGAGTTTTCAGTTGTTTTGCTTCTCTCTTTCTAGTATGGTGAATCTTCTCTGTTTGACATAATGCCTACCGGCAAGACAATACCTTTTTATACTGCAGAGGGAATGCTCTTTTCTTCTGCTCTTGATTTCATAATCCCCACTTAAGTAAAATTTCACATTTATTTCCTTTAATTCTTTCCATCCTGAACTAGAATGGGATTTTTATTACATTTCTTTATATCTGTACTCTGCAAAGTATACTTATATACTTTATGTTTATATTAAAAAACATGAAAAGAGAGGGATTCCATCTCTGTCTCTTACCATTCTATGTGTGAGGAAAAGATACTCTTTCCTGGAGATGGGAGATGGGAATCAAGGCAATTTTCAGCACCATTAGCAGAAATTCAAGTGGATGGACATGGTCTCTGAATCCTGCTGGTGCAACCCAGCTGTCCACAGGCAATACCCTCAGTGAAACCTGAGCAATCTCCTGACATCAGTGAAGGTTTGCTGGAGGGTAAAGGTTTGCAGGGCAGCACTCTGCCGCTATGCTTTTCAGAGAAGTGGGAGGGCTGCGTTCAAATCTCTTTTCCCCAAGTAGTGAATGGTTTGAAACAGCCCTCTCTTGTACATCATTGTTAGCATTGCTTTGAAAAATACAAAGCCAAAAATTGAGAGGTTCAGTTGTCCATTGCTGTATTGTGGGTGCTGAGGATCTGAGTACACTGAAGCTGATTGTTCCACATGTATTAGTGCCATGATGTACTGCAACAGGCAATAGTTTGTGTCGTTCCTCCTTTGCATGCTCTGCCATCAGGGATGGAAAAATTAGCTGGTGGGGTTCCTGGATACTGCTGACAGCAGGGGCAGAGTGAGCCATGCCTACAACAAGCATTGCTAACCTTGTCTGAGACCCAGTGGACACAGAGGGTGGTGTTGACAGGTGCCAACCCACTTCTCCATCTTTTTCTCTCATTCGTCTTCTGTCCTCATTTAGCTCACTGCATCCTCCATGCCTCTGGTTCTCATCTTAGTACAAATACTCTTGTTGAGCAACCATAAATGTGTTCTTCTGAGCTGCCATCCCTGCTTAACCAGGCAGACCCAATTTTCCTCCTCCTCCTATCAGATGAATTTGTTTTGCCTCTGACCTCTTATGCTTTTGTTCCTTCCTCCTTCTTTTTTGTCTGGTCCTTTCCACCCTTTGCTCTCTGCCTAACCTCCTAAGTCTTCATCTACTGGTTTCCCTCTGTGCCTCTCTCTAGGTTGTTCAAATTCCCTTCAGCCAGCTGTGAGCACCGATTTCCTCCCACCAGGTTAGATTACAGTCTCTCTGGACTCTGGGTCCAGCTTTGCTCTTGATTCAGGCAGTCTAGTTACACACACTGTTAGCACAAAGAGGAGAGATCAGCAAGAATATGGGGAGGATGTGCCACCATTCTTTGTTTTGTTGCTGGCCCAAAACAGCTTCTAGAGGTATAAAATACTTCTGCCCTCCTGAAAGGAAATGCTGTGTACTTGGGCCATCTGGGCTATCCATAGCAGTGTGGAGGGGAGCACAGACTAGTAATTACTTTTTCTTAAAATACAGGAAATACTTCTTAAAATATGGAAATATTAAAGCTTCCTCAAGAAACTTTTGCCAGAAGTTAACATTCATAAAATACTTTTTTTTTACTGTTGCTGTTGGAAATAATAGAGCAGCTTTAGCCAGAGTTTTCTGAAAATTTTGAGGTCTGGTACCTCATGCAGAAAGTTTTGGCAGAAAAATTAAGAACATGGAGAAGTAATATATGCAGCTTAAAAAATAAGAAAAAAAAGTCAGGCTCTCATAATAAATACCAGGCACCCTAAATACTGGCCATATCCTTTGAAGTTGGTCATAAAAATACAGAAAGCCCACTTTACTGCACACAGAGCTCAGCTTACTCTTGCTTGTGTAGTTCAGCATATTGTCTCCTATACCATTTATGAGCAGCTTTAGACTGTTAGGAGGACCACAGTTCAAAAAACCCCACGTTAGTCTGATTATAGGAATTCTGCTGTTTATCTTGAGAAAATGAATAAAGAATAACATGGAGAAAACATTTGTCCTGTCGTCTTGTGATCTGTACAGGGAAGTGGGGTGGGCAGTAGGAAATGAGAAGTGTGCCTCCCATCTGATACAGAGCCACCCAGAATGACTGGGGCTCTGAGAAACAGCCCTGATCTTCTCATGAGAGACCACAGTATTCACACAGTTCACAACTCATTTTGAAAAACACCTTCTGTGTTAGCAGCCAAGTGGCTTGCTTCTTTATTCTGGTAGGTGCAATTTAGTAAGTATGTGTAGGAGCTTTTTATGTGACAGCACTGTTGGGACTTGATTCTCCTATCTCATTGTGCACCAGCAGCTGCCACTCAGATAATAGATGGTGTGTAACCTATCAGTGGCAAATACACCTTCTTTCTCCTCCTGGACCTCATAAAGAGTAAGTTTGTTTTTTCTGAGGCTTGCTAGGAGGCACATGTCTTTTTCTAGGCTTTTGTAAGTAGGAAAGGGTTGGGGGCATATGTGTGTGAAGGAAATCAGATGAGGAGAGGGATCAGCTTTGCTGGCCAAGTGACTTGGGAAGGTTTTGTTGCTATAATATTCTGAACTCAATTTTTGTGTCTGTTGTTGGAAACAGACAGATCCTGGGAGAAGTGAGAACATTTGTAGGCCAAAATAAGTGGATAAGTGGCTGCTTGGCCTGTATCTTAATACATTAGACCTTCCAAGGTGAGAAGTGTGCAGGCAGTGAAAAGCAATTTTATTTTTAGCACTCTCAGCTTCAACAGATCCAACAATCTATACTGCAGGAGAGGGAAGTGCTCTGGGGGTTAGAAATATAAAACAGAGGATTTCAGTTTCTTATATTGTCAGCATGAAGAATTTAATGATCAGTTAATTCCCTGGTCTGAACAGGTCTCTCTCGAAAATCTCCTTCTGAAAGGGTGCCAGATTCTGCCAGTTCAATGGCTTGGAGACTTTTTTAAGGAATGGGAAGAAACCCTGGGTGTAGCACCTGTAACAACAAACCTCTAACTTAATGTGCTTTTCACACCTGAAAAGCCTGAATGCTTTTCCTCAAGATCCACTTTACTACCTCCATTTTACCTCTCCTTTGAGTATTTCCTCAGCAGGTTGATGCTGTGACATCCAGCTCCTTGCCAGCATATAAATGAAGGGACATAACCTGTATACATTCATTTCCATAAATCCCAGAGATATTAATGTGTTGGTATGCAGGTAACTGAAGCCTACTCTAAGCAAATACTTATATTTTCTGCCTTTGATTTCTTCAGCATTACTGGGTGTAGTCAGCTCAAATGGAATAAGAAAGCCAAGAGAAACTCTCAAAATAATTTTAAGTGTTTATCAGGTAGCTAGGACTTCAGATATATTTTTCTGAACGTCCTCTCAATTAGTATGCCAAATAATCCTCACTAAATCTTTCCAAAGCATTTTTGAGGAACTATCCCAAAGGTAGTTAGATCTGCATTTACATATTAGCTGGGGCTCTAGTCCAGTCTTTAAGAAAGGCAAGGCAGATGGGAAGAGACTGGAAGTTTATTTAGCAACATGCTTCACTAAATTTTCTCCAGATCTATTTTGAATGCTTCATTCTCTTAAAAGAAACCTCAGAAAATAATCTAAGGGAGGGCTATTTTACTTTCTCCGGTGGTTTCAATGAGAAAATTTTTCATCAAAACAAGTAAGACCAAATGCTTTGAGGTTACTTTTTGGAAAATGGAAAAATGGAAAGTGTGGAATGAAAATAAAGCAAGCAAATAATCCCTGAATGGTTTAAGCAGTAGTGTTAAGGTAAGATCAAAATTTCTGAACTGAGATTCCAACAATGCCAGAACCACTGAACTCTGGGTAACTACATTTGCTCATGACTTTGAACCAATTTCATGGTCAAGGCATAGACAGACTGTATGAGTTACATCACAGTATCTGTGGTGAGCTGTAAGGAAATAAAAGGACTGTAGATAACTGAGTTCAAAGTCATAAACTGTTTCAGTACAATGGGAAGTTTAAGGCTGATACATTATGTACATTAACTGCAATTATTTTATTTGGACCTGCTTTTCTGCAGGGAGTTTGCTACAGGCACAGATCTGGGATCAGTTTCAGACTAGCTGCTGGGATAGAGAATGAAATTTTTGCAGTGTTTTCTGCATCCAGCCAGCCTGTGGTCTCTCACTGGGACAGTTTCAGGACTGTCCTGAATTGTCACAGCTGTGATTAAAAAAACAGGAACTTCACCTCTGCATTCCATCAAGAACACTGCTAAAACTTTCATGCAGATTGCTGAACTTGTGCTGGGGGGCTAACTTTTAGGCTTCTTCTCTCTGGACTGAGGCAGATCTCATACTGATTTCCCAGCTCTTCCATCCTTCAGTGTCTGCCAAGAGATTCCATCTTCCTCTCACAAGTACAGTTCTGAGCAGAATGAGAGGAAGAGACAACAAAAATGAGCAAACAATAAGGAAAAAAGCCACCTGCAAACAGAATACTCTTATACTAGCCATGCTGTACAACAAGTTCAGTTGTTTGGTGTTTATATTGTGATTCATTTTGTAGTCAAATTTACCTGCAGCAGAAGCCAACTACATTGGTTCAGATTTGATCTGCTATGAATTTGCCCCAGCATTCCTAATGCAAAGAAAGAAGCTTCACAGGCTTCACGAGAGCCTTCAGAGCTGTCACCAAGTCTTATGGCAGCGAAGCTTAAAGAGCCACTCTCTTCACCACAACCCTCACAGCATTTTAGGTTCGTACAGCCAGGGATGATGCCTTTAAATGTAATATGCCAAGGGTCAGCCTCAGCTTTTTGTGCAAATACAGTATTTTTCTCCCCAGCGTCTTAGAAGAAGCATGACTCCTTTTATGTATGTGTGGGTGTTTGTTTCTTTCAGTCTCTGTTTTTTTCCACATAATTCCTGAAATATATTTAGTAAATAATATTTATGATGGGTTAAAAAGTAATCTCTGCCAGGACTTCAATAAACAGGCTGAAGAGTGATAATAATTAATTCTTTATTTTCATTATTTTTTTACTATCCAAAATCTATAGCAAGACAAGGCTGTGAGTGATCTTATTTTCATTCTTTATTCAGCAGTGGAAGAATATTACCATTATTACTGCTTTTACTGTTGTCATATTTCATTATAATACAGATATACCCTGTTTAGGGAAAGTGAGACAGAAGTCTGCAAAACTGAGAGTGGGACAGGGAAAGTCAGTAGTCATTTTTTATTCTGTCCTCCGATACAAGACCAATGATACATCAATGGAATTAGCAGGATCCAGGTTCAAAACAAAGAGGAAAAGGTGATTCTCCCCACCATAAGTAGATGTGTGGAGCTTGTTGCCAAGTCTACATCAGTGAGCAAAAGGTGGGACTGGTACTTGGAAAAGAAATCTATTGAGGGCTACTAAATACAGGTATCTAGCTCAGAAACTCTCCTGAGCTGAAAACAGTTGAGGGATGGAAGAGTGTTAAGGGAAAGTATCATATATACTTATTCTGCTCTTATTGTTACCTAAGCATCCCCTTATGGCCACAGATGGTGATAGCCTGTTGGCTAAAAGTTCTGACTGCCACAGCCAAGTGTTAAAAATTGGTGTGCCAAGAACTTTAAAAACTTGATTCACAGAAATCTTACAGGAGTGCTTTGCATCTTTGAGGTTCAGAGGGAAAATTGTCTTTTTTATAATAATTTTACCAGTTCATATGATTTTTACCAATTTCTGTTCCTGATCAGGATGAGGAAACTGCAAGAACAGCTTTTTGAGTAGTATTATAGCTGAAAGTAAAGCTAGCAAATAATTCAGAAAACTAAGGTGCTGGGACAACCTTTTCTGAACCTTTCTAAGAGGGACTTTTTCAGTTCAGCATAGTTTGAAGGGGAGGGATGGGCATATTTACTTTGTTTTGTTTAATAGCTCTGGATGAAGGAGTAGAACTGTAACATTATATTGATGAATGCCTGCAGTAGGAAGTAAAACTCAAAAGGATGCTGCAAAACACTGTTCCTTCCTAAAAGGATTTTACATCTAAAGTTCTGATACTGAAAGTGGATCAGTGCAAGCAGAATGGTCCTGCTCACAAAGGTGGAAGAGCCTGAGCAGAAACCCTGCTAATGGGGTCGGTGTCTACATGCAGGCTTTCTTCTGGACTATGTGAAAGATCAAGGTGTGAAAGAGCTATGTGGACAAAACACAGTTTCTTCTGAAGATTGAGCTAAAATAATTATTATTGTTATTGAAAGTGATGTAGTAAACAAGAATGGTTAGTGTTGCTTTGTTCAGATGACAGTTTTAGGAGTTGTTGTCTTGAAGTAATAGTGGTACTCGGATGAAGAGATCCAGGAAAGCTTGTATGTATACTGGGCTGAGCAAAAACCTGGATTTCCAAGAGGCTTTCTGAGTAGCTAGGCATGAAGGGGAAGTCCTTTGTTTAGAAAAATAATTTGTCATAAAATGACAAACAGAAAGCCGGAGTGTGACCACAAAAACATTTGCTAAATGTTCAGAAGACAAAAGTGAATCACATGTGAGGCAGTTCTTGAAAAGGAGTAAAGAAGAGAGTGAGGACCTTTGCTGTGCCTCCGTATGAATCTCTGGCTGACATCTGAACTTGATCTGTGTTTTGGAGACTGTGCAGATTTGGTTCCCTCACGTCCAGATATTTGCTGATAATAGTGTTTTTATCACTGTTTCTTCAAAATAACTGTTATGCTTTTAGTTTTTGAAGTGAGTTCAGGGCCATAACATCTTCAGGGCTTTTTTTTTTTTTTCAAAGAGAATTAATATATATTTTGCACCAGAGGATCAGTGATGTTCCAGCTACTGCTGGGAATTCCCTTAGTTTCTATGCAGGTGCCATGAGCTGGGTGGGCTTCAGTTTAGTTTTTGATCATAAATGATGTGCCAGACACAGTATTTTCTGTCATTAATTGTAGTAAAAAACATGTAGTTTGTCACTTTCAAGTTTATTTCTAATAGGTAATTTAACTTCCTATAATTCTTCTACATTCTTCTTTTTGTTCTGCTTATGCCACACTGCTTTTTATTTGGCATTGTTTAAAATGTCTTATATTGGTAGATGTGATTATAGAGCTGAACATGTGTGTTGATGTACATTATGTTCTCTGCTCCCATTATTGTGTTTACCTTTACGGTAAGGTTATTTTCAATACGTTTATTTTTTCCATTTGTTTATTTGAATATTGCAGGGTCCTTTCATTGCTTGGGCATTGAATGAGTGAAGGACAAGCACAAGATTCTCCAGTTAACTGGGAGTTGTGTGTGCTAATCCTTGCAGATACAGAGGGGATTGTTCCCTGGAGGGCTAGTTAAGTCCACTCCAGAAGTTAAGATGCATCTTGGGTTATATACAACCATGAGTTTGGTTGTGTACACAGAATTTAGGTGGACTTGAAAGGCTGCATTTAAAAAGTGTTTTCAAGCAAGGGATCAAACTCTAACAGTGGTAACCACACAATTGCTTCAGAGTTAAAACAAAGCAAAAATTTCTGAGACTTTTAGTGAATTTCCGGTTGTAGAAAACACCGCTTTTGACAGGAGGAACATGATAGTGTTCTGTGGCCATGCAGTTATTATTGCATGGTGACATATGCTTTCTCAAGAGTGGTGAAACTTTTGATGTGGCACTTCAGCATAAACTGTTGCTGAAGCAGCACCTCCAGCACTGGTGTGCCACTGGCAAATTGAAACACTCCAGACTCTTGTGGGATACAATTTTAAGGACATTATTTTATTTTTTTTTTTATCTTATCTCTTTCATTTAATTTTATTACTCCTGGGCCCAGGTCAGATATTTTTTAAAACTACTTCTGATGTCAGACACGAAAATTAACTGTATGATGATGATTGATTGGAGTTGGATTAGATGATCTCTAGAGGTCCCGTCCAACTCTGATGATACTTTGTGTGATCTCAAGTCCACTTTGGGGTCACTGAAAATCTAGTGATACTAGCAATTGTTTTTGACAGCCCCATAGTAGAGAATGGCTTAATACCTTTTGATTATCCAGTGCTTTCCATCATCTTGAAATGCTCTCAGTAGACGGGCTCTGCCCTTTTCCATTTGCATGCACAGGCACCACTTTTCCAAGAATGATCGTAGGAACAAAAAAACCCAAAGAAATCTACAAAAAACAAGATAGAGGTTTATTAATTTGTTATTGCTTTTATAGATTATTCTGAACGGTAAAAAGTATGCATTAAACTATTTTTCTCATGGGCTGATGCTGGATTCATGATGTCCCTTGCTAAAGGCCTGCATCAGGAAATTTCCTGGTTCAGTAGATGGCACTCTCTCCTTTGGTTTGGCACTGAAGCCACCAAGAAAGCACCAAAGGAGTGTGTTTCTTGCATCCGTCACTGGAACTTCCCCGTATTAGTATGCTCTGGTGGTTTTACGCGAGGTCCCAGGATGGCTCTCTGACCCAGCGGGCCCTCTCCCAGCCGTCGTTCCACGGCCACTTTATTTTGTATTTATTTCATCTTTGATTCATTTCCCACAACCCACGGTCGTTCCCAACCACCTCGGGGGGGAGGGCTGCGCGGCGGCGGGGAGGAGCAGGGGTACCCGACAGCACCTCGCCCAGGGACGCGGGCATGCGGCAGGGCGCCGGTGGCGGCACCCGTGACACCGTGCGGCGGCGGTACCGGCGGGTTCTGGTTGTCGGCGGTATCGGGTTATCGGCGGGGCGGTGCCGTGCGGAGGGAGGGCGGGGTGCGGCCTCCCCTTGGGGCAGGGCGGCAGGCGGGGCCCGGGGCGGCGGGCGAAGGGGTGAAGGGTTTTGTGGAGGCGGCACTTGTTGCGTGGCGGTGGCTGTGGGGCATGTCCCAGCGGTAGCGCGAAGAAGGGCGCCCGTGGGGACCGGCGGCCTCCATCGCCATGGGGCGGTACTCGGGGAAGACGTGCCGCCTCATCTTCATGCTGGTGCTCACCGTCGGCTTCTTCGTGGCCGAGCTGGTGTCGGGATACCTGGGCAACTCCATCGCGCTGGTGTCCGACTCTTTCAACATGCTCTCGGACCTCATCTCCCTCTGCGTGGGCCTTTCCACGGGGCGCATCGCCCGCCGCAGCCGCCGGGGTCCCCGCGCCACCTACGGCTACAGCCGGGCTGAGGCGGTGGGGGCCCTCAGCAACGCCGTCTTCCTCACCGCCCTCTGCTTCACCATCTTCGTGGAGGCCATCCTCCGCCTCGCCCGCCCCGAGCCCATCGACGACGCTCAGCTGGTGCTCATCGTCGGCAGCCTCGGCCTCGCTGTCAACCTCGTGGGGCTCCTTGTATTCCAGGACTGGGGCTCCTGCTTTCGCAGTCACCCACCCTCCTCACCACCCACTGCCCCCACGCTGTCGGCCGCGCCCGGAGGGGCCCCGGCCGGGCCGGTGGATGAAGCAGGTGCCTTTCGGCTGCATCCTCGCCTTGCCTCGCTCTCCGGTCTTCCCCTCGTGTCTCTCACTTCTCCTCTCCCCTCGCACCTTTACCCGTCCCTCCCCCTCGTTGCGCTCCTGCTTCTTGACTCTTGGGACCTGCCAAGCTGCCAGGCCCATCCTCGGGGCCCTTTTGGAGCCCTAACCCCGCTCGTGGGCCCAGGGGAATTTCACTAAGCTTACTCAGACACCCATCGCCTCTTTCACCTTGTACTTTACACTGGGCTGCTAAGCATCCCCTCGGGATGGGGAGGGAGCTGTTGCTTAACTGCGGAGAAAAAAAATGGCTTGCTCTTTTTTTATTTTTTTTTTTTTTTTTCTTCTCCTCATCTTTGAAGTAAATTGGTTTTGAGAAGGATGATGTCTTTTCTGTTTGTAGAACTTATACACAACACAGCGTTTCTTCTTTGAATGCAGGTGATTCACCAAATGACCAAAAAAGCCCTGAAGAAGGGCCTGAGAGAAAAACAGAGAGAAAATCTGAAGCCTTGAACATCAGAGGTATGGGAGAACACTACTAATATTATATTAACACTTAAGCACTTTCTGGTTTCCTGTTTAGATTTTTTCCCCTGTATATCATATAAGAAATGGAGCAAAATCCCAGGACTCTTCAGTGTGCAATAACCCAGTTATCTCTAGCAGAAAGGTTTTGGTTGCATTAAATAGTATAGATAATACCAAAATAGTTTGATGCTGATTTGGCTCTGTGTGTGTTCACATTGTATAAAAGTCTTTAAAAGAGTGCAGCTGAACTTTTTGGAAAGGAGACAAAGGCTCTTGGATTAAGCTCACATCACTAGAGGTCTTATAAGAAGGTAAAGCCAGGTATCTGTGAAGTTTTTTGAATGTCATTACTGTAGTAGTTGAAAATGCTTGTGGCCAGAAAACAGAATTTCTTATAATCCAGAGGCTAATGATATTTTATAGTCAGCATGAGGAAAACGGTTCTGAAACTGGTGCTTCAGCAGTGTTTTTCTGGGTCCTTGAACTGTGAGTCTGTCCCTGACAGAGGCTGTCACAGGATCAGCCCTTCTTATCCTGTCATTGGGCAGGTCCCTGGGTATCTGCAGAATGAAACTGAATAGCTGCTTCTAGGAACAGATTAACCAAGTGTCTTGCTTCCTCTCTGTACAGATAGTTTGTATGCACACACATTTATGTACCTGTTTTGAGCAGAGCCTAAACCAGATTCCTTTATGGTTGCCTGTCAACATCTGGTACTTCTCCAGAGTTGTGTAAGTTGGCATCACATGAATTCAGTTTGATGAGGTCAACATGGCAGTCAGGCACTTGGTTTTTTTTTTGGTGTGTGTCTTTCAGAAGTGTTTTCACAAACAGAAGTGGTTTGCACAGAAGTGGTTGCACAAATGTGTCTGTAAGGGAAGACACTTCAAAAATCAAAGCATGTTCTAGAGCCACAACAGTTTCTTGAGTGTCTAGAAACTGGTGTCTCTGGATGTTATGGCATTATAGTAGTAAGATTATAAGTATATAAGTATATAAGTATATATATATATATATATATATATATATATATAAGTATATATATATAAGTATATACTTATATATATAAGTATATATAAGTAGTAAGAGCAGGAAAAGCCAACTATCACCCTCAGGAATGGAGGAGGGAGTATAAGAAATTGCTGAATATATATTTTAGAGAAGGCCTTGCCTACCTGCATGACAGTGCTTAGGCATAATGATTCTGAAAACTGTCAAAAATGTCTGAAACATAAGGAGTCTTATCTTGGTTACTTTTGAGACCCTGTCTTTGATTTTTAAAAAGTTATTTCCTCTAAGTGCTGCTTAGTATGTCAGTATGTCATCTTTGTAAAATCAGTTTTTATTGTCCTTGAATATTTCTTGCTTTTTTAGTCATAGCTACAGATTTGTGTCTTTAAAATTCTGATTCAAAATCTGTTTTCTCTTTGCTGATGTTAGTTAAATAGCTATAATTCCTAATCACTTGGCAAAAAAGTCTATACATTGTAGAATTGGAGTCTACCTGAAAAACATGGCTGGACAAAGTGGATCAGCAGAGAAATTGGTTCCTTGATTTTTAAAAGTGGTAGGAACAGGAATGTAGACATTCTGCCTGACTGAGTTAATTATTGTAGTGTAAATTTATTCCTTTTTACTTACACATATAAAACTGTGCAGACTTTGGATACTATGTGTTACCTATGGTCTTACCATACTGATTTTATTTACATTTTTTGTTCTATTTTATAGATTTTGGGAATCAATAGCAAAATGGGTTCATTTCTGTCTTGGTCCTCACCGTGTGATGGGTAACCAAGATGTACATATTAACTATGTTACTAGTGTAAAAGAAGTGTTTTCCAAATTCCGCATTCCCAATTCATAATTTATCATAATTCTGATATGCTTAATTTTAATTAAAAAACCCAAAAAGACTGTCTGAAACATTTTCCTCTGCTCTCTGTCAAGTTGCCTTGACAATTGCATCCTCCTTGTCCCTCTTTTTCATGCAGTAGCTGATAGCCCATACTGAATCATGATTATTTGTAAATGAAAAGGAAACACTGCAGCTCTGTTGGGAGTAAAGCCCTGTGGGAATCTGCCAAATAGGGCAGAACATGCCTGGGTCCAGCAGAAAGAGCTGCAGTCACTGCAAGTTTGTACTTTCTTATCTGACCCAAGTGATTTGGAGAAACTCCAATGGTTATTGCCTTCATTTCTCATGCTGAAGATCAATGTTCATGCAAAGAACTGGCAAGAAACAGTAACACGGTTCTAGGTCTAATCCAGTGTCTACGTGTCTACCATCATCAAAAAGTCAAAACACTTTGCTGTGTTGTTAGTGAGTTTCAGAAGGAGCCTTTTCCAGTCCAGAGGAAGTGATTGAGTTGGAGAGAAAGTGCTTGTTAAAAGGGATGTTAAAAGGAGGTGGTCCATTTTATTGGACAGGCACTGAATTAAAAGTATTGACAAAGAAATTAATTTCATATATTTGGAGATGTTATGAATTAGATTTCATTCCAACCCATGCCTGAGTCTAAACAGTGAAGACTGACAAAACTGGAGTGCATTTGAGCAATGATAGGAAGAGGGAAGATTAGGTAAACTAGTAAAAAAAAAAAAAAAAAGAAATTAAAAGGGAAGAAAAAAGGAGTTCTTATATTACTGTAACTTTATAGCAAAAAGACTATTTTGATCACTGTAGTTGAAAGGGCAGCTAAAAATATCTTACTGCAAGAGCCTGCTTTGTGTCTTTACCTTTTGTGCAAAAACTTAACCTATTGATGTAAAAAGTGGTACCCATATACCCAGCATTCCTCTCAATTCAGAGTAGTCTAGGCACTTATTAGAACATGGTGTCCATGTGACTAACTTCCAAACCAGATTCTGGTTTTTCTGGGGGGCTAGTCTAAGGGCTAGTAGTGTTGTGGGATAAGGTTTAATATGATCAGCAGTCAACCTTGATCAAAAAATTGGAGTATGAGGGCATTTGGAGCTATAGGAATGGGCATAAGTTTCACCTAGGTAATTTTTCAGATTTCAACAGTGTCATAGAAGCTGATAGAGCAGAATAACTTAACTGACTTACTGGGAGTGGTCTGTGGTTTTCTTATCTTTCAGGGTAGAACAGATAGTTTTAGTCATGAATTTTTAATTGAGAATTGAGGTTTAATGTACCAGGATCTCTTTAATATGCAGGCATTTAAGCAAACACATTTTACGTTGCCATGGCATTGCAGTTGGACCACAGTTGTTAGCATACCCTACATGTTTAATAATGCATCCCACTTAAACAGCTGCGGTTCAGAGTCAGTATTTCCCTTGGTGTTTTGTTCTGAAAGCTGTTACTAAAAAAATTCAGTTATGATGTTAGTGCTTGAAATATTGCATTTTTCAGAACAGACTTGAAAAATGCAGCTTCACTGTCCTCCTCCCCCCTCCAAATGCTACCCTACTAATGGAAATTGTGTCGTTTGTTTCAGGTGTTCTTTTGCATGTTATGGGAGATGCACTTGGATCTGTGGTTGTGGTAGTTGCTGCTACAATCTTCCATATACTTCCTCTGGATGATGCTCCATGTAATTGGCAGTGCTACATCGATCCAAGCCTCACAATAATTATGGTGTTCATCATCATGTCTTCTGCGTTCCCACTTATCAAGGAGACCTCAACTATTTTGTTGCAAATGGTTCCTAAAGGTGTTAATATGCAATTATTGAGTAAGTTACATTTTTGTGAAATGCTATTAAGTTCAATGATCTATCTCAATGCATATGTTATTTTTGGAATGACATTTTTGGATTATTTATTCATAATGGCTCTAAATTCTCAAGAACTGTGATAAATAGTCACATGCCTGTGTCCTAGCAACATGACTCAAATCTCTCTGGATTAGTTAAAGCATGTATTTTGAGAATGTGGTACTCCAACAATACATCAAAAATACCAGGTCTTGAGCTGTTAATGCTTTGTGTGGGGTGTTTGTGAAAGAAAAAACAGTGAATTACAATATTTCCCAGCCCTGCAACAGCTTTTCCAAAAGGCTTCCAAAACAGATTAGAAATTTCCATTAAGGCTGGGTAACTTTGTAGCTCTCTGGCATTGCTCACACTGATAAACTGTGGGATAGCACTAGTTTTTTCTGTAACTACACCATGCTCAGGGCTAAAGAAACCAGAGGTTGCAGGCTCTTGTTGTTGTTGTGTTGTCTTGTTGTGTTGCTCTAACCCTGCTTCTATCAGTGGCTGTTAAATTGCCACTGGGGGGGCTGAGGGATGGGGTGAACCCAAAACGAAGGGTGGCCTCTTTGTGTGGTCATCTTGAGGCTAAAGCAGGTGGCTGGGAGTAGATATGTTTTCCTAAGTACAGCTCTTTTTAAAAGATTGGAAACCTCGGCTTTCGTGTAGAGCCCTTGATGGCAAAGCTGTTAATTAGCCAGTACACCAAAACCTCTAATATCTTGCTCTTATGTCTTCCAGCTGACAGACTAGCTCGTGTACCAGGGGTTACTAGCCTTCATGAGGTGCATGTTTGGGAGCTGGCAGGTGGGAAGAATATTGCTACTCTTCATATCAAGTGCCAAACTCCTACTGATTACCAAGATGCTGCTTATAAAATACGGAAGGTTTTCCACAATGCAGGGATCCATTCTGTGACCATCCAGCCTGAATACATTGACCACAAGACCTCCCAGCTCCTGTGCAGCTCACCCTGCATCTCAAAAGCTTGTGACTCTCAGCTGTGCTGCAGTCAGAGGAAGCCACCCCTGGCTAAAACTAATGGCTATGCTGAGAAAAATGATAGCTGCCATTCTGCACTGCATAAAGACAATGGTTCAAGTAAAAATGATGTTGAAATCCCTATCGAATCCCCACTGGCAGAGGATAGCATTAAAAACCTGAAAAATTGTGTTGGGTCTGTTGACAAATCACAGTTGGGAAGTACACGATTGTAGGCATTTTCCTCTACTTCTTATAATGTTTTCACAGAACAAACATATCCTGGCTGGGAAGGGGGCCATCGGTGGTTGTAGCTGAAGTTGGTGTGGGAAAAAAATTTCCGTGCTTTAGCTGTAAACCAAAATACACCTAAAACCCCCTTGTACCTGAAATAAGGACTAATGTTTCCACAAGGTGTGTTGCATTTGTCTAAGATTTTTTTGCTACAGCCTAACCCAGTTCCTTACAAACTACATGTGTATTCCTGTTGTTAGAGTGGATGGTGTGTCTTGCTGTCTGCACTGATGCTTGCAGTTAATGGCCAGTGGCACTGGAAATGAAACTCTGGCCATTTCTGCTCAGGTGAGCTGTTCCATAAAAACCCTGTGGCCAGTTTGTAAAGGGCTGAAGTACTGTGTATTTCTAGAGGACTTCAGTAGAGATGCTTTTCTGATCCTTAAACCTCATTTTTGCACAGACAGTTCACGTTCAAGAGTAACACTTGTGCTTCTGGTCAGTGGGGTTTATGAATGAAATTGAGAGCATCTAAGCGAGAGAGGAAGCACTCAGGAATTTTGACTTGCATTTTTTTCTGGATTGGCTCCTGTATTTAGGGTCAAAGCAGAAGCTGGTCTTGTTTCTCTACTAGTGATACTGGAGTATTAGCCTAATTACAGATAAGTATTGTAAAGTTCCTGTCCTGAATGTGAAGAAATACTAACATGGTCTGTACTGATTCTAGCAAATGGAAATGCAGGCAGTAATCCAGTTAACTTTTACCTTGTTTGCCGTTGTGATTGAACTAAGTCTTTTTTATTTTTATTTGTGTCTCCTGACAACAGAAATCATATTAGCCATGGTCTGAATTCATCATTTTGTGGGATGATCGCAATATCTTTAACACCAAGTGTCTGTCATTATTCATGCTGAATAAATAAGCTAATGTGTTTATTATGAACAGTTAAAATTCTGCAGTTGTATTCTAAGTCAATTTAATATTTTATTAATTTAGAAAGTCCCTTTAAAATTTGTATGGAGTGTTATCACTTAGAGGAAGCTTTAAAAATTAAAACAGGCCTCAGTCCTCCCCTCTGCCCTCCCCCTCCTTGCCCAGCCCAAAGGTGTATTTCAAAGTGTATTTAGTGAAGCAGTTCCTTGATCTTTTTGCTGCTCACCATTTTTTATTTGTTTTTATGGCATGGAAGGGTGCTCCATGGAAAACAAGATGACATACCCTGTCACTAGTGCTGGATTGAGGTCAGGTCTGTTCCCCAGATTTTTGGAAGAAGAAACCCAATGTCTGATCCACACCGATTGTAGTGCTTAGCCTCACTGGCTATGCAGACCAAATCCAGAAGCTTTCAAATACATTTTTTATGTCAAAAGTAACCTTTCAATTGCCTGCATGTCCTGAATTTTAATAATTTATTTCTGGTGACACCTCTGTAAATGATGCTGTCTTTACCTCAGTGACACCTTAACAGAAAGGGAAAATTGATTTCCTGCCCAGACTGGGAAAATACCAGGACCTCCTTGTAAGGCTGGCTTGAAAACTGCCAAGTCCTTATTAATGACAATTACCTTAAGTCAATGAATATTAAACCATGCAGCAGGCTATTTTGCTGCTTATAAAATGGTACTTACTGAAGCAGTGATTGCAGTCTACATAGCACATTTCTAGATTTGTAGTTACACCTTTTGAACAGATTCTTGGGAGAATTAATATATTTTATAGCCTTCTGTCATAGGTTTGTACTGTATAAATTAAACTGTGTGTTAGTGTAATTGAAAGCTTGGTCCTCCACTCTGAGTCTGTTGGCAGCAGCAGAACTGAAAGGATCTTGCTTGGCAGTTATTGCACAAATTAATGTAAATCAGGAAACATTTTAAGAATTTCTCTGTCTTTTAAAAGCATGTGACGTAAAGTAAGACACCCCCTTCTTCCATTCTTTTTGTCCTTATTTTCATCTATGATGATGTTTAAATGTCAGGGTTTAGATGTAAATAACAAAAATATTTATAGGCTTTTTGAGAACTGGAATAGAAGGCTCCCAAAATAACAATGAAGTCTATGGGAGAGCTTACTTCCCAGATATCTTCTAAAACAAACACCCTTTCATAATTATGTGTTTGTATCTTAAATCAGGTAATAATTTTATATATGGATTCTATTGTATGATTGAAAGATGTAATGGCAGTATTGTTTACTCTGGAATTGGAGAAAACTAGTATGTGTAATGCTAGAGCATTTGACAAAATGAACCATTCTCTTCTTTTTCCTTCCAGTGCTTGTTAAAACTGTGATTATCTATTTTTAAAGTTTTAAAAAGTGTTGTAACCTGAAAAGACAATGAAGTAATATTCTTCAATTTTTTTTTTTCTTGATTGGTTGAATGTACTGACATTGTTTCCTGCGGGTAAATAGGAAAATACCCAGGATTATAGAAATCTTCTAGATTTTATAGAATCTGTCAAGAAAACAGGCAAATTTAAAATTTCCTTTATTACATAAGCAAGCAAAACAAACCTATATTATTTATGAGGTAAACTTGACATTTTCTGTTTAGGGGTTTTCAAAGGATTTGGCTTTGCTTTCTGACCTGGTATCCTTGCCTTCGAGTCCTGTAGCAACATATTTTTCTCTTCTGTTTTAAGTGTGTTGCAATTGAGCTCCACTGGCTGGCTCCTCTTTACTTGTTAGAGGACTTCATTCCAGTCGTTGTATTGGCTTATTTCTCTTTAAGTATTGGCATATCTCTTCTAATTCTCTTGAAGTATGCTCACCTTGGTTTGAAATACAGGATAGTTCAGTATTTGCCCTTATTGAAAGACACCTGTTCTGAATTCAGTATTGCACTGTTCTTAAAAAAATCTCTTCTCTGGCCTCTTAATCTTAATTGGTTTTTTTCCCTCCATTTCAGCAATGAGAAATTTCTGGTGGTAGCAAACAACATGTGCTACCCTGTCCTTATTGCACCCTTATGGCAATCAGTTTCTCTTGCAGTGGTTTCCCCTGCCTGTCCATCACTGCCTGCAGTAAAGGAAATCTGCTTAGAACAAAGGTGATTTTCAACTTGTCCACCTTATATGGCCCTCTGGTAGAGAACCAGTCATGTGTGGGACTTGGTTTTATGACAATGAAACATTTGCTAGCCTTGTGAGATAGCTATGGAGCAAAAGTGAAATCTGGAATAAATTAGCATGGCATTGAATGCAAAAGCAGTTTACTGGCTTTATTCAGTCATGGGCCTTTCCTTAAAGTAAATTCAATTTTTGCCGCCTTTTTGTATGTCACTCTTTAACCAAACTCGTTGAATTGATAGTTAATTTTTCCTTCTCCTGTAACTCTCTCTTTACTCTTCTATGTGAAGAAAAATAATTGATGCTATTTTTGGGAATATTACCTTTGCTCTACCAAGTTGTCAGTTTACTTCCTTTTCGTTGCACTCTTTGAGATATTAATTTTCACTTGGAATGCAACTGTGTTTTTTCTCTTCTTAATATTTTTCTTATTCTTCGTGCCTTCAATAAATGCAGTATGGTTTTGTCATCCTTCTGGTCATGGTGTTGCACCTATAGTATAGTTTAGAAATACCTCTTTTATGCACTGTTTTAATTTTTGAACTCCATTTTATTCAAATTCACATTTCTGGTCTTGCTATGGGATACACTTTGCCATGGCACACCACTTTTTGACCTTGTTTAGTTGTTCCTATTCTTTCCCCCTGCCCTATTATGAGACTTACTGTCCTGAATGCTCCCTTTTATTCTGAATTTTAAGGGGAATATGCCAGCATATGTATTTTTCCAAAGTGAAGTTCATCACCCAAGGTCTGTAGATGGCTTGATATGAGCTACTCCAAGGACTACTCCCTATCCTGTGATCTGTGTCAATGTGTTGTCTAAGTAGTCATCCTCAGATAACAATACGTATATTTAAATTATTTATCAACATACCACCTGAAACAACTTTTTCAAGCACGTTGGTTTCTAAGCCTCAGAAGGTATAATGACTTAACTAAGGTGTTTGTTAACACTTAAGAGGAAAGCTTGGTTCATTAATTGCAAAGCAGTTAAAAGTGACATTTCTGAAAAGATAATCCCAACACTATGAAGATTTCTATAGGTTTTACTCCTGGCTTAGCTGTACAGTTGAAGCACTTTCTATGTTAAATACTTTTATTTGAACAGTGATGTCTTAGTATGAGGATGTCATTGTGAAAAGTTGTTACATTTATGGAGTTGTGTTGCTTAAAATTTCCTCCAATTTTGCTCTTCATTATGTGATTTAATAAATGGGCCAAAATGTAGTTTCCATGATTGCTGAATCAATGAATGGAAAGTGGCACTGTGGTTTTATTAACTCTTAGTGAAAAATTACTTAAAGTTTTATGTACAGGCAAATTTTTTTTTCAAAATGAAGTTTGAATGTCCTGTAAATAAAATGTATTTTTAAATAAAACCATTGTCCTGAGCTTGGTGTATATTAGCAACAGGGAGCTTGTATCAGCTTGGAGAGTTTTAAGACATTTGTATGAATGAAATTTGTGCTTAACCTGTGAGTGTGCTAATGACAGGATTAAAACTACATACAACAAATCTTTTTCTTGTCGTAATGGTGGTTTTTAACAGTTAGTAGTCCAAACCTTGGCTCTTTGAAAAGAAGCCTCAAGATCACTTGAGCAGCATTGCTGTGATGGTTTCCATTTACAGCCAGTGACAGGTTATACCTGTAGCACTTACCATTGGATCTCCAGAGAAGGCACTAGGGCAGTGCTGTAGCTTTGTGGTTGAGCTTATCTCTTCTGAAGTGTGGTCAAAAATTAACACAGTTAAAGTGTGGTGCCCTGCTGTGATGGGTTTATTTTCTTCTTTTATTGGGGGAGCTACTGTGCTTGCCTGATGCACATATCTCATCCAATAGAGATATCAGGCTTTTGAATAGCTGTGGAACATTATTAGCTACTTCTGTATTAGTAAATTAAATATACTTGAGGATATTCTAGGGCACAGAGAACAATTGGCATAGAAGAGCTTGCATGTAGTTGAGTAAAATATGGTCCACTTCAAAAAAGGATGGCTCCATGCTGGTGGCTAAATGAGATTAGGTCCTTGACTCTGGCCTGTGCCAGGGAATGGCTTGGGGAAGCAGTAATTACAGCAGGCTGTGAAATGCTTGAACAGATACTTAATAAAAACGATGGTTCATCCCCAGGCACTGTTTAATTTGCTTGTACTGATAAGCTCCTGAGCCTCTGTGCTGTTTTGCGAGGTACCTGCAGACAGAAAAGGAGATGGAGCTGGTAGCAATGGTTTCCTGGGGCCTGGGGTTGAAAGGTTTCATCTCTTTCCACATCCAAGCTGTGCTGTGTCAGAGTGCAGGGCGGACTGGGAGGGAAAAGGCTGCCTGGGTCAGCAGTGCAGTCAGTAGATAAGGCTATCACTGCGGCTGCTTGCATGGCTCTGGAAACAAAAGGCACCAGGCAAGTGGCACGTTCGATATGGCATTGCCCTTTGCTTTACCTTCCCCAGTCCTACTACATTTATTTTTTTTTTTTTTTAAGCTTTCACCCATGTTTAATACAGCTCCATGTCTGTTTAAACACCACCACCCTGTTGTGGGGAGATGGAAAGAGAACTATGTCAAGAGGCTTTGGGGTTCATATGGAAAAATGAACCCATAAAGACATTATACAAGTCACTGAAATGGCACTGAAATGACACAACCCAGCCCAGCCCAGCCCAGCCAGTGTGAGTGCCATAGTATCTTGAAGAACAATGCTTGCTTTAATTAGCTGTTCCTCTTTAAAATTGCCATATGAAGTAGGGGTGGTAGCCTTTCTGCATACTCTGGTTTCCCTGCTTGCCTAAATTGTTCACAGAAAGTGTTTTCTTACAGCACAGTCTGGCTTAAATGCCCAGCAGCATGCACAGCCTACCCTGTGATAAAATACCAACCAGCAGCGTGCTACCTGCAGTGCTTGTGCTGGCTGTTGCACACTTCAAACCTTTGCACTGAAATGACTTTTTGAGACATTGCCATCAAGGTATCACCTTTCTGCTTGTGAACATCTCTGTTGCTGTGTATTTTCTAACAGTGCGAGTTTTTGGTCAGCCCCAAGCCATCTGGGTGTATCTTGTAAGTCACAGCAGAGGGAGATAATCAGAACTCCTGAAATAATCATGAGCTTTTGCACTGTGCTCTGAGGCCTTGCTTCTTCCTCAGCTTGAAGTAGTGGATCAGACTGGTTCCTGTGCTGCAGCAAATGGACTTCATGCATCTCCCAGGATGAACTTCAGCAGCTGCAGGGAAGGATTTGCTGAGGCTTTCAAAGAGGGAAGGAAGAATGGGAACCTGTGCATCTCCCTTGGTGACACCTAAAGCTCCATTGTTTGAAGAGCAGCTGCAGTCTCAAGTGCAGTTTCTGAGGCCATCCAAAAGTGGGCAGTGGTGTATATGGTAATCTTTCTGCCTCCCTGTTCCTGGGTGCTTTTTACATAAGGGAAGGCCCTGACTCGGAGGTGTGTTGAGGCTCTTTTGCAATTTCCCTTAGTTCTCATCAACTCCAGATGTTTTTTTTCATCTCTTTGCAGCAACTAATTTGTCTCTACTGCTCTTTAGTATGTGAAATATGAAATCTGATCTTAACCGACAAGCTCAGAATCACATAATTATTGGGGTTGGAAGGGGCCTCTAGAGATCATTTAGTCCAGCCCCCCTGCTAAAGGATTGCCTTGAGCATTTTACACAGGATTGCATCCTGGAAGTCTTTTAGTATATGCAGAGAAGGAGACTCCACAACCCCTCTGGACAGCCTGTTGAAGTGCTTTGTCGCCATCACAGCTCCTTACATTCAGATTCACAGTAAGCCCATCTACCCCTGACAGTAATAGTGGCTCTTCTTTTATGTCTGAAAAGAAAGGAAAAAAAAAGTAAAGGTGGAGATCCCAAGGTATAGTCCTTATAAGTGCTATGAAGTTGTATAAATGAGAAAATGGATTAGACTTCCTCCTGGTTGTAAGGCAGGATACTGTTCATCCAAGAAGCCAACTGATCATTTGGGGTTAGTAGTTGGGCCTTTGGCAGACTGAGCATCACTGGCCATGCAGTTCTTTCAGCTTTTCCAACCCGAAAGAGAAGAAATCCAGCTCCTGATGCAGGAACACGGGAGCAAATAATGTGCTGGTGGAAGACAGCAAAAGTGTGTTGCTTAGGGAGAAGTTTTGTCTATTTTCACCAGCCCTCTGCTCTGCTCAAGCCCTTATAGGGCCCTGTGCTCTGTTCTTCTCCATGTAGCAAGGAACCAGGCTGCTGGCAGAGCAAGGAGGTGTTACACAGCAACTCAGCAGTCTTCTCAAGGGGAGGAAAATTCAGTTTTCTGGCTACAGTGGGGAATCTCCAGGAGCCATGGATCAGTAAGGCAGTGATCCCCCCTCCTGCTGACAGTGGTGCTTGTTCTTGTATGTATATATATATTATTTCTGGCAAAAGTCAAAGTTTTGTGCTAATTAATGTTTTATTTGAAAGCCCCAACAAACACCGACATTACGTTTCCTTCTGAAAGACAAATACTGTCTCTCTTAAGCACTCTGTGTCCTGGCCAAAGAGTAATCATGTGAGGCAGCAGCAATGGGAGACTGAAGAGAACAAAGGCCTGGCTCACAGAGCCCTTTCAAAGTAGTTGTTCGCTTGGCCAAGGAGCTGGGCAGCTTGCCTGTGCCTTCTTTGAATCTAGCATACAGCCCCCTGCCCACCACTGCATGGGTAAGGGTAACCTTCTTTGTATGGGACACACATACGCACAAACACACACACAAAGGAAGAGCAGTCTGGGCAAATGTGGCCTCAGGACACTGAGCTGTAAGGAAGAGAGAGTTGGAACATGTCTCTCATAGGATGGAGGTTGTTTCCACAGCAAATGCCAGCAGCAGCTCTGCTGCCTGAAGAGTGGTCAGCAGAGGGGGTCTGATGAAATGGAGAAATGTCTTATATTTACATTTATATATATATATGTATATATATATTATTTAATACACACACATGCACATACACATATATGCATATATATATATACACACATATAATACTATTTAATACACGCACATGCACATACACATATATGCATATACTTATTTTTGCATACACACACGTGGATACACACATATACTGACATACATGAGTGTGTGACATTGGCTACATATAACCATATCTATTACCATCAGCAAATGAGAGATTTTGCTTTAGTCACAGTGCCATACAAATGCAGCTTCCTGAGTATCCCAAATACCTTCTGACTGGTGTATCCTTCCTGCTTATTACTTTGAAATTGGCCCAATTCAATGTGTCAGGATTTCATAGCTGCCCTTTAAATACTTGTGCATCTGCCTGGGAGAAACTGCCAGGATCCAGTGGCAGGGGTTTGTGTGTATTTGGTATATTTTCTGCACTATTAATGACTATTAATACAGTGTGGATCCCAACTGTATAAAATTCTGTTAGGTACTGAAGTTGTGTAAAAGGCAGAGGCATAGTAAATGGACATTCCTTGTTGTAATATTCACACTGATTTTCCCTGCTGTGGCTTATTTGAGCAGAGAAGAAGACAAAATTGGTCTTCAAAACTTAGCTAGACATGCAGAAGGAGAAAAGAAGAGGGTGGTCAAATACAGCCATTCCTCTGGGGAAAGTCCTCTTGCTGCTTTGTTCAGTGCAGCATGTTTTTTGGCTGACAAGTCATGACCTGACCAGCTCTTATCATGATTCCTCAAGTGTGCTGGTACCTGCTCCACCCTCACTCTATCTGGGTGCTCCAAATTTTGGCTCTCCTAACCCCTTTTCTTCCACTTGGTCTTCCTAGGTGCTTTATCATTTGTCATTCAGTGCCTCCCAAATCTCCTTTCTTCCTTTTCCATCCATCCAAGACTGCCAATCTCTCCCTCACCAGCATTCTGCTGGCCACCTGGCCCATGCTATCTTTCTGCCTGGAGTCCTCTTTTGCTAAGTCCTGGAAAAAATGGAAAAGGGAGATTCTCAGAACAGCCAGTTCCATGGCCTGAAAGGGCAGCCAGCTCAAAACCAACTTGCTCTTTACAGCACTGTTGCACAATTTTAAATTTAGACATGGAGTCTGAAAATGGCCATTTTATCTTTTTTATTAAAACTATCAAGTGGTGTGTTAGCGATCAGAAAGCTTGAAGACAAGAAAATTCAGTTGCTGTGGCTAAGTAGAAGAGGTTTTTAAATACTATAGTACTAGTACTAACAATGTGAAAAGGAAACACTGTGGTGACTAATTTCAAGCAATGTAGAGAAGGGGATCAATAAAAAGATAGCCTGCAGAATTAATACTTGAGGAAATAATTATGAATCCTCAAAGCTTTTGTGGGACACTGTGTGGTATGGAAAGAATTTGCCTAGACCATTTTCTACAGACTCCTTCAGGGTCACTTAGTGACTCCTAAGACAAAGCTCTCTCCAGTTGCTGAGGGGTTAGCAAAGTCCACAAACATCTTCAATACCATTTTTGCGGTTCTGTTCATCACAGCACTGGCAAACCACCTTTTTAACCTGTTTTTTCTCCCTACTTGAGAGCAGGTGTGGCTAGACTGTAGCAGGACAGGGCTTCTGTGAGGCTGACCTGTGCACTGTTTCTTCCTTTCTGTATTTGCCACCTTGGTCCACTGCATCCCAGCAGCAGTGCTCAGAGAAGCCAGAGCATCCTTCTGATGCTTGATTTTTTTCTCAAGACATCAAAAACATTTTAGAGAGCTTGGGTTGAATACAAAATCAAGAAAGATGTGCCTGCATGTGTGTCTTGCTCTCAATTGATTTTTAAGGGGGGGAAGGAAATAGGGTGTTTTGGGTTCAATTACAATAGAGATTTATATGTGCTCTTTACTCAGCACTATGTGCTTTAGCGTAAACCTCCTGACCCCTAGGGAACTGCTGCTGCTGTAGCAGACACTATGGGTTAAAGCTTTCATGTGGTAAAAGATTTCCAGGGTTTACAACTTTGAACCTGTTATCCCTGTACTGGATTAACACAACTGTATTTACAAAAGTGATTACAAGGGTATTTCTCTTGAGATAGGCAACTTTTCTTGTATGAATGATTAAACAATTCTGACTAACTTGACTGCTGTTACATTTTTAAGGAAAGAAATCTAACAGATCTCGAGCAGAGATTTGAGGCACATAACCTTTTAATCTCATCAATTTATAATGAAGTTTAGTTGATTTGAAAGACTGGTGAACCTTCACTGAGACCATGTGCATGACAAGCGCTGTTGGACTGAACCTTATGAACCTCATGAACCTCCTCCGTGACACTCATCATTGCTGCTTGGTTTGCCTGGCTGAACCAATGCCTCAGTCCACTTGGATTTTTTTTTTTTAATTATTATTTTTAAAGTTTATTAGTTATAAGACTGTGTTAGTAAGACTGAGTTTTCTTTGCCCAGCTGAGCATTGTCAAGAAACCCTCTGAAGTCTTGTTTGAATAAATAGCAAGGAGTAAATATTTAAAAATAGAAATACCCTAAAGTTTATTGGTCTTAATATGACTAATTCTTCCTTTATTAGGAGATTACCTGAGAATAAGTGAAGGTCAGAGGCCTGTTTTATCACACGTACTAGAAACATAAAATGAATGGCATTTCTAAGACTGAAGAGTTTAAAATGTAGACCAAATTCTCAAACTTCCCGCTAATTTTGAGATTATTTTGATGAAAGTTTTGATTTTTGCAGGGTTTGGTGTGAGGATACAATTTAGCTATGGTACAAAACCTGTCAGGAACATGTGTAACTTCTGCTTTTGGTTGCTTTTTCTTGACTTCAGATCTAGTGGTGCTGAGCCCAGTTATGAGTTGGTACACCGGGATTTCTGGACGTAGATGTATTTTGATCAATGAGCTAATTGTTTTCAGTTGTTCTATAAATAGCCTAGTCTTAATATAGAGACAAAGAAGTTAATGAGTTCATTCTTCAGCTCTAACGGGAGTGGACGGGCTGACCTCCATTCCTAGTAGTTTTGTGTTTCACCTGTAGATTCAAAAAGGAAATTATTTGGGTCCTGGATGCAGGCCTGTGGCAGTCAAGAGGTGATACCCTTGGGTAGACTTTGGGTTGTCAATATAATTCAATTAATGCTTTTCAAGAAGTATTTAATTAATTCCTGGGTGAAAAGCAATCACAAGCAGCCTTCATTTTTATGGAAAGCACATTGAATTGGAGTTGTCTGGGATATAGGTGCTATACTATCAGGAATTTTATCTGCCTGAACCGGTTCCCTTTTGCCTTATCTACTTACCACACTGTGTAGCCAGAAATCTGCTTTGCATGCTATACACAGAACAATGTAAGCATTTCTGTTAAACAGTATGGGTTGCTTAATGAGCTAGGAAGGAGCTACATAACCTGCCTGTTTGGAGCACTCACCTCTTCTTTTACACTGCTTTGAGACCTTATGGGTCTAGCTCCAGGTTTGGTATTGCACACTCAGGGCTGCTGCTGGAAGGTTCTAATGCATCTTGAGCTCTCTAGTCAAATAATGGGTTTTAGCAGGACAGCAAAGAGCATCAGCAAGTCGTGCAGTTATACCAAAAATGGAGAGCTTCTGTCAAGGTGAGATGAAAGAAAAAACCTTAAAATGACAAACATGACAGCTGTCTGATAACTTGTTTCTCTGCTTTAACGTCATTTGTTGAAGGCAAGCCTGTTAAAACAGGTGGCAACTTAGTCCTTCTGTGCCAGAGTAACACTAGGAGGGTGTTTTTGTGAAGACTGCAGGATTTCTAAACAATACAAATCTTTGCTACTCCTCTTCAGTACAGAAAGAACAAGTACGGGGAGTCCTGTGGCAGCAAGCAGTCAGTGGGACTCATCTGGTGTGGGCTTGACCAACACAAGGACAGCCTGCTCTCTGGAAAGCCACATTTCTTCACACCACAAACCAAAATGGCACTGCCCTCATGTTTCTGGAGGCACATATGGGATGGGAGCACAGCAGTGAGACTCAAGCAGAGACTCTGCATGTGTGCCAGCACTTCAGTCCTATGAAGTTATTTGGTGGTGAGTTTCACAGACAAGCCATTAACATGCCTGTTAGACATGCACTCCTGCCAACAATATTTCTATCCTTTTTCTATCTCCTTTTTTTTTTTTTTTAATGTCTCTTTGACCAGCTGCAGTTCCTGGAGAATCCTCTGCAATTTCCCTATCCCATTCTCAGTTTTCCTTCTTTCACCTTCTCTCTTCTAAGTTCATCTGGTCACAGTCTTCTAAGTGTTGGATTCCCAAACCTGACAGTGAAAGCCTTGGTCAGTGTGAGCAATATATACATGTTTTTAGATTTACAAATAAACTCAAGGAACAAATTAGGATTTTAGGTGGAAATCTCACAGCTCCAGCCTCCCATGCTTGAGGAGTAAGACTTGTCGTGCACCATTCATTTCCCAGCAACCTTGTTTTTATAGAATGGTGATAAATACACTTCTGCCAAATAAGGAAGGAATCAATTTCACCATATGGTCTGCTTCACTCTGGTTAGGGTCCACTTTGGTGCTTGCTTTAAGACATTTAAAGCAGCCTGCTTAGACTTTGAATTTATTTCTGGGGAAAGGAAGGTGACTGACACCCCTCCTCCCCATCCCACACCTATGTACAAAATTCCCCAGAGGAAAGTGAGATGTCAGTAAAATAGAGAAATCCAGTGGGAAGTCATACTAATTGGTGGGAAGAGTGAGAGCTGAGTCAGTCTTCTTCACCTTTAGAATTCAAGATCAGCATAAGTTCCAGAGCTGTGATGTAACAACCTGGCTCTAGGTGTTGGTCTCTTTGCCTTGACATATGCTGGAGATGCAAACCTGATAAATGTTGCACCAAGTTAAATCTTTCACTTACACTAGCTTCATATTGATCTTGCAAATGGGACTAATACTCAGTAAGAAGTCTAATCTGAAGTGTAATAGTTTTAAAATCCTAGTGAGCTTACTAGGGCTGGTCAAAGTTAAAGTTTATGATGACTTGTGTACTTTTGGTATCAACAGGGGGTTGGTTCTTGGGTCACTAATAATTAGTAATGACTCATCAAAGAGGCAGGAAGTGGTGGTCAAAGGTGAGATGAATCCTGCTGCCAGCAAAGCTCCATTTTGCTGCTGATCCATGTCTCCCTAAGCCTTGGCTCTTTCCTCTCTCAGGATTGTCAGAAAAGCAGCTGTGAGAACTGCTTCAGGGAAGAAATTTTTAACTACCGATGTTTTGTGAACAAAAGCATCCTGCTTCTGTTTAAAGCCAGCATTTCCTCTCCTTGTTTCTAGTTCTAAACATACACTTCTGGTTCTATATCCTTATGCATTAACCTCAGAAAGAGTGAGAGTTGTAACCTCTCGTGGTTGATGACCAGGGCTGTTCAGGAGCTGCAGCATGGCACAGGTTGTGAGGTGTCTGGGACCACGCGAGCTGCTGTCCATCTACAGGAGGGGCATGGCCTCAGAGTATTTCCTCCTTGCTCTTCATTTTCATCTCTTGATTAAAAGTGCTGCAGGCCTCCTCATCTCAATTGTGTTCCTACCTAGAAAGGTTGGAGCAGATGACCCTTGAGGTCCCTTGCCATCTTTGTCTCTGAGAGACAGGCTGAGGATATGTATGTATTCATAAATACATACATGTATTTATGTATTCATAAAATGAATACATTTTCTCTTTCCCTTACAAGACAGGTTGTTTTCAGGTATTTCCACTGAACTCTGCTGAGGTGTGGAGTTAAAAGTATTTTCATTATTTCGTTATTTCATTCATTATCCATTTCTGCAGGATACCACTAAAGTTTGGGATATGTAAACTGTCCTAGGAAGGCTTTTATACATTTGATTGCTGCAAAGTAATGCTTCATGTTGATAGATGTAGACTTCTTTACAGTTAATGTTTTCCTTTTTCTAGTTCCTTAGAAAAGGGGAGATTTTTATCCAGTCTGAACCTTGGGTTGCTAACAGTCTTCCCAAGGTGAAATGTTTAGCAAAGGCTTAAATATGTTTGGTGGAATGTATTTTGTGATAATGGGAGTGAGGCCAATGTGCAGAGAAGACTGGATTTTAAGAAGGGGTTTCCAGAGGAAATTTGAGTTCTTTCACAGTAAAAGTGATGTAACATTCCAAGCAAAGGAAGAAATATTAGAAAGCAGGACAGAGTAAAATTAAAATTTATTTTACAATCTGGGTACTGCCTAAGAAAAAATGTATTAAAAAATTAGCTAAATGCTATCCTATTTCCTTTCATCTGAAAACTTTCTGCAAAAAACTTTCTTGAAAATAATTTTTCCAAACATTCATCTTTTGGTCTGTGTATCTCTGAGCCAGGAGAAAACTTGGCTGTTTCAAAAGGCCCAACACAATTAGGAGGTTAAAAATAAACCAGACCAATCCACCACCCCAAACCCAGTCCTTCTAATTAAAGGTACTTCAAATCTTTTCTTACAGCCTGTTAGAATGAATTTTTAACCACTTCTTCCTCAATGTGCATGACAGTCTTTGTTTCTGTAAACTGAAAAATAGTAGATTAGTTGTGCTACCAACAGCTGGCACAAAGGTAGCAATGCCTGTGATACTGGCATCCACGTGCATTCTTGATATTTGAGGAATAAAAGCAAGATATATGCCAAGAAAAGCAGTCACTTAGGGTCATTAATATAGTTTGAGCCCAGTAGGTCTCATAACTGTAGTTAGGGAAGATTTTTCTATTTCACTTTCTTCTCTACAATGGAGATCTCTGCTTTTCTTTGGAGATGGTTAAAGAATTGCTGCAAGGCACAGGTAGGGCCTCATTTCCCTGCAAGGAGTGGCACGTCCTGGATACAGGTTAAGTGCATCTTCTGATTGCAGGATGAGCCAAGGCTGCTAAATATTTCATGGAGCCTGGGAGGTCAATCACTTAGCTCCTCTTTCTGCTGCTGCAGGACAACTTTCCTAAGTTAAATTTCTCTACTGTAATACCAGGGTCAGTTTCACATGGAAGTGAAAAACTTCATTCACTACTTGACTAGATAAATGACGAGACAGGCTGGAGAATTATTTTACCATAGCCAGAGGATATGTTGTAAGAATCTGCTGCTAGAAGTCAATGTTGCAGTCATCCTTAAAAAAAAATTTTTTTTAAAAAATTACTGTTTGCTGAAAACCAGCAATAAAACAGAGGAAGAATGAGATTCTTTCTAGCAAATAGCAAGATGCCACAACAAAACCTCTGCCAACACAGCAGTTTTCACATTCAGATGACACAGCTCCTGGAGCCCATTCGTGCAAGTTATCAGAGCAGGCTGGCGACAGTGAGTTTGCCTCTCTGCTATCAGACTTTTCCAGGTAGCCACTAGGTTCACCTTATGGTCTGAGTTCACGTAGGAGGTGGCTAACAACTGTTTAAGAGTTTGTGCTTTTTATGTAAAGATGAGTTGTATACCCTGAACTCTCTTAATCTCTGGATGCTATAAATACTTGTATGTCGTTGGCACACACACTGCTTTTGTAAACAAGGCCTATACAGTGCTCACCTTGAGTGAGGGCACCAGGCTCTGGGCTATCTGCATCCACAGGCTCTATCCATCTTCCTAGGACAGACACCATTTCTGGGATGCCAACAAGATGCACTCAGCCCAGTCCTACCTCCTGTTTGTGTCATTCCCCAGTGCCCTGAATGACATCATTTGGTGGAAAAACAAGAAGTTATTTGCTCTAGGGTCATTGTCAGTTCTCACATCTGGTCTATTTGTCTTCTTTTACAGCTGGTTTCCCCCAGAGCTTCTCAGCATAATTTCTGAAAAATCAGTAACAACAGAAGGGTTGCTAGCAGGTTTTTTGCAGTGTCTGACATTTCATACCTCTTAGAGAAAACCCGTATTTTTGGAATTACTTTTTATTTGCCTTTGGTTTATATTTTTGCATCTTTTTCATTAATCTCTTAATTTTTCATTCACCTCATTCATAATTTTCTAAAGTTTTGTTTGTTTGTTTGTTTGGCTTGATTTGTTTTTGTTTTTGTGATGATTTTTGCTTCTTTGCTAGTGGTGTGGAGTGTTCTCTGCTCAAGTATCTTGTGAGTGTGGTTTTAGCACATGAAGGCCCTAAAGACCTTATGCTAGAAAGAGAGCAGATGGAGAGGAGAAGAAAGGCATGGTTTCTGCCCCATGGATGACTGAGGAAACTGGTACCCAGTGAGCTCATGTTCTGTTTAAGACCGCAGCTGCAGGAACTACACTGCTGGCAGCAGGGGCTCTCAGCTGCTCCTCTACTTGGAACTTCTCAGGGTGGGCTGCAGGCAGGGTAGAGATGCACAGGACATGTAACAGATATAGAACAACCACTGCCTCTTGGCACCAGCAAGGGAAGGGAGAAGATCCCTTTTTATTTTTATTTTTATTTTTATTTTTATTTTTATTTTTATTTTTATTTTTATTTTTATTTTTTTTCCCCTGAGGATAATTTTACTTACAGATATGAAGTAGTCTGAAGAACTGAGATGAATAATCCACTCTTGTAAATCAAGCAATAAATATGCATCGGGCAGCTGAGCTATTACTGCATCATTAACAACACGAGGACATTTGGGTAACTGCAGCGGTGGTGGGTCAGGGGTTGGACTTGATGATCTCTGAGGTCCCTTCCAACCCAGCCAATTCTATGATTCTGTGATTCTATGATTTGAAGTCGCACGGTTTGACTCACAGGGATTTGGATGCTGATGAAAGGCGTGTGCCTTCTGTGCAGCTGTAGCCCTATGGAATGAGCCCTCTTGTGGGCACTCGAAAAATTAAGCAGTGTTGCAGGTTGGCAATGCAGGAAGCACAATGAAAGAATGCCCAGGACTGGGGAATAAAAGTAATAAAATAGGCACAGCCGCAGAAAGACATGGCCACGTTTTCATAAAATTTACCTCTGAAAAAAAGATTTTAAGGTGATTGTTATAAGAAGTAATAAATATCACCAAAAGCCTCATTTAGTGACTTGCGGAACTCTTCAAAGCACTTTTATTTACATTTTCTTGTTGAAGTGACACTGTTTTATGTATTATCATGTTTATTACCTCCTTTGGAGAGAAAAAAATTAAATATTTCTGAAATGCAGCTTCTCATTGTTCACAAAACAAGACCAAAACCAATCTGTAGTAATTTCTCCCTCAAGAAAAAGGTATAAATATTACACCAAAATAAAAAAAATTACTTTTTAATTTTTCAGTCTTTTGTTGTTAAGCAGATAGAAAGCATTCACAACCAAAAAAATGAAGTCAGGGTCTGTGCTCTGACAAGCATTATGGGCATCACCTGCTTTTGGACCATAGGCATCATATGCCTTTCATGACTATCATTACTCATTGTGAGCACATCTTGGGAAGAGAAAAGAATAAAAGGTTTTTGAAGGCACAGTATGTTTTTCTTAGGTATGGAAATGTGCAAAATACTTAGATGGTGTCTAGTGTGAGTGTGTGGTGTCTTTAGTTGCTACGAAGCAATGATTTCTAATTAATGTTTTCCTATTGTTGGTACTGTGATAAATCTTGGCAGAACAGCCTGTAGCAAGCTCCTTGCTGTGTGACTCAGCAATGTATCACTGCACAATTTCCTGTAGGTTCAACAGCATCATCCCGTGTTGGGAGAAGTGCTCCTTGTGTCAGCAGAAAGCTGACAACTTTTGGGTGAACCTCCAGGTGACCCCTGGCCAACACCAGACCACAGTTCTTGTCACCAGCCCCTTGCTCAGCTAAGTGGGGCGGCCTGTAGGAAGGAGTTAATGCTACTGAAATCTGGTTCCTTATGGGTTTGTGATCTATCTCCTTTCATCTTCCCCTATGTCTGACTCCAGTGCTTCCTTTCCTCAGGTTTCAGTCCCACACTGAGGGTGCTGATGGGAAGAAGTGGATCCTGCTCCACCAGGTGAGCCGGGAGAATTGACCCTGTTCCTGGTCCAATGGAAGCTGCTTCTTCAGCCCAGCTGGGTGTCTGGACAAAGGTGGGCACTTTGGAACTGCTACCCAAGCCACACAGACACTTTAATAAGAGCTCTTTTCTATGGAAGAGTTACATCTGTTTCTTTTTTCAAGTGTTTCTGTTTACAGTCTTCTCTTGAGAAGAAAAGGCAAGGCCCCAAAAGGAGACGCACACTCACCAGTCACGTGGATGGTAGAGATTTCCTTCTCTTTTTTGTGGCTCTGCAGAAGGTCTGTGCTGATAAGCTGTGCTGCTTGGGAATCACACTTGTCCATGCTGCTGCTCCATGTAGCTCTGGTAGAGGAGAACCATCCCTAGGTGTATATCACAGCTTCCATGTACGCTTCACAAGTATTTTTTTTCACCAAATATGTCCTTTTGCTTTGTCATTGGAAGGTCTCCTCTTTACCTTGTGATAGGAATTTTTCTAATTTGGAGGCTAATATAGAAAGATTTTTTTTTTTCTTTTATATTCCGCAACTGTAAGACATAAATGAAGATGTGTGTGTTTGGGGAGGCTGGAACAGGAGGGCTAACAAAACCAGTGCCTCTACATGATCCTGAGGCTGTAGGATAACTTGGTGTCACTCTAGTCTCATGTTCCCTAGAATTAAAAAGCAGTTTTGAAAAGGGAGGGGAGTACACATGTTTTTAATTCAAAGTGAAGCTTGTTCTACCCTTCTCAGACATGAGAGAATTCCACTGTTACATATTGTATGTTAAATGCTTCAGAACAGAGCTGTTTGAAGCTTTAACAAGGCTTGTAACTTTCCTCGGTATCACACACTAAGTTATTATCTTGTGGCATTGTAGTCTGGGTTTAAATGTGCTTGAACTAAAGGAGTTATTCACGTTCATGGTTTGGTTGACAAAAGCATGAAAGAACTGAAATGGGTGTCATTAGATCATTCTGGGTATCCCTTGCAAAATGAATGTTTGGATTGCTTATTTGCATTAATCTTGCAATAGATGAAAGTATCTGTGGAAAACAACTTGTTTTGTAAAGAACAGTTAAAATATTTGTCAAGCTTTGGTTTCAAAACACCAGTAAGACTCATCAGAGCAGTTTCAGTGGGTGGTGGTGATAGAGTTCCCTACTTACTTCTCCTTGTAGAGTGGATGCTTTTTTGAAAAACATTGACATTTCTTTTCTCCTAGTCTGTAAATGTTTCCCGAAAGTGGAAATAAAGAATGTTTCATGACTGTTTTGACTGTACTTCATGGGAATCATTTTTCCAGAGATTGCACTGAATTCAGCTGCTTATAGACATCCTATAAAAGGATACTCCGTGTCATGGGGAACAAAACAATATGAGTTCAGGCAGCAGTGAGCCTTACAGCTAGGCAGGGTCACAGTTGACTGCTTTTTCCCATCTCCATTCAAGAGCATCTTGCAGTGATGCTTCCAAGTAGAATGTGGCTTGAAGGTGGAGCAGGTCATTGTTTTTTTCAGAGGTTCCTTTGCTGTGCATGGAGAGATACGTTGTATTTGGTTGTTCTACTAACAAATGTGCAAGTTTAGTAGCAAGCTTTTAGTTTTCACTAGGAGGAACTGGATCAGATTCTGTCAGAATTGAAGCTGTCAGTGAGTAAGATTTGCTATTTTCCTTAGAAGTTAATTTCAGGTGCAGAAATTAGTCCTGTATTTGATATTCAAATTCAGGGAAATTAAATCCTAATGTGTTAGACAGGCAAAAGGAGTATCAGTGAAGTCTGCAATGCATTGTGTGCTTATCCTAAGACTTTCAAAATTTGACTTCCACACAATCTATTTTTTGCAAACTTCTGCAACATTATTAATTGTCCTACTGTACTGTGCAATCAACATTAGTATGCTAAGTAATGTAATGACATGTTTGCACTAAGGAATAGGGTGTATGGGCTAATGATGCCCTATCTTTGTTTTTTCAACATTTGAGTTGTATATAGTGTGCAGGGAGTGAAAGCAATTTATGCAATTATGTAGATACTGTAAGCAATCAAACATGACAGACTATGGGGTTTGGGGGAATGCTGTTACATTCCTCAAATGTACTCCTAGGCAGGTGGTTGACTCCAGTAACCCAAAGAATCCATAGAACACAGCAAAATACATCCCCCAGAGGGATTCCCTTCTGCTGAGAGTTTCTGTTTAATTTTTTTTTTTTTTTTTTTTTTTTTTTTTTTTTTTTTTTTTTTAATAATAGGTTGTATCCTTGCAGTGAACTAGGAGTGCAACTCAACCTTGTAATTGGCAGTCACAAAACCCTGTGCCCTGCCTTCTAAAATTATGTCACCAATGTAAACATCAAATGCTCCCGAGGTTATCATAAAGTGAACCTGATGTGGGGATTTTGAAGCACTGGTCAGATTTTGGATTTAAGTAGAAATAGCAGATTAGTTTAACATTATTTTCTCTTAGAAGTCCTGGCAAATGTTCTCATTGAACAAGAGTGCTTATTTGTAAGGTTGAAGATGGAGAGTTGTACTGCATTTCTGGCCACAGTTGACAATCCAGTCTTTGAGGGTTCACAGCACTCAAGTGACAGGTATTGGAAGAACCAAATTTGAAAATAGCAGGGTCAAGACAGGGCAGTTTGCAAGAGCAGCCATGTAGGTAGCTGGAAGAACTCAAGGGAACAGATTCAATTTGGGCTAAGTATTAGCTGAGTAGGGCATGACTAATAGGATTTTTAACAAAGCATTTTGAAATGTCTGTTGAAAACATCTCTTTCCCTTGAAGGAAATCAAACACTTGCAAGTTTTTCACTAGTTCTAAACTAAAGCTCGCTGTCTCACACTCAGCTTGTGTGGTGGGAAACTGTGTGCAAATCACTTTGGAAACCTTGCTAGGATTTAATTATCACTGAATTGAACTACTTAGGTCATTAAGCATTCAGCTTTTCTTCCATCTCTGTGTAAAACTAGGTGCCTGCTTTTCATGTCAGCTGGGGTGACAATGTTGGAGAGCAGAATACAGAAATAATTGGCAAATTAGCATAGATTGAATTACACTTGTGGAAGCTCTAAGTAATTTAGATGGGAAGGCTGGAAGTGTTTACTGGGAAGTGCAGCAGAGTGGAGAGCTGGCATGGTTTATAATTGCACAGTGGAGGATGTTTAGGAAAGGGGTAGTTCTTGAGGTGGAGAACAGGTAGCATTCATGTCATGGGGTTACATGGTACTATTAAAACTGTGTAGCACTCCTTTTTCTTTCTCTCTTTTTTTGCCTCCCACAGGTTTTGTGTTTCGGAGCTAGGCATAAAACAGAGGATGACTGTTCACTTTTCAAGTTTGTCTTAGCACACTGTTGAGGGTGAAATTGTATTAATTTACCTGGGAACAGAATTTTTGGTAGGGCCTGTAGCAATATGACAAGGGTTAATGGTTTTAAATTAAAAAAGAGTAGATTCAGATTAAATTAGGAAGGGATTTTTTACAATGAGGGTGCTGAAACACTGGAAGAGGTTGCCAGAGAAGTGATGGAATTCTCCTCCCTGGAAAGGTTGGATGGGGCTCTGAGCAACCTAATATAGTTGAAGATGACCCTGCTCACTGCAGAGGGGCTGGAATAGGTCATCTTTAAAAGTCCTTTCCAACCAAATCCATTCTATGGAACACTTTTCTTTTTATTTTTTTTAAATTTTTAAATTTTTTTTAATTTTTTTAATTTTTTTTTTTTTTTTTTTAAAAAGAAAAGGTAATAATGAGTTTCTGTATCATTAGCAGGTGCCAAACAGAAGTGGCAGTGGAAGAAGCAAAAGTTGAAAGTTCAATTCCTTCTTAATCCCAGGGCTTGTTTTTAGTCTTTGTATGAAAATACACATATTCTCCTTCCAAGTCTATGCACAGCTGCAGTATATTAACTCTTCACCTATTGCCCATGGATACAGTTATCCTGCATTTACACACTGACAGAAGAGGTAAGTGGAAAGCATTCCTGGGTTGTTTAGGAAACATTTCAGTAACATATATATAACTCTGTAAGACAATGGGTATTTCAGTGCTTATGGTGCTAAAGTGATTATGTGTTAGTCTTTTTACTGGTTTTGGGAAATTAAAAACCAAATTTTTTTCCTAACAGACTTTAATGAACTAGCTGTTATTTATTTAGTTAGTTGTTGCCAAGTTACCCTAATTTCTCAACTGGAAGAATGTGAGAAGATGAAAATAATTTTGAGGGAGGAGAGTGGTTTGAAAGTTATACCTCTGATTATCTTTCTCTGTGATTATGTTTTTTTTCAGTGACTTTCATCTCTAGATGGAGTTCTGAGATATAGGTATGGTAAAACATTTTAAGATTTTGATGACTTTATTTTGAGAACCTCTGAGTTTGTTCTTTAATGATAGCAATGAGATTGACCTAAACAGAGCAGATAACTGTGTTGCTGGGATGATACCTAACAATCTTCACTGGTGTTGAGATGCATCGCAGTGTTCCCTACCATGGGTTTATCAGAAAACTTGGAGAATAGTGTTGAGTCTTCCAGATGTTCAGCAGTTTTAACTGGGAATACTCACTTGGTATTTCCATTTTCACCTTGGAAAGAAGCAAGCAGAATTTCTTCTAAGACCATACTTGACCTGATGTTTACTTCTGGCAGTGGTTTGGGAACCCATCTCAAGTAGCTGTTCCCTGTAGTTGTCTGAGGATATTGGGTGAGAAAGGAGAAAAAGGCCAATTACTTTACCTCATAATATTTTTTTTTGTGTAAAGAAGATAGTGGAATTTTTATTCCATATCTTAATTGTGTTCAATGTAAAGTATTTTCCAATGAGTTTGAGCTAGCTGTAAGCATAGAAGGGCTGGCAAAGGTATAAAAATAAGTCATGTGTTCATAAGATGGGTTTTTGCTGTTTTCTGTTAAACTATGTAGTTCAGATCTTAAATATATCAAGAAAAAGAATGATACACGTGATCATATTGATTTGTCAAGTCTGATCACACTGCTCTTGTGTTACTAGGCAAGGTAACCTGCATGCCCAGTTCACCGTAGCATGGTGTCACTCTGCATGCCACAGAACAGGAGGTGGATGCATCCCAAGAGACAGGTGGTGATACTTCAACGGGGGAAAAAGGTTAATTGCCAGCTGAAGTGTGAACAGAGCTTTCCTACAAATAGGACCAGATGGGGTACTGTTGAGGAAACTGAGGTGTTTTGTGTATTTTTAGAAAAGAGTTGGGTGCAGTTGTTAAAGATTCAGCCTTCTTGCAGCTTGTGTGGCAAGCTGGATGTGACTTTATTGCTCTCTACAGTTACCTGAAAGGAGTTTGTGGTGAGGTGGGTGTCTTTGTCCAAGTAAGAAGTGAGAACAAGAGGCCTCATGTTGTGCCAGGGGACATTTAGATTGGGTATTGGGAGTAATGTCTTTACTGAAAGCGCTATCAGACACGGGAGCAGGATGCCCAGGCAGGTGGTGGAGTCACCATGCCTGGAGGTATTTACAACAGATAGAGATGTGGTGTTTGGGGTCATGGTTTAGTGGTGGGCTTGGCAGTTGTGAATAGACTTGATCTGCAAGGTCTCTTCCAATCAAAACAATTCTATGATTCTATTTCTTGCCAGTGTATGTTGAGTGATGCATAATTCAGTCTACTCTTGTACTGAAGAGCAATTGTCCCGATTTCTCTTGTCCCCATTATAAGTAGGGTACAATTTTGATTTGAGCAATAGGGAATAAATTTTGAACATTAAGCCATTCTATGGTGCAAAGAAAAAAAAGGATTTAAAACATAATGTTTAGGGAAATCAGGAGTGTGGTAAGTGTGTATGTGTGTATATAAATATTTCTTCACAGTCCTGAGGGGAGGAAGTAGAAGTAAATAAAAGTGTAATAGAAATGGACAGAGTTGTTACAGAAATAAGAAATTTCCTATGCTGACAACCTGAAACATTTTTATACAATTGTGTTGAGTTTGGAACTATTTGTATCTTCCTCAAATTTTCATTTTTAAATACCCAATTTTGATGAAATGCATTTGCTGTTCATTTTAAGAAATGTGGTGTATTTAAAGTGTCCATCAGTTAAAGCATAGGTATGAATATAAATCCACATAAAGTGTAGGTATTTAATTTTTTTATTCAGATGGCTGTTTTTTCCACAAATGACTATGTGTGTACATATATATAGAAAAAGGTTAATAGATACTCTGGATTTTCCAATATCATACTGCATATTTTCAAGCATATTTTAAGGCTCAGCATGTCTCTCACATTCTGTCCCAAAACCATAGAGACTTCTTTGTTCAAGGATGTATATACATTTATGGAGGGTGTGAGCTCTTTTCACAATTTCCTTGGCAACTGAACAGTATTTACACCACTACAATTTTTCTTATGCAATAAACATTTGCTGTTCAGCTGGCTAAGATATCCCTGCTCTGCTATTCCTTTCGGCTGTGTGACTTGGTTATCCCAGTTAATGTTTCTAAATCGTTATTTGCTGGGCATATGCATTGTGGACCTGTTTGGTTGCTGTAGATTTTTTTTTTTAGTTTTGTGGAAATAGAAGCAAAAATTATTTGTGGTCCCATAAAACTTTTGTCAGAAACAGGGAAGATTTAAAATACTAATTCTTTTCTTGCTGCTATTTCATATTTCCTAAAATCAACCTTTCCAAGTCCTTTGAAGTCTTTTTAAACTCATTTGCTGAGTGGGGCTTCATTCACACAGCTTTTCTGCTCTTCTGAGTGAACTCTGAAGTGTAGAGGATGTTGTGGATGTTTGTACCCAAGTACATAATAAAAGGATATATTCCAACAGATGGAGGAGACTGTCTTTGTCCAGCCTGCACAGGAGGTGATGTGTGGATTCAGAAGAGCTTTTGAATTGATGCACAATTCAAGCTGTAGAGGTTTCTCTTTCACCTTACCTGGATCCAGGCTGAATGAAGCATCAGGAATCACTTTTCTCCTCTGCAGGATGGTAGGTCTGTTTCTAGTCCCCCCAGCTGAAACTGAAAATATTAGGCAAGCCTGGAAATGTAAATAAATAAATAATAAAAAAGAGCGAATATTATTCCTACCAAAAAATATTGGTTTAGGTATTGGAAAATTGCTAGTTAGTGGAGAATTTGCTACTTGGTTTCCTAACAGCTAGCCCTCCAACTATGGCCTGGGAATGCTTTTTATTTTGTTTTAATTGGTTGATTTAAGCCTGCATTGTAACATAGCTACCAGCTCCAGAAGTTCATAGTTCTGCTGTGGTTTTGGTTGGTCTCTGTGTAGATATGTATTGCTGACTACACTGTATCTACATGGCTTGAATTTCTCTTACTCCTTTTCTTCATGATCACCTAAAGGAAACAGCAGTAAATTGTACTTTTTGGAAGGGAAATATTCCATTGTCCGAGATACGCAAGAGGTAAGGGCTCCCTCAGCTGACAGAGGAATCATACTGGGAGTTGCAGGACGCCACATAATCAGAAGCACCAAATAAAATCCATCAATAGGAGGGCGTTCTGTAGCAATTATCACGGCCACATGGATGAAGGCGAGTGGCCGCAGGAGGGCACCAGAACCTCAGGGATGGAGATGTGGTGCAGCTTCCAGGATGAGGGTCAGGGGCTACCAAAGCCGCTCTCCGCACACCATGGAAAGCGAATCTGGCAATGACATCAGCTAGTCAGAGGGGTAAACATGTCCCACAGCCATAATAGGAGACGGACCCAAATTCAGCTCGCTCCTTCTCTTACTTCCATGGGTCATTCTTTAATTAACTACACTGTGTCCATCCAGATTAGACTGTAAGGGCCTTGGGGCAGGGACTTGTCTAAACAATGTATTGCTGCGCACACCTATGACATTGTGCAAATAATTAACTGCTGTAATTATCGTGCCTGTAAGGCACCTTCACTTTTCATTGCTATTGGGCAAGGCACCATCATCAGAATGTGGCTGTGTTAACCAGACCAAGAACTTGAATCTAAAACTGCAAGATGTTAAGCCCTCATTCACTAACATGTGCTACCACTTTCGTGGTTGCAGAAAGAAACCAAAATTTTACTCATAAACTTTCCCTTAAGTGCTTCCTGTGAGAGAATGACCAGTCTAGGGACCAATGCTTCCCTGTGGCAAACATCTGGGAGAACCAGGTTCTAAATATTATAACTAGTTCAATTCAGGATAGAATTTTTTTTTTATATTTCACCATCATCCAAGGTGCCCTTCAGGAGAAGATGAGATTTCTGGAGATCATGGCCTCATACAGATGCTGACCTCCCTCAATGTACATCAATGTCATGATGATCCGTGTGTGGAATTGAACATGTTGGTTGGTGGGAATGGTCTAAATCAGAAGCTGTGGGCAATCCAATTTCTCACCTTGCTCCAGAAGAGCTGCCTGGGGTGTTCTACACCCTTTTTCTTGATTCCCAAAGTGGTGGAGTTCCCTTGGGTATACACCGACTTTACCAGAGCTATATACTTGCTGCCAGAGTTAGCACATGAGGAACACAGAATTTTTGTTAACAGACAAGGACAAGTAAAAGATCACAAAACTTAAGGAAGGAGGGTAGAGCAGTCAAAAAGCACTACCAAAGTTCTGCTTCTATTCCATGAGCTTTTGGGGTGCTCTTGGTAACTTCTTCATCACTTTTCCTTCCCAGTACTCCCGGCACTTCTGCAGAGGAGGCAGCTCTTGTGCAAAAGTGTTATTTTCATGGAACAGGAGTCATAGGTCCAGTCAGAAGTGTCTATTCTGGCAAGAAAGAGGCTTTGCCTTACACTCAGATACTGCATCTTGTAAGTTGCCCTGCATAGTGCTGTGCTGAAAAGTTGAGCCTGAAGAAATCGTGTATATAATCACTTGGTTCAAAAAGGCCACTGAGACTGTTGCAGCAAATTCATACTGAATAGACTCTGTCATGTGGATGTGCTTTAACTTTTCTGCTTTCCTGGGAGGCAGGTTGGTGTTACTGCCATTTATAAAATGAGGGCTGATTGACTTTCTCCTGAGGGCTACAGGAGATCATTGCAATGTGGAGAAGGGAATCACTGTGCTGTCCCCAGGCTGTGCTGCCCTGTCTCAATGTCCCCTCCACGTCCAGGCTAAAGGCCAAGATCTGCAGCTCTCCCAAACACATCCTCAGCTCTATTGAACTCAACAGGATCAAATGCTTAAGAGAGCAGAATTTGGTCCTAAATATGCAAAAGATTTAAATGGGGGATTTGAGACAGCGGGACAAGAGAGGGATTTCACAGAAGTAACAAAAGGTTGTGAAATTTCTAAGGGATTAAGTTGTTTGGATCATTATTCCAGCTTTATTAAAAAAGGTATAAATTCATTTCAATTCTTAGTGGATTTCAAACTGCCAGTTTCTGAGCTTTCACAGCCTTTGATGTGATTCCAGCTTTCTATGATGTAAGTGGATTATTTTTTCCTTAATTCTGAAGAGGCCATTTCCCTCCCAGCCCCCTCCAGGAAAGCATTACAGCACTCAGACTAACCAAACACTGATTTTTGCTTGTGGCTATTAACCCACTCTCTGCAGTGCCTTTTTTTTTTTTTTAATACCTGTTTCAAGGCTTGAGTGTAAGATGAAGATACCAATAGTAAACTGCTATTTTAAATAACAATGATCTTAAACCACATGATAGGTGATGCACTCTAGTTCCAAACTGCATACATAAAGAACAGTTAATCCATCCTATAAATACAGCCAAGTGTGGGGTGGAATATGGCAGCTTTTTAGCATGCAGAGCAACAAAACCCCATTTAGGCTGCAGCATGAGGAATAGTTTATCCAACTGAAACCAAAAGGGAAGTGTAGACAGGAAGAATGCTATTATGTACCTGGACTTAATCCAAGACACCTATTATGATCCGAGTTATTATTTATATTTTGTTTGCGAGGAAAATTCAGCCACTACTCATAGACTATGCGTGAATTTACAAAAATAACAACGCTTTATGATTTAAACAAGTTACAAGGATTTATTTAGGATTTATACAATCAGTTACTTTGGAGAGAAGATTCGTTAAGAAGAGAAAAGAAGGAGGGAGTTGTAGGCAGCAGGTGCCAGGACGGTGCTCGCCCCGCCTGTGCCCAGTTGGGGCTGGCCCAGGTGCGCATGCCCGGATTCTCCACCAGATGTTGCGTGAGAAGAATCTCGCCGTGGGTGAGAGCTCGGTTCGCTAACAGAGTCGATCGAGCTAGTGTTGGTTCGGGCTAGTATCAGAGAACTAACTTCGATCCGCCTGGCTCTGGAACCTCTGGAACCACCCCCTGCCGAATCCGGGCATGCGCACCTGGGCCAGCCCCAACTGGGCACAGGCGGGGCGAGCACCGTCCTGGCACCTGCTGCCTACAGGGAGTAATTAAGATGTTATCACCGTCTGCCGGCCCTGGTCTCTGGCTGTAGTTGGGTGTGTAGGGTCTGTCGCTCCTGCCGCTTCTCTGTCCTGTAGCTGAAGCCGAAGTGCCGAGAGAGGGGGGTTCTAGAAGAAAGCCACCACTTCTCCTTTTCTCCTGGGTTTTTTAAACAGGAAAAGAAGAGGGGTCCCTTTTTTGCATAAGTCCCTGACACACAGACTTCCAGACTTCCTGGAGATGAATCATCCTTATCTTTTTGTCTTTTTGGGGTCCTGCTACTTTCATTTTCTCCACCATGCACCAGGACCATGCACCAGGAGGCGACCTGATAAGCATTCTTATCTTTTAGGTGTCTGTCAGGCATATGGTGAGGTAAACATATGTTAATTGACAAAATGTTGCAACATAGCAGGGAGAAAGGAAAAAAAAAAGATTGATTCAAGAGACATATTTTTGTATTTTTAACACCTGAGCTGACATTTCTGCTCTAGCTGAAATAGCCCCTGACCCTCTGAATCAGGACAATCAGTCCAGACTGTCTACCCTGTGTGGTGGCAAGGACCCCCAGTGGTACCAGGGTCCTTCCTGCTGACATGGATAAGCTGTTAGTCTTTTGTTAGTCTTGATTTATTTTGCATTTAAAAAAAAATTAGCAGCCTGACAGCTTATATTTATTTTCAGTCATTAGACTTTTCAGCCATTTGGATTAGATGCTGCATCACTGCCTTTGATGTTGGAGAGAAGTGCCCTCTCTTCACCAGATATACCTGGATCCTTTACCAACGAGTAATGTTTCTTTTGCCTTCCTTTGTGGACCATACCCATTTATCAGCCTTTAATCCCATCTGATCAAGTCCTTGGAGCTGTCTGCTACCCCTCTTGAGACTGGTTGGGTTTTCAGTCCTACTGAAACCAGCATTAGCTCACTTCCTAGGCCAGGCAGATGCAGCAGTGTCTATGTTTAAAGTGTTGCTGCAAAACACTAACACATCAAACAGAAGATATCAAATGTGGGATCTTTCTCCATGTATGGAAGTGGCCAACGTGTCAAGATTTAAAGCAAACCTTTCCTATTTTTTCCTTTCCACCGCTGGCATTTTGCTGATGTTACAGTGCTTATTGTTTGTTCAGTGATATTGCTTACAGTCTTTTCCCATAAATTCTATACTCAACTAATTTTCATCTCTGATTTCAAAAAGATTTATGGAAGACAGGAAATGTGCTGGATTATATCTCTACCATTCACTCTGGTAGCTAATGCTGACTGGAGCTAAAATAAATGCCTGTGATGTTAACTTTGGTGCTCTGACAGCTGAAATAGAGCTGGACTTTTTTTTTTTTAATTTTTAAAAAAATAATTAATTAATTAATCTTAAATCTACAGCTGAGTGAGGACTTCTGGGTAGTTCAGATCTGTAGCTTTGCCATGATCTCTCTAGCTAATACCCTTAAACTTGGTGAAAGCTTAAATCTGAATTTAATCAGTCTAATTTCTACCTGAAATCATATGAGATAAAAGAATGTTTGTGTTTTTATAGATGATAAAGTTCAGCAGTAGATTATCCACCTACATATAAATTTCAAGTAATCTGAAAATGCTGAATCTTCCTAGTTTTCAGACCCACACCATAGGTTTAACATTTTAAAACCCAACCTGTAAAGTTTTTCCTTAGCATCTAAAAACCTTCCAGTTTGCTTGAAAGCAGTAGCAAGTTCAGCAGAGCTTTGGATGAATGAGTTATTTTGGCAGGTCCCAGAATTTATTCATCTGTAATAAAAGTTTGAGCACCCTACAAATGAACCCAGTATACGTTGTGGGAATAACACGGGGTGTTTCACCTTTTATGACTCCTCTTCTTAGTACCACAAAGGTCTTTATGGCCAAGACAAGTTGCTTGTTGGCTGTGGTCAGCAGAGAGTAAACATGGGGTCATCAAGAGCAGTCAGCATGGTTTTATCAAGGGTAAATCATGTTTGACTAACCTCATAGCCTTCTATGAGGAAATTACTAGGTGGATAGATGATGGAAGAGCGGTAGATGTGGTTTATCTTGATTTCAGTAAAGCATTTGACACCGTCTCTCACAGCATCCTTGTAGATAAGTTGATCAAGTATGGGTTTGGTGATCAGGTAGTGAGGTGGGTCAGGAACTGGTTGAAAGGAAGGAGTCAGAGAGTTGTAGTCAATGGGGCAGAATCTGGTTGGAGGGGCGTGACTAGTGGAGTCCCTCAGGGGTCGGTACTGGGACCGGTGTTGTTCAATATATTCATCAACGACTTGGATGAGGGTATAGAATGTACCCTCAGCAAGTTTGCTGATGACACTAAGCTGGGAGGAGTGGCTGACACACCAGAAGGCTGTGCTGCCATTCAGAGAGACTTAGACAGGCTGGAGAGTTGGGCAGGGAGGAACAAGATGAAATTCAACAAGGGGAAGTGTAGAGTTTTGCATTTGGGGAAGAACAACACGATGTCCCAGTATAGGTTGGGGGCTGACCTGCTGGTGATTTAAACAAGTTACAAGGATTTATTTAGGATTTATACAATCAGTTACTTTGGAGAGAAGATTCGTTAAGAAGAGAAAAGAAGGAGGGAGTTGTAGGCAGCAGGTGCCAGGACGGTGCTCGCCCCGCCTGTGCCCAGTTGGGGCTGGCCCAGGTGCGCATGCCCGGATTCTCCACCAGATGTTGCGTGAGAAGAATCTCGCCGTGGGTGAGAGCTCGGTTCGCTAACAGAGTCGATCGAGCTAGTGTTGGTTCGGGCTAGTATCAGAGAACTAACTTCGATCCGCCTGGCTCTGGAACCTCTGGAACCACCCCCTGCCGAATCCGGGCATGCGCACCTGGGCCAGCCCCAACTGGGCACAGGCGGGGCGAGCACCGTCCTGGCACCTGCTGCCTACAGGGAGTAATTAAGATGTTATCACCGTCTGCCGGCCCTGGTCTCTGGCTGTAGTTGGGTGTGTAGGGTCTGTCGCTCCTGCCGCTTCTCTGTCCTGTAGCTGAAGCCGAAGTGCCGAGAGAGGGGGGTTCTAGAAGAAAGCCACCACTTCTCCTTTTCTCCTGGGTTTTTTAAACAGGAAAAGAAGAGGGGTCCCTTTTTTGCATAAGTCCCTGACACACAGACTTCCAGACTTCCTGGAGATGAATCATCCTTATCTTTTTGTCTTTTTGGGGTCCTGCTACTTTCATTTTCTCCACCATGCACCAGGACCATGCACCAGGAGGCGACCTGATAAGCATTCTTATCTTTTAGGTGTCTGTCAGGCATATGGTGAGGTAAACATATGTTAATTGACAAAATGTTGCAACATAGCAGGGAGAAAGGAAAAAAAAAAGATTGATTCAAGAGACATATTTTTGTATTTTTAACACCTGAGCTGACATTTCTGCTCTAGCTGAAATAGCCCCTGACCCTCTGAATCAGGACAATCAGTCCAGACTGTCTACCCTGTGTGGTGGCAAGGACCCCCAGTGGTACCAGGGTCCTTCCTGCTGACATGGATAAGCTGAATGACTGCAGGATCAGGGAAAGACATCTGCTTATTGAAGTATCACTGTTATAGCCTCTACATTTCTAATACCTCTGACAAGAACAAAACACTGTGTGAGAATTGCTGAAATCAAGAGTGCTGAAATTGCTGCACCTGTGTGAGAAGTTCAGATGAGTGTGGCTTATATTTTTTTTTCAAATGTGTATTTAGGAGCAAAAATAATGCAGATTTTAACAGATAGTTGCAAGGACAAACTTTGGACAGGTTTGTACTTCCTTGTGGGGCACCCGGAAGCTTTTAGATTACACTGGCAACTAATGAGTTCTGGGCCCCTCAGTTCAGGAAGGAGATTGAGGTCCTGGAGTGGGTCCAAAGGAGGGCAACTAGGCTGATGAAGGGACTTCAGAACAAGTCCTGTGAGGTGAGGCTGAGGGAACTGGGGGTGTTCACCCTGGAGAAGAGGAGGCTCAGGGGAGACCTCATCACTCTCTACAGCTCCCTGAAAGAAGGTTGGAGCCAGGTGGGGGTTGGTCTCTTTTCCCCGGCAACTCTCAGCAAAACAAGAGGGCATGGTGTCAAGTTGTGCCGGGGAGGTTTAGGTTGGACATTAGAAAGAATTTCTTTAGGGAGAGGCTGATCAGACATTGGAATGGGCTGCCCAAGGAAGCAGTGGATTCTCCGTCCCTGGAGATATTTAAAAAGAGCCTGGATGTGGCACTCAGTGCCATGGTCTGGTAACCGCAGCAGTAGTGGATCAAGGGTTGGACTTGATGATCTCAGAGGTCCCTTCCAACCCAGCCAATTCTATGATTCTATGATCTGAAAGATCTGCTGGAGCATCCAGGAGCAAGGAGATGCAGAAGGCTTCCCATGAGCACTAAGGCAGAATGGCTCTTCTGTCATGGGGCAATGGGGGGGCGAACCTCCCTTTCTGGTGACTGGCACACATTGCAGTGTATCCTATCATGAGCAGGAACTTGGCTATTGTCCAACCTAAAGAGTGGATTCATTTTGCAATGGAGCAAAATCTGCAGGTTAAGCTTTTGGAGCAGACCATCTCCTTTGCCTGACATAGCACTAAGTGTGTATTAGCATAGCAGAGTTGCGGAGAATTTGGGCAAATGCTCCTCTGGCTTCTCTGCAGCATGAGTGTGCTCACAGGTGTGCTGAGAACCACCTGGTGCGGCTCTGGCAGTTTTTATTTTTAGAACCTCTGTGTTATAAGCTGTCTCTTTAAACTTTCTGCATCAATTGCAAACATTGTTATCATGAGCAAAATAGTGGTTTGTGAATTTAGATGATTAGCTCTTCTAAGAGCCTTATCAGAAGGTTTTAATAAGCAATCATAACAAGTCTCATTACTTGAGGCTCATTACTAATTTTATTTTGATTGCTTTTACCCTTCCTTAGGAAAATTCAGTGTACAGCCTGTGAAACTGATACTGCTGTAATAAATATGTGCCTAATTTGAGGGGTGGCTTGGAATTTGTTCTCTGTTGTATGGAAAAAGTTTTATCTGCACAAGCATTTGATGAAAGAACTTGGACATCTTAGAGATTATCTTGTTCTAGCCCCTCTGCAAGGGCAGGGATGCCTCCCACTAGACCAGGTAGTTCAAAGCCCCAAACCTGTCATATTTGCAATACCAGTAAACAAAATCAACATCTCACGCAGGATGTGATTGTCTTTTAACAAACAAAGCAAATATTGCCCAAAGCAAAATACTGAAGCAACACTTCGTTAAGGATTTCATTCTGCAATCCAGAAACAAAGTCCACAGCTGAAGCTTTAAATCACACTGACTGCACAAAAATCAGCAAAAGTTTTTGGAGGTTTATAAAGACCTTGAACTCTCACAACCCTCCTTAGCCCTGGGCCTGGGCAGCCCTGGAAGCTGTGAAAGAGCATGACACCAGAGACAAGGTAGCCCTATAGACATGCATGTATACCCTTGGACACTAACACACTGTCAACACTGGGTCCTGGATTTGACCTAAAAATTACAATGTAAACAAACCCTGACTGGATTTGTAAACAAACTTCACTGGATTTGTTTATTTTCTGTTGAATTTCTGTTTATTTTCCCTCTTATTGGATTAGGCTATAAATTGAAGATACACTGAGATTTTTAACTTTTTAAAAAATTTTTAATTTTTTTTTTTCTGGGGCCTCATGACTGCCATTACTGTGAATAATGTTACCTCTTTATAATGTACTATGGTCCCAAAGTAGCAATGACCTATATAGGAAACAGTGTCCCAGGATCGTACCAGTGTCTTTTTGACAGTCTAATTAGATGTTAAGTTGAACAATATTAAGATGTCCCTTGCAGAACAGCAGGCACTAGTTGTCTAAATTTAGGTGTTACACCCTACATACCTGAATATAGAATGACTCTGCACATGCTTACTGCTAATGTCACTTAAGGGGTCATGACGGGAGGAGAGTAAGACCTAGATATTAGTGGCATGTTTTTTATTTAATTTTATTTTTAATATTATGCCTGTGACACAAAAAAGCTTCAGGTGGCTCTGAATTACCAGATCACATTTTTCTTCCAGATTATGAAATTGGCAGTCCATTGGTTATTGACAAAATCAGTAACCTGGTGTGCCACCAAGGCACTCCTGTGAGCCAGGCTGCAAGCATTTCTGCAGAGGCCAAGATTTGTTTTCTCTCTCATAAAAACATTTCAACTTGTGTTTGTTCACTAGATGGCACAAATGCATAAGAGATTGATTTGGAAAATTTTTCTCTGCAGTTTTAGGGGGAATGGATTCAAACTAGAGGTAGGTGGATTAATATTAGATTTTAGGAAGAAATTCTTCACCATGAAGGTGGTGAGACACTGGAACATGTTGCCCAGAGAGGTGGTGGAAGCTCCATCCCTGGAAGTTTTCAAGGCCAGGCTGAAAAGGGTCTGAGCAACCTGATCCAGCGGGAGGTGTCCCTGCCCATGGCAGGGGGGCTGGACATAAATGATCCTTTAAGGTCCCTTCCAACCCTGGCAATTCTATGATTCTATGTTGGAAATATATCCAGAGTAACTTTAAATGTGTTTCAAGAATGATTTGGGCTCCAAAGTTCATTTTTGAAGAAAGATCCATGCTGATACGTTCACTGGGGACAAGCCAGTGCACTGAGCCTTGGTCACCTGATTCTTCTTTCAGTACTTTGGTATGAGGAGCTGCATTTGTATCTTTAATTTTTATCATTACCCTTTCTCCCTTTTTGGTCTTCACCCAGGGCATATAACCAGGGAAAGACAAATATTCACTAGAACATCATTCATGTAAGGATGATAATGCACATTTTTCTTAACTAGAGAGCAAAATGCTCAGGGGGAAAACTTGAAATTTTCTTGGTTTTATATTCTCATCTACTTAAAAAATATATTAGATGCTGTTAATTAGTTGTCGAGACTTTATCTCCCACCCCTGCCACACTCAGAAGTAGAACTGTTTGAGGAACTCAAATTGTTTGAGATTCCTTTTCTGACTTGGAAATACAGGTTGGCTTCGTACATGTGCTTTTAGGAAGTGTTAACCCAAGTCCCAACGTATCTGTGTCCTCTAGTCTTTTTTGTAAGGATCTGATTATATACTTCAGATTCCCACAATTTCACCAAAATGGCATTTTCCAAATATGCATTTTTTTTAAACTTATACATACAAATTCATATTTTATGGTATGTCTTGATAAATTCTTTCTGTTAAGGGATAATGAACTCCTGGGTTTCTCTCCCTACCTCCACTGCTTAAATCTGAAAATAATAAAAGGGATGTGATTCCAAAGTCAAGGCTGAGTGCAAGACCTGCCAGCTCATGAGACTTGTGTTATGATTGAGGAGGGAGCAGGCAGCTGCAGGAAGCCACCACAACCATTAAAATGCAAGTTTAACACTGAAGGTAGGGACAGCTCAGGTTTTGAAAGTGAGTAATTTAAACATTTTCTTTCCAAACATCTGCAAATTGTTAGTCTTGATTTATTTTGCATTTAAAAAAAAATTAGCAGCCTGACAGCTTATATTTATTTTCAGTCATTAGACTTTTCAGCCATTTGGATTAGATGCTGCATCACTGCCTTTGATGTTGGAGAGAAGTGCCCTCTCTTCACCAGATATACCTGGATCCTTTACCAACGAGTAATGTTTCTTTTGCCTTCCTTTGTGGACCATACCCATTTATCAGCCTTTAATCCCATCTGATCAAGTCCTTGGAGCTGTCTGCTACCCCTCTTGAGACTGGTTGGGTTTTCAGTCCTACTGAAACCAGCATTAGCTCACTTCCTAGGCCAGGCAGATGCAGCAGTGTCTATGTTTAAAGTGTTGCTGCAAAACACTAACACATCAAACAGAAGATATCAAATGTGGGATCTTTCTCCATGTATGGAAGTGGCCAACGTGTCAAGATTTAAAGCAAACCTTTCCTATTTTTTCCTTTCCACCGCTGGCATTTTGCTGATGTTACAGTGCTTATTGTTTGTTCAGTGATATTGCTTACAGTCTTTTCCCATAAATTCTATACTCAACTAATTTTCATCTCTGATTTCAAAAAGATTTATGGAAGACAGGAAATGTGCTGGATTATATCTCTACCATTCACTCTGGTAGCTAATGCTGACTGGAGCTAAAATAAATGCCTGTGATGTTAACTTTGGTGCTCTGACAGCTGAAATAGAGCTGGACTTTTTTTTTTTTAATTTTTAAAAAAATAATTAATTAATTAATCTTAAATCTACAGCTGAGTGAGGACTTCTGGGTAGTTCAGATCTGTAGCTTTGCCATGATCTCTCTAGCTAATACCCTTAAACTTGGTGAAAGCTTAAATCTGAATTTAATCAGTCTAATTTCTACCTGAAATCATATGAGATAAAAGAATGTTTGTGTTTTTATAGATGATAAAGTTCAGCAGTAGATTATCCACCTACATATAAATTTCAAGTAATCTGAAAATGCTGAATCTTCCTAGTTTTCAGACCCACACCATAGGTTTAACATTTTAAAACCCAACCTGTAAAGTTTTTCCTTAGCATCTAAAAACCTTCCAGTTTGCTTGAAAGCAGTAGCAAGTTCAGCAGAGCTTTGGATGAATGAGTTATTTTGGCAGGTCCCAGAATTTATTCATCTGTAATAAAAGTTTGAGCACCCTACAAATGAACCCAGTATACGTTGTGGGAATAACACGGGGTGTTTCACCTTTTATGACTCCTCTTCTTAGTACCACAAAGGTCTTTATGGCCAAGACAAGTTGCTTGTTGGCTGTGGTCAGCAGAGAGTAAACATGGGGTCATCAAGAGCAGTCAGCATGGTTTTATCAAGGGTAAATCATGTTTGACTAACCTCATAGCCTTCTATGAGGAAATTACTAGGTGGATAGATGATGGAAGAGCGGTAGATGTGGTTTATCTTGATTTCAGTAAAGCATTTGACACCGTCTCTCACAGCATCCTTGTAGATAAGTTGATCAAGTATGGGTTTGGTGATCAGGTAGTGAGGTGGGTCAGGAACTGGTTGAAAGGAAGGAGTCAGAGAGTTGTAGTCAATGGGGCAGAATCTGGTTGGAGGGGCGTGACTAGTGGAGTCCCTCAGGGGTCGGTACTGGGACCGGTGTTGTTCAATATATTCATCAACGACTTGGATGAGGGTATAGAATGTACCCTCAGCAAGTTTGCTGATGACACTAAGCTGGGAGGAGTGGCTGACACACCAGAAGGCTGTGCTGCCATTCAGAGAGACTTAGACAGGCTGGAGAGTTGGGCAGGGAGGAACAAGATGAAATTCAACAAGGGGAAGTGTAGAGTTTTGCATTTGGGGAAGAACAACACGATGTCCCAGTATAGGTTGGGGGCTGACCTGCTGGAGAGCAGTGTAGGTGAAAGAGACCTGGGGGTCCTGGTAGACAAGAGGATGACCATGAGCCAGCAATGTGCCCTTGTGGCCAAGAAGGCCAATGGCATCCTGGGGTGCATTAGAAAGGGTGTGGTTAGTAGGTCAAGAGAGGTTCTCCTCCCCCTCTATTCTGCATTGGTGAGGCCACACCTGGAGTATTGTGTCCAGTTCTGGGCCCCTCAGTTCAAGAAGGACAGGGAAGTGCTTGAAAGAGTCCAGCGCAGAGCTACTAAGATGATTAAGGGAGTGGAGCATCTCCCTTATGAGGAAAGGCTGAGGGAGCTGGGTCTCTTTAGTTTGGAGAAAAGGAGACTGAGGGGTGACCTCATCAATGTTTTCAAATATGTAAGGGGTGAGTGTCAGGGAGATGGAGCTAGGCTTTTCTCTATGGTGACCAGTGATAGGACAAGGGGTAATGGGTGTAAGTTGGAGCATAGGAGGTTCAAGTTGAATATCAGAAAGAATTTTTTTACTGTAAGGGTGACAGAGCCCTGGAATAGGCTGCCCAGGGGGGTTGTGGAGTCTCCTTCACTGGAGACATTCAAAACCCGCCTGGACACGTTCCTAGGCGATGTACTCTAGGGGGCCCTGCTCTGGTAGGGGGGGTTGGACTAGATGATCTTTCGAGGTCCCTTCCAACCCCTAGGATTCTATGATTCTATGATTCTATGATTCTATGATAAATTACTTGACCTCTGAGTGTTATGTTTGGGCATCATAGTATCAAGCAAGTGTTACTTGTACTAGACTCAGGCTTCAACTTGTAAGCAACATGGGTACCATGATTACAGGGGTTTCATCAGGAAGAGTATGATGAGCATCTTTGTTAAGGTCTGGGGAAGCAGTTTTGTTGCAACTGCCCATCTCTTTCGCATGTCTGATGTTACATACACTGACAGCTTCCTGAGCAACGTCCACAGAAACGACTATCCCAAAGCTTTCCCAGACCTTTCCTTGGTCTCTCTTGTTGTGACAGGTCCTAAGCTATAGAATTGGCAATTTACTTCCACCCAGTATAAATAAAACAAGTACAGGATAAACTGAGTGGAAACACATGCAAAGAAGTTTGGTGAAAGATACATAGATTCAAGAAGTGTCTACCTGTTTGAATTTTTAACACTCTACCAGTTGTACAGTGCTTTGGGGATCCTCAGCACTGAGGGATTCTGGCAAATTACTTTCCATGGAAAATATTTAATGACCAAGCATAAAACAAATGTATCGGAAGCAACTGTCCAGCCTGAAACGTTTAGGTCTGAATAACTTTAATGACTTCTCTCATGGAAGTTGGACTGAATATTTTACCAGATCAGGTTTTGTTATGTTATTTCTAATCAAGACATTTCTGTAGCTTTATGTTTTTGGGTTTTTTTGTTTTTTGTTTTTTTTTTTTAAATCAACCTTTCTGGAAGCTCAGGGTTTGATTTATACATAGTTATGGGTGAAATGTGATATGGGTATGAGTCAGGTAGTGCAGATCTATAAGCTACCAAATGTTTTGTGATGTTTTACTGAGAAACTGTGCCTTGGCAGTAAGTGGTGGATGAAAAGCACCTCATCAAATTGGAGGGAATCCTAGAAGTTCTGCAGGGAGCATGAGTGACTTTCCCATGTCTTAAATGATGGAATCTTCCTTTCAGCCATTCCAGCAGTCATGGCCTCTGATGCACTGACAAGATCATATAACTGAAGAGCTTAGGGAAACCCACAGTAGTTGCTGCTATTTGTTCTTCCAGCTTAACTTATGGCTTGTGAAGTTGCAGATCTGTTACCTGAGTGTGATGGCTTTTCTTTGGAAACTGATCCCACCAGATAATTTGTTTAAAAGAGTTCAAATATGTCTAGGGAATAGCTATTTAAAGCAAGACTCTTATCAACATGCACGGATAGCACAGAGATGGGAGAAAGTATTGTCACGTGATAGAGTCATGTATATTTAGTGTGTGCACAGTCATGCTGAATGATTTTCAAAGCTGCCTTCTTCCTCTTTTCTTTCACATTCATACATCATTCTTCGAGCTTTCTTTGCACGCTTCTTTCTTACAGGACTTGGCCAAGAGAGAGGAATGGGAATCCAAGATGTAAAGGTCATTCATTCTCAGCCATCAAAAGAAGACATCAATCAGTTGTCAGACCATGAGGCCAGAGCATCCAGTGTTGACAAAGTCTGAAATAGATAGTCATAAACACCTCACAGCTTTTCTGTAGCAAGTGTGTGGAGGCCATGGGAGGGAACTGAGCTATCTGATCATTCAGGTCTAAGGGAAAATGTCATCATTCAGAAACCTTTTGGTAAACTGTCTTGCAGTTCCAGCAAAAACAGTACACAAGGACAACTAGTTGTAGGCTTCAGAATTTTGAATCATCAACCGGAGGGAACACATGGGGATGGTGGAGAGTAAGGAATGCAGCTGAAGTGTCTTAGAAGAGCTATTCTTACTCTCCTCCATGCTGCTAGTTGTTTACTTGTTATTCCAGTAGAAGAGTTTTGTCATGTATGTCTTCACAATCTTATCACCAATCATACAAACCAAAAAGTGCCTGGGAATGTCCATATGAAGCAGTGGCTGCTACCAGTAGTTCTCAGAAGGTATTGGCTCACCATAACAAGTCCATAGTTTGTAGGACTTTACTACAAGCTGTGTAAGTCAAATGAAAGATGCAAACAATGTGAATAATTAACTCCAGAAAGGTTCACATCTGTCTCTGAAATATTCCAGCTGCCCTGTCCATGTATACAAAAGGCCAAACCATAATGCTGGATCCAAGCATACGTAATCTGGGAAAATTCAAGGCAACATGTAATCTTCCTTCCTGCCAGGCATTTCCTTAAAGAGAAGAAAGAAAACTACAGATGTGAATTCTAGGAGCATTATGGACATTTGTGATTTTAGTATGGATGCTAGGGGTACAATTCTTTTCACAGAAAATACCTGCAGAGCTGAGACAAATGTTAAAGTTAAAGTCAGAGGGAGACTTGAAATCCATTTAAGCATGTACTGTGGTATAGATTGTCATATTAAGGGCAGTTGGCCCTATATTTATTTATGGATTATACTTATTTATAGGCTGTATTTATTTATAGATTATATTTTTGTAGAGATCTTATTTATTTACAGATTGTATTTTTAAAATTGAGAACAGAGGCCTATTGGCTGGAGTCAAGCCTGGCATTATTTCACCCAGGATGCTGTTTCCTAGGCTATTAGGAATCATTTTAGTCATCTAACATCTACTATTGGTTCGGGTTTAGCCAAAAAGTACAAAGCTGAGGCTAGCTAAGGTTCTGGTCTTATTTTGTTGATGTATATGTTAATGGCATAAGGAGAAGTGTTTGGGTTAATCCAAAGATGGACTCAATATGCTGCAAGTCTTGAATCTGAACAAACATTTAAAAGCTTCAGTACAGGGTGGGTGGAGGGTTTTCAGGACCATTACAAATTTTTCAAGATGATGACTAAACAAAGGATAGATATTTTGATTGCATCCCATTTCTGTTATCAGCTGCCAATTCTTTACAGTTCCCACCCTAACTCTTAAGACTGCAGCCAAACTGCAGAACTGTTGTAAACCTCCTCGTGCCACTCTGAGCTCTAATATTTATCAGACTGAACCAGTTTGCTTTGCTTTGCTGAGCCACATCTCCCACTCTGGCTACAGCTGAAAGTGTTCCCAAGTCACTGCCTTTTGGTAGGCATTGTCCTGCATGGGGACATTGGTGACGGAGAGAGGAATCATAGAGTGGTTTTGGTTGGAAGGGACCTTAAGGATCATCCAGTTCCAACCCCTCTGCATGGACTGGGACACCTCCCACTAGACCAGGTTGCTCAATGCCCCAGCCAACCTGGCCTTGAACACATCTAGGGATGAACCATCCACAACCTCCCTGGGTAACCCGTTCTGGTGTCTCACCACCCTCAGGAAAGAATTTCTTCCTTATGTCTAATCTAAATGTACCTTTGAATTTAAAGCCATCATCACTTTTCCTGTCACTACATACCCTTGTAAAAAATCCCTGGCAGGCTGTTATAAGGTTTCCCTAGAGCCTTCTCTAGGATGAACAACCCCAGCTCTCTCAGACATTCTCCATAGGAGAGGTGCTACAGCCCTGTGATCATCTTCATGGCCCCCCTCTGTTCTCACTCCAGTGGCTTATGTTCAGGACTCCAGACCTGGGCACAATTCTCTAGGTGGGGTCTCATATGATTGTAGTCGGGGAGGAGAATCACCTCACTTGACCTGCTAGCCACACTTCTTAATTCAGCCCTGTAATTTGGCTTTCTCAGCCCTGTAATTTGGCTTTCTGGGCTGCAAACACACATTTCCAGCAAGTCCAGGTTTTACTGAGTTGTAGTGGGCTGGGGTGTGCTGCTTGCTATCTCCAACAAGGTTTTCTTGTCACATAAGATCCTCCATAATGTTTCTTTCTTCCATTGTCACTGCCTAAGCCACTAGTGAAGTTGAAGGCAGTGTTTCTTGCTAATTAATCATTCAGTTGCCTTCCTGGAGAGGAGCCATATCCAAAAACTTACAAAAAAAAAAAAAAAAAAAAATAGTTTTGGGTTTCTGGACTGAATCATCAACTATGTTTCTGAGTTGAATTGCAGGCAGAAAGAAGCCTCTGCTCTGAAGCAGCCAGTGGTAAAATGAGAGAGCTGCTGCTGTTTAGGGCAGTGCTGAACCTGGGTTAGTCTGAACCTGGGGAAGTCTAAACTTGGCTCTCAGCAGGGCTGGTGTTCACTGCTGGGCTAACCAGGATAGGTATGATTTCACATTAGGAGCTGGCAGGCTTGCAGAATGCAAACAGGGTCACCTTTCTTTGGCCCACAAAGCATGATGCAGATATGCTTGTGCACTGATAAAGGATGAGGGCAGCCTTTCTCCTGCTGAATTTACTGCCTAGAGTCATCCACTAATGCAGATGGACATGCCACACACTCTTACATCCATGGAGGTCCTGAGCAACCATGAAACTATCCATGAGTGACAGGCAGGATTCAAAATCTTGTTCTACAGATTTAAATATTAGAGGAAAGGAAAACAGAGTATAAGAAAATATCCCAAAAATGATGCAGTTAAAATTGTTATAGGGATGCTACCTTGTACCTGCCCTTTCTCTGCTGCTACATGCACCTTTTCACTGCCCATTGGGTCCTGAAGTTGCTGGCCTCAACCTGGAAAAGGATTTAGTGTCTCATAAGTGTCCTAAGTCATGGAGTCCTCCTAGCATGGAAGGCTATGTGGTGGTGTTGAAAGCTTTTCCTCTTAGTCTAGGATACTCTTGGGACTATTTTTGGATTTTTTTTCTTTCCTAACATTAACGATTGTGGTTTTTTTCCCATTTGCACCTCCACGTTGCAGCGACATTTGCTGTTTGGAGTGTCTTACATCTATTAGATGCTTGGGTTTTGATCACTTTATTTTCTCCTTATACCGGCTTTATACATTTTCTAAGCCTGCAGTTTTTTGATTGGTGAAGCTTAAAAGCCTGCAGCCTCCAGTGCTGTCTTGTGCCCCCTTTCCAGTCATCCCATGCCTTGACTCATCTACAACTGCTTTCTCACTTTCAAGGCTTGTGCTGCCACACCTTCCTTGTCTTTATTCATCTAAACTATATTGTTATTCTAGAAAATTTTTCATTCCTTTTCATTTATTAGTACAGAAGAGCTACTTGTTACTACTGCCTCTACAAAAATGATGGTTGTACAACATAATCAAAGATATGTAAAATAAAACAGATAAAACAATTGCCACCTGGTCACTAACAAAAATAAATTACTTTTACAAGAGAGTGGAACTTGAAAGAAAGCTCCAGGCTGGCTGAGCCAAGTCTGGACAAGGCTTGCAGTATTAGTATGAAGACTCCAGTCTTACTAGGCACAGCAATACTGTATTTACTGAGTTTTGATGGAGAGGAGTGTGAGGTGACTGGTAGTACCATTAATTGAACCTTGTGTGGTATTTTCCCATATTTGATGAGGCAGCAGCTTCAGCCACCTGATAGCTGACCCTTCTTCTTTCTTCTGAAGAATCTTTGCATTTGCAGGAGAATTCAGCAGCCCTCCATGACCTCATGGGTTATGAGGCATGCGGCTGTGTACTTACTGTTTTGGCTCAGAGATATAAGACAATTCAGTTATTCCTCTGGCAAATAGTTCACTTCTTGTGAACAGTAATAAATTAATTGATATTTGTTGTTAGCAGCAAAAGATTTTTGACAAAAAAACATTATATTAGTTAAGAGACATTTTTCAGTCACAGGCACATAATTGGCAAAAAGAAGTGAAGTACTGTGACTGGGATGTGTACAGATCTATAAATATGTGTGAATCAGGTTTTCCTTCTGAAGGTATAGTTTATTTCATTATGTAGGAAAACAGCAGGATTTGTGGCTTTTTTCCTCATTTTCCAGATGTTATGACAGGACACTAAATTAGTTTGCACAATCCCTAGGGATTATCTCACTTGCACAAGGAAAGAGTAACTTGTGACATCCTCTGCATGTTCCCGTTGGGAGGGCAGAGCTTATCTCTTTTCTTTCTTTTCTTTCTCAGGCTTGTGGCTATTTTTCAGGACAATTCGATTTCTCTGCTCAGTCAGGCACTCAACCATTTTTGCCTAATTATAGCTGATGTTTTACTCACAGTATTATGCTCTTCTTCAGAGGAAATGAGAAACAGATTGTCTCCTTTGCGGTGTAGAATAACAAATATACTGCATCAAATAGCTGCTAGATGAAAAAGGGCCACAATGTGCCCCTGTGCCAACCAGTGCTAAAGAGACTCTGACAGGCAGGAGGCTGCTCTTAGAGATAATCCCAGCTTCCTGGACACCTAAAAATGCTTTGAAGTAAAGTTAAGATTACTTTCCTGAAATAGGATTGTGGCTACCTGTCTAGGCAGAGTGTTAAAAAATATCCAGCAGTTTTTTTAAAACTAATTTCAGTGGAGTCTCATTAAAAATTATAATAATAAAATGCTGTGATTTGATAGGGTTGAAAGACAACATTTCCTTTTATTGACACGCATTTATATTTTGGCTTTTTTGGTGGCAAATTTTATCTCTATATTGAACTTGTTGCAATTAAAAATAATGAATCTTTCAATCTGAAAGCTGATGTGTATATATGGATATTAAAATATAATAAAAATTAAAATTAAATTAAATATTTTGCCTCTCAAGGCAAGGCATTTTAGTGGACATGAATATATTTTTTTTATTGTTTGAAATCTTGCCTCAGAAACAGTGTGGACTTTGTCTTTTTTTTTGTACTTGGTACAATTACTCTATCCTGCTGAAGTGAGACTGCAGAATTTAGCTAATTTTGTGGTTGTAAAGGTGTCTATGCCATCTATATGCATTACTCTCACACTACATAAGGTATTTCAGATTCCTCTTATGCATATTACCAAGAAGCTTTTTATTAAGAATGTGAATTAAAGTGGGTACATGTTCATGACTTTTCATAGAGGCTGAAACAAATCTAATGTTTGATTTATTTCCTTTAACATAGTGGATACTGGCTGCTAGGGTCACAAAGATTGGCGAGTGAGCAGGAAAAAGTGCAACAAAATGTCCTTACCTTGGCTTTGTGTAATTCCATCCTATACTGATTCTCAGGGTCTCTTCCCAGAGCTCTGATTACTGCTGGGAACTTCCAGTGATTTTTCTTGGTGAGGGTCAAAAAACAAGAAGCCAGAAGTTCCTCAGTCCTGCTCAGTGAAAACTTTTCTGCTCTAAAAATCCTTTGGTGGACTGAATTTGACAAAATCCTTCATCCACTTCTCACTGTGGCAGCCTGTCTTTTCTGGCATTGCTACTTTTCTTCTACTCTTATCGAATTTCAGTGAGAAACATGAAATAAGAAACTCATGATGATTGCATGTTATGCTAGTGAAACAGGTATTTTTCATGTGACTTGACATACAGTTCTCCTTGCAATGGGCTCTGTTTGATACCTCCATAGCATGTGTTGGGAAAGATGTTTCATACTTCAAGTAGCCTGTAGTAGTCTGGAGTGGACAAGCCCATATTGGCCTGTGTTGTTAGCCTCATCATCCTAGAAGAGGCTGTGGTGGAGAAGTCTATTCCTTTTCATTTAAAATGATTTTTCGTTCCTTGATGAAAAGAATCAGAAAGTAATTATTTTTCTTATTGCTCTAGTAAGCTCCCCAAATACTTTGTTTCTGTTTGTTTTTTGGTTTGCTTCTCTGTTAAGCAACTTCACTAATTTTACCTAGCATGCCAGCTCACTACTGGAGACAGGATTGTTCATGCCTAATTTTCCCATCTGATTTTCTGGCCACAGATTTTTATTTTTTTTTTTAATTGACTACTGAGCCATTTCATTGCTGTATTTGTACAGACAGATTTTCTTCTTCTTCTTTTTTGTCGAGGTTAGACATAGTATCTTGCATCTGACCATTCACTTAAATAGTCAAATCCTAGCCTTCCATTATAGCACCATGCAAATGAGAGGCTCATAAACATTGTCTATCCTTCCCGTACCAGCCTGAAAGCCTCATCAAACACATCTTGTACATGTTACTGTTATCAGTCAGAGCTCCCAGTCTCCAGCTAGACCATGAATTTTAATTTTGAATCATCCCTACGCTCAGTCTTATTAGAAATATGAGGGAGAAATATGTTTTTGTTCATATATATAAGAAAATGCTGAATTTCTGGTTGCAAATGGAAAACAGAAATCAAGACAGAAAACATATTACACTGCAGATTCTCAAAGCCTTACATCAGCCTCCTTTGAGCTGTGGTATACCGCTGCAGTGGTTGGGTTATCTCTGGGATATCTCATCAAGACAAGGACTGATGAGAGTGCACTGTGACTGTCTAACTTTTGTCTGTGAGAAGTGGACACCAAGGTGCATCATGGCAAGGGAAAAAATCTGGCTTAAATGATGTCTTGGAGGAGTTTGGACATCCATAACTATATGGCCTTTAAGGGGCTGGAACAGTATCTCAGAATCAGAATATTTTAGGTTTTATTCTAATGAATTTATCAGCAAGTTGTCTCCTATGGCTTTCTTTTCCCATCTCTACTTCTGATTGTACCACTCTGGAGACCTAGCATCTTGTCCTTGCAGAACAAGGAGTTTTTATCCCCAGCTCTTCATATCTGTTGGGTTTTCTAGGTGAGCTGTCAAGTTCCACAAAAAAGATGTGAGACTATGGCAATGCTGTTGGATATTCTTCCTCTCCAGCATCTCTGCTCCCTTTGCAGCTCCTCAATAGCAGGGCTGAGTCTGCCAGTGCACAGGCATGCAGGGTCTCTGAGCACCACAACAGGTCAGTGCAGGCACCTGCCAGGACAGTGCTGTGTTTCACCAGTGCTCCATGGTATGACAAAAGCAAGAATAGACTCCCATGATGCTGGTGAGACCAACTATGTTGTGACATGAAAGAAACATTGATTAGATCTGGAGATTGTATATAGTGTAGTGATTGTGTCCTAATAGCAGTGCTCACTTCTCCACAGATTCTACTCTAAGACCAGCTTGGGACAGCCAATGAAACTTTCCAACTATTAAAAAAAAAAACCCACAGAATTTAGGGAAAATAGCACTAAAGTCAATTACAAATGGACAAAGTGTCAGACATTATAAGCACAGAAAAAAAAATCTGTAATGACTAACCTTGTTTTAAATAGCAATAGGGACTCAATTGCTACTTCAGCTTTCCTTTTTATTTTATTTTTGTTATCTTTTAAAGGTTTTTGTTTGTTTGTTTGTTTTTAAATGCAGTTAGCCCATCTCAGAAAAGAACCTTTTAAAAAGTGTTATTGTTGCATACCACCCTTGCCTTCCTCCCAGCTCAAATAATGTTGACACATTCATGAAGTTGGCATTTTGACATATGTACACATCATTTTCATCTGCTTTCTGGGGATTACTCCAATGCCTGAGGTTTCTTTTAACACTCTGAAAAACCTCTGGCTTTGTGCAAGGCTGCATTCCTAAACAGTATACCAGCTCTGAGGTGCAGCCAATGTTTACTTTGCAAGAGAACTTTTTAACATTAAAAGGAAAACAGTTCTCCTACATTCCACATAGGTAGATGCTATTCGGTATTAAAAAAAAACAACAAAAAACCCCCAATAATAATAGCTGAAATTTCTATTTCAGAGGAAGAGTCATAATTACAGTTGAATCATGGCTGTGGGCTGCGGAACAGATAAGCACTATGTCTTTTGCAGAGTCAGGCATGTGATTAAGAATGTATCTTTGTGCTTTGCCCTTTATGGGAACAGGAGTGGCTGGTAGTGAGGATATATTTCACTTTTATTGGAGAACTGCTTAATATATTTAGCTTCAGCGGGAGACTGGCTATAATAGGACAATTGTTAGTTGGTTTAAGTCCAGACCTCTGCAGCGATGATCTAACTTTAAGTTATCAGCAAAGAGAATGGCTCAATGCATCTGAAAGATGTTTCTTGTTGATGGCCCTCCAAGGCTGAGCTAACTTGAAGCTGTAATAGAAGTGGCTCCTCACTCTCAGTACTCCATCTAACCAGGTGTTTGCTTTAATACTAGTGATCGTGCAGTAAGCTGATCTGGCTAATAATGTTTACTGCTTTTGTTTTTTTGTCAGAGCTCCAGTTCTACTGGCTCAACAGATTGATCTGACTGATTGCAGGGCTACGCTGCTGCTGGAAATTTGGACAGGGGAGGCAAGAGGAATGCATATGGGATCAAGGCAAGGCACTCCTTTCACAGGCACCTCACAGATAGTTTGAGACATCTGTGAAAATGCTCCATTACCTGAAAAGTTGCAAACTGGGCCCTTGCTCTTGCTCAAGTGAGCAGTTAAAGACCCATATGTATTCTGATCTTCAAAGGCATGTGTTGTTGTAAGTGGCATGCTCTAGCAAGAAAAAGGATCACTGGAAATATTATGCTATTAAAGATAGTTTTAAGTTCAGGGTTTAATGTGTTTTTAAAGATTGCTCTCATGGACTGTCAACTCTTTGTTATTAGGAAGAAGAAATCTTTTCAAAGCCATATGAGGATATATTAGTTTTACTCAGGGTGAACATGACACAAACACTTTCCTGCAAGAATGACCCTACTTATTTGTTTTCTACTCAGCGGTTTATCTGTTTCTGCAACAATCCCAAATGATTCAAAGGGCTGATCCATTTGCGTTTTTTTTTTCCCCCACACAAGATGCATTTGAAATGTTTTGCGCTTTTGCAAATGTTGTGTAATCAATCTCATTCAAAGACGTGCAGCCCACAACTGTGCTGACATGAAGAAAGAAGGTGCAGCTTTGTTGTTATGAATCACTTCATGAAGACCAGCCAATCCAAACAGATTTTATTTGGGTGTAAGGCTTTTTTTTTGGTATTATTGCCAAGACAGCTTCATGCTCAATTAAAAACAAAACATGCTGAAGCCCTAAACCTTTTAGCAATTCCAGATCTCCTAATGATGTAAAATTGGGCAGATCCCTTCCAAGGAGACATAATTTATTACAGAAGCTGACATCAGTGAGAGACGATGATCTGCTGTCAAAGCTCTCTGCTGGGGCACAGGAGAACTAAACTCAGTTTTCACCTTCCCTGTGCAACCTTTGTGTGACCTCAATTAAACCACTCCTCTCTCTGACTTGACATCATATTATTTAGGGAATTTGTGATATACTCATATGCTGCATGGTAGCGTCTGAAAAGAGTGGTTGAAGTGCTACATGTGAAGCTTGTCATCATTAGTAATGTGCTTTTGCAAATTAGAAGTTAGTTTAATCCAGTGTTTTATGTTTGGGTTACATTTCATTGACTGTAATGTACTGAAATGTATCAAATTCCACACAACACAGTAAATGTGCAGAGCACCAGGATTTAGCAGACACGTATACCTCTTCCCTGGAGCTTTATTTCTTCTCTAGCACTAGTTTGCCTTAATTTAGGCAATTCAGAGAAGAAGCACCCAAAGTGTGTCTTCATGCCAAATATTGACTGACATCCAATCATGGTCTCTTATTGTCATTACTCAAAACTTTTCAGGTGCAGGTCAAGTATTAAAATTGAAATTTAAAGGAAGCTGATGAATTAAAGTTGAATTAAAAGGAAGTTGATGGCAATCAAAATAGTGAAGAAGGATAATATGAAGCCAAACTGGAAGATGTGTGTGCAAAACCTGCAAATGAACTCTCAGTACCTGGGATCAGATTGGACTTATTATTAGGAAACTCTTTTCTCTCAGGTGTATGTACTATGGATGTGGTTTGCCCTATGAAGCTGCCCCTGCTGATTTGCCTTAACCGCTATGGAAGCTGGGTGCACAGCTCCAGTTGAATTCATATGGATTAGAAAAACCCAACTCCTGCCTATGAGTTACCCTTACATAGCCTCTGATGGTCAGGAGGGGAAGAGTCGAACTGGAAGACCTAGTACTGTGGGTGTGAATGAAGAAAATAAAGAAACTACATCATGCATTTCCTTAGCCTCATTCAGTGTAACTTTGCTACAGGTTCTGATTCAGTTACAGCAAAATCATACATTTGCCAAAGTTAATGTGGGTCAGAGGATAAGAAAGATAAGTGAACCTAGTGATGCATGGGAGGGTGGGGGGAAAGAAATTGGATGCAAAGTAAGAATGAAGTGTTTGGACAAGAAATGTTCCTGTGCTGAGCCAAAGGAAAAGGCTCAAGATCAATCAGCCAGAAGACAAAAAGCTTTAAAGAAAGAAGAAATGCTAAAGTTAGCATGTGCGTCTTACTATAAATTGGGGTAATCTGAAACAGATATTCTCTGAAGAATACTTCCAACGTTTCCTGGCTCTGCTTCAACCACTTCAAAGCCTTGTTATCAGTGAATTGTGGTCCCAGTGTTAGGAAAGCTGGGCGATGTTCTAAGGAAATGTCAGCTTCAGATCACAGTTTCCTCTCTTTTCTGTGAAAAGAGGTCAAATTAGCAAAAGCACTGCCCACACACTGTCTCTGTCAGAGCCCTCCATGGCCCTCTTTGTTAATGCTTGAGCTAATCCTCAAGACAGGGAACAAAATTCCTTTGACACAGTAGGCTATTTGATTTAGGAAGCAAAGTTTACAATAATACTCCAGCAGTATGTGTTGCCAAAATTCTGCTGGGCTCTGATGTTCAATAGAGACATGCAGAACAATTAAGGGAAGTTTTTAATTCCCCTTCTCCATTTCCCACATTGTGGAATCTCCTATGGCATTGGGTAAACTTGTACCTTGTTATCTGGCTGCTAGTTAGGAAAAGGTTCAATGTGCTAACTGGTGTGAATGGAAATCTTACTTCTGCTGTTTCTTATAGGCACCTCTCTATCTAAACAGTACCCATGCTGCACTTCACTGCTTGATTCTCAGAGGTGTGAAGGGCAGAGTTATGAAAGTTTTAATGTTTTATTTTATGCAATGTGTCTGTTTGATAAAGCTAGGTATTCCTTATGTTAAAGTACTGAGATTGCTTGGTCTGTCAGGATTGAATCTGTGCACTGTGCACTGACATAGCACAACTCAGTGTATCAGCCAAGAATTTATGGAAGTGTCTGTGGAACTATTACTAGACACATAAATGAGGAATCCCTTGGTTGTCACTGCAGAGTGCAGTCTTGTTTTGTACAAGTGACTCTGTGGACATATTTCCTCTATACTATACAAAAAGATTTTAATTTTTAATAGGTACATACAATGGCATCACCTGGGCTCAATCACACTGGATGGGATAGGAGCAAGATTTCCATGATTCTACATATGAAAGCAGACAAGAGTAAAGCTAAGCCTTGCTAAAAATGTGTATATATCATGCCCATTAAGTTCTCTTTAATGCTTTATCTTGTGGCAGAAGCAGAAGGAAATATACAGTTAAAATCCATTCAATATGTTGTTCTAAAACCAGCTCTGAAGACACAGGCTTTTAAGACATGAGGAAAAGGATCATAAGATGACACTGTTTTGGATGTGCTTATTTTTCTAGCTCTGGGGTAATAACTGAGAGACAGAACCATCTGCTTCACTGATTGTGGATGTATCTGTAGTAATAAGTGGGTGACCCTAATAAAACCTTCAGTGAACTTTCAGCCCCATAACAGTCTAGATCTTTAGTGGTGTCTTCTTCCACACCACCGTGTGAGTTCAGGACATCCTTGGACAGGGATGAGCGCTCATGAGTAGTTTAGGTATACTATTGTGTGTTTCACAAGTTTTCTTACCTTTGTTATATAGTTCTAATCTGAAAAACTAAGCTCCCTATAAAGAGTTGAAAATTGTAACACCATTGTTCACCAACAATTCTTCAGAATCACAGGCTAGGTTCAAATGAGAAAAGAAAGGCTGCAGCTGTAGCAAAACATCAGAAAAGGCATGCGGGGGATGAGGAGAGATTAACGTCACTCAGATCAAATAAATCATGCTCAAGCGTGTCTCAAATGTTCAATTCATATACTGTTTTTGGAGGGAAAAGGATAGATGAAATAAAATATTTCAAGTGGGAGATATTAGATAGTTTGGTTATTGCACTAATAAAAAAAATGCTCGGATGCTCAGCTGAATATGCCATAAAGACCTACATGGAGCCAGGCAGAATAAGAGTAAGAAAGCTGAAGCAACTGCAAACTGTAGATTTGGAAATGCCTAGTTAAAGCAGCCTCTTCACATTTTTAACTGGTAGTGGCAACTTGTTGCTGGTTCTGGTCTTTTTTCCTACTTTTGACTCACAGCTCTCATGTCTTTTAGAACCGCACAAAGCAATTTCTGTGCTGGCCCAGCAATTGTGTTTCATGCATGATCTAAAGAGTCATCTCCCTGAGATTAGGTTGCTTGTCTTTCAAGGCTTAGAATCATAGAATCATAGAATCATAGAATCCTAGGGTTTGGAAGGGACCTTGAAAGATCATCTAGTCCAACCCCCCCTGCCAGAGCAGGGCCACCTAGAGTACATCACATAGGAACGTGTCCAGGCAGATTTTGAACGTCTCCAGTGAAGGAGACTCCACAACCCCCCTGGGCAGGCTGTTCCAGGGCTCTGTCACCCTTACAGTAAAAAAATTTTTCCGGATATTCAACTTGAACCTCCTATGCTCCAATTTATACCCATTATCCCTTGTCCTATCACTGGTCACCACTGAAAGGCTTGTTTTGCTTTTTTGTCCACTCTTTATATTTTAAAAGGCAAGGAAAAAAGAGATCATTTCCAACTATGAGTACTAAATGACTTCCAAAGGTTAACCTTTGTTCTCTTTGTAAGTCACTTAAGAATAGCCAGCTATTCAGTTTTTTCAGTTATTGTGAGTCACTTAATTTTGGATTTGGAAGTTTGTCATGAACTATTTGCTCTGTGTACAGGTAGTCTGACTTGTGGGGTATGACTAGTATGCAGTTTTGCTGACTGGAATGTTAATAAATGGGAGGAAAGAATTCAGTGTTTTTGGGATGACTGCAAACAGCCACAAAAGTGTTTACCAGACTTTCACTTCCAGAAAATGGTCTTATGTACTAAAAGCCACTTATTTATAGATGTAGAAAACTACTAAAAATGTTTCAGAGTGCTGTAGAAGGGTTTCCCTTTGAACCAGCGGTCAAGTAGCTCATTTGGTGAGAGTGAGCCATCATCACATTTCACTGGGGACAAAAGATATTCTTTTTGTTTAATGCGTAGTGGTTGCAGTCTCATGAATATTTGATCCCTAAGGATTTGTGCTTCTTAGAAATAGAATTTTCTCCAAATCCATGCTGTGCTATTCCCAGAAATTCATCCAAAGAAGCAGAGCTCGCGTAATTAAGTAAATGACTGTGTATGGAACAGATTAATCTCAGGCCAGGTCTCAAATTTATCATAACAGAAAAGAAAATTCAGAGTTCCACTGATGAAAACAATTTTTGAAGAGAAGGAGACCCACTGTCACAATGAGTGAAGGCTGAACTGTTAGGTTTGGAGTGCACAGAGAGGGTAGCCTCATGACTTTTCTGTCTTTCTGGTCCTTTTCTATTTTACTCCAGCAAAAGTGTAGCAGACAATAGGGTTTTTTTCCTAGGTTTGATATGACAATATAAAAATGCCTTTTTGATTGTGGAAGAATCCAGATTTCAGAAGTAGCAGAGACATTTCTTGGGCCTTTCCTGTGGGCTTGATCCTTCCTTTTCTTTCTAAAAATACCACTTCCTTACAAATTTAAGGGACTTGCTGTCTGTCTTGTCAGGAGAACTGAGGGCAGTACTGCTGTGTGTTCCTGTGAAGTACTCTGCAACTGCTGCAATTGAAGTGAAGACAAAAAATATTTTGGGACCATGCAGTAGGATTATTGGCTTCAACTGACCCAGCTATTGTTGGATGTGGGCTGGCAGCAGTGGCTGATTACAGCAGAACCAGCTATGTAATAACTTTAATGACTGTGGTGCTCATGATTTAGTTCTTAACAGTAATAGAGGACATCTTTCCTCATTGGTGTTCCTGCAAGGTAGGATCTGGGTAAAATAGTGCTGCAAAAAAACCCCAAACGAAAGTCTGAGGAGCAGTGGATACATTATCTTCTTAAGAGTCAGGGGCATCTCCCCTTGCCTCTTCCATCCTGGGGTCTGACCTCTGTTCCTCAGACCTGTCTTTAATGTCACTTACTGGGAGTTACAAAGTGCAGCACTGGTGAGGAAGGTCTGGAGAGGGAGGCCTGCCTCTCATCAAAGATGGGTCCTGAGAGCCTCTAAAGGACCCTGACTTCCTCTCTAATATTTTGAAAAAGATTATGTGAAAAGGAGGTGGTGGGTGCATGTACATGTTCAGGGAGGGGTGAGGAGGAATATTTCCAAGAAAAGAGTTCAGTAATCCTTCCACTAGCTGATGGGTTAGCTGGCAAGATCCCCGCACACCCTGAACGACAGAATTTCCAGTCTAATTCTCACAAGCTCTCCAGGATATCTCAGGCAACATTCTTTGTCTTTTTAATTTTCTTGATATATTGTATATTTTTGTGTGGGGGGTTACAGCACACTCAATGAATGCGACTCAGTCTCAGGGTCAAAAGTCTGGGTTGTCTATGACTGGACTTCTAATTTCCTCCAGACTAAGTCACCCATCCTTTCTCTGAGTCATTCTTCGGCAGACAGCTTCAGGTTTAAAACTGAAAGTAGAAACATCCACCAAGAGTAATGACTGGTGAGAATGCTGCAGGCACAGCTTGTTTAAATTTCATGAGCTGATGCACCAGCAGCTCTCTCAAGGGGGCCCTGTTCTAAAGGCTACAATGGATGTCCCTTAAGATGTTCATAAATAATTCAGGTTGTAGAACATCTGCAAACATATGTGGCATGAATGCATAAACTGGTAAACATACCTGTTGTTGGTGTCAAACAAACCCTTTGTGCACATTTGCTAAAGATGGTTTTTAGAGAAAGTCTGCCACAGTGCACCCTGGTTGTCTTTGGCCTGGGAGTGTGAGCAAGGGCTACCAATCAACAGCAGTAGCATTTGTATGCATACAGGCCTTTTCCAAGAGTGCAGTTGCCTTGATAGAGGTCTTTGGCACTCACCAGCAGGCTAAGTTTGCAAATGAGACTCTCAAAAAAAAGCACTTTAAAGGAAATCTGATGATAGAACATAGAGTACCAGGTGAAGTCACTTGCTCTTCTGACTCTTTAGTCCATATAGTGGTGTTCTGAATCTCTTTCAAAGGCAGGTCTGCAAATGTATCTGTCAAAAACTAGATCATGTATCAGACCAGTGATCTTCCTGCTCCTCTTTGTTTTTTAAAATCTTTTCAGTTAAAATGCTAGCACTCAAAAGGCAGGGCTGAATAAAGATGAGATCACTGTGTAAATGAATGAAAACAACACATAATCTATCATCAGTGCATTTGGAAGGAGTTGAGAGAGTCTATTGTGATTGTATAGATTTCTCCATTGTGTAATTCCCTTTATGACCCAGTCTGAAGCTCATGGTGATCATACCCTGCACTCTCCTAATGTCCACCAGGTTCATAAATGGTTTTTAATACTATTTATGTTATCATAGTGTATGAGAGACTAAGAATTAGACGGGGGTTTACAATTTGTATAGTAGCATAGAAAGGAATAAGATTATTATCCATTGAAGTTAATATGGAATCTCAGTCTGAATCTTCCACCTTTCCTTTGACTAGGTCTTCTTTTTTTAAGCAAAATCTTTAAAACAAAGCCAAATATGAGTTCATATTCTAGCTAGTGCCATTCTTGGAATGCACTTTTGCTCTCCAACAAATGTAGGTAAATTGTGGCCAGGAGAAGAGGGATGCCCTTATGTGAAAGACGTGGAACATTAGTTCAGAAGAAACCAAACAGGAAACAAAAAAACTTGAAATTATTGTTAAACATTTAAGTATTTAAAAATAAAACTTGAAGAGGGAGCCTCTATCCATCTCAATTTCCACTACTGTAAAAGAAGGTGTCATTAATGCTAATTCATAGAAAGTATAATCAGTTGTGACCCACAAAGTTGTTCCTGTGTCATGGTAAGAGGAGATCCTCAAACATCTCATTGGAGTCAGCTGGTGTTTTGTGTTTAACTTCAGGAGGACCAGATTTCTCTGAGGGCAATAGACTGGTAGAAAGTGTTGTCTCTATGCTACATATGACCAGAAACATTTAAGGTATTAAGCCCAAATAGCCAATGTTAGTAAGTAAAAAGGAGACTGGGTAATGCTTTCTGACAAGGCAAGGTAACAAACAGTTGGAGTTTTCATTTAAAAGTACACACAGCATTCTGATCTCTAGTCTGTAAAGATACAAATTTGATGGATGGACCACTCATTTGATAAAAAACTGGCTGGACAGTCACATCCAGAGAGTTGTGATCAATGGCTCAGTGCCCAAGCGGAGATGTCTGATGAGTGGTGTTCCAAGGGTCAGTACTCTGACCAGTGCTGTTTAACATCTTTGTTGGCAACATGGACAGTGGAATCAAGTGCACCCTCAGTAAATGTGCTGATAAAACCAAACTGTAGTGAAGTTAACACTCTGAAGGGAAGGGATGCCATCCAGAGGGACCTTGACATGCTCAAGAAGTGGGCTCATGCAAACTGGATGAAGTTCAACAAGGCCAAGTACAAGGTTCTGCACCTGGGTTGAGGCAATCCCATGCACAAATACTGCTTGGGAGGAGAAAGCATTGAGAGCAGTTCTAAGGAGAAGAATGTGGGGGTAATGGTCAATGAGAGGGGGTAATGGTCAATGAGAAGCTCAACATGAGCTGTCAGCATGTGTTTAAAGTCCAGAAAGCCAACTGTGTCCTGGGCTGCATCAAAAGGAGTGTAGGGAGCTGCCTGAGTGAGGTGATTCTCCCACTCTACTCTGAGTGGGACCCTACCTGGAGTACTCTGTCCAGTTCTGGAATGCCCAACATAAGAAGGACATAGAACTCCTTAAGCATGTCCAGAGGAGAGCCACAAAAATGGTCAGAGGGCTGGAGCACCTCCCCTGTGCAGACAGGCTGGGGAAGTTGGGGTTGTTCAGACTGAAGAAGAAGAGGCTCTGAGGTGACCTTATAGCAGCTTTCCAGTACCTGAAGGTGGCCTACAAGAAAGCTTTTTGCACGAGACAAGGGGCAATAGTTTAAAACTTGAAGAGGGGAGATTTAGACTGGGCATTAGGAGGAAATTCTTTCTTATTGAGGCTGGCAAGACACTGGAACAGGTGCACAGGGAGGTTGTGGATGCCCCCCCAGAAGTGTTCAAGGCCAGGTTGGATGGGGCTTTGAGCAGCCTGATCTGGTGGTGTCCCTGACCTTGAAGGGGTATTGGATCTTCATAGTCTTTAAGGGTTCTTCCAACCCTAGCCATACTGTGATTCTATTATACCTTTCCCTCAACCACCAATCAGTCTAATTAACATATCTGAAAGTAGCTTGAGTTTTCCTGTGGAAAAGTGTACAAAAGCTAAGGAGGAGTTCCCCCAAAATGACCATTACATGCAGCTGTTTTGTATAAGAGCACTAGGTTTTTCCTCCTAGTAGGGATCCCAAATTGAGGTTAGTTTTCTGAAATATTACATGAATTGTGTTAACTGCCAGCATCTGAAAAACTGGTTTGGACAACTTGTGTTAGGCCAGGAAACAGGTAAATCCTGGACTAGGCTGAAGCATATCAAATTGATGAATTGATGCTTTTATGAAAGAATGAAGTTGTACTGAAAAGATTTAGTCTTGGTTGGTTGGGCTTTTTTTTTCTTGTTGTTTTTTGTTTTGTTTTGTGTTTTTTTATGTTTTGTTTTGATTTATTTGATTTTTTTCCCCCCTAATTGGAATTGCAAACTAAATGCACTTGCTCCCTTCAGATTTCCTATTTTGGTATCAGCAGTGAAACAAGTAATTACTGTCTAGAATATTTTGTACTGATGTTTACCAAGATGATTACTAAGTGCACAATTAAGAATGAACCTATCATATTTGCTTTGAAAATTGTCACAGTTGTATTGTAAAACTTCTGGAAGCGTTTGGCAGCATAAATTTTTTGTGAAAGGGTAGTGTAAGAGGATTCATTAGGTAGGAATGGATTGTATGACTTTCACGCTTAAAAAAACGTGGCTAGTTTACTTCTCATGAGGAGGATGGAGTCTTTGTGTTTCACTCAGTGTCACTAACAGTTGTTCTTAGGGGAAATAATAGAGCATGTATAAGAACAGAGCCAAAAAACTTTTATGCCTTTGAATTGGGGTTTCTGTGATAAATAAAATGGAATACTGGAGCCAAGGAGGAAATGTTCAAGCCCTAATATTTCATTAAAGTAACGGTGATTTGGAAGCATATTAGGTGCTAGCCAGAATATCTTTCTGTCTCTGATAAAGTTCAGCTTTTTATGTTTCTTTTAGTGGGAAAACCTTTTCAGAGGAAAAGAAAGAAAAATATGACAAAGAAATAAAAATATATTTCTAAACCCCACAGCGCCTAAGGTGTCTCAGTGACAATCTTGGTTAAATGCTTGACTGACCAGCCTTTCAATTGTCGGTGATTTTTTTACTTATGAAAGTATTTTTATAAAATTTTTATACTTGAGCTTCTTGCAACAATATTTGCTGACTTCACTGGAATGTTACAGGTTAACTGGCATAACCATAATTTTGTATATACAGTGTAGCAATAAATCTAAATTAATCTTTAAAGCATTATGACAAAGCAGAAAATTATGCAGTGACAGCTTCCCTAACTCATTACTTCAAAACACATGGCGTAAAGACAAAGAGCAGTTTCATAGAAAAAAGCTACTTGTGTGGAGATATTTCTAGCCAAATATTTCTAGCCAAAACTCTATGAAAAAGGAAATTTTGTATTAGATAGGCTGGAATTGCTAGGATATCCTGAAATTAACGTCTAATATTCTAGAAAAGTGTGCAGTAGTTCTAGTGGTCACAGGGACAACCTCTGTTTTGCTCTATCTCTGGAAAAAGGAGCCTCTGCTCTCTATACAATGCCTCCCAATTATATCTTGAATCAGTCATTTAGTAAAAGATCACATGGAAGCTTGCTCTTGCCTTAATTAACCTTCCTCCTTCTTAAGAGACTGAGATATTTCTTGAAGGTCCAGAAGAAGGTCAATTACTCTTCTGTGAAATCTGATGAAAGGTAGAGAAAGAGATTTGAATTTGGCACTCAATGGTGCGTTATGTTTGCCTTCACCTCTGGGGTGATGCTCAGGTAGACTTGCAGCCTTGCAGGACTCCAGAAAGATGTTTGATGTAGATGCAGACGGCCTCCATCTGCACTGGGGGGGAAGGGGCAACAGATTTTTGTCAATGCTTTTCTTAACTGCATCTGCTACTGCATCTGTGCTTCGTGATGCTGATATCTCTTGTATCTGGCTGCACAGGACTTGTAATACATTCAGGACTTAATAGTTTGTGTTTTGCCTGATGTTATGAGTTTGTACTTGCTCTTTATAATGCAACATGTTTCATCAAGCTGTTCTGTGTTTTATGAAGTTCAAGCCTTACAAGAACCTGATACTAGATAGCTCCAGGTGGGGCTGCTTTTACTCATCTAAACAGTACAGATTTTTTTGCCTGCATGTGCTGGAATGGCATCCCAGAGCCTGTTCTGAGCCAAAAGGATTAGTGTAGAGGAAAAATTTTCAGCGTGGATTTTCACACTGAAGTTAAAAGTGAATAATATATGACCCACAATACTGTTTAAATAAGCTTACGTAACATTTTCATTTTTCTTACACGATTAAATTTAGTGAGACAAAAACTACAAGCTGGTTTACAGCACAGGTCTAGCTAGTTCTATTTCCTATTTTAGCCTTCATTTCACTGGAAGAAAAACTTTCACAGAGCTAATGTGAAACAAAGTTGTAGTGAAAAAAGGTAGAATTTACACATTTTTTTAATGCTAGTTGTCTGATAAAAAGCTTTCTCAATATTTTCATGTTACATGATAATTTGGATTGTTATGTCATCTTCCCGATGAAAGTCTCTGAACCATCAGGAGAAGGCTAATTAAACTCTGTCCTAAATTTTAATTGATTTCTTCCTTTTTTTAAAAAAATTATTATTAATATCCATGTATAATTAAATTTGGCTTGGACTTTCTTGCTCTGAGCTCTTGTGTGGGGTAAGAAATGGGTTCCATGGAAACTAAAGTTATGAAGGCATCTAAAATAAAAAGAAAGCAGACTGATAACCTTTAGGCAGAGATAATGTCTGTTGACTGTTCTGCTGTCAATGTGAACACGATACTTCAGATGCATTATATACTCAGTCTAAATACTATAGGAACCTGTAGCTGCTACACTGATGATAGTGCGATTCAGTGAGATTCTTCCTTGCAGTAGTTTTCTCATAACTTTCTGAAGTCTCAGAAAAATAGGCTTAGTGTATATATACATAAATATATAAATTATATATTTGTGTGTATATTTCTACACTTGATAAACAAATATTAATTTCAAATTTAAGAGATAGACATATGTATTTGTTTTTCAAAGGGGGAAAAAAAGGAAGAACATTTTCCATAAAGGATTTCATGCTGCTGTTTCCAGCAGTAAGACTAAGGACATTCTTTATATAATTTTTATATATGGTCTTTTGAAAAATGAATGACTAATCTGTCATATATCTGTGCAACAAAACAAGACAAGACAACTTTGTGTATTTTAGGGCCAAAAAAATGATTGGAAGATGTGGTCAGTACAGTTTTATGGCTTTCAGGCTGCAGTGCTTATTTCAGTTCATTCTGTTCCAACAACTCAATGCAATGTCCATGCCCTGGATGGCTTTATTAAATTAAAGCTGCTTCCCGAGGTCTTGGGTCCCTGTGGTGGAATTACTGCAGACATGTATCCATTGAACTCCAGTGGTTTTTGCTGCCAGCTCAGCAGCTTCAGGTCACTTAAGTACTTTCAAAGAGGAAGAAATCACTCCAAAGCCTTATCTGCTGGCCTGGTTCCTTCAGACAAGAAAACTGATAGCTTTCTCAACACCCACTCTTCTGTCAGGATTTTGCATGCATTGCTTTATCTTGTGTTTACAAGTTGCATCCCATTGGGTGAAAGCTTCAGCTTATATCTACATTCTGCCAGCAGATTAAGATGGCAAGGCTCTAGCTCTGAGGGTCTCACCTCACCCATGTGAGTACCCATCAGCAATAAAGCTATGAAGGGATAGGTGCTTCTCACAGAGCCAGACAACATGCAAAAGCATTGTTCTTCCCATTTAACATTTCATTCCCTCAATACGTAGAGTTCTGCCTTATTATATAACACCAAAGGACATGAGTTAAGATGAAGATCAGAAAAGATTGAATAAGGGAGGGAGAATGTATTGATAAAATTGATATATTTTTCTTATTTTAGAGAAAAAGTAATCACCCTTTGCTGTAACTTGATTAAATGCTGGCCTAGACCAAGTTCAACCCTAAATGAAATCATCCATCCAAGAGTTAAGCATACTTTGATTTCACAGTTTGTAAGCTTTTATTCTCCTGAATAGTGCTATGTAGACAGCAATAAAAAGACTCGTGCTCTAGTACCCAGTAGTTCCTAAATTACAAATTTTGCCACATGAAAATTAGGAGCAGAGCTAGTTAAGAACAATTTCATGGCCTTAGATTTTACTAACACAATGAAAACCAGAATGACCCACTGTCTGACTGCTTGGCTATTTAACCGCATGCTATTCAAGTTTTGTGTCTTGGAGACTTGGTGATAGAAAAACAGATTTTCACTGGATCATCAAAAACCATTTTTGACCTAGGGTCAAATTTTAACTCTCTTCCACTTCCTGCTGAGTTGCTGAACTGTTCAAATAGTAAAAGGTTGCCAACATTAAAAAAGAAAATTTATTCATGCTCTTTTCAGTCAACATTCTCAGAAATGGCTTAACTGTTTGTGGTCAAACTTACAAACTGTTCTCTAAAGCAACATTCAGGTGGAGAAAATCAAATCCTAAAAAGATCAGAAAACTGCATAACCTGAAAAAGAACCATCCTGCACTTTGAAATGGAAATGCTCAGATAGTGTGATTTCTGCTTTATCCCAAATAGACTGTCTAAAAACTTAATTTTATTTTCTGTTCCAGGTAACAATAGTAATGGTGTCTGCTCTGCCCGAGGGAGGGAAAAAGATGGAACCATGCAGCGTGCTGGTGAGGCCCACAGTCTTAAAGCTGGTGGAAACAAAGATTAGTAGTCAGAGCTCAGTATCATCTGACAATGGTTAACCCAAACACCAGCACTGAGGAAGGGCTTGGCTGTGGCTTCATGTCCAAATTGCCACAAAGAGAGAAGAGAACTCTCACTGTTGGTCTGCTGAAAGACTGTTTTGCTTCTGTCCTGTGGCAGAATGACTCTATTTTTCCAGCTTGTGATGTTTTAGTGTTTCTATTTAAGGTGAAAAACCTCAGAAACAGTATGTTTTCTTTAAAGTCTCTTAGTGTCTTCAGTCTGAGAGGATGCAGTTATTATTTATATACACCAGCTCCTTGTTCTTGTTTAGGCTGCTGTCTGAAATTACTCATTGGGTTCACATCCCTGAAATTGGAGCAAGCTTTGTGGCATGGTGTCCACACTACAACACATCCCCAGCTGGAGTTCACTTGGGCACAGTTTCTGAAAACTTGAGCCTTCATGAGCAAAAGAGGTTCTGATAGGAAGGATGCTGCAATTTGATTAACCCAATCGTCAAGACAGGCACCTCAAAATATTCAGGTCTGCTTTTCCCCTGAGATCTGCAGGGAACTGACTTGATGAAATGTGAGTAATCTTGTGTTACACAGTGTGAACTCGTTTGAGTAAAGTATCATTGCACAATTGCATTACAGCATGTGGTGAGCACTTTAAAAATCTGCTTTTTGGACTCCAGACAGGCATGGGTGGTAGGGTGCTGCTCCCAAAAACATATTACACACTTCCTTGTGGGAGCCTGTGAGACTGGTTAAGCTCCCTGTACTGTGCACTATTTGAAATCAAAATGTGATTGCAGACGGTGCCTTTTGTGGTGCTACAGGGCTGGTACAAGGTGGTCAGGCAGCTTGCGAAGCCTGGTTCATCTGGGCTCCTGGCTGCTTGGAGCTCATGCAAAGAAAACTCTTCCTTAGCTGAGTGCATTTGGGACTCATGGCTCTTCTTGCAAAGAAAACTCTTCCTGAGCTGAGTGCATTTGGGACTCGTGGCTCTTCTTGCAGGAGGGGAAATGACCTCTCAGACAAAAGGTCTCCAAAAAATGTGAGGGGTCAACAGTGGCATGAAGCAACTCAACCTGAGCATCTTCGAGGCTGTCAGAGAAGGAATGGAGTGGTAAGGGTGAAGGGGTCTCTCTTTGGAAATTTGCTAGGCCCGTGCTAGGCAGTTCACACTTGTTTTTGCAAAAAATAGGGGAATGGGGAAAAAGGCCTGGCAAAGATGTTTTAAAGTGGGAGATTAAAAATCCTTCATTTCTCTAGCATAATAACAAGACCCTCCTGTTCCAGTTGAATTACAAGTAATAACTACCTCAATCAGGAGGAAACAACAAGATTTCTTTAACTAACAAGACAAAGGCTTTACGGAAAACAATCACTTGGTTTTAAACTCTCCAGACAACTTTTAGAGATAAAGTTCCAGCTTTTAAAGCAATGAAGGGGCTTAATATATTGTTTGATGTTAAATAGAGACATAACTTCTCCGTATCTGTGTAATATCTGGGGTATCATTACTGAGTGGCTCTGTCCCTACTACAGCTCTGCAGAGACTACAGGAGCCCTGTCACTTCCAAGATTTTCATTAATGGTTTGGGAAGAAGTGCCAATGTCTAGATAAAAATCTGTGTTGACACAGCCGTTGTTCGAGTGACTGCTCTTGTGACAATCAGACTAAGAAGCTTAAATGCAAGCTTTTTCCAAGTAACTTTCATTGAACTTACTACAGGACTGAGCAAAATTACCTGCCTTGTTTTATACAGGATGCAGTCTGGATGGCCCTAACAGGAATGATTTTCCTTAAAATAGAATTAGTCATATTGTATGTGTGAGTGAAATAAGGAGCAGCAGACACACCCATGTGTATCTGCATAATTGATTTTATATCACTTTAGGCAGCCAAAACATATGAGAATATATTAAGTTTAGAGGAATAGTGTTCCTTAGGTTGTCAGTGGGAAGAAGCACATGGCTCTAGAGGCACTGAAGAGCACCTAGGTGGTGAGCTGGCTACAAATACAGTATTCTTCATTATATCCAGAGATTTCTTGAAGCCAAGAAACACCCTTATACAGCATGTTGTATTTTAAAATACCAAAACAATAGTGTTTTAATGTTTATAGTATTTTTGGCATTGATATACAACTATCCCATTGAGAATGTAATAAATAATGGGAATATATGTTTTGATTTTCTCTTGGTATTTTGAGGGAACATTGTAAGAATGGCAAACCTCTCACCTCACATATAATTTTGGCATGATTGCAAGGGATAGGGTGTTGTTATAGTCAGCAATAATATGGTGTATTCTGCCAAGTCTTGGGAGTTACAAAACATTAAATGTTCATGTCCCACGAAATTACACGTTTTAGCCAACTCTAGAGCACAAAAATCTTTGTTGCTTTTTTTTTTGTTTTGTTTCTTAAATGCAAAAATAGGGTGTGAATCTCAAACAGTATCTAATTACATTCTGTGTGTTGGGATGTCAGCAATAGCACAACAACTCTCCCCAGAAGGGCAAATTCACAAAAAATGTGTAATAGCAAACTAAATTAGGAAAATTTGTAAATGTCAGATAGTAACTCTTCTTCCAAATCCCTTACTTACAGTTTTTCATTCTGTTACAAATGAGATATGTAAAGCATTATTTTGCACTCTAAAACCTAATATTTTTATACCTTTCCTTGCATAACAACAAGTTAGTGGTAATGATTCATGAAGTTATTCAGCCTTTCATAAAAAAACAACTTCTCTTTGACTTTTTGACCTCCCTTGAAAGGAAATTCCACAAGATGATTCCAGCATATGTCCACAAAGTAGTTGTGTCAGAATTTATTGCCCTGTAATTCACCGATTATCTCCTTGTTCTAGTGAGCAGAAAATAAAAGATGAAGAAGATGGACCAGTTTATGCTTTCTTTTCTTCTATATACCTTATTTAAAACCTAGGAGCCAGGTCTTTTTTATGTAGTGCAAACTCATGGGATACAAAATGGTTATAATTCAGCTTGGTTTGCTACCTTAAAATTTAGTACTCTGCATATGAATTTTGTTCCAAAATGTGCATCAACATCCTTCTACACATTCTTCCACAAAAAAAGACTAATTTTGTCTTTTGATCTTTCTTTTATTCCTTTATGAAAGAAGTGTGATTTTCCAGAGTCTTTCAGGGAGCCACAGTACCTACAGTGTTATAAGCAATAGTCATACCGCATATAAATAAAAATATAAATATAAATTGTCTTGCTTCAAGTTAGATCATGAGTTAGCAGTGAAGGCATTCACTTGAAAGGCAGGAGGCATGAATCTGTCTCCAGCTCATCCACTGAGTTGTTATCTAACTGCTGCCAAGTATTTCCATCTCTCCGTCTTTTTTTCTGATCTCCCTGTTTTGTATTTTTGGTTAGATTTCAAATTATTTTCAGATGGGGGATTATCTCTCACTATGTTTGTGGAATGTCTAGCACAACAGAGCTGCAACACTGACTGCAGTCCGTAGGTGCTACCTTAACATAAATAAGAGTTTCTTTCTTTCCAAGGTACTCTGGCTTTCCTGCCTCCAGAACAAGCACAGAATTCAAAGTCACAGCTGTTGATTGTTAGGGATCTGCCTCTTACTTGGTGTCTTTAACCTAGTTGCTACTATGACATACTTTTTCCATGAACTGATTTTCTGGTTATGTCAGTTATCCAGATCCTACTGAAAAGATCTGAGAAAGCTGATAAAGTATTTAAGGGAAAGATCTGGTGCTCAGTGCAGGGCCTGTCGGGCCTGTGCCATGGAGTATGATGCTGAGATCTACACAGCAAAGTCCAGAGATGTATGGGGACTGTAAAGTAATATCCTCTGCAGCCTGCGAGTCAGCACTGCCTCTGTAGTCTTTGCAGGTCACGGTGTACATACACCTTTGCTGTTCTTGGAATAATGTGGCTACTCCAGGGATACTAAAATCCCTATATTTTTAATGATGGAGAGTTTACTTTGTTTTGCCCAGAGCTGCTACTCTGTAGTAGTTACTATGCCAGCTGGGTGCTTTTCAACTTCTTCTGTGTCCCTCTAGTTTGCACAAGTCTTGGGAGTCACAAAATATTAAATTTTCATGTCCCATGAAATTAAATGTTTTATCCAACTCTAGAGCACAAAAATCTTCATTGCTTTTTCTTTTTGTTGTTTTTTAAATGCAAAAATAAAGTGTGCTTCTCAAAAGTATCTAATTACATCAGATAATTTGATCAAATAATCAGAGATTTTGTTTTCTGTTCTCTGCTAATCCAATAGAAAACCTCTGTGTTTTTTTGCTAATTATCTGTTGCCCCAATACAAATGAATTTTTTTCATTTTTTTTTTTTTCATTTTTAACGTCTCAACTGGAGACCCACTTGAGCCTCCTGTTGTATTAAAAATGAGACTGAAAAAAAGAATGGATAGCATACACTTATTTACTGGTATAAATGTAGTCATTAAGTTATACTGGAAAACTGTACTCCATACATAGGACTGAAATCTTTCTGCTCTAGCCTGAGACTAAAGTTAGGTGGAGTTGTCACAGCGGGTGATAATTGCTGACCTATGGTCCTTTCTCTACCACTGTCATTGCAAGCTCCAGAACTTCAGTGCTTTGTCTTGCTTGTACTGTGGGACTGACCTTGAGACAACTTTTTTCATGGTCTTAAACCTGACAAAAGGATTTATTGCGTTTAACTTTTGTAAATGCATTATATTTAACATAAATCTCTCCTGTTTCTCAGGATCAATGTCCTTCTGTGAAGTCCAACCAAAGAAACAGACTTGGTCTAAAAGAGTAAGCCTGGGAGGATCCCGGAGGAAACAGATCCTGTGACACGACCCAATAACAAACCCAAGAGAACAGTCATCCTTTGCCTTTCTTTAGTTTATTTATCCTTTATTTAGTTACCAGAGTTTAACAAGGGAGTGATTTTGGCTGAAATATAAAAGCAACTGAGCTCTACTGCACTAATTGTACTGGCTTTGAGGTTGGTGGAAGATTTGGTCCACCCAGCAGAGTAGTCTTCCGCAATATATACTGTCCTGCTTACTCCACAAGAACACACTGGAGAGCCCTGCACTGTTTATCCTGAGCTCTTTGAAATGTGAATCACTCCAGGATAGCCCCTCCCAGGCTAGACTAGAAAAGCTTATTATCACTGATTTACAAGCCTTTAGACATCAAAATGGGCCAAACCAACATTTCCTTCCTTCTCCTTTAAATCCACAACAGGGTGACTGTCTGCTTTTGAAAGTGAAAATTCTTTCCATAGTGGTTTTATTCTTTTACACTTCTACTGACAAATAATTTACTAATTTCACCCAAACGTTTCAAAACAGCTTACAATTAATGAGTTGTTTTTTTGTTTTTTGAATAATTAATTTTTTTTGTTTGTGCAGCATAGCATCTACAGTGACTTGATCTGAGCTCTGTCAGTATCAGACCTAATTCTTGGATCATTCTGTAACATGTATGTATACTGAAGTATGAATGGACAAGATTCATGTCCAGATAAAAATGAGGACAGCCATCAAAACCCACCAGAGTTTCATAGCATGGGTCACTTCAGTGGCTCTGAAGTGGTGTCATATTCCCTCTATTTTTAGATCATGCTCATTTTCTGCCTATGAGGCTAGATGCTCACCTACAGAAAACAATCTTCTGTTTCATAGCTTATCTTACTAAGAGATATTGGGGAGGTGCACATAAGCAGGTTCCTGGATTGATAGGGTTGCTGGGTTGTAGTACCTGTTAAGTAGATTAGGTCTCCCAACTGGTAATGGAAATGTATTTTTCCACAGCTCTGGAGTCACACACATTGGGCTTCTAGAGACACGTAGCATGACAGATGCCAGCATGATGGCTGTGGAGGCTCCGTGCAGAGATTTCTGGTGCTTGCTGCTTTGTTGTCATTGTACATGTCCCTACACCTCTGCACGCTGGATGCAATAGCAGCTCTTGCTCTTTGTGAATCCTGCATTCTTAAAACCTAAGAATTACTGATGGCACAATCCCTGTGTAAAGAAGGGCTGGCTAGCCAATACCGAGACTCTAAACTCTAGGGTTCATACTAAAAAATTCTATTAAGGAACAAGATTCAATGAAAAAGGTGATACAATGAGGGAGCCCTTTTGGATGAGGGGAGGAATCCTTTTCTGTTTTGGTGGCAACCTACATGTAATTCTTAGTCTGCTGTTTCTTTAATTTGCTGGAGTTGTCAAACAACTGCCAGATGAGGTATTACACTTTCTGAGACAGCTGTGGCACTCCTTCACCGTATGAGAATCTATTTGGGATTCATGTTGCCATTACCATATCTGTGTCTGGGCAGGAGATAATTTCACACAGTCAGAACTTCTCCTGTGAGCCAGTTCAGGGCACAGCCTTGGTTATTGCCTGAGCTGAACTACATACTCACTCTCAGTAGTCTATGCAAGTGTTGCAGATAGTATAACACAAGACATGAACCTTGAATAGACCTATAAGTACAAACAAGAGTTCGAGGCTGTCAGAAACCACGTGAGTATTTAGTCTAAATGAAAAGCACCTTGGACAATGCAACCATAAAGATAGGTATGCACGTATCCTAAGGGGAAGGTGGCAGAAGAAGCATATGGCTCCTGGCAGTTGTGTTACTTGGTACTCTGTTAATGATGAGAAGGAGAACCTGCAGAGAGTAGGAAAAAGTGCTAATATCAGTAGGCTGGGATTTGGGCTTTGGGCTATGGAAAATGGTTGAACTTAACTCTTAAGTTTAAAACATAACCTGAATCAGAAGGGCACCTCTGTGGTTCAGTTATAAACCTGTGTATATAATACCCTGTTCTAAACCTGTGCTAAGCAGCATATACATAATGTGTGTATGAACAAGCTACCTTCTGACTTGTCCAGACTTGTTTTTCTGCAGAATCAAAGAATTCATTCTGGCACTCTCAGCCTTTTTTTTTTTTCACCCACCTAACCACATCAAGAACATTTTTAGCATTTTCTCTAGGAGGTTACAATCATTTAAATCATAACTTGAATTAAAAAATGTTGGCATTTGTCAACAAGTTTATAAAATCTTCACCTAGAATCTCTCTTTCCTTCATGATGAAAAACATCTGACTGCAGAAAAGCATTAATTGACGTAAAAGTGCTGGCAACACAGCATGCAAACAACAGATTTGATCTTGTAACCTATGACCAGACCACAGTTTTATTACTTAGGCTTTTGTGCCCTAAACAGCTAAACACAGCTGGCTACACAAGGTTGCCCCTTCTGCTGGTGAGCTGCAAGGAGACAGGGTTTAAAAGAAGTTGCCAGCATTCTCCCCTCCACTGTGGAAAGAAAGGAGAAGGAGCCATGAATGAAAATGGAAAAAAATGGGCTGGAAAGTAAAAAGAGAAGATGAAGACATGTAGAAATTGCCCCAGCACAAAGTGGGAGACAATGGCATTCATTTGGAGACTGCCACTCCACACCTGCAAAGCAAAGGAAGCTTCTGCAAAATTTGTTCTGCATTCCAAGAAATACAAACATATTGAATTCAGCACAGGTAATGCTGAGGTCAGTGTGTACAATTCTATTACCATATTCTGTCATCCTAAGAACAACTGCTGAAAGTTGTCACAGAGTTTGGTTTTGGAATCTGAATTATCTTTAGAAAGATATTTGTAAGTTTTCAGTGCCGAATGCCGAAGATTCATTACACCTCCTCACTTGACAGACATCACACCTCAGAGAAGTCTGAATTAAGCCCCTTTGCCAATTGTTAGTTGCTAATTCATCAGCTGTGATAGCTTCATTTCTGAAGAAGCAGAATGAGAATCCTTGAGTGGGGACTTGTTATGGCAGCAGCTTTCAGACCTGCTAATAGAGAGGTGCAGAGATGTTTTATTAACTCAGAATAACAGCTGCACCAGGAAGATTTCATTAACTGTCTTCAATCATACAAATATTTCAGGTTGTGGCTGCTAAAGGCAATGAAAAGATTTAGGCCTATGACCAAAGCCAACAGCTGGAAACCCTTGGATCCAAGTCAGTTGCTAATGCATTGGAGAGATAGGATAAGGCAGGAGGGAACACAAGAGGAGTTATCTGCTGTTATTTAAACTAAAAACACAGGAAAAAATCCAGGCAGTGGAATGTGATTTGGAACAATGGCTGCTTCCTGAACTATGTGCTGTGTGGAGCCCCTGCCCATGGTGACCTGACCTGCCCTTCCTGAACTGGTAAGCATCTGAGAAGTGCTGCAGAAGTCAGGTCATATTTCAAAAGTATTTGTGGTGGCACACATAAGTTAATGTGCCCACCTAATCCCACTCAAAGTCAACTGCATTTAAGAGGTAACCTCTGAGCAGTGGAAAAGTTTCAGATTGTCCAGCACTCCTAGTCACACAGGGAAATGTGAAAAGGGCTCTGAATACAGCACTGGGTCTGTTAGGAGGGTTTACAATGCCAGTGGACCATGAGCTTTGCAGTGCAGAACATGCTGGGCCCAGTCCCTTTCCCTCACCTTCCTTCCTGCAGGGGCCCTGTTCCAAGAAAAAAAACAATCAAAGCATCAGTCAGTTCACCTTTAGTTGGGGAAATATAACCCAAACACCTGCATGCCAGGCACAGCTGGATGTTTGAGGCTATTGACCCAGCATAGTGCAAGCTCTATAATGATTGTTTGATCAAGGTGGTTTGGGAGAAGGGAGTGTTGGAGAAAAATTTGTGGCAAAATTAAGAAGCTGTGTTTTCCCTGACTGCCTTCATTTCCCTCCTCTCTTTGAAATTCTCCTTATTTTTTAACAATGCTTGCTTTGGGCATGTGGTGGGGTGAGCCTGGGCAATTTCTTTCTTTAAAAGAAGGCATGTGTGCCTGCCAGCCAGATTTTCCTCTGTTGGCATAAAATCAGATGCATAGTGCAATCTTTTCTAGATAAAGAAGAGTCTTTGGAAGTGGAAGATGGCTTAGAATTACAAGAATGTATTTCTGCACAGATAGACAAGCTGTACAAAGTGACATCTGAGGGAACTGGAGCAAAATTTTTGAAGTACAGCAAAGTGTCACCTAAATAGAAAAGACAGCTGTTTAAAGGTGCACCTACCTGGCAATTTGGTTTAGCTATTTAAACAAGAAAGCCTGTTTCTGAAAGTCTGTCACTTCATGGTTCCTGTCCACTGGATTATTTGAAAAAAAAAAAGTCCCTTGAAAAAAATTAATGTGTGATCATACTAGACAACAGAGAAAACCCCATAAAAACCCACCAGAAAGCAACTTTGTTGGGCTTTGATTTCTTCTGCAGTAGAAAAATGTGCTGGTGTTGGACAGGACAAAGTAATTTGCATTAATTTTGTAGCATCACACCAGCAGTTTTCTGGTGTGTGGAAATGTAACACATGGGCCTTTTACCTGTGGAAAATCCAGACTTCTAATTCTCTTTTTCAGTCTCCTCTCTATAAGTTTCCTTAAATTGTAGTCAGGTGGCTACTGAAACCCCATAAAAAGTCACAGCTCTGTTCAGGGCACTAAATAATAGATTGCACCTTTCAGCTGAGGATCTGATCCTAACTTTCATGCATGGAAGCTCTTCCTCACAGCTAATTGTTAGCAGTGCCTTTGTGGATTCAGGTGCAACAGAAGCCCTCTACTCAAGTACTTCAGCTCATAGTTGAACTGTACTGTAATTTTATGTCTACTTTACTAGTCTGATTTGAGTGGTGTCTATAACTGTTCTTTCCTAGAAACAAAAATCACCAAACTCGTGTGGGAAAAGGCTCAGTCTTCCTGAAATATATCTGGGAGCTTGGAGGTGCTTAATACTTCAGTGTTCCCAAAGATTAATGGCTTTTCTGTGGTTTTCAGCATACTACCAAAACGATGGGAACTGAGTCATCTAGAAAGTGATCAGCCAAAGAAATGTAAGAGCATGGTGGAAAGGCCCCTAAAATATCTGGTGCTGAGAGTAGTTATTTGGCTTTTCTGGCATCCCTTAAAATCTCAATATAATCTTCTACTCTAACATTAAATGGGTGCTTTTTACATGAGGTGTACCAAGTAACCTAATTTTTAATCCACAGATACTTGCTGACTTGCTTATATCTCCCATTGCAGTATTAAAGTACACAATAATCTTACAATTCATGCAGTTTTTTTTAAAGGAAGTTTTTAGCTTCAAGGTGTGCCACAGGTATTCTTGAGAGGCTTAGAAACCAACAGATAAACGAAAATAATCACACGCTTTTGTATGTGGTTACATAATTTCTAAGGTAAACACACATAAAATTCCCCTCTTTCCTCTTTCTCCAGATCACTTTCTCTTCAGCTAATGTATCTGTTTTTAATCACCTTTGCAGCACACATCGTTCACAAGGGTGTTGGAGGTTCCTGTAAGAAGAATGAAACCTACAAAACATGTTATTGCTGTTGCTTATCACCTGAGAAGGACAACCCAAAATTGTTCTGTGGTCATTTGGATGTTATGCAATGAGGACAGAATGCATCTTTGTTCCAGTTACCAAGAGCACAAAAATACTACTTTCTGAGAGCTGAAGAACAAAACACTGCCCTTAGAAACACTAATCTGTCTAAATCTTGAAACCTTTCTCATTGCATCCAATTCAGGAGAAATATTTTTAGCTGCTGAATTTAGCCCTTCAGAATGTCTTGTGGTTTCTTCTGGGATTGAGCTCAATAAAATACTGTTTTCTCAAACAACCAGAGTGTGGTTCAGAAGTTCAGAGCACAAAAGGCCATCTCAGTGTCCATCTTCCCACAGACAACCAGCAATGGTTTCCATGGATGGGGTCTAGGTCATGAATGCTTGTAAGGGTCCATGCCAGTACTGTTCTCTGTGGTAGCTTTAGAGCAGAGGAGCTGGTATTTGACCAGAAGGGCTGATGTTTATGTCCCTCATGTCTCAGACTCCTCTGTTTGGGCCCAGGCAGAAGCCAGTTCCAAGAGGATCACACATGCTTAGGCACATGGACACACACCTACCTGCCTCCCTGTGCATGGGTTGGGGCATCCAAGCTTGTGATCATTTTTCTCTGTTGCCTGAATTAAATCAATATTTTTTATTATGTAGGTCTGCTTTCTTTCTTTCAACACCTCTGTTTTTGGGTTACAAGTCCTTTATATCTTCATTGTTTTTCAGTAATTGATTCAGTAAATTTCACAGCTTAACTTCTTAGTAGATGGCAGGAGTCCCAGCAGCTGTGTCACAGGGCCAGGGTTTCAGTATTTCCAGAGCCACACATTTGTCCAGGATACATATCATATTTAGCTTGGTTACTAGAACCAGAACTTTAAGAGTGGGAAAAAATTTGAATTATTAGTAGTTTGATTTTGTTTTGTTTTTAAGGATAGACTTAATTCTTGTAAATCTGGGTTGGGTACCTCAGCAGTGATGGGTTTGACTCTGACAGCTGAACCTCATGAGCTGAGCCAGTAAGCCCAGCCCCGAGGGGTTTCTTAAACACAGCTGTAGCAATTCAGTGACAAAACCCTCCTCCAAAAAACCTGACCAACACATGGCACATCTGGAAAAGCCCCCAAGCCTTTTTGTTGTATCTACCTGTTCAGGCTGTGCAGAGGGATATAAATTGCCCCCCTTTCTTTTGAAACCCAAGTTAAAAATAAATCAAACCTGTGTAAAAATCTTTTTCTATTGCTTTATCTGGGGCTGGACAAATAGTTTATAGAGGTAAGTGGCTTCTGACCAGATTGGAAACTGAGGGTTTATCAGGTGATAAGAAGGCTTCCTGTGTGTCTTTGCAGGTACCAGGCATAGAGGCTAATGTGGGAATCCTGGCTCTTTCTGACAACCTTCTTGCTTACAAACACTAACAGGATCTGGCCCCAAAAACTTTCCAGTGCAGCTACCTGTAAGTATATATGCACATAACTTTATGCATTCTAAATCCTTGCTGCCCCATTGCTGATCTGCCAAAATTAATCTTTTCTGGAAAGCCAGGTGTCTGTGTCTGATGTTTGTTACAGGGCTCTGTAATCCTGGTACATTGGGATGATTCTCTGTGGAACTGTATCAGCAAGACTATATGTGATTTTATACTTGACTTTTATACTTTTATACTTCTGCCTTGCCAAGAGGTAGATCTGGGTTCATTCACAGTCAACCTGCAAAACATAGTCTGAATTAAATGTGATTTTTGAATGTGGAGTTCTTGCAGGTTCAGCATTTAGGTAGATATCCAGCTTTGCACATGCAATTTTCTATACAATAAAAGTGTCTGCAGAGTACCTCACATCTTTTTATTAAGAAAAAATATTACTGAAATGCATGTATTCCTGATATCAAAATAATGATCAACTGCAAAAAGATGAAGGTTTCACTCACAAAGTGAAATCACAATGGAGAAAAGGGTGTTCAAATTAAAGCTAGGGCTGTATCTGGGGAAATAATGGACTTGAAGAGGGCTTCAGAGCTTCAAGGCTGGTTACAAGCCCAGGTAGCATCCTGACTCTGTATTGCACTGAGGCATCTCTGTAGCCCAGCTGCCCTACTGCCATGTGCTTTCCAAAAAAAGAATATTTTGGCCCATGGGCTGCAAAGGAGTCAGGATGAGGTTTTATCAGAGATCCGGGCTGGAAAATTTGGGACCAAGGGCCTATTTGTTCCTTGGGGGAGAAGCACACAGAAGAGGCTGTACAGTGTGCAGCCCCTTTTCAATCTAGTTGTAGGTTTTGAAATGTGAGACTTGACAGCATTTGTGTGCCTAAATCTTCCTGCCATGTGAATATGACTCTTTCTGACTTTCTGGGTTTCCATTCTCCCTGGCAGCTTGAAGTTCTTTGCTAGTGTTCACAGCTTTTCCAGTCTCAAGAAGATGGTACAGCTCTGCTTACATCTGTGCTTGAACAGGATCCTCAAAACAGAGGCTTCAGCTAAGCTTTTTGGGAAAATTGTGCAGGTCACATAAGACCAATGGAAGCTACTACTTTTAGGAGGAAAGCTGAAAACTCTCCTCCCTTGCTTTCATATTTACTTTATTCTTTCATTTTTAAATAATGTAATAGGGATAGTGTTCATGTAAGATGTTCAATTTAAATTCTTTTAGTGTCTCCCCATCACACTGCTTATGAGTGTATCCTACTGACCTGGCAAAGCTGGAAACAATTTCTTCATCTCATCCTGATTCTGTGTCAATATGAAAAAATTTCAATAGACCAGCACAACAGCAGGATTTTGTGACTTGAGGTCATCAGAAAGGTGGGTGGAGCCATGGATTTTTCCTGGATTCCAGAGACTCTTAGAGTCTTGTCTTATCAACAAGTATTCGATAAAAAGCTGAAATCTTCCAGAGAAGGCTGATGACTAGTTTGAGGTGGCTGCTAACTCAGTGTATTGACACTGAACAGATCACTACCTAAAGTAATTCAGTTTCACATCTCATTTTCTTTAGCTTGCTCTGTGTTGAAAGCTGCTATGTATTGCCCATCACTAGGGAATTCTGTTGTGGAAATTATAAACCTAAAAGACATAATGTCCCCTAGGTCTTAAATACTTACCTCTGTTATTAGATATGCTCCTTCATCCCTTCTGCCCAGCCTTGACAAAGTCAAGTATTATTGTCATATCTTTTATATAGAGACATTTTTTGTAGTAGTGAGATTTCAAACAATCAAAGCCTCAGCAGTTGTTAACTTGCCAAGCAGCACTGGCATGAGGAATGGGCCTTGGAGATAAAGAGGAAAGTAAGTTGCTTTAGAAAGAAGTTTTGATCTTAGTTCTACTTCTGGCTTTCCTCCTAACTTGCCTACTTCCTCAATAGGAAAACCATTTCTTTCTGGACTTTGCTTTATTCATCTGTTAAAGATGATGAGACTTGCTCTCCAGGGCTGTTGTGAGGCTCAATGAGCATTCACAGGAAGCCCTCCACCCCAAAAATGTTGAAAAGGGACATGAACTGTTTGCCAAAGAGATTAAGGAAAAACTGTCCTATTCCCTCTCTGTCTCTCTCCCCTTCGTGTTCCTGCTCATCTTTTATTCTGGTTCAGGCTCCACAGGAAGCCAAGTACACTAGTTAAGTCAGAAAAAAAATGACATAATAAAGCAAATAGCTTGTTCTTGATTTCCAAGTTGTATTGGCTTATTGGGAAGTTAATGTAAGGCAGCAAAAGGAACAGATGGGACTTTAGAGCCATGAGTCAGACTGGGGAAAGGAATGACTTGGGAAGGGAAAAGGAAGCAGAGAAGGTGATGCGGGCCCTTTCCTATGTTATTTACCTTTGTCCTCACTACAAGGTATTATACCAGTTCTTAATATAATTTAATTAAAAAATAAATAAATAAAAATAAATAAAAATTCAGATTTGAGTCCTGAGTGTTTCTTTAGAATTTTTCTGCAGTAGCTTGCTATTCGGCCACTCTCAGAGAGAGACAATACATTAGAACAACCAAGTATTATACTGGGAAGTATGAGCAGATGTATAGACTACCACACAAAAAAATAATCTTTTCTCATTACTTACACTGGTAGAAGCCCAATGCCACATTTCAAGACAGGCAAACTGGATAAAATGGAAAGATAAGGAGAATATTATAGGTCTAAAATGATGAATTAAGATGAAAGTTTGGAAGAACTGGGTTGGATAACCTAGAAATTTTATATCAGTCTCCAAAGATGCAAAAGGCAAAAAGAAAGGGAATAATCTGGCCCCATGTCTACTGTGGTTGGCACAGAAAACTGACTGGATTTTCAGGAAAAAATATTTAGATTGCAGATTAAGAAATAGGTTTTAATGGTTTGGACAGCTGAGCCTGTGGACATGTTACTCAAGGATACCATGGATTAATTTGACTGTGTTAGAGAACAGGCTAGGCCAACACTTTTTATTTGTAATACATCACAAGAAGAACTTGCACAAAAGGCAGACTGGCAGACTGTTGTATTGATGATTAGACTTGATACCTCCTTGCTTTAGATTTCATCTTCCACCCTCTTGTTCGTTGATTCAAGTACCACCCAGAGATCAAGTAAGTATTGAGGCTTTTTGGGGCACAGTTCTTCTTAGATCAGTTGAAAGAAATTGCCCTCCTGAGAATAATTCACAGAATTTCAGCATCACAGAACACTTCTGTAGTCCATCTCCTGCACATAGGAATTTCAGGTCATCTATGAGGTCAGACCAAGGTTTCATCCAGATAGACCCAACAGTGGACACACTGAAGGGCTGAGCAGAAGGAAATCATCCCTACTCACAGTAGGTGGTTATGATCCTCTCACAAAGCCTAGGATGCAGTTCCTGTCGTTGCTGCCAGGATGCACTGCTTGTGCTCTGCCAAAACTCTCAGCCCCTTTCTAGTAGAACTGCTTCCCAGCCAGTCTCCAGCCTGTAAAACAGTACAGGGGGAGAAAGAGGCTTCTTCTGCTGGGTTGTGGAACTCTGCATATTTCCTCCTTGAATTTTGTAAAGTTCCTTTTGGCCCATTCCTCCATCCCATTTCTGTCCTAAATAGTAGCCCTCCTCTTGAGGTTATCAACTGTTCCCCCCACTTTAGTGTCATCTGTAGGCTTGATGAGGGTTCACTCCATCACCTGCTCCAGGTCATTGGCAAAGATATTAAACAGAATACAACTCCCAAACAATATATTCTCCTATAGTCAAAGCCACCCTGCAGTCATTACATTTATTTCCAGTAAGAGTAGGCGCCAGTTAAGAAGTGTCGATTGTATTCCGGTCAGGTGGCAGCTGTGGAAAAATAAGAATCTTTTACTACTTAACCAGCTATATTAAAACTGTGGAAAAATGGCTGACCAAAGTAACCAACTGCAATGGTGGCCTGGTAAACAGAACACATACACACTGAATTGCATCTACACTGTGCATTATTCTTTCTAGTCATATTATTTACTTACCACTGCCAGTTAGGAGGTAGTTTTCTTATACTGTATCAGTAAAGAATGCACTGCTTCATCAATTGTACCGGATTGAACTGAAATACAAGAACTGATAGCCCACATTTTTACACTGTGACATTTGTTTAATTTTGTGTGCGTGTGTCTGTAGGCACATAATATTAGAAAGCCTTTAATGAGGAAAGTTTGTTGATCCTCTGAATTCTGTGTGTACATGCTTGTTCTTATTAAGCAGGCGTTCTGGTTTACAGAAACAATCAAAACCACCTGCATTTCCTTTGAACTGGAGCCTTGCTTTCAACTGGGCATCCTAGTGGTGTAATACCTCATCATACACACAGTAGGAAAAAGCATTTACACATTTCACTCCCTCTGTGTCTATCCAGCGAAAACTTGCCAGGCACGTAATTATGCATGTGGCATTACCAGGGAGCAAACCTGATTTAGTCAGCCTTTATTTGCTTTTTAATGAGGTGCTCAATATGCGTGGCAGGGCCTGGGAAAGGGGCAAAGAGCCATGTGGCCATGTGAGTGACCTGTGGAGCTCTGTGCTGGCTGGTAACGAAGTCTCCTTGGCACTTAAGGCATCCCCCGGCATTCCAGGCCTGGTCAGAATTATATGAGGCTCTGGAAGCCACATAGCCATACTGAGCTGGTTCAGAACTCATGCTGGTGAAAAGCTAAACTGTGCCAGACTTCAGCTCCTGAGCACCACATCTGCTCTGCAGCAAAATTGTGTTCCAGGATGTCTTAATTTCCAGAGACTATTGTGGAGTCCCAGGGGGTTTCCAGGATCTTAGGACACTCAGTGCCAAACAGGGAATTAATGACTATCTGATAGGAGTTTCAAGGTACCAGGGAAGGAAGGCATAGTGCTTTGGCCCTGGGCTCTGCCTTCTTAGTGGCTCCTATAGGTTTGCTGGCTTGCTTTGCCTTAAAAAGAGTATTTAAAAAGACATTTTCAATCTCATTTAAAGGGCACAAAGAAGTCACTAGGGACTAGACAATAAATGTTTGTAACCTTTGAAATTATAAGCCACACTTAGTGACAGTGATGAGTTTTACAAGGCAATGCAAGTAAGTAATGACTAAAATACAGATTAAGCAATTCAGAGATTGTATAAAAATGTTGGGCCTGGTTCTGGCCTCATTTTCAGTTGTTCTAGCATGTCATGACATCCTGAAGTAAAAACCCAGTATTTTAGTAGTGTCATGAAGTGCCCTTGCCCTTGCTGCTCATGTAATGGGTAGTGGAAGTGCAAAGTAGTTGAAATACCACTTGTGTTCTTCTGTACATTCCCTGATGAGTTTTTTCCAAATCAGTTTTCATCTTTTAATTCTCAGGCACCTGCAGAGTTCTGTGTTGTCCTGTGTTTTCCAGTACACAAGGGAATGCTTTACTTTCATGGGAAGACCCCCCTGCAGAGTGTCAGATGAGATTTAAAAAAATTATTCCGTTAATAAATAAAACAGAAGCATGTTCTGAACTATTTTAAACTTATTCTATCTCAGATATTGAAAACATCTCTGTATGCACAACTTCTGGCAAATATGATGACAGCAGATTTGAAATCTCTCTGAGGGGCCTTACATCCTTCTTGCTGATATGTGTGTGCACACATAAGAACAGCTCCCTTGTTGAGTTATATTTTAATAATTTATGCTGGAGAAGCATTATCAGAAGTTTTCACCTGTTCAGGCTGTTGGAGATCTCTGATGCAGTTGTGCGTTATTGTCTATGTGAGGTCCAGAGGTAACATCCTCAGTAGCAGGAATTTTGTTTTGGTCCAGTTCACTGAGATAGTCTAGGGTAAAAGATGTAATGAGCCTCATGAGTTTGTTTCTCATTTCCTAGCCTCACATCAGGGAGCATTTATCAGTTTCGCTATTTATGGATATATTGATCCGTACTTAATCTTTGACCCATGATTTCTAAAGTCTCCAATATTTTTTTTCTTTTCCTCAGTGTTTAGCTCTATTATCATCAGGCCTTTCAGACAGTGACCCTGAACTCATCTGGGCTGCACTGGCGCTCTGAGTGATGATGGTCATAGTGGTGTCACTGATTAGCTGCAGGCTTCTTTCTCCTGAACTCAGCTAATAAGAATTTCTCTGTTTCAGCAGATGTCTCTGCTCCTTTGCCAGATGTGGAGTTTACAGACTTGCAATGTGAAATCTAGAAGCTTGCTGCTTAGTCCACCACCTGGGGAGATTTCCTGATCATGTAAAAGCAGTACACCAGAGTGCAATTAATGAAATGTTCTTTTTATGTCCTATCAATCAGAAAAGTGTTTTAAAGCTCATTAAAAAATTTGGATAGCTGTGCAAATACAGGCATTACAGATCTTTAATTGAATTTCAGTGTTTCATTTCTCTCTGCTGAAAAAAATGAGGGTCATGGCACCTAATACAGGAACTGGATATAGAACCTCATTAAATATAATCTCAGGCAAAGTGGTAAGGGCAACTTGGGATGTGCCCAAGAGATCCATCTCTGGGAAATAAAGACCAGACAGGAAGAAAAGCAACGATGTTCCCCTCTAACTCTCCATTTAAAATTGCTGTTTCCTTCAGAAGTCTTCACTTGTTCTTATTCAGAAAGGATTGAATTCAAGCACAAACTGTGAATGAAATAAACAAAAAGAAATTCACTAGATCTCTAGCAAATCCTGTCCTTATACAGATAAGCAACTCTTTTGTCAGCAGGGTCAAAACCAGAACCTGCAGAAATAGAAGAGATGCTACTGTTGCCCTGAGGCAAACAAAGCTGCAGGAAAAGAGCACAAATAGAGAGCTAAGGCACAGAGATGAGGTTTGGATGTAGGTGATATTGAGCATTTTGGTGGTTCATACTGCTTAACTCTTCATGCTATTAGGTCTCTGACAGAATTTTGGAGGCTGGTCTTTGCTCCTTTCTGAGCAAAGGTTATCCAGCCTAGAAGTTTTCTGAACATGCTTTATCAAAGTTAATTCAAAGGATGAGACAAAATGAATGCATAATTTAGAGTGCCAGGTGACCAAATTCAGAGATTCACAATGTAGCCACCTAAAGTTAAGGGAGATTCATCCTGTTTTCATGATGTTTCTTCCTGAAATGTTTACAAGTAGATCAGGCGTAGCAATTCTTAAAGTCAACACAAGCAAATGGAAAAAAAACGTGGTACTTCCATCAAGGTACAGTATGTTGGGTATTTACTTCATTTTTAAGCACTCTTCTATGCAATAACAGGCCACGTGCTGAAAATATGGCCTGATATAAGGATACTTTCATTTTACAAGCCCACTTAAAGTTTCCATCTTTACTATATACTTTAAAAGTTGCTGTGATCTTAATCCCTACAATCTTGACCTCAAATTGCATTTTGGTGTTTTCTCCATAGCTAAAGAGATGTGATGCACATGGCATTACTTCATGTAAATCCCAATGGCAAATTATGTTCCATTGCTACATGCATGGCATTGTTGCATTCTTACTCTGGAAAATGCAAAATTCTTCTTTTAGTGGAAACCACTCTTCTTGAAAAAAATCTGAAATCTGAGATAGGAAACCTGATAGGCCAGGAACCCCTATATTTTTATAGAAATCTCACAGTGAGTGTGTATTGTGCCACATCTTTACACAATGTTAGACTGACAAAACTGAGATACAGCCTCCTCAATCAGAAACCTGACCTTTTTTGTTTGATTGTTTTGCTTTTTTTTCCTTGTTTGTTTGGTGTTTTTTTGTTTTTGTGGGCTTAGCTGTGAATTCTGCTGCATACAATACAGAGTTGCCTTTGAAAGTCAGTGCCCTTCTCTGGCTTACCTGGGCACTCCTACAGCAGTAGGATCATTACGGATATTCAGAAAGGTCACACACATCTGGTTAAGGGTTGTTATTTTTATTTTCTGACATTTTTAGTTCTTTGCTTTGTAGATTTCACATTTGTCTAGGACTGCCTTTGTACAAATTGTAGGAACCCATGGTTATCTGGGTGGAAACAAACATATTGAGAATTTTTTTTTTTTTTTATTAGGTAAAAAGTCCTAGTGATGGAAAACACCAAACGTTGGTCAAATAAGAACAATAACCTCTTTGAGGCAAGCTTCCTTCCCATAAATTGAAACCTCTGAATGAAGTGCCTGCCAAAGAATGCTCTCTTCCTGGAACACAGGGAGTAGAAAGCCAGCAAGTTGCTTTGAATGTGTTGAACTAAATTTTATAGCTATATCTAAATTCTAGGCTGACCCTGAGCCTGCCTTTTTAATTTTGCTCACAAATAGTACTACTTCATCTTCCATTTAATTGGTATATTCCTTAAGGATTGCATATAAACTTGTGTATTTCTGGAAGAAAATATCTTGAATGTGAAACTGTTCATAAAGCTACCAAACCCTCATAATTCTCCCTGCCCATTTGTGGTATAAAAATATAACTAATATTAGTCCAGTGAACAGCAAGTAAGACTCTGGAGGGCTCTCTGGAAGTCTGTTTTGGCTATAGTATTTCTTTTCCCTGTTTAACTTTGTAAACCTGTAATTGGCAATAAAAGAGACCGCACTTTTGCTTTTTTAACTAATATTTATTTAAACTTTACCAAAAGGTGCACATAGTGGTTTCTTTTGTTTCCAGCAGGATAAAATTCATAAGCAGAGACCAATTTATCATTAAAAAAATTATTTTGTATTTTTAACCTAGAATGTCCAGCTTCAAAATGTGTTTTTAAATACCTAGCCAGCTTTTTTTTTCACATTCTTTCAGTGCTCTCTGGTACACGAAAGCTACTGTGTGAGATCTTATATTAGAAATAGATCCTTTTGGATAAAGACAGAGGATGCATTTGCATGGTCCCTATCTGTATTACAGTAAGCTCAGCAAGGGTGTCTGATCCTGATTATGATGCCACAAATGTGGAGTTATTTCCATAAAAATATAGACAAAACAGGGCATAGTGTTTGGATCTGTAGATCTTACCATGTATTTTTAGAGTGGGTGTTTTCCTTTTGAGGTTAACAGGGATTTTGTCTTTTATTTTTAGAAATGTGGCAAGCAGATAGTTCCTGTAAGGTAAGCTAAATAGAAAAACAGACACCGAATTAAAAAAGAAAAGACAAATATTTTTGTAGAGATGTACAGTAATATCTGTAGTGAAAAGGAAATATTTGTATTGAAGGTGAAAGATCGTAACATTCAAAGTTATCTTTGTTTTTGTTGTTGGGCAATGATCTTTCCTGCCTACTTCATTTTTAATAAAAAAAAAAAAGAGAAATCAAAATTTTTGGGATGATGTTAATGTACATGGGTTTTAGGTTTGCATGTGTTTTAATCGTTCATGGAAAATAATTGTAATATCATTTATTATTTTTATAATTTTAATCCCCCCATCCAAGATGCCTAATCTTATAAGTTTTCTTACCTAATGCGCAAGGCTAATAATGCCATATCAAAAGGACAGTGAATTTAACTGTAAAAAGCACCAGAAACCAGGAGGCTAGACTAGGCAAAGTGCTGTACTTGGTATGTTCTTTATACACTTTCTGGAAGACCCATGTCCATTTGCTTTCAAAGTCAGGACACTGGGCTAGATGCATCTTTAGCTTGATCTTGTTACAAGAATTCTTATGTTTCATGTTAGGAACATCTGGAAATAAAAGCTTTGTCTGACTCTGGGCTGAGATTCTTGATTGCCTTTAAAAAATATATAATTTTGATTGTTTTCATCTTGTAAGTATGAACAACAGGAAAAATATGAGAGGGTTTGATGAGACGTTGTGCCATAGCAGTTGAAGTTTTTCTCAGCTTTGATTTCAGCCTTTCATAGTGAAACCAGCTGTTGAGGAGCTCATTTGTTTTGCTTTATTTATCACAGTGGATTATCTCTTCAGACAACATTTCATGAGATCGAAGGGAAAAGCAGTGATAGATTTGGCTGTTAGATTCACCAGCTAAAACTAAGCACAGGCATATTTATTATATTACAGTGTAATTTAGGGGACTGGGACCATCAATGTAGCAGAAACCCAGGGGAGTATAATGACTGCTTTCTTAGCTGGCACTGACAGGGACACAACTCAAGACTTCCAGGGCAAAATGTGAGGCTGGCATCTGCTGAATCTGAGGCGGGCTCCCCAGATGAGCAAGCTCCCACTGGCTGTGGATAACATTCTGCAAAAGGTTTGTAGCATTTGTGCCACTGCATTACATAATGTGAAGTGCTTTGGTTTACATGCAGAATATTACTCCACTCTGTAATCATCCCTTTCTCATCTGAGTTCAGTGACAGCTTTGAACTTGCTGATTACTCTGGCAGGAGTAATTAAGAGAGAAAAGAAGGGATTACAGAGCAACTCAGCCATTATGGTGGTAAGCACCTTTCCCAGTCGTGTGAGGCTGACATTTCTCCAACATCTGGAGATCTTTCCTCACATCTGGTGGCTGCTGACTCTCATCCCCTGTAGCAGCATTTCTTCAGCTCCTTGGCACAGCAGGTGCTCAGAGCAGGAGCCTTGCTTTGTCTCATCAGATTTCTGCTTGCTGCCCCTAGCACAGAGCCCGAGGTGCAGGGCAGAGGGAAAGGCTCTGCTGACACAAGTCCCGTGGCTATGAACCCTGCAAGGACTGGCAGTGTCCAGGCCACTGTTGAATCAGAGGTCTGTTCTCCAAGATGCTACATGTGCAACAACCAGTGCATCAACTCTGCCATCAAGAGACAGTGTGGGAGTCAGGTCCTTGGCTCTGTGGAGTGTACACAGGAGACATTTTTCTGTCACTTTGAGGTGAGTACATTTGCCATGTAGATAAAGGTATTCAGGGACTGTTTCGTATCTTATGATACAAAGGAAGTGGTACAAGCAGGCTGGAGCAACTCATCTCATGGTCCACTATATGTGTGACCAACAAAATCTTCATGTGACCTAGAGCAGTGAGGGAAATACCAACATGCCTGAAAATGCTGGGAGAGGCAGGACCCTTTCAAAGGTGGCAGGCTCTGGAGAAGGCTCTGGCAGGTCTACTGGAGAAGGAGCAGAGGTCGGTCCCAAAGTAACACAGAAAGACATCTCCCGCTAGCTCAGCCGGTGCATCCTTGCTCCTGGCCACATGAGCACAGACTCAGCCAGAGGACTGCACTGGGTTAGCAAACCCTTGTGTCAGGCAAAGGCAACAGAGGTGGGAGAGGACAGAGAAGCACAGCCTGGTGCCTCCCAGGAGTCTGTGTGGTTAGAGGAACTCCCTCCCTGGATACATTTTCCTCTGGCAATTTTTGCCAATTTCATGAAGTGAAGAGCCAGATTTCTATACAACAGATAACAAATGCCAAAAAGCCAAAAAATGCCAAAAGTATTTTTTCTGTCTCCCAGTGTTTTTTTGGTCACTTCTGTGTTTCTCTTAATCTTCTGACTTGAATGAAAAAGTGTAACTTCTCTTTCTCTTGGGCTTGTCCAACATGGAGTTTTTAATCACTATCTGCCTCTTTGATGAGCAATAGTCCTTGATGTAAGTCTTGATATGGTTTCTCAGGGAATTCCAGTGTTTTGGAAAAGATTTTTTTCATATTGCTTATATATCTTTTATATTTCTTCTCTTGTGTGCCATTCTCTTCTCTTCTATTTATTTTAGCTATTCTCAGTCACCATAATTTTGGTATAAACGATACTTGGTAGTTTTCTGATCCAAGGCTTTAAGTCATTTATTTCTCCATGGGATTATCGCTGCATGAAACCACAAAGTCCAGGGTTAGACATTTGAAATATGGATCATATTTAAAAAATTTATTTATGCAACTATTGGGTAAAATTAGACTCAGATAAACTCTCCTTGTCACAAACCCATGAAACCTCTCAAGGACTTTCTCTCTTAATCAAAGCTATTTGCCTGCACAGCACGAAGTATCCACAATAGTGCAATGGGAAAAACCTGCATTTTGTGATAGGATAATAACATAGAGTTTTGCAAGTGGACCATGAAGTTGGTTATTATGTTATTAACAGCATGGAGAAATTCAAAGTTTTACTGGCTTAATACTTTTACATTGACAATAGATTTCTGGGCTGAGAAGTGTTGGGTATCTTCTGTCCCATGAGGAACCCAGACAGTATGTCACAGACATCTGGACAGCATCCTCATGGAAGAGGTAGGCTCCACTGGCATGTAATAGAGCCTGTAGGTCACAAAACTGGTTACAGATTAAAGAATGAGAAATGCATTTTCCTGAGAAATGATACCTCATAGCTCAAGTGCAGAGAGACAGACATTAGAAAGGGACCATGGTTTTACAATCTGTGCTGTAAATTCACAGCCATTTCCACAACGTCCCACACATAAGCAGAGTCAGAAGCTCCTGAGAGACTGCAGTTTTTTGCTGCTCAGAGCAAGCGTTTCCTCCTCCATTTTCCTGGAATTGTTTGCCTTTGGAATGACTATGAACATGCTAATATTTGCACCTTTAAAAATGAGGGTTTTTTTACCTTAATGACTGAACATTCTCGCTAAATTGTAATGTCTGTTGGAACTTGGCTCCAGATTCACAGATACATTTAAGTCTCTAAACAGACACAGATCTTTCTGGATCCCCACTGCAGAAACAACTGCTGTGATGTAGGCTTCCACAGATGAATGATCCCTAAAACAGTGTTGAGCTTGTGAAAGAGGTTCAGCTACAAGTACATGGTTTAATGCTGAGGTAGCAATTAACTGAATGTCAGATGCTCTCTATTAATCCCCCTCCCTGATATAAAGAAAGGAGAGAGAATAAGGGAAAGAGACCTATGGGTTGGAAAAACAGCTTTAACGAAGCAGTAATGATAGAAAAGGAAGAAATATTAAATATATACAAATATACACAAACCCAATACCACACTCCTCCCCCTGCCCCTCCAATAATGCTCACATCATCAATGAAGCTGCAGGGAAGCCCTGTAAAAGTCCCAGGCTGGGCTCCTGGAGTCACCATCAGTCAGGAGCTGGAGACAGGAACACACAGATTCAGGATGGTGGGGACTGGGAAAACAGGCAGACAAATGAATGGAACACTCCCAGGATGCTGAAGAAGGAAAGGAAGGGGCTTGGCCCTTGTGATCCCTCAAATTTATACCAGGTATGATGCGTATGGGATGGAATACTCCATTTGGTCAATTTTAGTCACCTGTCTTGTCTTCTGTTCCCTAAAGAAGGGTTGCAGGTGTGACCCCTTCACTCCCTTTCTCTTTCTGGAGTATAAGAATTTGTTGTCTTTAGTGTAGTTTAAAAACATCTAGTGGAATTAAACTTGGTAGCAGTTACGACTACTACACATGTACAAGGGAGTGGGAAATTGCTGTTCATATCTATACCAATGAGCTGCAAGACAGGTTTGTGACTTCTTTCTGGGATTTATTTTTCCCAAAAACCTGTTTACCCAACCTTGTTATAGGCCACTGTCAGACTTTGCAAATTTCACTCTGACTTTCTCTTTCCTGGATTCATTTGAGTTGAGTTGGGAAAAACCTTAGATTTTTCAACATTTCCGTGCCTCACTGATGCCCTGTCCTCTGTGAAGACCACCATCCTTTCTTCTACTTAGTTGAGTTTTTATATAACAGAGACTCACTCATTGTCATAGAAGTGTTCCATATACCAAAGTGACTGGGCAGTCTCTAAACAGTGACAACTGAAATGACTTAAAACAGCTAAAATATCTCCTTAGTAAGCCTTTGTTAATCTAATTTGCTGCCACTTAACAAAAAAGCTAAAGAACATTTATAAAAATGAAATTTTAAAAAATTAACTTTTACTTGCTCATGAAAACATTACTTTGTTGGGTTTTTTTGTTGGTTTTTTGGTTTTTTTTGTTGACTATTTTTCCCCCCAGTTAATTCCAGTTTATACAAATTAGTTTTTAAGCAGCATACTGGCATGTTAGGTCACTTGGAAAGACTTATTTATAATGATGAATGAGAGCTTTGGCTGAATCAGACCCTCTTTTGTTTATATAAAAAGATAGCTAAAGCAAATTCTAGACAACAACACCCATAAACTTCCCTGAACTTTCAGGTTTTCCTTGGTGCCTTCATTTCACATCTTCTCTGTTGAGGTTGCTAGACCTCTGGGGGACTGGTGGTTTGATTTTCTGTCTACAAATCATGGAGCACACCTGCAGTGTTAAAGAAAATGCAGGAGAGCAAAGAGATATCTGCAAGTATTTCCAATATTTAAGTACTCTAATTTGTAATGCAGCGTTCAGAAAAGATTCCACAGTATGGATAAATAACGTATCACATCTGAGTTTCAGTCATTTACAAGACTTACAAGAATATACAGATTTATAATGATCCCAGTGTTCTCGATTAATTCCAGTTTGAGTAATTATGTAATGCTGATACTCTGCAGTTTTGGGATTTCAGCTGCTGTACTCATTTTTACTTCCTTTTTCAGTGTGTTGTTAAGCCTCTTTCAAGAGCCATCCAAGAAATAGTGTATCTTTAGTGTCACATAGGATTCTTTTGTTTACAGCTTATAGATAGCTAGTTTCTTAGGTTCCTATGAGAACAGCAGGCCTCTAAAGAAATATTGATAATTTAAAGATTCAGTCATGGGTTCAAAGTGTTACCAATATCTTATATTGATGAGAGCAGGACTGGGTTTAACCATATTCCAGACTCAAACATTGAAAGCATTGTAGTTAGGTCCCAAATCTCACTTTTCTGAAATGCTAAAAAAAGAATCTGTCAATAAGACAATATTTTTTCTTATATTTCCAGTGGGTTTTCACTACAGTGCATTGTCTTCATTGTAAATACAAACATACAAAAGTAACACTTGATACTATGTACAAAAGCAACAGAGATGTCAAAACAGTGAACAAGCCTGCAGATGCACAAGTATGTGCATCTAATGTTTCTGTATATATTTTCTGGTAAATAAGCAATTCAACAATCTGATTCATTTCTCATCTTTCTACATACTGGACTGGGGAGTTTCTCTCCTGTGTTCTGGGATAGATTTGGCATTATGTGCTCAAACATGTGTATGTAAATTTGAGGCATTTACACCTCTGTTCTCTTGTTCTCTTTCACTAATGAGTAAATGATATTTGTGTTGCTCTCATTGGAGTAGGAACAGTATTTGCACTTTAGAACCAATGTTACAAGAGAAATAAACAGCATCACTCTCAATCCAAAGTGTATGTTTAAGATTAAGCTTCTATTTAATTACACCGGTGAATTGCATTCCTTTTGAGTCATAAGGCAGTGCTACAGGAAGCAGATTTATAAACCTGATTGTGTAATTCCCATGCTTTTGTACTTTGTATACAGATGAATCTACAAAGGGTCTACAGAGTTCTCATATAGGTATTTAGAATCACAGGAATACGCCTTACAGTCTACCACATCAAAAATTTATAGATAGTCTGGCCAGTATAAATGTCTATGTGTGTACATTAGCAGCCTTAAATTGTACTCCTTGCCTAGAATAGATCCCAAGAATTCAATAGCAGACCATCTGGAGGTTGCTACCTTAAACTTCATCTTGCACTGAAGACCTCTGCACTGGCACTGAGAGTGTTTTAGGAGCTGTCTTGCATGCTCTAGCTGCTTTCTGTGTTATTGCATCTTAATCCCCCAGGAGAGGGAGAGCTGGGTGGGAACAAATTTCTACAGGCAGATTTTTGCTGTGTGGTCTGTGAGGTGAGAAGGCTGCAGGCAGATTAGTCCTCATCACTCAGCCTTGTTAGCAGAGTTTAAACACACCATTGTCTGTATAAGAGTATTGAATGCTCAATGCCCATATCATGCTCCAGATTTCTGAAACTTCATAATAAGGAGAGGTCTAAGCCAAGCAGCCCTGGTTGAGAGTCTGGCAAGGAAGGTAATAGAAGTGACCACACAATACGAGAGAGATGTAGCCAGAAAAGCTTAAGCAAGTTTCTTGAATTAAAAAAAGACAAGAAAGCAAGTACATGCAGAGAGAGATTGGGTAGCCAAAAAATAAAAGCAGCCAGAAAGATAAATACATGCAGCTGAAGAACTTAAAAAATTCAAGAGGAAGATGTGTCAGGTGGCCAGAACAGTATTAACAAAACAGACTCTCCCTTTCTCTTCCCTGATCATCTTTCATTCCACTACATCCTTCTTCTCAATTCTTGGCTCCCCATCCTTTCCTCCTCCCTCCTCCCAGCAGTTGTGGAGAATGGCAGCTTCAAAAACTATTAGCTCAGCTTTGCACAGGAATAGGAGCCTGATACAATGGACAGAATAATGAGTGAATCTAGAAAAAAAAGTAAAATAAAGCAAGAATCAAGACACTTCTAAAAAATAGAATGATTTTGCTACTCGATATATATTTTTCTCTTCAAGAAGAGTCACTTGCAAATACTTGTGACAGTGTGTTGTGATTGTCTTGGCTTGTGAATGTGCTGTTGTATGTCCTGTTCTTGAACAGCCACTTTATGTACTTAGGAAAACCTTCCTGAACAAAGTCAGTTGATACTTAATGCCATGTAATCACACAATGAGGAATGTGTCCTGAGAGTCTTTCTGGTTGTATGATGGCAAAAAAAAAAAAAAAAAAAAGCAAGGCAAGCATTTTGTTCATCAGTGACATTCAGAATTTTTTTTTGTTGCTCTTTTTGTTTGTTTTCACAGATGCAGTTTTTTCCTCCCAAGAGTTTTGATGCTGTAGTAGGTAGATGAACAGTAGAAAAAAACATTTTTACAGTCAATTCAGTTTTGAAGAAACCATTTCCAAATTCAGTGGAACAGATTCTGGCAGGTAAAAGGAATTACTGGTAGTGGATAAATGTTCCAGGAGGCAAGATGTTGATTAAAGTTGCAAATGCATCATCTTAGTCATTTCAGTTTTGCTATTGTTTCTGTCACGGTAGCACAGAACATGCTGTGCAGTTCTCTGCACTTCACAAGCACTGGAGATGCTCTTTGTGTCCTTGGAGATCATAGTCCAGGTGATAGAGCTGCTTAAAAAGCAGAGAAATTACTATGGGGCAAAGAGAGAAATTTTGCTCTTAGACTTCAAAATGAATGTGGTATTGGGTTGCCCATTGAATATTAGTGGCAGAATTAATAAACAAATACAGATCTACAATACTAAGAGCCAGGCTCATTCTGTTAACCAAAAGATTTTATTCTTGCTGGGTTGTTTTTAGGCATTGGAAACTGCTGTTGGCCAAGAGCTTTCAAGGAATACAGTAAGAGCAGACTAGACTCAAATATTTCATTCCTAAGGCCATTAGGAAACTAAGAAACTCCTTGTGTTAGTGATCAGGAATATCAGTTTTTTTAATATTTTGGGTACTGTAGAAGTCCTGTGGTTTAATACTCTGGGCACACACAATTCCGACTCAAGTTTTTTTGTCTGAAGTGATTAGGACTAAAGTTTATGTATGTATCTTAGAGTCAATAAAAGTGTCAGTCTGATTCTCCTGACTTCCAGGTTAACTTCACTTGGAACAGTCCAGCTGTGTTGCTGCGGGTTAATCAGAGGGCTTTTGGATGCCCTGATGAATGTTTTGCTCCAGCCTGCAGGTTCACCTCCTCTCACCTGTCTCAAGCTCTTCCTAGCATTGCCAGAGTGGTTCATTCACTCTGTGCCACCTGTGAAGTCTTCCATGTTTTTCTCTTTTCCTCTGAAGAAACACAGAGCTTGCGTGTTAACAGTTTCAGGAGTAACTTCCCTGATAATTGTTATACTGCAGTTTCAGGTATAGCCTCTTACAGCTAAAGTAGTTTGGAAGTGATCCAGAAACTGCTGTTGTGAGAAAATAAATGATACTGTCTTCCTTTCATGGGTGTTCATTACTTGCAGACATAGAGCAGAGTACTGATTAATTTGCCTTCATTTCTACTCCAGAGTTCTGCAAAACTTTAGCTCTGGCAGGACTTTTCATTGCTTCATTTTTTCACTCCGAGGTTTTTTTTTTTTTTTTTTTTTTTTTTTTCCCTGGGGTCCTATATTGTTTTGAAATTTATTCTTTGAATAGGACAGACTCGGTCAATGCCTACATTCTTCTGACTCAGTTCTTTGTGATGCCAACTACTGTATCACTTAAAGTTGATGTCAGATCTTGTCTCACATCCCATTCCTTGTAATAAGCTTCCATAATAGTTCACTTGTGGGTCTGTTTGGACCTTGTAAAGCTATATCAGGGATTACAAGGGAGAAGGTTGGTGGCTAGACTGGAGATAAGCAAGCCAAAAACACAGCCTTGGAGTTTGAAATTTCTAAGTCTAACTAAAGTTCTTGTGGTAGAGCAGTGATATGCAGGGAAAGTCTCTATTGGGATGCTGGCATTACTGTCTCCTGGATGAGATGTCTTTTTCAGTCTTTTCTCTTTCAACTAATAGTTGATATTGCCAGGAACAGCAATGTATTAGTCAGTGCTAAATCATGGTAGTAGATAGTATCACCACAGGGCTTAAGCATCAAATGCATGAGGTACTAAACAATCCCCAAGCACTGAGGAGTGAGCTGAGAACAGGATTATAAATTGTAAACCAATTGATTAGTCTTTAGTGGATCTAACTGTGGTCTGGACAGAATGCATTTCAAGTGAGTCATGTATGTGTTAATGATAATTATGATTTACTTCAGGGTAGCAGTTTTCATCACAAAGGCTCCTATGGAGCTTTCTGTATCACAGTATGGCATTGCTGACACAGCCATCCCTGCAGTAGATGACAGAAAATGAACAGCACAAAATTCCGCAGTGGATGAATAGGAAACTTTGTCCCAGGACACTGGGGCAGGCTTATGGGCTCATGGAAAAAGCAGCATGGGAATTTTAATTTTCACATGATCTCTGGGTTTTTAAGGGCACAGCTTAAAGCCCTGTCCTGGTTTGGGCCAGGATAAAGGTGATTTTCTGTCTTGTACTTGCTTTTTGCTAAGTCTCTTGTAGGTAGTTGCACTTGCTGAAATTAACAGCAAGTTTCTCAGACAGAGTATTCTATCCCATATACGTCATCCTCAGTATAATTTGAGGGATCACGAGGGCCGAGCCACACCCTTACCAGCTGCATCTGCACCTTTATTTTCTGGCCTCCTAATGGTAAACTGACTCTCACTCATAATCTAAGCCCAGATGCACCCTGCTCCTCTAATATCTGATGGTCAGATGGATTGCAAGGGGTTTTATTTTCTGCCAAATTTCTTTACTCCCTTTTAATGCAACAGAATGTCTGTTCAGACCTCAGGCTTAGAATACTGAGGTGATCCCCTGTAGTGAGAACCACAAGTCACCAGGTGTCGCCGATAATGAACTAGGGAGCTTAGGTCCAGCTGTGCCCAATAATTAGGGCCTGCCCCAGCTGGAAATGGGCGGGGCTGAAGGGCAAATAAAAGGCATGCTCCCAGAAGCAGAAGGAGATGCCCAGATGCCTGGGAAGAGAGATGGCCTGAGAGCTCCTGAGAAGAGCTGTGTCTCTGAGAGAAGGGCTCACCGCAACAAGTGGTGGAGAATGTGGGCAACAACAGCAGCCGTGAACGCTGAGGTGAGATAAAGAACTCTACACGAGCACATTGGTTGCGGGAAGCTCTACAAAGCCAGGCTTAAATGCGGAAGGCGATATAAAGAGCTTCGAAATACGCAACCACGTCAGATAGAGCCACTACGATGGTGCGGGACGCTCTATAAAGAACTCCAAATACGCAACCACGAGAAAAGCTCCACGAGGCTAGGCTTAAATGCTGTAAGCGGCGTGAAGAGCTCGGAGTAGAAGCCCAGCACGGCGAGATACAACAGCCCGGAATGGCGAGCCAGGCAGGCGAAAAGCCGAAAAGCGGTAAGAAGAACGAGGCTCGAAGGGCGCAGCGAGTTGGTGCGCGGAATTCAAACCCGAGGAATGCTGAAGCGGAGCTCTGAGTGCGCATCAAGTCAGTGCGGTCCTGAAACGGAGCCTCCCAGGGACACGCGATAGCGCGGTCCTGAAACGGAGCCTCCCAGGGACACGCGATAGCGCGGTCCTGAAACGGAGCCTCCCAGGGACACGCGATAGCGCGGTCCTGAAACGGAGCCTCCCAGGGACACGCGATAGCGCGGTCCTGAAACGGAGCCTCCCAGGGACACGCGATAGCGCGGTCCTGAAACGGAGCCCCCAGGGACACGCGATAGTGCGGTCCTGAAACGGGGCCCTAGGGACACGCGATAAGACTGGTGCATCCCGAGGTGGCGAGTACCAGCGAAAGCTGAGCTGGTGTTCTGAGACCTCATCTGCCGCTGACAACAGAGGCTAAAGAGGCGAAAAAGCCGGTAGGAGCCCGAATTTTCCCTCCGATGAAAAATAATGAAATGTTTAAATCTTTGACAAAAAAAAAAAAAGAAAAATAATGAAATGTTTAAATTATTTGTAAATGAAAGGCCGTAATATAAATTATTGTGAATTAATTGTAAGAAAATTGTAAAATTAAGGAAATGAAAGGCCGTAATATAAGAATAATTGTAAAAATGTTTAAATTATTGAGAATTAATTGTAAATTATTGAAAAAATGAAGTTTATTTTTTCAACAAACAACAAAAAGGGGGGAAATGTAGTGAGAACCACAAGTCACCAGGTGTAGCTGATAATGAACTAGGGAGCTTAGGCCCAGCTGTGCCCAATAATTAGGGCCTGCCCCAGCCGGAAATGGGTGGGGCTGAAGGGCAAATAAAAGGCATGCTCCCAGAAGCAGAAGGAGATGCCTAGACGCCTGGGAACAGAGACGGCCTGAGAGCTCCTGAGAAGAGCCGTGTCCCCGAGAGAAGGGCTCGCTGCAACAATCTCCTCTGGCAGTAACTATGCTGAACTGCAGCAGGCAGGTTGAGCACTGAATAATTAAACAGTGGTATTGTGATTTTACCTTGTTTCGTGCTAGAAAATCTCAGTTCAAGAAATCATACTTACCTCAGCATTTTTATTTCAGGTGATTAATGTAAGCTGAAGAAAACATTCTAGCAAATCAGAGCTCAAAACATTTTTGTGAACAAACTAAGTTTTATTTTTGCTAGTTCACCCTTACAATGAAATGAATTAATTCCTAGACTCACCTAGGAATATTTCAAGATGGTTCATTATGATGTTATTGATTTTTTTTTTTTTTTTTTTTTTTTCAAGACATACTGTAGGAGACAAGCATACACTTCTTTATAAAATTATATAACTCTCTTTGCCTACCCCCTCCCCACAAAATCCTTTGAACCCCAGTCAGGCTTTAACATATATTAATTTCTTGCAAATAATACTCTTGTTTTTGCTTTTGTATACCATGCGTTTTTATTTTTACCTCACAGTAATTCAGTATTCTAGCAGTAACATATATTTTCTGGGATCCCTTGTAACTCCCCTATTCAAGTTTTTGCTTGCTGGTACCTTGCTTTATTACATACCCTTTTAGAATATATTTTAAAGAACAGATATTCTAAACTTAGCTGATGACAGCAGCATTCCCTCAGCTAGGTACCCACAAAATAATGTTACTTATTTGAGGGAAAGATTATAAAACAAGGTATTATTCCTTATCTTGGAAAATGCCTAAAGGATCTTTATCTGACTTCATTGTAAAAATAAAGTGATTTCTATCTGTATTTATGGTACCAAATAAAGAACATTCATAGTGAGAATAAGCAAAATAAAAAATAATACCTACCAATATTTTAATATATGAGAATCAGCAACTTAATGGTTATTTAATTATAGGTGTATTTGCTAGCTTCTTTCTAACATATTATACTGAATAGATAGAAACAATTATAGAAACAATTATAACACAGAAATTATATATTTTGTGATATATTATAGCACAGAAATAGTACTTCTTAATGTATCTTTTAAATAAGATGCTTTTCCTGGTTTTCCTTTGGGAATGAATATCTGCAACTGCTACTAATTGGGACCTGGCTGCAAATGTCAACAACTGTTCACTTTTTAGCAAGCTACTGCAGAGGCAGATTTGCTCTTTTGTGTCAAATTTATCAGTAATAACTTGTTTATGAAGTGTTACCACTGGTACAGAAAAGTAACTGTTGGCACTATTCTTAGGCCCGTTGCTATATGCATTTCATTTTGAAATTCTTGCATTTAAGTTGATAAAACTCATTCTTATGATTGTACTTCTACAGACAAACACAAAGCAAATACAGTAAATGCACTACCTCTGAATTACTTTTCCTTCCCATGCTTTTTCTCTGAACTTATTTCCTATCTCCTATCTTGGATGATATGAAGTTACAGGGAAAAATTTTCATTATTAGGAAATTTTCCTATATACTTTCAGCATATTGCCTAAAATAACATGGGCCCCTTTGCGATGCAGAGAACCATACCTTTTTATTTCTCAGAACTTAAACTCTTCAGCAACTACGAAAACATCATTTTCTAGCACTAAAGAAAGTAATACTTTTCTTCTTTCTACTATTTAAATTAATTATTTTCTAGTGTGATTCCTAAGTTCTTAACTGAATTACAATGCATTTTTAGGTTTATTATCCCCCTTTTCTCATCATGTCTCAAAACGTGTTGAAGAAATTTGTCACTGTATAAATTATTTACACTTAATTAGTTTCTTTCTGTGTGTTAATTATGGGGAGGCCCACAATATTTCTTTTCTGCAAACACCCGAAAATTCACTATGTATTAGATAAAATACCTGTGCATTTTGGAATTTTCATTCACTGTGCTAAGTGGAGTTTGTGACATTCCATTTGCTATTCCATAGCTTAAAAAGTTCCAAGGATCCATGCAACAAGCAGAAACAATATCTGAGGACCTGCCTTACTCCACAAATCACAAATACAAGTTGAGAGCTGTCTGAAAATCCACTTGCAAAAAATCAAGGACAGATCACTTCCACTCCTTCCCAAAATGTCCAAAATGCGTTATTTTTCAGCTCCACAACTACAATTTGGACAGTTTTACTGGGTGTGAAGCTGATGTCTATTTTCTCCCCCACAACAGAAAATAATTGTATAGTTAGTTACCTGTGCAGGATCAAGCTGAATTCTGAATTTTATTCTTTCTTGTAGTGCTTTATTCTCCAATAAACACTAACGAGTCAGGTTTGTGTCTGGTATGAGCAAAGGAAAACCGTATGTTCTGAATCGATCAGTACTGGCTGAGAAAATAGTCCATGAGGTCATTGGCTCAGCAAACAAATCCGTGCACCCTGACCCCTTCAGCCAATTGAGTGGAGATTTCCTTTGTTGGTACAAATGCTGGTGAGACCAACAGATGTGCAATGTTGTGAAGCAAAAGAATAGTACCCGTATCTCTCTATTTCCAAATACCTGGGTATCATCCATAATTCACACATAATCTTTTTGTCTTAAAAATGGTTTTGCACTGAGACTTGATGGCTCTTAATGAGTATGAGCAATGCACACCCAAGACCTGCTGGGTGAAAATGTGTTCCATGTAAAATCATCTAACCTCCCCAAGACACTCTCTGCTGTCTTTTATCTCAGAAGCTGGTGTGCTCCAATTTTATATTCCTTGCCCAAGACTTTGCCTATCATTGCTTCCAAGTCTGCATTCTAAACATATCCATGACTTAATCTCTCCTCCCTTCCACTTTTCCTCATTCACAGTCTCTTTTGCAATCTACACCTTTTAATAGCCTATCCCATTTATCCTAATGCAACTCTCTCTCTGGGACTGATTCTGTGCAGTGGCTTTTATTGTTCTCTGTCTTCAGAACCATAGAAATGTGAGATGGAAAAGGATGATGAGGTCATCTTGTCCATTCCCCTTGCCAACCCTGAATTGTTTCCTACAGCTTAAATTACTCATTCAGCTGGGCTTCCTCCTCTTCTAATCTTCTTATTCCACAGTATTAGGCTTTATATCATGCCATTAGGAAGTTCTTACTGACAGATATCTTGAATTTTCCTTCCTGTGCTTTTGTTCCACAGTTCATAGCTATGTCCTGCTGGGCCACTCCAAACAATATATTTCCCTCTTTTAAAATAGACATCCTTTAAAACCCATCTACCACTCCATTAAAAAAAAAAAAAAAAAAAAAAAAAAAAAAAATATCCATATTATCAGTTATCTACCCACCACACTGCATAGTGACATATCTGATCACCTGGTTTTCCTTTTTCTCTGCAAGGAAGAGGATGGCCCCACTTCCTTCCAGCTCTTATGATGACATATGAGGAACCAGTCACAGTCACAATTTCTTTCATACTTTGAAGATAGCCATGCTCTCTATCATGTTTCTGTGGCTCGAGTGAAGGTGTTGCAGAAGCTAAGCCTTTTGCTCCACCTGCTCCTGCTTCTGGCAGACAGATTTATCTGTCTATTTCAAACTTGAGTACAGTACAGGGTCCTGTAGCTGTACTAGAGTACAGCTGTTTTATTTGGAATGGGATAAAGGCTTTCTATTCTAATCCTCCTTCATTAAAATTCATGCTGCCCTCAAAATGTGGACAGTCTCAATCAATTCTACTAATACTTTTCACACATCCAGATGAAATGTTAATGTTCTCCATCAAAAATGTACTTGTGGAAAAAGGAGGAATACAGACTGCTTTGAATCAGAGAGGGTTAGAATTATTTTGATCATCTCTGAACGTGCAGTATTTCAAGCACATGAACATCTTTCGTGTTTTCATACCCAATTCTCAGGTGTTTTGAACTAGCACATTTTAGTTGTGACTTTTCAGAAGGACCTTTTAGCTCTTTGGGTATTTCAATCAGTTTCCAGGCTATCAAGTTAATTCAATCACTTAGCCTGTTATTTAGAGACCTAGAAAATCTTTTGAAAATCAGGTTTCTGCAGTGGAAATGGAGGTCTCGGAAATTTGTCCATCAACGACTTTGATGATTTGTTCCCCCACTGTGTGTGTTAATGAATGGCCATTAAGGAACTGCTACATGACTTTTAAGACTCCTTGAGTTCACCCCCATGTCTGCTTTTGTCAGCCTGAGACGGGGCCAACTGACTATAGCCTCAGAGATGTTAATGCTCCTGGTGCCTACAGCTGTATAAAAAGATGTCTCAAGAATTGAGGGCAAATGTTGGCAAAAACAATCACCTGCTGTTCACAAGAACTTGAGAATCTCTTGGATTCTTTTAACTGAATAAATATTTTGGGGAAAAAACTTTTCTTAACCAGTTCTAAATCTGACAATTATCTCGGTAGGGTTGGCTCCACAGAGTCCTGTGAAGCATCAGCGATCTGGTCAGAATAGAAATAGACTGGCCATGAATAGTTTCTGTAGGAGGGAAATGAGAGGGGTGATTTAGATGAGCTCACCACTTAAGAAGCATATGGGCAGGCTGGAAAGTGCATATGCAGTATGGGCATGGCTCTCTGGGATGCAATTACAGCAGGATATAAGATGTGGAAAGTGGAAGTATAGTTATACCAGAACTCAGAGGTAGTGGGGTTTCTCCCCCTCCACATAAAGTTCTGCAATTTGAAGTCAACGCTTACCACTGTGAGATTCATGCACGAGGCCATATGTGTAGTGCCCTGACTCTGTTTTTTCAATCACTGCTTCTGTAGCTTACGGAGAGTTATTTCTGGCAGTCCCTTTCCTGCCCTTTTCCCTGCACTCTCTCTCTCTCTGCAGCTGCAATTGTTCCTGCTCTCTCAGAGTACCTGAGGAGAGCCTGAAGGAATCAGAGCTCTGCACTCTGCACCGAAGTTATTTGTGATTCTGTTCTTTTCAAGTGCAATTATCTAACTTCTGTGTTTTTTTATCTGTTTTGCTCTCTTTGCTGTTTGGGGTCATATATTCATTCCATGTAGAGCAAGGTGCTCCTCTGAGGCTCTGATTCCAGCCAAGCTGGAATGGCTGATATTATAGTCATGTTTCCCTCCTTGCACTCCTAGCTGCATAAGCTGATTCTGTCTGTCTTCATGTTTCCTCTCTTTATCATATAGCAAGCTGCTATACTGGGAGACCTCATTTTTTTTTAAGAAAATTGTCATACTTTACATTGCTCATAGTTACTTTTCTGTGGATTTTATCATTAGAGAACAATGAAACATTCTCCATGGGTGTAAGGGGACCATTTTTAGCTAGAGTGCTACTTTGGGAAAATGAATTATGTTTCAGATTCAAGTGTCTTCAACTAAGTTATGCAATACAAAAATTCTGAGCTAATTATCACCCCCTAGAAACATAACAAAAAACTTGCCTGTGTCTAAAGAAAAAGAAATAACTTCCTAGGAGACCTCATGAGAGAGTTTCTCTTGAAAAAATTCAGAAACATTTTCCTTCCTGCCACTTGCCCCCCCCCAACTCCCTGGCCCCGTATTTCTGGACACTTGCTTTGGACGGCTTAATGTTGAGAGAGAAGGAAATAACACAAATATCTTCAGAGCTTGGTCATGCTTTTGGTTAGTGGCACTGATTTTACTTCACATTTTGTCTCGGCTTTCTGTTTTCAGCAGAGCTGTCTTTTCTGCTTCTTTTAATATCTCTGTACATCGACTGATTGTATTTAGGTTTGTATTTTTAAACATGTAGATTCTTTACTTTCTTCTGCCCTTTTTTTCATAAACACTTCCCAGATTAAAACTGTTCCCTATCCTTTTCCTCTTCTCATTCTGTTTCAGAATTAATGGCCCACATTGTAAGAATATGCTCCTGAATAAGAGGGAAACTGCTTTAACAAATGAGCTCTTTCACAGATTTGTTGCGCATACTTTGTTTTTCTAGCTTGACTGGGTAACTTGTGCTGAGTATCCCTTGTCATATGGGATGTTTGTGAGGGCTTTCACAGAAAGATGTGAATTTGTCCTGACTGTGCCTCTGGGGACTAGAAAAGCTCATCAATGCAATGTCAGCTTACCTTCATGTCACCTGCCTGTCTACAGGGTCTGCAAGCTGCACATCAATGGGATTTATAGGGTCTGGGTTGTCCTCAAATGCAGACAGAGAGGAAGAGCTCACATCTGCCCAGAGCATTTGCAGACCCTGCCTACATTGACTTCCAAACTCTGTGTGGCCACACTTCAGATACTAAAGCTGATCCTGCTCAGGCACCCTCCAGGCCATCCAGAGTGCTTCACAAGTGACTAATGCCTGCCAGTGTCTTTGTTTTTTGGATGACCAAGGAGAAGCAGTTGAAAAGGGCTGGATTTTCAAAAAGGGCTGAACACCTGCATTCAGATTCACCCCCTTTGCTGGCTGGTTGAAGGTGCAATGCATAAATTAACCCAACGTTTGCAAGGAGAAAGCCTCCTGATGAGGGTGGGTCAAAGATGCTTGACTGTGTGTATTTCAGAAACACAAATAAGAGAAGAGGCAGTGTATCAGATTTGATATAACTTTCATATCATCATCTCTGAACATGGGTCAGGTCCATCCTCAATTGGACACAGGATCACATGAGCCTCTGTGTATCTTGGTGCCCCCAGGCATTTAGCTGTAGAAAAGATGATTCTGGCACAGAACACAGGTGCTCTCCAGCTCTGAATTATTGTTTCTGCAGACACAAACACTTTTCTTTTTTAAATATGTGCTGATTTAGTAGCTCATTGCCCACCTACTGAATTATCAGGCTTTGGTTTCCAGGTTTCCTCACTCTGTCAGGGAATCCAGTAATAATTTTCACAGCAGACCCAAGGCCTGGCTCACAAATTGGGCTGTCTGTGCCAATGCAGTTGCAACATTTTTTCACAGTAAAATATTTAATGGGTTCAAGAATAGATATGAACCCTTATGGACTGCTATTCTGGAATATATTTGCAATACTTTCATTCGTGTTAGTAATTTTTCATGTTTCTTTTGCATGTCTAATGTTGAGGAATACAGTTAAATTTAGTTATATTTATTCCCTGAAGGCCAGGATCATGGCAATATAAGGCTAAAATTAATGTGAGATATTGGAGGGATTTTAAAGACACATGAGCAATCTGGCTTGTTGCCAATCACAAGGATAATGAAGTTGCTACAACTTCTTACAAGGCCAGTGGTTTAGGAATGAACTGGGGACACGGTAGCACATGTGTAGAGTGAATTTTAAGAACATGGTAGGGAACTGTAGGAAGTGTGGGAAATGGAGTAGTTGTTTTGGGGAACCGAAAGGGCAACCATAGAAAGTAGGAGAATGAAGCTAAGGTTATCAAATCAGGCAATATAGGACAAAAACCCACAGGAAACAAGTTTTCATTAGCTCTGCTGCTTGCAGAACTTGTTTTAATTAAGCCTCCCTTCCATTTCTAAAGGGAAATGGAGGAAAAAAAAAATAGGGGAAAAACCTGAAAAAATAAAATAAAACCTATGAAACTATTTTCAAATATTTTGAGTTCTTTTCTTATTCTTTTTTAGTTCAGTTTTGGTTTTTCTTGGTCATCTACTGTATGAGTTCCTTTCAGCCTAGGAACATCATTAATTAGGTAAATATTTTTTTTCTCTTAAAACATTTTAAAAAGTCATCTGTATGACCTATTTGTTGCTCCCTCTTGTCATAGGCATTTTTTATAAAGGTGTCTGCTGTAAAAACCCATGGTCATCTCTGATAAGCAAGAAGTCTAGAGGGAAAACCTTTTGCCTTTTGAATTCTGAGGATTTTCCCATCTGCCTGAAAGTGGTATCTTGTAATTTTTATCTCATAGCATTACTTACTAATGAAACTTTTATACTCTACACTGTGTTTTTGTCTTTGGATGTGGGAGATTTACTGTTGAGACATGGACAAGCATTTCAGTCCTGTCTGGGTCACTGAACTGGATGGAGATTCTGATTCACAGTGAAATATGGGCACTGTTTTTTAACACTTTGTAGTGCCCACCAATTTCAGGGATAATCCTCTGAATGCGCCTGTGACAGCAGCTGGACAGACCACTCCAAACTTGCCAAGACTCCTGGAAGCCAGGGAAGTGACAACAATCAGACAGGGGATATGATAGCTTGTGTGGCCCTTTGTCTGGGCTGAGAAGGTCTGAAGCACTGCAGAAACTTTAGGAAAGGCAAATATTTCCTTGGTTTAAAAGTGGGTGTGTGACCACCTCACTCCTAGTGGTTATACAAGGTTAACATAGCAATGTTACTTGGGAGTTACTTGGGTCAGAGCAATAGAAAGCTAGAAAGCCAGTTCTTGTTCTTCAAATGACATTTACATTGTTCAAGAAAAGTAGAGGAAAAAAACAAGCAAGAAAACAAAAGAAAGTGAGCAAGAGTAAGGAAGTAAGAAAAAGAAAGTAAAAAAATAAGCAGACAGGAAAGAGAGAAGGAAACTTTTCACTGTCAGGAGCAAGAAAACCATAAAATATATAATAAACCCACATGGAAAAAGCATAGATCTGATTTCCTGCATCTCTGAGTTGAATTTCAGTAAATGTATAGAATACATACTGTTTTTAAAGCTGATTTGACAACATATAAAACATTAAAAACATTTTGACACTGGCCAATATTTATGATGTATATTTCCACACATAAAATAAATCATGTCATGTCATGTCATGGATTTTAAAAAGCATGGAAATTGGCCATGTCATAATATTTTAAAGCTTTTTTTTATACATTGTCAGAGCTATTTTAAATATACATGCTCAGCATTTTATGAAACTTCCAGCACATGGACATATGGAAAACATATTCTGGTTCACAGGAGAACAGCTTTTCAGATGTAAAGTTTAGCTAATACATATTTTCTAACACAAGAAACCTTCTCTTTTTGCTGTATTTTTTCAGAGTCAATGTAGTCACCTTATCATATTTTATATTATCGTATTTTGTATAGATTTACACCAGCTCAGCATTTAACAAAAGAGAGTTGCATTTGAATTGCTCACACAGTTTTACTGTAGGTGAAATTTTCACTGAAGTGTTGCAGAATGGGACTGTCAGGCACAGCTGCAGAAAGCCTCGCAAAAAGAAACAATGTTCAGTTGACTGAAAACTTCCAGTATTACTAATATTTTTGGTCTTCCCACTGGAACATTTCAGAGCTAGACCTCAGAGTATTCTATCAACACAACTCAGGGACATTCTGAAAATCCCTCTTGGAAGAGGCAGAGGACAGACTGGGATAAAATGGGTCAGGTATTCTATCTGTGTGAAAACTGAAAGTTTAAGGTAGCTGGAAGGTTAAACACTTTGCTGAGAATCAGGGAGAAGTTTTGGCATTTTCTATAAACAAGAACTTGATTCCTGGTCCTGTGAGACTTTAGCAACAAGACCACCATTGCCTTTCCAGATTTCTTGGGGAATGATGGCAATAGTTCTGCCAGCAGACTAACTCTAAGCTGTTATTATTAAAGCCTATATTTTCAAATATTACTGCAACCTGAAGCCACTTCTTTTTTTTTTTCATTTAAGTTCTCTTTATTTTTCCTCCAAGTGCAAATTTTACTGTTGGAGACTGCATGATACTCCATGCAACCTCCACATGGCATCATGGGCTGTTCTCATGTTTTAATGAGCACATTTAGTTTCCTTCATGTGCCAGCAGCTGTATGAGGCTACCACACAAGTGGTACTGGGGATTCTTGGGTTTTTCCTTGCATTCCCTGCCATTTCTTACTTGATCTATTATCAGAAAGTGACTGGAGAAGAGTAATTGCTTCCAAGGGTGTTGCATAACTCACCTCTCAGGGTCTTTAAATGAAACTGAAAAGCAGATGTTCTGCTTGAAGGGATAATGTATATGGCATCACAAAAAGCTATTAGATAATTATAATTTAGGGGGGGACAGAAGCCTTCTTTTGCTTTATCAGCAATATAGACTTGCCTGTGCTGCTGTGGGGCTGGGCAGCACTGCTCTAACTAGCCACTTAAATGTTACTTTTCTTTTTGACTCCTGAACGTTCACATGGCAATTCCTTCAGCTAAATAAGTGTGTAATTGAAAGAGCAGCAGAGTTGTAAAAATAAAAATCAGTTCAGAGAGTATTTAAAAACAGGTATGTTCTGTAAATAAAGTCACCCCGTCTCTCACCCCTCCTCCTCAATTAGTTTTTTTTTTTCTTTAGCTGACTGATAGGGAATATTATTTCAGGAATTCCAGGAACACCAACCAGGCTACTAGTCTCTGTCTAACTGGTTTCATTTAGATTTCCATTATTTGTTTGACAGATTTATCTGAAATATTTTAAAGGGTAGCATGAAGACATTGGTTCTTCAGAGCAAGTTATTGCTTTCACATATGTTTCATGTTGAATGTTGGGTTTTAGTGGAGGGTTTATTTTTAAGGGAGCTGGAGGAGGTGAGGAAAAGTTTGGGCAGCAAATGCATCTTGATCTTTTTTTCTTGCTTGAGTGTTTCTTTGTCATTCACTCTATGTCTTTTCCAAGAGATTACTCTTGAAATGCATACTTATTTTATGGAAAAAAGAGCATCTACTGCAAAGTCCTAGGTATTCAAGATAAACACAGAAGCACAACAGATCTTTAATTTTTTAGTGTCTATGAGGGCCATATTGTCTCCTGCTGAGGAAGGGAGAAGTAAGGAAATGACCTAAATGAGGAAGCCAATTGCTAAGTAAGGGAAACAATTTGAAATCATGGTATGTATTTGCAATTAAAAACTCCAGTTCTTTTCCTCTGTGGATAACAGCTTACTTCTAGACAGGGATTTAGAGCAAGCACTTTCCTTATTTCATAGGAAAACACGCCCAATTAGTGACAATGAAAAGTGGGAGTTTTACTTGTCTTGAAATCCAGATGTCATTCTCATGCCCCATTTGTTACAGTAGTAGCATTAAGGGTAAGTTTAAAACTTAAGCCACTCTAGTCAAAGGAGTACAAACAAGAGAGCAATACCTAGAATGTTAAAGCAACAGAAAAAAGATAGGTCATCAGGAAATATTAAACAATTTGTATGGAGGGAGGTCACCTAGTGAATTGTGTCTAGCTGTTTAGGGGAATAAACAACAGAAGTTTTGAAATGTATAAAGCAGAAGTGGGTCTGGGACCACTGGAATTGTCCTGTTTAACTCTTCTCCATGTGAGAACTGCCTTTACCTTGCAGAGTGACTGCCATGTGCTTTCCCCATAATATATAAAAATCATGAGAGAAAGTTCATGGTAAGTGAACAAAAACCCAAAGAATTCAAACATAAAATGATACTGAGACACTCTATCATCAGGTTTAAATGATACTGAGACACTCTATCATCAGGTTTATGCCTAGTTTTTTAGCTTTATACACTGTTTTTCTATTAGACCCTCAGGTAAAGGAAGGCTTCATACACGCTATACCAAGTCTAAGATGCAAAGCTCCTCATAAAATCACACTAGTCCTCCTCACTTTGTGTATGACCCCATGTAAGAAAGGAAAAAGATGCTGAGGTTGTGTGTGTTGTACAACAGGATGTGTTCTGGCAATCTTCCCCACTCAGACTGACCCCAATTGTTCTCCAGTTGGTCTTCCTGGAGGTGCAGAAGTCCTGAGCTCCTGGAAGGTTTTAAACCAGACTGTTTCTTGCATTTGAGGAAGAGGCCACTCAACTTTCACAGGGAGCAAAAGCCTTGACTGCTTCAGTGCTGAGCAGAGAGGAGAACCCTTTCAGCACAAACCCTGTGTTGCTGTGCTTTTGCTCAGGCCACATCACTGACACCTCCTTGATGTTATTTCTTACCTGAAAGAGTCAGCAAGTTTAGGTCTGAGAGGTTCTGGCCATTAGCAAGAATGTTCAGCAACACAGTGGAAAGAACATGAAACAGTTGGCATGATCCCAGATATACACAGCCTGGAACATTTAATAGCACTCAAGGGATAAAATGACCAAAATGTAAACCCCTCTCCCCCACTCTCCCCCACCCTACTTCCTCTTTTTTTTTTTTTTTTTTTTTTTTTTTTCCTTTTCTTTTTTTAATAAATGCACTTTTGAACATGCAGTGCATAGATGCTTTCTATCTTCCTCTGTCTCTCAGTTTCTTACTTCTTACTCCTTTGGGCGCAATTGAAAAAAATATTGTTCTGCACCATTTACTAAGGTTTTTGGCAGGATTTTTCTAGTAAAGAGTGAGAAATGTGCTGTCTCTACGATTCACCCACGGGTCACTCCTCTTGCGCTTCTCCCATTTTAGGGATTAAAAATGACAGGAGTCCCAGTTTACTTACTCTGAAAAGGCTGTTTTCTGCAGGTTTTCTGCCTCTTTGTCACATACACTCATACACACACATGTGTGTGTATGTGCACATACACAAATTCTTTAGTTACACTTACTGGTGACGTGCCTGTCATTGACAATGCAGCATCAGTACACCATGCCAGCTTTACTTTACTATCAGTTTATTTACTATTAAAGTAATCAAGTTGCTGATGTCAGAGGCAAACATTTTCTATTTCCCAGATGCTATTTCCCAGGTGCAGCTGGTAAATTAACATACAAGAAATTTCAGAATCTGAAGTTTACAGATTAAATAACTGTTTACATGTTATATACATAACTGGTTTCTTGTCTTCATCCCTGTCTGAGCCTGGTGAACATTAAGAAATATATAAGTTGTTAGCAAAGTGATGAAGAAGAATACCAAAACATGAAAGGTATTGGTGCTTGTAAATTTTTCAGGGCTTTGCTGTATTTCCATCTGATGAAGCTAAGAAATTGTTTCTAATAGAACAGAATGTATGGGACTGATGTGATTTAGTTTATCTGTCTGTTTATCTGATGTTTACCACATCTACAGGTTTTTTGGGTTAACTTAAGAATTCGTCATAAAATGAATAGAGTCTAGCCCCAGTAACACTTCTGTATATTGTGCTTTGCATTTTTGTTGGCTTACTGACATTAGTGCTTTAATACTTAATATCCTGTGAACATTTCTGTGTTTTATAGTCCTGTATGTAATGGAATAAGGAGGGAGGAGAGGACCTAGGTTCTTTAATAAGGAAACACACATTATTCTTTACTGATATGTTTTTGTTCCCCACTAATCATTTTTTTCCTTTTCACATAAGCCTGTGGAGGAACTGCAGTTGGAACAGGAAAGGGCAGATGGTAATGTACATGTGAAGTGTGGTTGCAATTATTTTATTACCTAGGCTCTGCATAAGGCTTGTTTATGTGAAAAAAGATTAATTCCTTTGAGTTACTAGAGAAAAATCCCAGGCCTGTAAGCGATTTCCCCAGAAAGCTACTGAATTCTTTGACTCTATCCCTTTGCCAGGTTGTGCCTTTTATACACCACCTCTAAATAGAATAAATAAATTAAAAATAAAAAGTCCTGGAAATAAGTTGTTTCAAAGATGAGGCCCCACCTCCTTGTTAAACCAGTGCAAGGGAAGAAGGAACATAGGAGTGGGTGGCCTGAAACCCATCAGTTCTCAGAGATAGCCTGGCAGAGCTGTATTGCTCACCAGTACCAGGACCTCACAGTGGCTGAGAAGGTCCTTCCTATACCCACTGAAGCTTGTGCTTTTTGTGCTGCAACTACTCACACTGGGAATATGTTTTAAGCTGTTTTGGAGGTGGTGGGGACAATAAGGAAAGGGTGTATGTATATGCCTTGAAAACTCTGGTTACTGTCAGTCCAACTTAAAAAGCAAAAAAAATCCTGAAAAGGATTGGAGAGGTTTATCTTAATTTACAGCGTTCAAACACTGTCTTTGAAGCTTTCAAGACTGAAAGTACACTATAATGTATGGATGAGATGGGAAAAATACTTGAAAGACAGTGGTTTTTGAAAGAAGCAAAAGTTCTTGTGTTTTTATTCCATATGTAATGAAGTAGATTTTGAAGCCAGAAACTTTCAAAGTAATAGATTCAGAATAATACCTTTCCTCAAGTTGAGATGATTCAGAGAAGAGAGGGAGGAAAGAGTTAATGAACCTGCTTTGACCATATTGCACCAGGAAATGCAACTACACCTCTTCAGATGGTTTTATGAAAGCTTTCTGTCCTTGATGGAAAAGTTCTTACTGGCTTCAGTGCCTTTGGATCACTGATGTAGGAAGTAGCCACAAGGATGATGAATACATATCCACCCACCTGGACTTCTGTGTCAGGGTGCTCTGGGCTCTGACAAGGCTGAAATGGTGCTGAGCCTTCCCCCTGATGCTTGCAGAGAGAATCCATGCAAGAGACCTCCTTTAAGAACAAAAGCAACCACAGCCCTTGCTACAGCTAGGCACTGTTTATAATGTGAACAATTTGGAAAGGGCTTGTTCCATATTTATTGCAATTTTAAAAATGGATCATCTGGCTTAAATATGATACTGTTCTCTGCTTCGGGGAAAGCAAAGTCTTTCCAATGGAGTATAAAATATTTCCAAAATGGACAATTGTTAAAATTCAGAACACCACCCCCCCAAACAGTTTATAAAAAGCATGCTGACATTGTAAAAAATTAATAGTACGCTTGGAAACCTTTGAGTTTCCAAAATGGTCAGTTCAATAGAAAAAAATGGCAGTTTCTTATTATAAAATTAAGTTGTCTGTCTTGAGTTTTCCCTAATGAAAGAATTTTTTTGAGAGAATAAAGCTCACATTGAGTGTTCAGAGCCCATCTCCCCCTTACTGTGTAATTTAACCACCCAGCCCTGTGGCCTGGAACACTTTTGCTTACAATTTTAATAGTTATTTTGGAAAAAAATGGTAGCCAAATATTCAACCTTTAGAATATTATGTATGAGAGTTTTTCTTCTCTTAAATATCACAGGAAATTATGATGACTGTATGTGTGAGTGTGTGTGTATACACCTAAGCAAAATAAATTCACTATTTCATTCTACTGGATTCCATTACTCAAAACCTTGACAGCAATAGCCCTGGGAGGGGCAAGGAAGTTGGGCCAAATTCTCAATCACTCAAAACTAGGTCATATTAATGTTGCTTTAAAGATCATCTCTATAAATAACCCAGACAATCACGTGTTGAGTAGTACTAGACTCACCCTGGCCTGGGTTCCATTACTCCAAGTAAAGGAGACATATTTATATAGAGGGGTTGCCCTGAAGTATCTGTAAAAAAAAAAAAAAACAAAAAACCCCAAAAAATAACAGTTAGTGGTATTATACAAAAGCCATTTTATTCTGTTATACTGTTAGGTTGAGTAGAAATCACTCGCAAAATAGGAGTTGTACATTATTAGCTTTCAAGAGCTGAAATAACTCACAATTGCTTAATGTTATATTATTTTTTCTAATTAGCAACAAATATTTCAGCAGTAGAACACCTGATACTCCTGATCAATTAGAAGCAGGATTAAGTCATTAAATGAAGTGAACTGAAGTTCACCATAATCTTACAAAGAGGTGGGTTTGAAAAAAACACCTATTTGGTACATTTTTGCTCCTCTTTAAATAAAGAGTTCAGAGATTCTGGTGGCCAATGTTTATTTCCCTAGTTTATATATACAGCTTTGCAGAACTTAGGTGGTTTATGTATCTATTTTTCCTTAAATCCTAGGTAAGATAAAATGTCTATTTAATGTTTTCAGTGCATTTTGGTGGTTGTAAAAGGAATCAGATGTTAGTTATTAGAGACCTGAATATCGTCTGTAAGCAATTGAATTGGACTTCCTTTGTTAACCATCTTGCTGAATTTAGCTGTTGATAAATGGAAAATAAAAGGCCATTTTTTGATAATGTAAGCATTAAAAGTTGCTGTCTTAGACTGGACTACATTCCACAGATCTTAGAGTATTTAGAGTACTGTGGGAGGAATAAAATGCTAATTAATGACAACTGGACTGGACTGTGAAATGTCATAGGCTGAGAGTAAAATCCTTGAAGAATAGAGTTAAAATGTTCATAAAACTTAGAAAGGAGGGTATGCCAAACTGGGAACAAAAATATATCTCAGAAAATTATCTAGCTGCCCTTTTTCTTTTAATTTCCTCTGCAGTTCAGTGGATTGAGTATATTCAAGCACCACAGACAAGTCAATTTTGTTTAATATTGAATATGAAAATGTATATAAAAAAAAGTGAAGATGAAATGGTGGAAAAATAAAAGCAAGCGATCGAAGTTCTTCTATAACCTTTCTTTGGAATTTTGTACATGTTCTTTACCTTTTTGTGCTCCTGTTTCACTATTTGTAATATGAAGTTCCTGAGTGTCCACACTGAGAAGAGCAATTTATTGTGTAGATGAGCTGAAGAATATAAACTTTGTGTATATTTATCAGTACTTTCATGTTGTGGAGTATCTAATATGTTGCCAAAGATCCATACTTATAACTATGGTTTACAATATCCATACAATATCAAGTGATACAACTATAAAATGGCCTTGAAAGATCCATTTAGAACCCAATAAAGGAGTAATTAACCAGTTCCTCTAATCTTTATTTGTGAAAAAGGAGCCTCAATGTGTTAGAGGATAATAAATCCTACTAGGTACCTGCAGAAGAAATAACATAGGTTAATGGTTAAGCTTTCTGAAAGGAATTCCTGTCCATTTTCTGAATAAGCCAGTGCATCTTTCCTTCCATAGCATGGACTATATGATTTCCTGATGATAGATCATTCTTTGTAACTTTCACAGAGCACTGAATTTTGGGGAAAGAAAAAAAAACCCCAGCCTTTTTTCAAATGCATAATTATTTTAGCCTACTGTTCATCTCTGTGGAAAACCAACCAGTGTTCACCTCATCCTTACCTGGAGGTGGTAAGATGAATTGAGGATTGTAAGCATATTATGCATATACTAAGGTCATGAGACCACTGTCCCAAATATCACTCACACTTCACTCTTTTCATTTCTGGACCCTGTCTTCCTATAAAACTTTGAGTGGAAATTTTTAAAGGGTAGGAAGCCATCTCCTATATTCATCAGGTTTGGCAAGGCTCATTTTCTGTATAGGTTTGCCTTTCCAAAACAGTGGTTTTAAACTGTAGCAGAATGACAACTTGTATAACTAGCTGAATCTCTTCCAAGTGATCTTATACAACTTCTTTTGCTATCTGGAGAAATCTCAAAATATCAAAATGGTAGTAGAATGTTTCCCAATTTTTATTACAATCGCTACCAGAATGTGTTTTTGAGATTTTATTAAAATTGCATATATGAGCAGTAAAGTGTTGCCTATGAGCTTAGATTTTTGTCATTCTTATAGTTTTCTTATGATTTTGATCCTATAAAATAGGTGATTCTACAGTATCTTGTCCTAGGATCACTCTTAGCAAAGAATGAATGTAAGATTATGTTCAATGGGGATGAAGAGACCTTCTTTGCAAACCTCTGAAGTTTTACTGATCGTTACGGTGTAGATACCCTCATTATCATCAGATGAGACTACTAATCTAAAATAGTATGAGAAAATACTTAAGTAGTCTACCCACAGTATTTATGAACTTCTCCTTGTACTGTGGTAGAACTGAAAACTGACATTTTGGAACTTGATATTGAAGAATATAAAGTTTAGAGTTTTACAGAGAAAATTAAAAGAATAGCAAATGAAAGTAATAGAGTCTTATGTGGAAAAAGGTGGTGAAGAGTTGGCATTGACTGACTAAAATAAGCAGAGGATTCAAAAGAAGTACGTATAAAAGGTTTATTATATTTATAGCAGTTTTCAGTAATTCTTAAATATGCTATATTTTCCTATACATTTTGATTGTAAAGTTTAAATTTAGGGAGAGTTCTTAACTGTTCTTCACTTATGAAACCTGTATTGTTCATACCTCTGACTTTTGAAAAGTTAACAATAATACAATTGATATGAACAGCTTACTTACAATGTATCAGCCTCTTTAAGAAAAAAAAGGAGATTTGAAAACAGAAGTTATGAAAAATAATACTGGACTATGACCATTCAGATCACTGAAGAGAACTGACATTCTTATATCAGCAGCAGGGTCTTGAGTCCATGGTACCCACATGGAATAAAAGAAACTCATCCAGGAGGCCTGTTAAGATCCAGAATCAAAGGCGGTTACCAAAAGGCAGAAAACTTGAAAGTGGAGATGTTTTTTTTAAAGGTCTAAAGTTGATGGAAAATCTACAATTTTTTTTCTTTTGGGTGCCTTGGCTAAGTTTGATCTACTCTTTTTAGAGTTAAAAATAACAACGATTAGTGCTCAACAGCAAATATGCTATCATGCTAGGATTTATGGACATATGATTGAAATAAGAATTAAATGTGTCAATTGATATGTAGAAAAGGCTAAAAACCAAACCTGTCATCTAATACATTTCACCATGATAATTAAGAAAATAAAGGATATAATACATTCATAGATTTTTTTTATGAGGTGGGAGATAAACTTTAGTCCAATTTTAAAACATTCAACTCAGCACAAATGTTTTTGACTCCTCTTTTTGGAAGTTTAATGCCACAATGTTTTTTCTAGTTTAGTGACTTTCAGTGCAGAGAAGAAATATTGCTGAGACAAAAGTGCTGACAGCAAGACTTCAAAAACAGTTTTGGATGAACTCAGATTACGAGTAGTTTGTACGCATTTTCCAAAAATGGACTTAACAAATGGAGAGTTTTTTCCACCATCCAAGAGGTTATTGTGGTCTGTGGGTTTCTTTGTGTGGGAGCTTGCATCTTCACACACAGAAATATAAGAAAACAGCCTCCAATAAGACGAAAAAAAATATGTAATGTAGAAGTCTTCTGAGGTCTTGGGAATTCTGGGCAAAGATAGTCAATAACATTATGGAAAAGGAATCTATAAAATGTTCCTGAGGAGATTTTAGGCTCCAGAGAAGCAATCAATTTGAAGATGAACCATAGAATCATAAAATTTACAGTGTTGGAAGGGTCCTTTAAGATCACTTAGTTCCAAACCCTCTGCCGTGGGCAGGGACACCTCCCACTAGATCAGGTTGCTCAGACCCTGTTCAGCCTGGCCTTAAAAACTTTCAGGGCTGGGGCTTCTAACACCTCTCTGGGCAACCTGTTCCAGTGTCTGACCATCCTCATGGTGAAGAACTTTTCCTAACTTCCAATCTAAATCTACCCTCCTCTAGTTTGGATCCATCCCCCTAGTCCTATCACTACCTGACATCCTAAAAAGTCCATCACCATCTTTTGTGTAGGTCCCCTTTAGATACTGGAAGGCTACAATAAGGTCTCCGTGGAGCCTTCTCCTCTCCAGACTGAATAACCCCAGCTCTCAATCTTCTTCATAGGAGAGGTGCTCCAGCCCTCTGATCATCCTCGTGCCCCTTCTCTGGACACATGCCAGCACATCCATGTCCTTCCTGTAAAAGGAGCTCCAGAACTGGACAGAGCACTCAGGTGGGGTCTCATTAGAGCAGAGTAGAGGGGGAGAATCACCTCCCTTGACCTGCTAGCCACACTTCTCTTGATGCAGCCAAGGACCCCATTTGCTTTCTGGGCTTCAGGTGTACACTGACAGCTCCTGTTGAACTTCTCATCCACCAGCACCCCCAAGCCCTTTTTCTCAGGGCTGCTCTCAAACCAGTCACTGCCCAGCCTATATCAGTGCTTTGGATTGCCTTGATCCAGATGCAGGACTTTGCACTTGGTCTTCATGAGGTTGGCATGGGCCTCCAGCCTGTCAAGGTCCCTCTGGATACCATCCCTTCCCTCCAGTGTGTCAGCTGCACCACACAGCTTGGGGTCATCTGTGAACTTGCTGAGGGTGCACTCAATGCCACCGTCCACGTCACCAATAAAGATGTTAAACAGGACTGGTCCTATCACTGATCCCTGAGGGACTCCACTTGTCACTCACCTCCACTTGGACATGGACCCACTGACATCTACTCTTTGGGTGTGGCCACCAACCCAGTTCTTAATCCACCGAGTGGTCCATCCATCAAACCCATGTTTTAGCAGTTTGGAGACTAGGATGTTGTGCAGTGCTGTGTCAAAGGCTTTGCTCAGGTCAATGCTCAGGCAATGGTTGCTCTTTCCTAGTCTATTGACAATTACCACTCTTTTGTCATAATTTATGAAGCAGTGAACCTTCTATTTCTTTGCAGGCTTCTCTTCAGCAATTGGAGCATATAGTCTCTTGTCCCATGTGAAGTCAGAGCTTGTTCCATCACTGTTTAAGTCCACAGGAGTGTTTTTATTGTTTTTGATGCTGTGAGAGTCTGACCTCACTGATTTGCAATTGTCTCAAAAGAGCAATTTTAAAGTGAATAGCCCTGGCTAGGGTGTAATACCTGGCCTGGCTGGAGCTGAGCTGGGGGTGACACCTCCGGAAGAGATAAAAACTACTGGGTGGAGACTACTCCCTTTTTCTGGGGGCCAGCCTTCAATGCTGGGGCGTCCCTCCAGTCACGATTACCCTGGCCAGGGTGGAGGAAGCCATCTTGGTTGTACTTATGCTGATGTACCTGGATAAGGGGGCTGGAACGGAGTGGGGAGGGGTGCCTGGAAAGAGATACGAACTGTTGAGTGGGTGGGGGACTGCACCCTTCTGTGGCAGCTCCCCTCCAGCAGCCTGTCTGCAATGGTTCTGATGCTAATGCCCCTGGCTCCTGTGGCAGCTGACTGACAGCTGCCCCTTCGGAACAAAAGGAACTCAGAGGTATATGTGGCTGTCCATGCTGGGGCTGTTTCGTCCTCTCCTGACCCACCGCCCTTTTGCATAGGACCTGTCCAGGGTCAGCGCCATCTTGAAGAAACTCACTGGACAGCTGCACCCCTGCTGGTGACTCTCTCTCATTCCTTCTTCCCACTATCTCTCCCTTTTTTTCCACTTTTCTCTCTCTTTTATATCTTCTTTTCCTCTCCCTCTTTTGCCTGGCTCTATAATTTTGCCTGTGTCAACCGTCAAATAGTCTGCCTGCACCTGATCCTTCTGTGGATGGACTTTTCCTTCACAGATCCAAAACAAAAATAAACGTTAATGTTACTGTGGACCATAACAGGTGCACATTAGTTCAGATGGTGGCTTGTAGAAAAACCATCAGCACATGTGCACTTACCTTCCATGTAGAATACTGCTTTTAAGGACATAATATACAGACCAGATGGGTCTGGTAGAGCACCGGCTAACCTATCCTGACTTCAGATGCTAACAAGCAGTGTTGGGTACTGTGTCCTTAAAAGCCGCAGCAGTTCCCACCAGGGTGTCACTAATTGCACCTCTCTACCACTTCAGTGGTATACAGAGTTACCTGAGAAAATCAGAGACAACATTTAATTTGATGCTACACACCCCCTCTGGGCAAGACGTGGAAGACCAAGAGAATGTGCCACTTCCAAGTCCATCTTGAACTGATTAAGAGATGGGATCATTCTGTGTGCCATCTTGCACTTTCAGTCTCAAAACTGCAGCAGAAATTTGTCATCCTGTCAACTCTGGTTCCTTTATGTACTATTCAGATAGAAATTCAAAGGGAATCAAAATACTATTTTATGTTGGCACCTTCACTAGCCACATTTTAACATTTTCTGGTGTAGGATCTCTGTCCAGTGCAGTGCTACACCTCCCTGAAAAATGAGAGAAGTCCTGGAACATCAGGGATCTCCCCTCTACATGTGTCAAAGCCTGACTGTGCCTCTCACCCATACTTTCCTTTTTTACTATTTTTCCCCTGTGTTTTCTGCTAGAAGAATTTTCCAAGGAAAAAAAAAGAAGAAAAAGAAAAAAACCAACCAAACAACAAAAGCCAGGGTATCAGAATGATACGGAAAATCCATTTTACAAAAAGCAAGACAAAAGGTGGTACACACACACATTGACTGCTTTACTGCTTTTATTCTTCTTGCCCACTCCAAGAGGAAGCACACTGAGCTGCCACAGTTGGATTTTGACTCAGTGTAGGAGCTGGAGATCTGATACGAATTCCAGAGCTGACCCAGAGCCACAGCTTGCTGCTCTGGACTGTGAATCTCTCCGAACAGTAAGAGCTGTTTGGCCGTGGCATTTCAGTTCCCATCATCCAGGCTCTGTGCATACTTGTTCTTTGCTGCAGAATGCTTCTGTAAGTTTTTATGAGACAACTCGTGTGCTGACAGACACACATCGTGCAAGTTTTAACATGTCAATAAAAAAAAAATAGGAAGTGCAGTCAGAATTTATGTGTTTTTGGAGAGGAGCAGCAGGCAGGCATGCGTTGCTTTGACAGCATTAGCTAACAGGAAGAGATGTTTGTAAAGTATGTCTATGGGATGCTTGCTCCAAGACTGGAAAGAGACCAGGTCCTATGGATGAAGATAGTGGATTCCCTATGAATCCTCACCAAAGTGAGTGATGATGGAAGTCTTCTATGCAAAAATATGAAAATAAACCACTGTTCAGCTCTTTTTTAACAAAAGCAATATGTTTGGGTTTGGTTTGTTTTTTTTTTTAATAGTAATTTGTCTTCTTTTTTCATCTTTAAATGTATAGAATGTATCTGCAGTGAGGAACCTGTGTGCTCTCATGACTCATCTGATACAGAGGCTTATTTTTTCTTCACTGATAGATAATGGAGGAATAGGCTGCTTTTGAAAAAATGATTTCTAGAGAATCTTTCTACATATTAAACTTTCATCTTTTGACAAATTACTTGACCTAGTTACTGCAAGCTGTCAGGGGATGCACCAGATACATTAGCAAACATAAGCTATTCTATTTTTACCATTTTCATCACTACCATCTTCCCTCACTTTTTTTTTTTTTTTTTTTTTTTTTTTTTTTTTCACTTTCTAGTGGGAAACCAGAAAGCCTCCTGTCCTTTGGGATTCTTTTTTGTTTTTGTTTTTTTTTTTTACTTTGCCATCCAGTCAGAAATGTATTAGAGAAATCGGATTTGTATTGAATTTGTGGTTTTTTCTGATTTGTCTATTGCACATCTGCACATCAGAACTCTCAAGTGCTTCTCACATGTTCTGGAAATTAACCCTTCTGTGATCAACAGTAAGGGAATGTCAAGTTAGAACATCAAAATTTTGATGAGTTACCCACTGACCTGTGGATAACCAGATCTTCTTTTGTATCTGTCCTGAAAGGTATATTCAATTTAGGTATGAAAAGCAAAATCTAAACAGAACTTGGGTACTGCAATGATAAGTGGTGTGGTACCTGTTATTCAGGTGTGTGGTCACTCAAATCCTTGAGCTGGAATCATAGGAAGGATTGGAGGTCTTAAGCAGGGTTCACACAGACCAACACACTGAGTTGTAAGCTGTTTAAAATACTTGACATGGAATGCTGTAAAGTGATGGGACTTGAACCTTAACCAGCTTCTGGACTGTTCTCCTACCTCTGGTTGTAAGAAATGTCTTCTGTCACTTTGTATTTATAGCCCTGATTCTGCTCTAGATGACCAAATAATTTGTTCTGTAAACTGAATGGGATTTGACTATTTTTTTCCCTTTTTTTTTGAAAAGGAGTTGGGCACAATTCTTGCCTCTTTTCACCCAGAGATCATTCAGTGGGAGTCAACAGAAGTGGATTCAACCCTTCAGTGTGATGTGCATCAGTCTTCTCAAAAAGTGTCCAGGCAGAGCCATTTCTGTGTTTCTGGAGCAACAGGGATGCTGATAACACCTCACAGAAGCTTGAGCAAAGCAAGCACCTTCTTACTCAGTCAAAGTAGGTCTCAGAGTCTTCTGTCAAAACCAAATGTTCTGATCACTCCAGAATGGAAACCCAAGGGAATGGGATGGTTTTGTTTGTTTCAATTAACTGATCTGGAGTAAAGATTGCTTCTGCTCCAGGGGGGCTCTTGTTGAACTTCATCCAGTGAACGACCAAGGGAGAGGAAAAGAAAGAATGTGAATTTTTTTCTGCTGGTACCATCACATCAGCACACCATAAAAAGACTATCATAAACCTCAGACCTTTGCCTGCCAATTTCTCTCCTCCTCCCTTACAGTGGTTATTTCAGGTGTACAAAGGTATTTATTTTTTAATTAAGTTTTGGACCATATTGCTATTCAGGCTAATATTATTAGGCAACAGCAGATACATTCCTGAGTCACACATATGACAAAAGAACTGAAAGAGCATTACTGCATTAGGAAGGTGAAAAATCTGGTTTTGATTACTGGTAATTATAGATAAGCTGTAGCTGACAGTCATTTTCTGACCGCGAATTCAAATCGACCAATTAAAGACTGCATGCAGCAGCACCCGTGTTTAATCATTTCCAGGCTTTTTAAAATGATCTGTGACTCTGATAGCATGTCAGAACTGCTGTGTACCATTTGTTGTTGCTGCTGAAGGTCAAATATGCAGCTACTTTAAGGCTAATTTCAAGAACAGAGTTCATAATCTAAACGAAAAACAAAAAAACAAAAATAAAAAAGAAATATGTGTATAGAGATTAGCCAAAACTACCAAATCACTCTCCTAGTTTAATTAAGCAAGCATCACAGCTGATGCTTTAAATACCTTTTGGTCTCATGACACATAGATTCGTGAATTTTTTAACAGATTTTATAAGTGTTTCATCAGGGAGTAAAAGAGGATGGACTAATAAAAACTCAACTTTGTTCCTCCTCAGTTCCTATTTTGAAAGATTTTTCACATGGAACTTCAAAAAGGAGAGGAAAGTTTGTGCTGGGGCCTGGACAAAGAATTACTGTCAGACTAAGATTGTCCACTGGAAGTATTTTGATAAGCTCAGTTGTGTTTCCTGAATTTTTTTTTCAATTTTTGACAAGAAAAAGGAAGGCTCTCAAGGATTAGAGATAATCAGCTACCCTTTTCAGAATAAAATACTTCCATTTTTGCTTTGCAACAATTTTAAAGGTAGATGTTTTAAAACATTGAGATATTTTATGTCACAGAAACAAAGAAAGATAGGTGAAAGAAGTTACCATGGTCTTACCAAAATTAAAAAGTTTGGGTTATATGAGATTCCTTATTACAGGATCCTGCTTCAGGGAGAAATTTTTAATTTTTATTTTGCAAAAATGTTTGTTTAAATAAATGGATGTTTTTAATAGAAAGCATTCCATCAGTAATTTTCCAGTCCAATCCTGGACAATCGTAGGGAATAGCCTGTATCTTCCAGCTGATGCAGACCAGCATAGGACTAATTAGTGATTCAATTAGATTTTTAACAAAGGCTCAGTCCAGCCCACAGAGCAATGGTGATTGGCATAGAAGGATATGGTCCAGTTACATACAGAAATAAAAATAAATTAAATCTCAGAGAAATCATTAGTTAATCATAATGTTGAGATGCAGAACCTCAGGCTTTGATGATCAGCCTTGTCATTTTTTCTTGAATTTTTGAATGTGTTGCCTAAAGTATATTCAGTCCACATCTTTTTAACGTTTGGCAGAATCTGAGTAGCTTTATTTCAAATTAACAATTTAATTTCTATAAATCTACTTCTTGAACTAAGAAATGGTACTAAGGCTATCTGTACCAGGATTGAAGAGATTTTAACAAAAAATTAAAAAATAAATACAGAGCAGTGTTCCTAATGGTCCCAATATTTCACTTAAAAGCCTGAAAAAGATCTCCATGTCACTGACTCTTATTCAATAGAATGCACGACTGGGAAACAAAGAGAATCTCCAACACTGTAAAATAAAGGCTGATTTATGCAAAGTGGGCCTCCTCTCAGTAATCTTTTGACATCTCCAGCAGAGACATCTAAATATAGTCACCTTATACAATCACCACAGTTACTGGAGGTAAGTGACTTCTAGGATACGGTTCATCTCATCCAGAAGAATGAGACCCTAAAGTGTATACTTCTCACCTTAGTCAACAAGAGGAGCTGAGGGTGACCAGCTCAGCTGTAGACTTGTGCATGTGGTCACAGAAATCCCCTACACAGAGCTCCATCTCCCTGGAGAGCTGGATTACTGGGTTATCTGACTTGAGAGCCCTGGGAGCTGGCAGGAAGGTCACTGAAGAGGTCTTTGACACCATCTGCCTGACCCAGCCCTTGATTGAGAGTTAATACACTGAAAAGGAACAACAGAAACAAAACATGCTTTTGTCCCGGTCTGTGCACTTCAGGCTTGATGTGCCACTCCTCACAGTGAGAACTGGTGACCAGTAACTTATACATTAACCTCTGCTTCTTCCCAGGAATTGTCCTGACATCCTGTCTGTGCTTCTTTCTGAAGACAAAAGCTTTGGTATGAAAACGCCTGTTGTTTTTCTTCTTTTCAGTGGGGTTTAGGTAAGCTTCTGTTAGGAATTCATAGCCATCACCACTTGTGAAGGCAAAATTTTGTGTAGCCCATTTTATTAAAAAAACCCAACCCGAACAATAAATTCAGTGAGATACTTGCAACAGAGTTTTACTACTGCTTATTTACGTGAGCTTCCTGTTATCTCCTGAAGAATTTTGCCTTTCTAAGGAATTTCAGCAGGACCCAGCTCTGGGTGCACAGCAGAAACTCTTTGCCCCTTCACTGGAATATTATCAGCTGATATGAATACCCTCTTGTGAAATTGTTTTTTTATAATATTAATTTCAGATCATTTATACTCTACCAGTGACTTGAAATTTAAGCAGGTATTTATAATCATCTTAAATAAGACCACAAGTTTAGTTTGTTATCAGATTACGTGTCTGTTTCATTCCTTTTATCTCTGATACAAAGCACTCCTCTCAACAATGGCATCAAATGAACTTAGATATCTGAATATAAATCATGCACATGTCGAAACAATAATGCTGCAAGGATTATCATCACCTTCTGTAATTACAATAATGGAAAACAGATACTGAAATGACACTGTTCTGATCCTCAGAAAATCCCTGAGGAGGTCAATTTACTTTTCTCTGGGGAATATTTAACAAAAGGAAAATCATAGGTTTATACATCTGTTGAAAGAACTCAATGGATAATAAGCACAATGTCACAATATAAATTTAAAGTATATTTTATTACTGTTGGGGTGGGGGTCTCCAGATGGTCTTGATATACATAGTTTTATATGTAATGCTTTTTGTGACTGAGAACACTGATCACTGACAAATGTAATCACCTGTCAAAACTGATGTGCACTACTGCTTGTGGGAACCTGTAGCAAGTAGCAAGGGAGAACATCATCCACCAAGATGTAACTGGCATCTGGCTCTGGGGATGGCTTGTCCTAGTGGAACTGAGGGTGTTACTTGCTGCAGGTTTGGAAGAGGAGAATTTCTTTTATGTTCTTTCATCAACTCTGTTCAAGAATGGATCTATGTGGCATAATAAAAGGAAGTAGATGCTGAGAAAAATAAACCCATACCTACTACTTATTTCTTGCATGCATCTATCTTTTAAGTCCTGAATTTGCAGCTCTCATGTCTAAACTGAGTCATATATTTTAGGGCTTGAATTAGTCTTGATAGATACATAGGCTCTTACGTTCATAGCAGCTAATTCTGGACAGCAAAATCAGATTTCGTGCTCTATTTTTGACTGCAAATGTTAACTATCATAGATAAATTCCATGACCTTTTCTCTTTGCTTGTATACCTGTTCCCTTGCCACCCAGCAAACCATTTCTAAGCTAGTCTGACCATGGTCATGCTAATAGTTATGTTGGCATAACTGAGGATGCAGTAACCCTCAGCTTGGGTGTGGTTGTGACAGGGCAGGAGCTTAGGTCCATATTTAAATAACCAGACTTTGCCCATTTTGACTTTAACAGGGTAGGATGCACTCATATGGGCAACTTAGCTCTCAGCTGAGAAAGCAGCAACCTCCAGCAGCCAGAAGCAGTGACTTCTTCCACTGTCATGGCCAGAGCCAGAAGTCCACAGACTAAGTCACAAGATTTTGGTTTCATGAGTTGCTTGACTTGTTTCTTAGAGAATATGGTTGCAAGAGAGCTACATAAAACTGTTCAAATAAGAGTTGTTATCCACCTAGATGGCTGTTTGCAACAAACCCACCTTCATTGGTCACTCTTGCCAGCAGTACTGTCTACCACATTCTGACAGCTTTATCCACTGGTATCAATAATAGATAGCACAATTCTGATCTCTGAATTTCCAGGTGGACATAGAAAACATAATACAATGGACACTCATGTATTACCCTAATACTAAATGTTAAAGTTCATCAGACATCATATTGCCCCATCAAATTATACTCAGCTCAACACAAACATTTAAATAGATGAACCTCAAAGATTAAATGCTACTCTCATCCATTTCAAATAAATCTGAAAAAAAAAAAAAAAAATACAACCCAGGATTTTAGTGTTCTTCTTGTTTTCATTACTGTGTGCTCAGTTTTTGGCCAAATATCAAAGCTCCTGAGAGCGGCAAGACAACTGGAATATTGAAAGAAGGGCAAAGAACTTTCAAACTGTCCCTCAAATGGAAGACTTTTTTTTTTTCTCTGAAGTTTTAGTCTATCCTGAAAGACTTAATTTTTACTATATTTTAAAATCTATCTCCAGTAATTCTTTAATTACTCTGTTACAAATACAGCAACAGTATATCCTTAAAGTATTATAAATTCATACGGAAATTAATCTCCCTAGACTGTACCATCTGTAACTTCAACATACAACGCTCCTTTGTCTTGCACTTCTAATTTAGCCTTTGGAAAGTTCTCTGTGACAGACAAATCAAGTGGTTTCAGAGAGTGGAAGTTCTTGCTGCTGCTATTCATCCAGCTTTCCCACTTTGTTCCATTTAAAACAAGTGCATTCAGTATCCACTTTAATTAAGGAGCTGAAAACTTGAGACATAAATAACACAAAGACTGTAGAAAATACATCAACCTATATTTTCTACTATCTTCAGAAAAGAAATTTACTTTTCCAGGTGACTGAAACACTGTTTTTAGTAACATCAAATGTTATATACTGTATATTGCAGTGATACAAATTGATTAATATAAAACTTTGCCCTTATCATCAGTGACATAAACAAATATAAGAAAAATGTTGAATCTACTGTAAAGCTGTGCCAGTCTGATGCTTAAAACTGTGGGACAGCATTTTGTGATTCCTTTTTCCTCTCATACAAATTGTTAAAAAGGAGCAGGAGAATTTTATCAGTAGAGAAATTTTGCGAGATGCTCAGGGAATTTTTTCATCCTTATATTTTATGGTATATTTATGGCTTATTTTATGGGATATTTATGGCTTATATATTATATTTCATCCTCTTGGTTATATTTTCCCAGATTTTTGGAAGACTAGAATCTTTCTTTACTGAAATAAAAACAGATAAATAAACCAGTCATGGTGGAAATATGCCATCTTAGGTACTTAGCCCAGTTTCAGGTGTCCCAGCATCAGTTATGGAAACAGTAGTATCAAAACCAACAGTAACTTTCTGCTCCCCATAGGTAATTTACTAGATACAGAAAAACAATTCCATTTCTTTATGCACTGCCCTCCCCTCCCCCAATATATTTTTCAGCCAGCTCCCACAAGATTTCCTTCATTTTTGTAATTTCTAGCTTGGGTGTTGATTTAAGCTTCAACAGCATAACCTGATATAGGATGTACCTTTTAGGACCCTGTAGAACAAGTCTGCTACTTCAGGTCTTTCAGGGCTGAGGGCAGAGGAAGAGACTAAGCCAGCACAGAAGGAGGTGAAGATAGGTTTTGCCTCTGTTAATGGAGGAAGCAGAAAGTGCCCAACCCTGCCCTGCCAGGGAAGAACCAGCACACTCATGGTGGGAGCAGGGGATGAATATTGTTTCACCAGGGAGTGTAGAAAGGCTATATCCTCAATCACTGAACAAAGGAAAGTTTGAGTAAAGCTACACCTGTGAAACTACATCTGTAAAACTACAGATGACATATCTGAAAGGCAAGTCTCTTCTATTAGCCCTGCTGTGCTACTTCCCTCCCCTATAACTCAGATGGAATAGTCATCTAAGAGTGCTTTGTAGGCTTTTACCAAGCATCAGATAAATGCTATTTGCACACCACTGATTTCAACTACTTATGAATAAGGACATAAGAAGGTGACCCACAGCAAGTGACAGATGAACCTTAAGAGTGCAGACAGTAACTCTGCACAGAAAAATGCAATGATCCCTTCATTTTGTCTTCCTCCTTGTTCATGCACAGACTGCAGATTGCAGCCAGGGGGTCCCAGGGGTGGGGAAGGTGGTGCTGTGAGATCCATGCACTCTCTCTCCCTTGCCCCAGGCTTCCTTCCTGGCAGTGCACAAGTGGCCAAGAGGCCACAGAGCTTCCTGCTCAGGCTCAGAGTGGTGCAAAAAGGCCAAAGGGTAGAAAATCACATTTACAAATTAAAACTCTTTTGGTTTTTATAATAAGGCTCAGGCAGATAGGTGTGTGTGCACGCATACACATGTATGTGTGTGTATATATATATGTATTATTCTTGTGTGGAAGAGGTCCCTTATCAAGGAAGGAAGCAAAAGTTACTCAGGTGCTTGGGCTAGAACAGTAAAAAAGTAAAAAGCAAAAACTTTCATAATGTTATGTTTGAGACAATCAGGTTTTCTTTTAACTAGTACAGTATGTTACACAAACAAAATTACCACAGAATCTTTCAGATGTTTGTTAGCAAGGCCATTACCCTGAGTACTGATTAAGACTCTAGTAGAAAACCAAGGAGAGAGTAACCATAGATCTGAACATGTGAGGAAATGAAATGTGTTTTTTTGAAGTGTGAAAGGTAAAGTCTGAGAACTGCAGTTTTTGAAAACTCTTTTTCCCATTCTCTTGATAATTTCAAAGATGGAGAGAAACAGAAGGAAATTTTTTTCTGCCCTGAAATAAAATGTCTGTTCAGAATCTCATACAGAAACATGTAGTTGAATTTTGTCAATCACATCACCGTCACATTTGACTGTGCCTGTGAAGAGCTCAATTAAACCTGAAAAACATTTAAAAAACGAAATTATTTTTAGATTTGCCCTGATTACACCCTTCTCCTAAGTCTGAATTGTGTGCTCTCTTTCAGTGTGGTACGTGCTATAAACAGATGCCTCCTGAGGGGAAGGAATAGGAAGTAGAAGAATATTTCATCAGGCAATTAGTACTATTAAAAAATAAATATATGTACATATATTTCAATATTACAAAAGCTTGGCAGGATGCAGTGTGGATCTGTGTCTGACATATAAACATTAAAGTGTGGCCTCATTCTTTATTGAAAAGTATTTATACTGTAAAAATTGTTTAAACATGTTTTGCATCTATGCAGACTGATGATATTTCATAGCAATACACACAAGGCCAAGTTATTCTACCATGTACCAGAGTTCCCCTTGCAAAAGTTTAGTTTTTAATGCTATAATTATTCTGTAAGCTGGCCTGAAATATAGAAATATTTTACAAAGTCAAATTTTGTTTATACAAACATATAAAACAAACAGGGAAACCTACTATTAAGTTGTGCCACCACAATTTCAGAAATAAGGATGATGATTTCTGAGAAATAAGGGATTGCAAAGACTTTCCTACTTCATTATAGAGTGTAAAGTTGTGGACATTCAGCACTCTAATTTTAATTTCCACTCTGCTAAGTACTTCTCATTTTGAAAAGCTTAATCTTCATGGCAGTTTTGGAAGGCAAATACATATGGGCTTCCCAGATACAGTTTGCTTGCTTTTTCTGACAAACTATTATTGCATTTCCCAACACACTCATTTTTTTTCCTGTTTACAGTCCCTGGGATCAGCTTTTTATAAGACTGTGACCCATAAGGAGGGAAAGAAACAACTTTTGGAGTCCTCCTGCAAAACTAAAGCCTCTCCTGATGGTTTTGCCAATTATCAGGGAAGCTAAACCCAGAATAACAAAAAGGAAGTGCTTAAATCTCCACCCTATAGTTTGTATTTAAACGGCAATATAGTTCTCCTATTTAAAAACTCCAACAGCTCTAGTTCTGTTTGCTGGGTTAGAGGGCTCACTTCAGGAAGGCTCTTTGAGTGACTGATAAACTTAGACCAACAAACCTGGTAGCTAAAAAACTTTGTTTACTTGCGGTTGGAAAGTTTCTGTGTACAAATATGAGAGGAAGATCACAGTAATTGTCCTCAATCCTGAATTCAGCTGGGATCTCCCAGTAAATGTAGAAATAGCTTTGAAGTAGCTGTTGAAGAGTATAGATAAAAATATTGTATTTTACAGTAGGGCTTAAAGATTCCGTGGTGTGATTATGACATGCTGAACCACTCTAGGTGTCAGTGTTTCTTGGTTTCAACATGAGCATATGCAGAGCTGCATAGTCACACATATATTCCATGCTTTGTATAGCCTTAAGTGACTCCATGGACGTGGCTGTGATCACATTCAATCCATTTTCACTATCCAGATTGTGTTCTCCTGCCAGGAACAAACCAATCATCAGATTTAATGCAGAAGGATCTGTGTTAGGGGCCCAAGACACAGCTGTCTAGGCATAGGTGGGGATCATAACTTGGCACTAGCTACAGCCCCCATGACTGTACATCTCAAGGATCATTATAGAGGTGGCTGAAACACATACACAAAGCCAGACTCAAAGATATTTTCTGAGTTTATGGCACAAAAGAATGAACCCACTTCTCTATGGTCTTGTTGTATTGTCTTCCCTGAACTTACTTATACCAATACAGATGGATAACTGATGGCTTGCAGAGCAGCACAGAGCTCCAGGCAGTTCTTGTTTTCCATGAAGAACCTGAAGAGTTCCTCTGCCAGCATCTGGAAACATCCCATCTTCTCTTAAAAGTTTCTTAACTTCCAGGACCTAAGAAGCAGCCTTCCTCATCTACTGGACCACCACAGGTTAATTGGCATTCACACGAATGACCACAGATGTTTGCAAGATGTTTTTGAGTCCCCTCTGAGACTATCATTACCTGCACAGTGTCAGTGCAGCACTGATATGTAATTTATTCCTTTGGACGGACTCCATCACAATATAAGAAAATAACATAAATCTTCCCACAAATGTCATTGCCTTGGGATAAGCCCAGCACTGAAAGGCTGGAGGGATTGCTTTACATCAACTGAGTTTGCTGCTTGCTCTTGCTGTGAGACAATGACTTTTAAAGTGTTTTTCTGGCACACAGGGCTAGGACACTGCCTCAGTCACGGGAGATGGGAAACCAAACCTGCAAGCAGCAATAAATGCTCATGTAAGTAGCGCCGAGAAGGCTAAATAAGGGACAAAACAGACATTTTATTCCACACTCCCTCTCAATAGTCCCATTGACACCCGTTGGGAGGCAGCTCTCAGCCACCTGGATGTCGGAGTGTTCTGCACACCGTAGCATCCAGCCAAGAGGTGGCAGTGCTCCTCCACTGTTCCCATCCCCACAGCTGCCCGATGCCACCGCCAAGTCCATCCTCGCAGCATCGCTATCATCTGCTGCTCCTCGGGTTTATTTTTATTTACAGCAGAGAGACAAAAAAGGCTCCGTGTTTCTTCTTGCACTGAGAGGACTTCCCTTCAGCAGCCTGGGAGCTTCCTCGGGTGCTGGTGCTGCCCTCACAGCACAGGAGGACCCACAGGGCAGCAGCAGCTCCTCCATTGGGGAGGAGGTTTTAATCTTGCTGAGGAGCATGGTTCTCAAAATGCCATAAACTGTGAGCACACAGCTGCAGAAGTTTATGAACTGCAGACAAACTCTGAGTATTTTAGTCCAAGTATTAATTCAAAGAGCATGCTTTGTTATTTCCTGTTTCATTGCTGTTTGTGAAATATTTTAATGGGTAGTGAGCAGTAAACTGTTTAAAATCTGCTGTGCACATTGATGCGGTTTTATATTGCTAGAGAGGGGAGGATTTCACTGCTTTGGGTGTGAGGGAGAGAGGAAGATTATCCTGATAATGAAAACCACATCCAATGCATTTACTTTGGAACAATTGTTTCAATTACATTACCATGTAGATATTTTAATCAGAAATAAAAGAGATAATCCCCAAATGTAGGCCTAACAACAATCAAAACAGCTGTATACTTTGAAAATAAAGGAAACTTAGCTATTAGTAATGAGGTTTACATGCAGCCAAGGAGAGCATTTTCTGTAAAACAAAAGTGACCCCATTTAAGATATAAAAGGCAATGTTTATAAAGAACTGGCAATGACCTAATTACAGAGTTGGTATGGATCACTGCCTCACAGCATCTCAGCTGTTATACCTGTGAAATTTTCTTAAGGATATTAAAAACCTCTAACACAGAGCACAGGCAGGGTAAATGAGAACAAAGGGACTGGACAGCATCCATATGGCTCAACTCTCTTTACCTCTCCTCAACATAATGGACTCATCTATCCTGACTTTTGGGAGCAGTCCCTGTCTTGTGCTCTCCCTTGAACAGGGTATGGTAATGTTAGCTGGCACAGGATAGTCTAACAGTATGGATCCAGAAGGGAATGTATTTACTATATGGTTTCCTGCACAGAGTAACGTGCTAGCAATGAATCAGCAGGGATGACTGTGCAACAGGACCCATGTCTATGCATTGGCTCTGTTTGATTTACTGGTATGGGTGTAGCTAAGAAGCCTATATGAGAGCTGGAATTCCCTGCCCGCTAATCAGACAACACAAGTATAGGGGCCCCTTTGTGCCTGTCTAAGTGGCTGTCCCAGGCTAGGCTATTGCAACATGCCCTCTTGTGTAGCTGGCTCTGCATACTGCTCACTAATCTTCTTCTGGAAAACTGAGTGTGTTTTAAAAAACGCTTTTCCACTCAGGATCTTTTTTCAGACCTCACAGCAAGATCTGTGACTTCTCAATATGCCACAGTTTGTGTGAATCAGATTTTGAGCACATTTCTGGTGCTTCTCCAAGAAAGAACTCCCTCTCTTCCTTGTGGCTCTCCTGACTTACCTCAGTGTCAGATAGATCAGAATCAATCCCTAAGCCTGGTTTCAAAATAAACAAAAGGCAAATAGACCTCCAGCTTCTGCAGAAGGCCAAATACTGAAAGCAAAACTCACAAGAAGAAATTCTCATGCAGCCTAAAAGTCCTCTGATCTTGGTGGAGGAAACATAAACACTTTGGAGAAGAGTTACAGGGAGTCCTTGTCCCAGTGCCTGTGTATCTTACAAGAGAACAAGGTGTCTTGGCAAAAAAAACCCTATGAGCTAAGTAGCAAAAACAAAATGAGGGATTCTAGTGTCTTAGTTCATCTTAGGCAAAAAAGGTTTTTCTTTACCTTCTAAAGTATTCAGCCTTCAAAAATGGTGGTAAACCTTATTTACTTTACTATGTCTTTTTAGAATAAAAGTGATGGAAAAGGCTTTGATAGCAGTGCTAAGTCCAAGTATAAATGGGGTTATTGTAAGAACTACAATTATCCTTGTTCAGTTTCGGTACATTTACATTTACTGAAAAACTTGAGGCATTAGCAAAAGTAAACATGAGCTCACAGGAGGTAAGAGCAGTGAGCAGTGAGGTGAATTCCCTGGACTGGCAACAGATAAGCATATGCTAGGCACATGAGAAGTTCAGGATTCTGATTTAGCATCAGCACTGATCTGCCACTCCCTTCTTGCTATTTGTTGGTCTTGGCTATTTAAAATGCAAGCTCTTGGATCAGGACTTGCCTACCATCTTTCTGTGTGTTGTGGTGAAGTCCTGCCTTCATCTAAGGGGTGCAAGTGCCAAGGTGGTGCAGATCAGAGCACTGGCATTGTAAAAAACCTTCATCAGCAATCCTGACATTCTCAAGTACATGCAAGATCCACAGGGACCATGAGTCTGTGGCTTGTATGGTCAGGTGCTTGAGATTTAGGGTTGAGGCTGAGGGGACACAGTGTCTAAGGTCTTTTCTGAGCCCTGCATGGCTTTCTGTAATAAGTGAGAGCCTGAAAGAATACACTGAATAATATTCCTCTGAAAGCAAGGTGACTTTTCGTGTTTACGACACATCTGAAAAAGCATGCTGCTAACCTCTTTTTTTCTCTGGTCTTCACCTCCAGAATGGGAGTAAGACCTTCATAAATGATTGTAGTGACTGAGCTACTGCGGTAACAGGAAGATAAAACCACTCAGAAAGAAAAGAATAAAAAGCCATTTTCATCCATATTTCCGCCAATATTTTTAAACTCAAGCTCATGGAGGTACAACTGTTACCCAGGAGGACTATGCTTGTGGTAGGATTATCAAAGATGTTAAGTGATACTCTAATTGGGTAGATTTTGAAGGCATTAGCAATTTTACCTTCATCTTCACTAGAAAAGAGATCATTGCAAAAATGCTTTTTATTAATGCTATCTTACTTTTCTTTTTTGTGAGTGAATTCTCACCTCATGCTACCAAGATTTTATGGTAGGTCCTCCCATTTTAAATTAATTTTTTGCACAGAGGCAACTCATCAGTATAAGAGCACCTCCTTATAAATGGAGTTTGGTCCTACCAGCTGGTTTCCAAATAAACATCCCAGGCAGAACATGGCTCTTTTCACAAAACTTTAAACTGAAGTTCAGTGTGTGAATTCAAGGAAGTTTCTCAAGATTTGTGGCCATTATAAATAAGGTAAAAATTTATCCACAGACTTGTTATAAAAGGCTGGTAGCAAACTTCCTTTCCAGGCTTACTCACAAGCTTTCTAGTACTTATTTCTTCTCTCCAGGACAAAGAAATCTCTAAGGACCAACGGTCTTTTCTGTGGCTTTTGCAACTTTTGCTCTTATTCAGCTCAGTAATGCAGACCCATGCAGCAAATTAAATAATACAACTGCAAGCTGTAATTAAAGTTGAGGTCAGAGCCCCACCCTTGAACTTTACTGATGTGCAGAGTGTGCTGTAAGTAAGGGGCTTAGTAACACTTTCTTTTTTAAAAGAAAATATGGAAAAGAAAGCCCAGAACTTTGATTGTGGTGGAACAGTGCTGAAGAGATGATAAACACCTAGAGAAGAACCTTTATTTTTTCCCAGTGGACCTGTGCTGCTCAGCTCATTCCCACATTTTGAGGAATCTGGGATTAATAAGTCCAGAAATGCTAGAGAACAATTTCACTTATGAGGGATGGCACCACAGTCGTCTTCATGGAACCAATATCTCATATTCAGGCTTACAAGCACCATAAGTGCTACGAGTGTCTATAAGTTCTAGAGAGTATTCAAATGCTCTCTAATCCACACACAGTCTTCATCTTAGACTCCCAGGAGCAAGCTGCCGATTTGGATATTCTTAGTTTACATGCCACACAGTTAAAAATGTTCAACTAGAGGACCACACTGATTCAAAGTGGAAGAGACAGGTGTTCAAGTTTCCTAAAGAGCCAGCACAACATCGTTGGTATCACTGGAAGATGATTCATATCCTCTGCATATGGAAATGACGTCCTCCCAAAACTATTTACGATTTACTAGCAAATAGTAATATTCCCCAGAGGATTACAGCAGAAAACTGTCTTCCCTCTCTGGAATTCAGGTCACCATCATGTGCTGCATTTCTCCAGCAGTTAAGAACTTGGCTGAGGCTAAATACCTACTAGAGGAGAGCTTGTTCTTCAGAAGTATAGCTGCTGATGGGATTCCTGAGTGGCAGAGTATCTTTCATAGGAAGGGGTTGACTCTTCCAACAAAGACCTCATGAGTCTTCTAGAAAGGACTAGGTAACCAAAAAGAGTTCTCTAAAGGTCAAAGATTGCTTTGCTCTTCTTTAGAAGACTTAAAATTCAAACCAAATATTTTAAATCACGAATGTACATATTTACAATTACAGAGAGGATTATTCAGTTTCATTGCCCAACCTCAGTAAAGGTACAAAACCAGAGTCTGTCTTCTAGCACTGATCACTTCTAGTCAGCATGAATACTATTTTTACAGTGACATGGACCCATGAAATGGGCTTTTCTGAGGTTGTCAGGAAGAGAAACTTACTATGACAACAATTGCATCTATTTTTTATGGATGTCGTTTGTAGAAATCATAAATAATTATGTCAATGCTTTTTGCCTTAACCCTGCAGATATAAGGCACAAACAGCTTTTACATAGAAGAGCTGCAGGACATTGTCTTACCATCATAAGTCTCAGCACAGATGGTCCCAGGAAAAGTAAACCAGTGAGGTAAGGTGCCTGTCAGCATCCTCTCCCTGGGCCCCTTTCCCTCGTTCTCCCTTTGACAAGGTGGAATTCTCTATTCCAACTTGGGATGACATGGAGTGACACCTCTCTCTTACCCCCTCCACACAAAGATTGATTTCTCCTCAACTCATTTAGAATGAGACTCGTTTAGAATGGGGCCACCTGTGCGTGAGCTGTCAGGAAATGTGGTGCTTTCATTTAAACAGCAGGCAGCTATCAAAACAGCAATAAGAGAGGCTATCAGGCTTAATAATGGCATGCATTAAAAGTAAAATAACTCTCTGAGGTCCAGTAATGTTGCTTTTACCATTTGTCAGGTGTATAATCACTCTGGAGAATAAGAATAGTGAAGTCTTTGTAAAATCATGAATCAACATACACAACAATTCAACTGCTGTATGTCAGGTTAACACCCTCACGCCTCAAAAAACTACTTAAGCCCTCCTGTCTCCTGAGACCATTACATCAATAGATACATCCAATACTACTGAAAATGACAGTTTGCAATGTAATACCAGGAGATTTCCTTTAATAGCTTCCCTATATTAACAGATTGTGGGCTGTATTCTGGGCATTTGTCCTTGCTTTTGAAACCATGATGTATATAATCCTCTGGTCTTCTGCAAGGAAAGGTGGTTTTTTGGGGGTTATTTTTGTTTTTTTTTAAACATGGATAATGGAATAAAGCAGATAATTCTTAAGAAAGGGAAATCAGAGAAGCAATCCTAAAATGGCTAAATATGTTGTTTTCAAATAAAAGAATTTGGATAGTATTCGAAACTATTTTACACGCATTGAGATTTTTTTTCAGCCTTGCCATCTTTATATAAATATAAAACCCTGAATCTACTGTAGTCCATGGTAAAATCTGACATCAGTAGACCTAGATTTTATCTTTTTAAGTCCTGAAATTACTGTTCTCACACCTCATAGTGACATGTTCTTCTGCTGTGCTTTCAGTTTACTAGCTCAGAAAAGGTGACTTCTGTCTTCTCTGCATTAAACCTTCCTTTATGTCTTTTACAAATGTTGTTAAAATGAAAAAAATGAATGCTGGCCATTACTGAAATATTGCTTCCTCGGATTAACTCCTCAAGAGACAGTGGGAAAAGACAAATAGATTTTTTTTTTTGTTTTCCCAGTATTTTTATTTTAGTCTCCCCTTCCAGTAAGTCAAGCACTGCTCTGAAAGTCTTTGATACCTCTCTGACCATAAGACTGCAACCTTAAAGATAGTCCTGAAGTAAAAACACAGTGACTACCAGCCTGGCATTGCCTGGGCAGGAAGTCCAATACTTCACCTCTGGCTGATCCTCTCTCCATGCAGAGGAGAAGCAGCATGGACTTGCTATCTCCTCTACTCAATTGACAGTTTTCATGGAAATTCTAGGTATTTAGTTATCTTTGAGCCTTCCACCACTTCGAAAAATTGGGTTGGAATTGACTGGTATTGGGAACACATTAAAAGGGATAAATTCACCAAATTAAAATTATTCTGATATTATGCAAAAAATGGGTTTCTCTCACCCTACTTAACTCAGTGGAGAGTAGTTGAAGGAGTCATGGTGGTAGCATGGGGCATCAGACAGCTTGCTGTGTTCCAATGTAGCACCTGCTTTCTGATGTATGTCTCAGGTCCTTGTAAAAGCAAGAAGGACAAACTACATTTCAGCTGTCTTTCTTGTGACACTACCACTGGACAACTTGCCTTATGATTTAAACCAGCGGAAGTAAATATAATGTTGGGTGAAAGTATTTCTAGTAGTTCCATATCTTACTGAATAAGCATACAGGAGAGTTCATAGATTGTGTCTGGATGATGAAAAAATAAAATTGAGTAGGAAATAGCTTATGAAGAGGGCTTCTTCCATCTCTAGTTTCTTTGAATATTCAAATATTGAAACTTTTCATGTATGAACATATTTTTAGTGCTGTCAAGCATAGAAACACAATTTTACTAAAAGTTTAGTGTGTGAAAAATCAGTCTGCCTATTTAAGAAAGACACAGTTAAAATGGAAATGCATGAGAATATATGATATTGAGTGATATATCTTTCATGTATTTATGCTCATAACAACTCAGTTATCTTCCTGACCTCTTGTTTCAGTTATTTATTTCTGATGTTAAAAGTTCAGACTGCAAATGTTCCATATGAGCTGTAATAAGTTTTCTGAATGGTAAAAGAAAACAATAAGATTTTGTGGCAACAGAGATGAGTCTTAGCCCTTGCTGGTGAAAAATGTAAGCTATAGAAAGTCCTTTTCATCTGTTAGCAAGGGTCCATTATTTCTGTTTACCTCTTTTCTGTGCCTTATGAAAAGTTTTGTACAGTAAAGAATGACTGACTATGTAGTAGTTCTTTCTTCTTTTGCCAAGCTCTTTTTAGCTTTGGCAGCAATTCTATTTTCCTGTCATCATCTAATGTCTATTTATTTTACACTGCTACAAAGCCAGTGCAATTCCCTCATAAATCCCAGGTTCTGAAGATGAAGAAAAAAAAAATCAATTCCTTTTATTAAAATTCTCCAGTGTTCTCTTTCTGATTCCTACCATCTAATTAGGTTCAGAAAGGTCATCAGTTTGAAAAACACTTGGAAAAATATCAATTGAATTAAGAGATCAGAGGCTGCCAAATGCCTTGCATTTCTAAGCTCCGAAATACCTGATCCATCTTGGTTGTCACAGGTGCCACAAGTGCTTGTCATTAATTGCTGATCTAACTAACCTCATAACCTCACTCCCTTTCTCTCACCTCCACCCTCCTGTCCTCCCTCATGCTCATGAGCATAGGAGCACATGTGCTCACATTCTCTCTGCATTAAATTCTGAGTAGAGTGAAGCTCCTGCTCTTGCTTTGTGTGCTGTTTGAAGAATTGAAAAGTTGTCTAAAAGGAAGGTGAAAATAATGGCAATGCTCCATTGGTTTAATGCTATAGAGTCCTGATCATGAAGTTGCAAACATTAAATGGCATCATGTTGGGATAATTTAGAACTATATTATGAGAGTCGGAAAAATGTTAATTTTTGTTTGTTTGTTTGTTTCATAGCCAGTTACAAGATTACAGTCCCAGGATGTGGAGAGGGAAAGTCACCTTCTGGATCATATTCCTTCTCATAGCACAGTAACAGGTCCCTCGTGTCCCATAGGTGTAAGTCCTGGCTTCAGTTTTAGGTAAAATTTTAGCAGCACACAGCCTCAGTCTACAGTACGATTTTTTCTGAGTTTCATGGTGTTGATGTTGCTTCCCAGTGACTTCCATGTCACAGCTGAGCTCACTGTTAATGGGCTGTTACACTGAGCTTGGAGGTGCCAATTGACAGGCAGATTTCAAAGGCACTGCACAATAAAAGTGAGAAGTTTAGAAGTTTAGAAGTGTTGCATTGCAGTGCAATGCAGAAAAAAATGCATCACACTGGAGTGTTTTGAAGTTTATCCCCTGTATACATAAATCAAGGTCTTCCCCAGGAGTAATCCCACCCTTCTGGCTCTCCCTGCACCCACAGCTATTCAGGGATGAGTGACAGACTCATCCTGTCATCTCATGCACATCAGTGGGTTGTGTAAAAATCAGCAAACCTGGTCTGCTAAAAATTATGAGTAATCCAACTCTTGTGAGCACAGCTTTCAAACTAAGAGTTTGAAGAGATTGCAGCAGGGCTGCAGTCCACCTTTCACTGCTATTTTTCAATAGTTCCTTTATTTATTTCTATGTACAGATAGTGAAATGGTGGTTTGCATTTTGCCACTTGTATTTGCTCTCTGTTTTTCTTTCTAAGTATGACCTGTTATATCAACACAAAATGATCATGATACCCACAGAAAAGAGGATGTTTGGGTTTATGTCTTTTGCAGGATGTTTTAGGATCTACTGATTATAAAAAAAGGTAACGTGAAACATTTTATTTTGTAGGTTTTATTTTAGAGTGCCTAGAAGTCATGCAAATTCTCCATTTAGCAGCCTTGGTGCTTCTTGAGCCCTGTTTTTTAATTCCATAGAAATATACGACTTAGGTTTTACATTGCATTTCAGGGTTAAAACTTATGCAAACAGGGATGAAAATATCTGAGCTTTTCATTTTTTGCTGCATCTTCTTCTTAACCAGAAAAAAAATATTGAAAATATGCCCTCCTTGTACTAATGCAACATTTAGGAGGACATTAAAAACACATGAGGTCACACAAGAGGCTAGGAAGATGTCTTTTAATAAAATTAAAATTTATGGACATGTAAAGATGGAGCAATTAAATAATCTGTACTTTGAGCCCATATATTTTAAAGAAATATGTCACACACAAGAATGTACCTAAGTGACTCACAGCATGAGGCAAAATCTTCATTAGCTACATGCAGGGAGGAACATTTTGCCTTTCCATATATTGATAGAACAGCTCTGGGGAAATGAACTGAGACCAAATGCTGAGGTGTGTGTGGGCACCCCTCATTTCCAAACATGCATTGTTGGAGGGTTGCATGTGAGAACATGAGCACTGGCTTCTGCCCTTTGTCTGTCTACTGTCACTTGGTTTATATCTGACACAAGTTTAATATATGCCTTGCCTTAAAGAAACAGCAACTGATCTTATCTTTCTCATTGTGCTAGTATAGAGCAACTGGCATCAAATGATCAGACTCTATGCTCTTTATAGCATGGGAGAATAATTTATCACACCCTCAGATTATCACCTGACAGAAGTGTTAAATAGGGGTTTGCCAGTGCACATAGAATGGTCAGCAACACATGTTCAGCACCTAAGAAAACCTGCCAGTGCTCTTATAGTTAGACTGAGCAATGATCAATGATAGAAACTCTGGGGAATACAAACAAAACTGTATTTATTAACTTTCTGCCTTTCTAACAATTAAAGAGCTAGGGAAAAAAGCAATTAAATTTACAAGGCCTGAAAAAAATAATAAAGATCATCTGCCTCATAAAATGAACTTTTAAACATTGTCATATTTCCTCCAGCCTAATACTTTCTTTTATCTTTGATCATTATAAATTATCCTCTGTAAAGAGAAGTGGTTGAGAAAGTAGTTGGCAGTATGTACCATTCGAGTTCAATCTGCTATATTTATTGAAAAACACTGAAAAGTAAAATACTAAAATACTTCACATAAAAATGGTATGAACCCACCAAGATAACTGCTTGTAGCTGTCTGTGTAAAATTATGGTCAGAGTAACCACCTCTGGCTCCAGAATAAACTTTCCGTGTATGTCAGAGCCAAATGCATTTGCTTACTCATTTGCTTACAGATTTTCGCTTGAACTATAATAATTTTTTTAAAATTTTTTTTTTCATACATGGAAACCTTTAAAAGTGAGTTCAAATACATGTCCCCTTAGGAGATGAAGCATCATAACAACAAAGAATCCAGACAAGTATCACTGAGCAGTTCATTCTTCTTTTTCACTGGCACCAGTAGCACAGGAATGCACATATGATTGCACAGTGTGGAATTCTCAAGGGAGATTTCATTCCTCCCTGAAAACTGTTTCCCAATGTCAATGCCTCAGTCCAATAGTGGAGTTATAAGATATAGGTTCAGCATGCATTCCCTCTGCACTGGGTTTTACACCACCAGGCCCTGCAGTAGTGTCCTGATTTGCTGGCAGCCAAGGCAGAACTGTTCACTCGAGGCCAAGTTCTCATTTGGTAGTATTTGACTCTCTTTCATTATAGTATATTAGTATTGTTGCTTATAATATGAAATAACTCACAAGTAGCTACTTATTGGGTAGCCAGAGCAAAGTTCTGACATTTTGATTGTCACATGAGTTTTCAGCCCTTGCTAAAAAAAAAAAAAAAAACAGCTAAGAAAATCACAAATTTTTGATTTTACGTCCATATTTCTCTAAGAACACAGCTCTGACTTGGGCCGAGGCAGTTATACTTCCAGGCTTTTGGCAAAATTTCCAGAAGCTCTGAAGCTGAAGACTGACTCACAGAAAAGGTCCAGCTAATTCACACGCAACAGTGAACAGGATGCAGTGTGGGGGGCTGGGGACTTGGGAGCTGCTGCCCTGCCAGGCACTGAGGTTGGTGGACTCATGAAAAGATCCCTGGCTTGTGGTGGCTTAGGATGAGCTGGGATCTGTTGTCATCATGGCAAAAAAATGTCAGCAGGGCCTGATCTTGCTTGTCTTCTTCTTGCCTTGCTCCCTTCCTGAGAGGCAGCAGCTTCTGCCCACTTCAGAAGCACAGCTGCTCCTTCCCCATCTCTTCATGCTCTGCCTAGAGCTTCCAAGTCATAGAGCTGGGACAGCAGAGGGTAGTAGTATTGAAGGATGCCTGAAATCCCTGTGAAAGACAGGATGTAATTTTGGGAAGACACACCTACTCTTGCATCCCACATTTACTTTGGTAACTGTGGAGGGAATGAACCCGGGTGGCCTCACATTAGTACTTAAACTCATTTTATTGGTTTACTCGTCCATTCTTAAAACTTTGCAGCTGGTCTTTACATTTTTAGAAATAATAAATATTAGGAATAACTGAGTCTATGGGCTTTTGCAGCATTTTTATTGTAATATGATTTATTTTAAAATCCCTTATCTCCTTCCTTATTTATTTTACCACCCCTCATTGCAGTTAGCTCCCAGGATCTGAGCTGACCTGTCCTTCGATGCTCCAAAGGGCCTTTCCAGAATCACTGGGGTTCACCAACTGCAGCTACTTTTGGATCTTTCAGGTCAGAGTCCTATGGACTGGATGTATTTGGAGAATATGTGTCCAAGTGCAGTGAGGAGAACAGAGAGTCCTGACAGCCATTGTGTTGGACAGTTGGCAAGTTCTTTTCTTGCAAACCTTTGCAGATCTCCAAGCTGACACAGAAGAGTTCATGCCTTAGAGCCTTCCAGGGTTTCAGCACAGACTTCTCTATTTGCAAATAGCCAGGGCAGACATGTTTGGATTTCATTAGAAACTCATCAGACATGCTGGATCTGAAATCACTGCTGCCCTTGGCCAGCTGGAGAATACCCGCTTATTGCAAGGAAACTCTAACCCACTAATTATCAAAAAAATTCATGTAGGACCTCTCTTGATCTATTTTTTTCCCTGTTCCTTTTCTTTTTTTTTTTCTCCTTGAAGTTACAGATCAGTTCCTTTCTTAGAAAAATTTATCTGATTTCAATGTTGTTTTTTGAGGTATAATCATCAGAAAAAGCACAATGCTAAGTCATGTAGTTTAGCTGTCACAAATTAAGTAAATATTGCTCTGAGAGTCTTTATGATTCAGAGAAGCATAAGAGCTGTGTTTTTTTAAATACATGGGGTAACTAAATTATTTTTCATTTTAAAATCTGAACTTGAATCAAACTTTTAGAATATGAAATATTCAGTTTAGCTATATTATTCACTATTTCTCATTTTCACATACATCTGCACTTCTGGTTTCCAGCTAGGACAAAAACCAAGGGAAGCCAAAATACCTAGACAGGAACAGATAAAAGCCAAAATACTGAGATGGGAATAGAGAAAGGCCAAAAATATTAACCAGAAAAAGGAAATACTGGACATCTCACAAGACAGACTTAATATTCTTGCGAGTTCTCCAGCCAGGGGTGCTCACTGAAGTGTTTTAAATTGTTTGGATATGTTTTGAATAATTACCTAGATCTTTAGGTATTTTTCTGAAGCAAACATAAAGTCTGAGTGTCTCACAATTTTCCTGTCACTTGAATAAATGTCCATTTCTCAGATACTAAGGCAAACTACAAGTGGGAAGAAATTCAGATAAAATATCAAAGAATGGCAGCAGATGTTTAATAGCAGATGCTTTTCTAGGGTATTAGGGGAGACTGATTTGTTCAAATAGGAATTAATTATTGTAATTTTTTGTTTGCATATTTTGGGGTTCTGTTTTTCTTGTTGTTTAGTTTAAAGATGACTTTTGAGCAGGAAGGTGAAGAAACAAGAGTCCAAGGAGGACCAGTTCAACCATCAAGAATGCCAAAGAACTGAGGGTTTCCTGCTGCTCTCACTGTCACTCACGTCCTTACATCTGGCCAATGGATAGGTCAGCACAATACACCGTGATGTAGTGCCTGCTCACTTAATGTTCTTTATTTGTTGCCTGCAACAAATAGTAGTATTCTACTATTCAAAAGTAGTATTCTTCATAGCCAACATGTCTTATCCCTGACATGATTATTATTATTATTAGTAGTAGTATTAGTATTGTTTATTATTATTATTATTATTATTATTATTATTATTATTATTATTTCTTCTACTACCACTACTACCACCACCATTTCTACCACTACTACTACTATGTTTGCCAATACTTGTCTTGTAAAGAGGAGCCTCACTCCCTTACTCCTTTTCTGTGACTGAGGTGGTAGCTTTCCCAAGGTATAAATAGGCCATAATGAAAATACTACTACTCATGTGAAAAGGCTCTCAAGAGGAGAAATAACATTGGCAAAATTAAGCTTCAATGATGTTGAGTTTCTGGTGATTGAAATATGCATACGGAGAGAATCACACTTTGAATTTCACTTTTCCTATAATTCTTTTACCACAAAAGAGACAACAGAAAATCCTGCTTTGTGTTGGCTCTGTTCTGCTAAAATACAGGAATGTTACAACCTTTACTTAGCTTAGCATCCATCAAACCTTTCTTTTTCCCCTCTTTGAAAGTTTTATTGTAATGAAATGTAGTAAATGTCATTATAATGGGCCAATGTTGATAAGATAATCGTTTATTGAAAAAGGCTTTTAAAAGAATTCGGATTCTCCAGTAAATTAAAAATCTTTAGATAACATACCACTTAAAATGACAAAAATAAGCATACTTCAGCCTCTGTAGTAACATCATGATCAGCTTGAGCACATATTTGGAAAAGAGATGGAGGATAAGAGGGCAAAGCAAACAGCTGATGGAGCATTTCTTTATAAACACTTGCTTCTCAGAATACAATTATAAAACTTGAATCAAACCAACTCTTTAGCAGTTGCCAATGCCTCAGACTAACTTAGGAGTATGCATCTAAGTATGCAAAGCAGATCTAGGTCGATCTACTCAGGAAGAATGTCTCTTCCATCAGTTTCTTAACTTCTGTTTTAACTCTGAGTGATAGTATTACCCAAGCAAATAGCCTGTCATAATCCTCGGTGCTTCTGCCCTCCACAAAGATTTGTGGTATTGCATTTTCTAGGAGGAAGCACTCACAATATAAAGAAAATATTCCCCTACTTAATTTTACATTATCTCCATTTCAATCAAATTCATCAATTGGTCAAGTCACCCTTTTACTATAAAAAGAGAAAGAGTCAAAAAGAAGTCCTATGTCAGGCTCTAAATCCATAATTCTGTATTTTCAACTTTGGTTTTTTTTTGGCATTTCATCAGGCTTTTTTGATTCCTGTTCAGAACAAGACTCAAACAGTTCCACATCTCTGGAGAATGAGAAGAAATCCAGGTTTAGGTCAATCTGCCCTGTGAATTGCTTTTAAATCAGGTGATTTCACAGTGTTTTGGGGCTACAGATGCTGTGTGTTCCTAAATCCTGAACTAGGAATGTCTATCAGGGCGTCTGCCAGGGGACTGAGCTTGCAAGTTGTAGCTGTCTTTTCTCAGAGTGGTATGGCCAAAAGTAACAAACCAATTTCAGTAATGAAATCAGTGATGTGAATGATGCATTTGCTATAGAAGCCAAGAAAACATTCATCTGATCTGTGAAGTTATATTGATTTACACCGGTTTTACAGAGCATGATGATATAAAAAAATGTAATTTAAATCTGCTCTGCAGAATAGGAATGATCTTATTTTCTTTAGTATTAGAAAAATTTTCAATCTACTGTTTAATGTGGCTATGAATTAAAGAATAAAGCTGAATTTTATGATTAAGCTTTTATCAGGTTCCCCTCTAGAACAGTGCCTTACAAGTCAATTGAAACTTCTAAATTTCAATGGAAGAGTGTAAATACATATAAGTGTAAATTGAATTTAAAGAAAAAGACTATTGACTTCAGATTCTCAGGGAAAAATATGGAAGTAACTACAGTCTTCGTTTTTTCAATTTATCTGTACTATCATATTTTGCCTTACAAAATCTCTCCCATGTTATAAGTCTAAAAGCCAAGTATATATTTTTCAGATGTGATAGATTCACACCAGCTACAAATTATGATAAATATCCTTTACCTTGCTGCACATATACAGTTCAACACATTAGTGGCTATGAGGATGTTCAATATGGAATCAGAGCTAAATATGAACACTTGAGAAACAGCTCAAATCTAAATGCAGAATTCAGACTCTTTTGGAAATTTTATTTTACTGAACAAAAATCAAACAGAAAAACCCCCAACCTTTTCTTATTTCTTTGCATGAAAAACATATCATTGCTATACTTTGAAGTAGCAGTATCGCAGTAAAATCTGATGGTAAACTGTGTTTCTGTTTCCAGTCAGAAAATATGGTTCCATTTTATTTCTTTTTTACAGTGGCCTCTCATGCTAAGTCTCCATGTGATCATGACATTTCCTCCCCAACAAGAGAGAGACCAGAAATCCAAGCGATCACATGCAGAATTTGTGTGTCTTGGCAGCTGTGATCTGTACATTAACACATGCTCAGCTCACGCCAAGCTCCAATTTTCTGAGATGTATGGAGCTCATACTTCTGGCCCAAGCCACACTGGGACCCTCCGAAGAACTCCTAAGTGAATCCTTAATCATGGTGTTTCCACTGGAAAAAAAAAAAATGGACTGTGCACCTAGAAAATACAACTTTCAGTGCCAGATTGCTAACTTCCCACACCTCTTTCTGCCTCCAAATATCAGCAGTGTCTTTGAACAGCTGACAACAACTGAAATGGTACATCTGGAGAAGCAAAAAACACTAGAAAACATCTGTTTTTGTTGTTGAACACAAATAAACAGTACAAAGCAGTGAAAAGCTTTTCAGATACAGTTAATGTTATGTTTATTGCACAACCCTGTTCATAATGAACGGATCTTGTGCTGGTGGGTAGATCAGAGCATGGATGCTATGGGCTGTACATCCCCGGCTGTGGCTGAGGGGGCTGTGCCAGCTCTCATGGAAAGGTGGGAGCAAGATTTGTGGAGGCACAGCAATAGGGACCATTTCAGCACTGGTGTCATTGCTCTGTGTGAGTCCTTTCACGTGGGGAAGGAACAACTGAAACCATCCATAGAGCAAGCAAGAGTCCTTAGAAAGGCAGACCAGGGTCACCAGAGGCAGCAAGGTTCCTGTCCTGCGTGAAGGTTCCTGTCCTGGCTGGCTTATGGAGGAGGATGAACACTGCAATGGCTCCAGCGTCTGGGCATTGCATTATATTTTGAACTTAGGCAGAGTATTTCCATCCGCTCATCCCTCCACTTCAGCTGGACATCTATAAACTACTCTATTCATTACCTGTAGAACTTTTAAGTGAAAGCTAGAAAGAGCTTTGATGCTGTGGCATCCCTCCTGGCATCTTGATTCGGCTTTAGAAAGCTCCCTGAAGATTTTCAGGATGAGGTGCAATTTCTGGAAAGATCTGAATGAACCTTCCACCAGTCCTAAAATGAGGGTCTTCAAAACTGACCTCTTCAGAGGCTGATGCTAATCTTGACACTGATCTTAACTCCACTTAAGTAAGAACCTCAAAGGTGTTATTCTGAACTTAAATCATGGTGCTTCAGTTCCCTGTGAAGTTCAATATGTATCAGTTTTTCACATGATACTATGATGATATAATAGATAATGTTAACTGTGGCAGAAATAATTTATGAGAAAATAATTTTACTGTTAACTTATAATTTCTTAAAACATTTTTATAACAAAACTGTTTGTATTCCCAGACCCAGGGAATGATAATTACATTTGAACAGAAATGGAGATAATTACTGAGAATCACACTGAAAATAGGAGACCCATCTATCAGTGGTACACTATTTCTCAATGATGTTGAGGTTGTGAATTCATTTTTTATTTCTCTCTGAAATGAACTGAACTCACAGTCTATGGGGCCCCTAGGAAGTCTAAAAAAAAATCCACAAAAATTCTGCCCATGCTAACAAATGAGTTAAGTTTTTTCCTAGAGAAAAATTTATTAGGCAGTGTATTATTTGTCTTACGTCACTGAAAGCCATTCTGTTTTACTTCAGTAACCACATTATCATACTGGAGTAGAAGTGGTAGAAATTTCTTTTATTTTTGGTTTCATAAGAGTTTTTTAAAATGTTTATCTGGCACTTATAAAAAACTTGGGTAAATGAATTTTTTTTCTGAGAAATACCTGCCAAGTCTTGTGTGTTTTCTTTCAGTCAGTCTATCCCTTCTTATCTTGGTGTTTAAATTAGCTTGTTTTAAAGTACAATATTTTTTTTATTATTATTTTGAGAGTGACATTTTGAACACTTTGTGAAAAGTTTTTTCTCCTCAAATTGTTTTTCATGTCAGGAAATCTGACAGCAAGAAGCAGCATGAGCAGGAGATAAGGCTTGTCTGATTATATGTTGGCCACCACTTTTCCCTGGAGAAGAAACTTGCACAGGTCCCAGAATCACAGTTATTGAGGCTGGAAAAGACATCTGAGATCTTCAAGTCCAGCCTATGACTAACACTACCACATTGTCTAGACCACGGCACGAAGTGCCACATCCAGCCTTTCCTTAAACACCTCCAAGGACGGCGACTCCACCGCTTGCCTGGGAAGTCCACTAAATTATGGGGAGGGGTAGCAAAATAATCATCAAATAAATGGAGTAAATTATTTTTTTTTAGACTGGTGAGTTTAACATGAAGGAAATTTATCATTTAAGAAAATAAGCTAGTTGGAATCTACACATACCATTGTTGTTTTGGTTACTAACTTGGTCTTGTTTGGTTTTCAGACAGTACTATAATGTATCTGCATCTCTGTGCAATGCTGTAGGTCACGTATTTTGTGAGTGTATTTCTCATTACTGTTGGTTTCAGTAGTAGTTAAGTGAAGAAGATATTCTTATTAACTGTTAATTCTGATAAGTGCTATGGTCAAAAATAACCAAACTCATAGAGCAGAGGCATAATGACATAGCATCTGAATACTGAGGTCAAGTCTCATGCTAATCTAATGTTTGTAAAATAAACCTTCTCCTTTGTTAGGCAACTGAGGTATGCACCCATCTGGAAGAAAGGAGAGATGGAGAGATGGAGCTAGTTGTGAACAGTGCTACTCAAGGAACCAGGTATGACCTGCAGCTGATGGGAAGATGCACAGAGCCAACAAGATGCTGCGCTATTTCATATGCACAAGTGGCAGCTTTTGAAACAAAAAATGTGATAAAAAAAGAAGTGACTGAGGTAACACTGAACCTGGGAGAATTATGTGTGTAAGCAAGCCTAAGATAAATTTTCTAGCTTATTTAGGCTTGGATGGATCACAGCTTCTAATAGTTGCTGATTCAGAAGAGAAGATGGCTGATCTTTTTCTCTAGCGAAGTAAATAAATGGAACTTTAGAAAGGAAAAAAAAAAAATCTCCTTTCTGCTTTCCAGCACTTCTGCAGGGCTCTTGGCGTTATGAGGAGGTTAATTCAAATGGCTGAGGAAACGTGATCCAGTTCACTGATAGGTTTTAAAAATAGACTTTTTAATGCTATGGAAACAAAGGCTGACATGCAAGATTCAAAACAGAAGAGAAAAACTTCTTCTTAAATTGGTATAAATTGTCTGTGTGTCATGGCAGTGAACATGTTTCTTTTTTTTTTCTTCTTCTTCTTTCAGGAACTACGTAACCACAGAGTTCCTGTTTACTGTATTTCTTAAGGATAAAGTTTTCTGCGGTAGGAGACACCTAAGACCATTAGGCACGCACACTACAGATCTAAAGAAAGTCTATTTACCAGAGCTTCCAGGAAAAATATTGACAGGGCAGTAAAAATACCTTCCTTGATTACTCAGGCTCATATTTTAAACCTAAAATTGCAAGAAATTTTCTCTTTTACCAGTTTATTTTTAGCATCTTTTTTTAAATGCTTACTCTTTAAAGCATGGCAAGTTCCCATTGGCTTTGCAAACCAGGGTCAAATTTGGTAAATGCTTCCAATAAGTCTATCCCGTTTTTCAATATTTTTACTAAGGCAGTAGGAAATGATCAACAGAAGGTAAATTTACCTTTCTTCAGGAACTGAGAGATGAAGGTCTGGTGTATTTCAAAGAATATGGACTCTCCTTTAATTTTTTTTTTTTTTTTTAATAACACATGGGTAGTGATATCTATGTAATGAAACTAAGTTGTCTACATATTTATGTAGTGCATATTACAGAAAAACCTGAACACCAAGCAAATAGTGATGAATTATCCTGGAAAATATTTGGGAAGGAAAATAATTACTTTTTAAGATATCAAGGTGCACAGATAAATTAAAACGAATGTTAATCTATTCTCATTCTATGGACACAGGATCTTTCAGTCTTGGAATGTAATGCCAAATTCCTGGAAGTGCTTTTCATTGCAGAAGCAGGCATTGAATTGCCTGACACACATAAAGAGACACTGATGGTCATTGTCTCAGGTGTGGTTCTTACCAGCCAAAACACTGTAGAGTCTGAGTGCCCTGTTTCATAAGAGGGCAAATAGGGCTGATGACTTCTTCAGGAAGCTGAATGGTTTCTGAGCTTTCAGATTTGCTTGTGGACAAGTAATTTCCTTGCTCTCTTACTGACAACACACAAGAAAAACTTTATGGAAAGCTGAAGAAACACAATTATTTGAAAGAGATAACAACAACTCTGAGCTTGTGGTGGTATCAAAATGATATATAAATTGTAGGGTAAACTGTAGCAATTGTGAAGTCCACAAGGAAAAAAACTATCCCTTCCAAAATGAGCAGGGCTTATGCCAGACTTGGCTTTACCTACTCAGCACTATTTGTAGGTCTTGCAGATCAAGCTATCTGAAGCTGGACCTAGAGCTTCAGATCTAGGGAAACAGTAGCCACACTGCTTTGATCAGACAAAAAATTTGGCATCTTATTCACAATAGGAACTTTCTTTATTCAGCCTCCCTTTGGGAACATAGCACAGAAAACAAACTTCCATTTCAGATGCTCATCCTATTTCTAGACACAGAAGTTTGTAGTGTGGCTCCTTCATGAAATCTCTGTATTTCCAGTGGATATTTAGCTTCAAAAAATTTTCTTCACAATATTTAAAAAATATCATGGATTAGATAATTGTGGTATGATCTTACGAGGCAAAGAATATATCGGGACATCAGCTTTATAAAAAATAATAATCAATGAGCAAGGAAACGAAAACGAGAAAGAGTTTTATCACATAAGCAAAGTTCAGAGACAACAGAAAACACTATACTATAGAAGGGATTAGTTTGTTTTGGAAAGATAGAAGGAAAAAAAAAGATTATAAATGATTGTTTAATTTTTTCAGTGTAAAGAGGTGTATATATGCTATGATCACCCAGGACCTGCTATTTCAGGTAACTCATAACTTTTAACTCTCCTGCTCACTTTCTACAAAATGCATTTGAGCCTGTGTTTTATTAGACACATTTGTTCTAGAACATTTACAATGTATACGTATGTGTATATATATATATATACAAAACACAAACACGTGAACTACATTGTACGTTGATGCAAGCAGTATATTTTGTGGACTGCTAGAAGAGGTGTATTTTTTGTGTGGTTACCTGTAACTGTGAGGACAGGATTGGACAAACAGCTGTGTTTTTGGAAAAAATTAAGAAATTAATATTTGCTATGACTTCATGTGTAAAATGCAAGAACAAGAGAACTATCATAATCCTACTGAAAGCTACTAGGTGAAGTGGTAGCTGAAATCTTTTGGACGTATGCACTGAATGACATTTTGTCTCAAAAGGGGAAGGGAGCAATAGCCATCTTACATGTAATACTGGCCAGTAGGTATCACTTAGATTATTTTATATTTATGTGTATATATAGTATTACAGAAAAGACTGAGTACTCCGAAGAGAAATGATATGAATAAAAAGATTTTTAAATGTTTGAATTTCATATTCTAAGAATGGTGAGTAAGCCAGAGAAGAAGAACTACAAAAGAATACAGAAGCTGCAGGATAGATAGAAATTATTTCAAGGAGTTGTTTTAAAAAACACTGGTGAACTATAGTAATACAAGGAAAAAGGGGGAACTTTAGTAAGAGACTACTTGGGAGAGTTTTTTTTGTTACCTGACAGTCTCAAAAGCAGAAGTCAGGTATATAATTTGCACTCAGATTAAAGGATCGTTTATTAGGAACAAAACAGAGAAGATGAGAAAAGGATTTTCTGACAGAAATTTAAAAGTCAACAGAAAATACGCAAGAAGTCAAAAGACAGAGAAATAATTCCATCACAAACGAGAAAAGAGAGCCAGCAATTAATACAGCTGAGAGGACTAAACTAGACTATCCTTTCCTGTCTACAGTCTTCCCTCAGAGAGGGTAAATTAAGACACATAAAAAAAATAATTCTAAGAGGGAGGGTTCCACAGGGAACTTAGAGAACTCCCACTCATTTTAAAGGACATTTTGCACTTTAAGTGCCCATTTGGGTTCAAAACATTATTACTGGTTTTCAGGTAGGAGGGAATTCAATTATCTCTTCCCAGATAGGTTGTTGGGTTTGGGGGTTAGGTTTTTTTGTTGTTTTTTTTTGAGTGGGGGAGGAAGAAATGATCACAGACAGTCTTGGAGTTCCTGGAGTATCTTGAACTCAGGACAAACACAGACATGTGGTGCCAGGAAAGTCAGTCATAGGCTGAGCTGTGGATGAACACAATTAGATGCAAGGTCTCATCTCAGAATGATGTTAACATAAGGTGGCTATAATGGAAAACAAATGTTATCCCTGAAAGAAAAATAACTCTTCCTGAAGCCTGCTGGGAATTCTGAGTTCATACACAGGCATGCTTCACTGATCCAGACTTCATATGATACCTTTATATCCAGAAATTCTGGGTCTTGAACATCTGGAAGAAGGAAGAATAAAATATTTTATTTTTTCCTGGTTGAGTTGAGAAAATGCCACCAAAAATAAAAAGCACAGTATTCCAGTTTTTCAAAAAGGAGAATTTCTATAGTATCAATCCCATCTTGATCCCAACTGTCCAATAACTTCTCATAGAGGCTGGAAACAAGAGTTGTATGAAAACGTTTCTACAATGAGCACAGTGTGTTTCCTGTCTAAAGGCTCAGTGCCCAACAGGGAGGGATAGGCACATGGAGGTGTATGTACCCAGTAGGGTTCATATATTCTCAGCCAACAGGATGGATTAGGTCTGACTAAGGTAATACTGCACCTTCAAAACCTTTGCTCTTGCAAAATCTTTCCAGACAAGTCTTGCCACTGGGCTGAAATACACCCTAAGGATAGTAAAGCAAATAAGTTTTACTTTCTAGGGCAGACTCTAATTTAACTGCTATTTTAAACCAAATATACTCAAACGCTTCCCAGAAGACTTTGTGATGGGTATCAAAGTCTGTCCAAGAAAGATTTTAGCATCTTTAAGAAAAAGTGGTTTGGTGCAGTGTATTTTTTTTACTTTAGAAATCAGCTTTGTCTATTCCAGGTAGTCACATTGCATAACCTTTTGCTCACTTGCCACTCCTGGCAACATTTGCTGCAATAAAGTTTTCAGAAAGCAGTGTTGTCTTTCTTTTCTATTGGAGTATGTGTCCTTACTCTTTCTGTGACTATCAGGCAGCATAAATAATACATATATCAGGAAGTAGAGTTATTTCTAGATTTAAGTTGGTACAGGCAAAGAATAGAAGTAAAGCACATTTTGCCAATCCGAAAATGTCCTTCATATTTTTTACTGGGTGAAACTTGTGATGCCTTACAAAAGGTGTATTTTTAATTCTGCATATGCTTAAAACAGTCTGAATTTTAGCAAATTAACTTGTGGTATTCTGAACATGCAAACTAGATCAACAAGTGGGGTGATAAGGTGATGCAGATATCATATTTTCATAGTAGCTGAAAATTCTTTTCACCGAATTCACCCCAAACTGCAAGTACAGCAAAATATAATCCCAGCAGAACCATTGTAACTGAAAAGATATCAGAAGTATTTTAAATACATTTTCATCAGATGCTTATTTTAGAAGTGGAAGAAAGTGGTTAAAGAAGAAATTCTGTTCCAAAAATCAGAAATTCTTCTGGTCAGTAAGAATTCTTACTGATCTAAAAAGGAACAAGATTTACTTCTAAGATACTTCCCTCCACAAGGTAACAAGAAAAAGCCTGAATTAGTGATGTGGGCAAAAACTGAGATCTTGAGTTCCTGTCTAGAGCCTTAAGAGTGAAAGTCTCCCTCTTCATCTGTAAGTATTAGTTATGGAAAAAAAAACAAACCAAACCAAAACAACCCATTCTCTTTTCTACATTAACAAATGTATTCTAATTTATTATCTACTGAAATTACACCTAATATCCTCCAGTAGTATTCGTTTTTAAACAGATGTCGTTAAAGAATCTGAAGCATCCTACATATCACTGTTTCCCATCTTAGAATCTGGAATTACTCATCAGAGTATTATGGCCAAAATGGACAACATTTCATTTTAGATAAATGATGTGTTTCAGATTCTTATCTCACCGCTTGTCAGACTAAAAAATGGAAGATTTGGAAAACAATCTTTCCCAGGTTTCCCACCTGACCTGCTCCTAGTTCAGAAGACTCAAGGGAGAGAAAGCCTTAAAATCATGACATTTTTATGTATAAGAAAGCGATTTGAGACCAATATATGAAGTTTTAATGGCTTTTACTGGGTCCAGTTCAGCTGGAGTCAGTAGCAAGAGCACCTGGTCTCTTAAGCATCCAGCATACATATATATATATATATATAATATCTGAAAAATTAAAAATCTGAACGTATTTTGTATAATGTAGTTCTTAATTTTTTTTTCTATAAATTACTGCATGCATCATAAACAGTCTAAACATATGACAGTATGATCTGAAATACAGCTTTTAGTGGCAGCATTTTGGGATGACTGTATTATAAATGGTGAAGACATACGGGAATTATACATATCATCCTAAAGGCCAATAAATATTTTCTTTATTTTTTGTTTCTAATAATGCATTGAGGTTGCTTAGCTGAGTGAACACATTGAAGTAAAATTTTTAAACCAATGCAGATCCTTTCTTTAAATCAGTTTTGAGCAGAATTTGATTTTGATTAGTTTTTGAGAATTCTAGATTTATGAAAAATAGGTGACCCAAAGGGTCACCATCATAGTTGTCTTGAATTTACATGGATTGAAACAAAGATCTTGTGTAGGCTGGCATGTGATCAGATAATTCAAGACCCAGCTGCATATAGAGTGTTTCAGGAGGTAGAGGGGAAGAGAACAAAAGCAGAGCAAGTAGGGTTGCTAGAAACCTCTCATATTTTGAACATCTGACTTTGAAATTTAGGAGTCCTTTTGTTTCTTTCTTCTGTATGAAATAATATTATACTTTCATTCATATGGTTTATGACATATGTGCATATAAAAAAGATAAATTCTTATGTTTCAGCAGAAGTGCATGATATATGCATGTGTTAGTAACATAAGAAGGAGTTTCCCTAGAGCCCTCTTTTTATACAATTGCTCCACTGCCTCTGGTTTCTCCCTGGTTTTGCCTCCCGGTTTTGTGGGTTATCTGAAGATTTATTTTCAAAAGTGAACTCATATGGTGAGCACAAATGGAGCATTATATCTGCTTTGAAAGGTATATACTGCTCTTGATAACATTGTATATCATGCTCTAAGGTTCTTAGCTAAAATATTGCTTCACTTCAGCCTACAAAATATCTGGAATATAAACAAAACTAAGGAATGGAGTGAAGAATAGTTCTGATGAAAACACATTTTTGTGGGCTGTAAAAGTAATAATTCTTAATATCATTAGGAAACTTTCTGCAGTAGTACACCAAATAACTTTTATCCTCAAAATATTTGTATTAATAAATAGTATCTAACTGTTTGCTGATGGTTCACGTGGGGTTCAGTTCCTAGCTCTAAGCATGGTTCTACCACACTAATATATGTATCAAGGTTTATTAGGAACAGGTGTACAAAGGAAAAGTGATCTCTCATTCAAGGCACTTAAGTTAATCACATGTTGCCAACATATCAGAAGTGGGCATAAATCAAGCTGCAACTTTGAACAACTCCTACAATAGAAGTTCAAGTTCATGGTAAAATACCTTTTTATCAGTAAAGTTGCTTCTTCTTTCCCATTCTTGTATGCAGAGTATATTTTTGCTGTTGTCTTTGTACTCATCTGTAAGGTATCTATTATCCCTCTGTGCTATACAAATAACATATGCTAAATTTTGTTGTATATACTTCCTCTATAGCACCTTGGTGAATTAAGGTCCAAATAGCCCTACCAGACACAGAAATCTGTGATAAATTCCATGTCATGACAATGTAATAATCTGGGGACCATACTCCCAGCTGAATGAGCTAAAGGACAGCTGGAAAAAACAGTTTAGGACAGTACCTTGATATTTTTGGTGTACTTGTTCAACATTTCGTGGTCGTTTTAAGTGTGCATGCAGACACCTGTACAGAAGTAAACACAGAGCAACTTAAATACAGCTTCTTAAGTTTTGAGGTCCAAAAGAGGTCTGTATAAAATTGTAATGTGCCATTAAGAAATGCTTATTTTGCATAAATGTCCTAACATTTAGTGAAAGTTTCTTTTCATACTGGCTTATACGTAATGGGAATGTAAAGAATTTGTTGTGTTGAACTGAAATGTCTTGTGCAACTCATTTTTTAACCTATACCTGCCTGTTGAGTTGTATCACCACAAAATAAGCAGACTTATTAGCTAGGCTCCCCCTGGAATGAATTACATCTTTCACAATTCACTTGAGCCTCCAGTCCTTGCAAACTCTACAGTGCATCCTGGGAACTGCACACCAATAATAGAGATGTTCAAACAGAAAAACTACATAGCAGAAACCAGACAGAATAACCCTTATTAGAGGTACCTTGTGTTACAGAAGTGTTGGGTTGCCCCTACTCCCCCACCCCCCACCAATAAACCACAAACAAGCAAACAAAACCCCCTACACTATTGAATTAATGTTTTTTCCTACTATCTTGAAAAAAAAAATGTGGAGAACTTTTGCAAGTTCTGGAATTCCTATTAATGCCTTTAATGTCATATAGAATAGATTTTTCTTTGAAGAATGACACTTCTAACATATGTGGTATTATTAAAATTATTCTTAGCACTTTTCTGACTTATCAAGTCAGGATGTGTAGGTACACTCCAGATATTACCCTGCAGCCTAATAGATTTTTTCAGAAAAATTACCTGCCTTTACTTCCAGTTCATTCAGAATTAGGCAGCTCTGCTCAATCAAGCTGTGTGGAAATAAAGGCTGGAATTATGTAAAATTGAATTATGTAACTTTCTTGGAGGATATTTTAATGGAAAATAGAAAAATAGAATAATATTTTTAATATAGTTGGGTAACAAATGCTTAAACACTGTTTTGAAAGCCTCAAGGGCTTTTAGGTGAACAGTAAAAATAATGACTAAACAAAAAAACTTATACTGAAGAGAATAGCTGCACTAGCGAAAGAAGTCCCAAAGTTATTGGGAGTGCTATTCAAAATTGTATGTTATTTTGAACATAATTTAAAGCTACTTCGGTTTTACAGACAAAATCATAGAATCATACATTTTGGGTTGGAAGGTATCTTAAAGATCACCTGGTTTCAATTCCCCTGTGTGGGTGGGCACACCTCCCACTAGACCAGGTTGCTCAAAGCCCCATCCAACCTGGTCTTGAACAGGGAGAGGGCATCCACAACTTTCCTGGGAAACTTGGTCCAGTGTCTCATCACTCTCATAGTGAAAGATTTCTTCATAATTTCTAAACTAAATCTACCCACTTTCAGCTTGAAAACATTAACCCTTATCCTATCACTACACTCCCTGATAAAGAGGCCCTGTAGGGCCCCTTTAAATAAAATCCTTGTAAAATCCTATGAAATAGTAATTAGAAGTGAAAAAAGTACTGTGGTTTAATTCACAAAGTATTTTTTCTCAAGATAAAGGCTTGGTTTGGCTTATATGAGAATACATAATCAGAGAACTCGAAGAAAGTTCTTGTAATCACTAAAATATGATTTTTTTTCTTTCATTGACACAGATAAGGGGAAGGGGGTTCCAGAAGTCTGGTTTTAGTTTGTCCAGACCCTTAAAAACTGATTTCAAGATATTCTAGTTCATAATCCTCATCCAAATTCTGCTGAGCCCAGTGGGATAATTCCCAGTGACCTCAGCGGGCTTTGAATTCAACTTCATAAAGACAAAATTTCTAAAAACAAATAATACAATTTGGCCTTTACAAACTGCATGCCTGCAATGCATTCTGTGCACCTTTCATGCAAAACTTAAACACTAAGTACACAGGTTACAAGTGTATGGCAGGTCAAGAAAAAGATTATGCCATGGAGAAAACCAGAGAGAAATAAAAAGCTGATGCCCTTTCTTTCAGCTTGTACACCAGGTCTGGCCCTTGGGTCTGCAGATGTTCTGGGTAGCTTTACTTAATGCTGTGCTGCTCCTTAGACATGTTGAAAATGGGGGTGTTCCCCTGGGCATTTACTGCCCCAGATGGAGATTTGAAGGTAGATTTCCATTCCTGATGTCTAAACAACTAACCTGTGTTTTTCTGAGCAGTCATGATAAAATTAATTAACAAGACAGTCAGGTGTGAAGGACTAACTCCTATCCACTTCCATTTGCCTTACCATGCCTTAGGAGATCAGAGACCTTGTAGAAGATGGCCTTTTAAGAAGATTCATAAAATTATAAGCTTATGAATCCAGAAAAAGGTAATCAGACCCAGGGAAGACTAGCAGTGTGCCGAAGGGTGAAAGAAAGCAATACAAGTCCCACACACTTGGTCCAACTGTCATGTTGGCTTTTCTTGCCAGTAAAGTTGAGTTTTAGTGAGCAACAGACTTTCCAAGGAGGGGAGAGGAGAGAAGTGGCAGACTGAAGGGCACCAGGTAAAAGTATATTGGAGCCAAGCAGAAAAATCTTGTTGTTTTTCCAGTTTTCTGAATAGGTTGAGACTCTAAAGTGCAGTGTAGGAAAAAAATATAATTATCAGATGTAATATTCACACAAAATTTTTGCAGTTAAGTCTGATCTTTGAGTGTATACAGGGTTTCAGTGTTCCTTAATAAATTACCTCTTCTTGTACCAATTAACCCCCTTCCCTCAGCGTTCAGTGTTTACTTGGGGCTGTGCCAGTGCTAACAGCTACGGTTTAACATTCTTTTTAATGGCTTACAATTACTACTGAGAGTGAAGGCTACATAAAATATTAACACTTAAGCATCTTTTACACTCCTTTGAACATTAGATTGTGTGTATAATACAAGTGACTTTTCATTCTTACAAACCTGTTATTTGCTTAGAATTCCACTGGACCCATGAAAATGCTGCAGTCAAGTGGTTGCTGTTGATTTATTAGCTTCCCTCCAAGTCTGATGGAAGTCACTCCATGCAAAATACTGGAGACATTTTGTTCTCTAAATTGTTCCACAGCAATGCCAGAAGAATAAGGATTTCCACATTTTAAAGAGGTAAAATATCTCTTTTACAGCATATTTGACTTTTTACCCTCTGCTGTGTTACCCCTTGGAGAAAATTGCCCAGAGAGCAGCTACTGTATTTGCAGAACCAGTTGCAAGACTGCTGATGGTATACAAAGGATAAGAGAGCAAGAGGGTTACAAATCCAACTGCTGTTTTGCATATCAACTTCACTGAAGGTTCCCACCTTGAGAATAAAATAATTGGAAGCTTAGGATGTAGGTTTCCTACCTATGCCCAGATTTATATTTCTGTTGTGCATGGATTGTCTTTATAGAGAGGCAATGTTTCCCTAAGTTTCTGTTTGAAGAGTAGATCCAAGCAAGTATTGCACCCCTGCTCCACTCTCCCATTGGCCTCACCAGCTGATCTACATTTTAGGGGAAACCAGACTTACTTTAATATATCAGGTTCAGTCGGCCATTAAGGAGGTGATTGACAAATATTGAAAATCTTGGAATTGACTGTGGATGAGCTCTCAAGTATTTGTAGCTTACATAAATCATTAAAACATATGGGATCTACCAAATCATCAATAAACCCCAAACAATTTTGTTTCCATGTCCAGCTTCTGTTAGGTCCAACAACATTCAAAATTAATGTTTTTCATAGTATTTTGGCACATCTACTTTAATGCCTGGCCAGACTTTAGAAATGTACAATACTGGAATTTGAAAACAATAAAGACCCAACTACATGCTTCTCAAACTCAAAAGATTTTCACTACTGATTTCTTTTCTAGTCATCTTCTACACGGTAGTGTTCTCAGTTTTCTGGAAGAGGTTAACAAGGACACTCCATACCCATTCCCTTGTTTGCCTTTTTTTGTCTGTGCCTGTTTGTTTTATTTTGGTTTGGTTTTTTATGTATGTATCTGGTTGTTGGTGTCCTGTTCCACCCCAAACCATATTATCCTTCTCTGTTCTGTGGATAATTTAAGTAGAGAAACCATGTGAAAGCAAATGATAGCACATGTGTGAATTAAAATCCCTGAATACTCTGATTTGGAGCAAGTGAGAACTATCTGCTGGGTAAAGCTTTCAGCTTAATATGGAAGAAGCTTAATATGTAAGAAGCTTGCAGATATCCCTGGCACTAAAGTTATGAACTGAAATAAAGCAGCAGTAGGATCTGGTGATACAAGCACTGTAGTGAAGAAGTGGTCTTTTCCTCAGCAGTTTCAGGAACTTTTTCAGATAAATCACTAGTTTCAGTTTTTAAAAGCAAAGTGCTCAGACTTTGGCAAAAAAACATTGTAATATAAAAGCATTATTGTCCAACAAATATTTTAATTGAATTGATTCCTTCATAAAGAAAATGTTTTTGAGAAAAGAACATTAAGGACAAAATCTTCAAATTAATTCTTGATCTATAAAAATTTAGATTTCTATTAGTAATATTTTCCAAAGCACCATTTTAATATTCTTAAAAACAGTTGAATATATTAATTTTTGAGCACATATCTATCCTTCTTCATGCTGCCAGCAGCATAAGTACCTTCTTAGCATCAGTAATGCTATAAATGTGATTAAACATGGGACTAAGTCCTTTGCAGAGCTGACTAATTAAGACTGAGTGATACCTGATATTTTTATTTATAGTTGTTAGACATCCTGCCTCCTTTTCACTTTAGATAAATGTTATTACATGGAGACTCATGGCAAACAGTGAGCACATGATTTTACAATCAGCTTCATTGTCAGAATTTAATTCTGAAGGGAGATATCTTTCTTTTCCTTCCCAGCATCTTAGCACTCAGTGCTGTAATCTCTCCGTCTATAGATTAAGATGAAACTCTTAATGGACAGGTATCCCCTCTCCTCTCTCATGGATCCTTCTGCCCCTGCTGCCAGCCTTTGTTGAGGCTTACCATCTGCCTAGCCTCTTCCTCAGTTCAGTTCAGCTCATATTTCACTTTTTTTTTTTGTTTTTTTTTTTGTTTTGTTTTGTTTTGTTTAGCATTTTTATTTTTATTTTAATTTCAGTTACAGTGCCAGTTCTTAGTGAGTTGCATCTGTTCAGGAGTTGGCCCAGCAAGACATCAGGAGCCCATAGGCTGGAGCAGGAAGGGGTGCTGAGGAATTGCCATCCTTTTGAGACGCCAGTGACAGAACTGGAACTGTATTGTAAAACTGTACTTTGAGATACTTTAGCACCTACATTTCATGTGCATAACCATACACATAGGCTGTCTCTTCAGTCCATTTTATATGCTTGGTGCCTGAAAATGAAAGTTGGGAAACCTGTGTGATGATTGACCTAAAGATGCCCAAGAGGAGAACCCAAGGCTACTGGTTTTGAAATTTGATCTTTCTCCCAAGTTTAAACCTCTTAAGGGATGTGGGTTTTGATAACTTGAGATTCAAGGCTGAGTAAACTGTCTCCTGAGTCTAGCCATTCTTTCAAAGCACTCAGCAGTCCCAGCTTTTTACTGGTACCACATTATCCTTAGAGTCATGAGGATCATGCTCTGTGCTGCCTCTAAGGTGTCCATCAGGATGTTCTGAACAGGTACAGCTCCCCGTGGTGCTCTATGTGCAGAAATGCAGGTTCAAGGAACCAGGGAAAGTCAAGATTAAAACCAAAAACAAATGTCAGAGAAAAGTAGGCCTGGATTTGGTACATCTCCAGATGAAATTATTACACAATTAAGAAAAGCCTCAGCCCTGTACACATGCTTAATTTTATACACTAAGGCTATTGACCATGTAAAGCTGAACAAATGCATGTGTGTTGCCAGAGGGGAGGTCTGTCACACTAGTAGAAGATATGCATGCCATTTCCATAAGCCACAGCAGAAAATGCATAATTTAATAAAAAAGACTTTTGTTCATGTCTATTAAAAGAAACCTATAAATCCTCTAAATGGTACATTTAGGATTTGGTCCAAAAGTTACTTAAACCGATGGAAAAGCTGTTATTGATTTTAATAGGTATTTATTATATTTGGCTATTCCTTCAGCCATCACTCTTTCCCTCTCCATCATCTTAGCTGAATTCCAACCCCATCTCCTGTATCTTGCCACTATGTGGACGGCATATGTTGTTTAAATGAAAGATTTGTTCATGAGTTTATATTTGAACCATGCCAAGCATGTCCCAGTCCTAACTGAATGCTAAGAAGATGGTAATAGATGACATAGTTACAGTAAAAATAAAATACTGAGTTCAGGCATGTTATACAGTATTTTATTCCACCATCAATTAAAAAAAGGATCTAACATACCCACAACACTGAATATACCCTCCCTATTTTATTGTAACCTGCTATGCTGTTGAGAGTAACTGTGAGAGTTAAAATTCTTGGTTTTGTGTTAATTAATTATTTCTTTGCCTCTGGAAAGAGCTATTTGAATAAAACACTTTTCTCAGTGTTTCTTTTACCTGCATGAAACCATGCAAACATGAGGATTTTAAAGTTTTGACAAGGAAGATAAGAGTTTGTCTTTTATTTTTCTGGTATTAGCCCTGCTTTTATAAACCTGAATCAAAGCTCACAAAAAAACTGTAAATTTTCTGTTAATGTTTCCTCCTTTTGCCCCTGTGTCTGCAATTTAAGAAAGAAGTGATGTTACAGATGCTTTTATTTTTCAGTCACACCAAGTAAGATAACGAGAGTCTAGGTTTTGATTCAGCAGTCCTTTCCTTGACTCTAAGCAAAGACACGTGCTTAAATTAAATTAAATCAACCTTTTTCTTAAATGTTTCTACCCAGTCAGATCTAGCTGTCCTTTTCAGGAGCTACCATTAGGTTCAACTCCTTGTGGGTGAGTAGCTTCAAGGAGGCTGTGCCTGTGCCTTGCTCTTTGGTGACCCTTCCATACTGCTCCAGAGCAGGCCTCCAGAATTACCTGCATGTTGATCAGGGAAATTCCTAGCCTATTTGTACGACTTAGAAACCCTGAGGACAGGACTTAATCTTAACCCAGATTTTCTGTGAAGCTTTGGTGCCAAAGGGGAATTTGATGCATCCTTGCCTGAAAGAAGTGCTGTTGCCTGTCGTTTCAGAGCCAAAGCAGAGCCATGCTTTGCTTCTAAAATAACAGCCAGAGGCTATGGTATTCCCCAGAATGCAGAAGACCTGGGCTCAGCTCCCACTTTTCTCTGCAGTTCCTTCAGTTGGCATCCATTTCCTCCTTGGGGCCACTGGGCTTCTATTCTTGATAGAGCATGGAGAGGGAGCCCCTCCTGCACCTCCTCATTGGAGTATAGAGCAGGGAAGGGAGACCTAGGTGCCAGTTCCTGCTTAATAGCTTGATCTGCATTTAGCAGCCAGAAGATGAAATATCCTTCAGAAGCCCTTGAGAATTGTGGTTTCTTCCCTAGCCCTAGGAGTGGCATTACTGGTAGTTTAATGTTTGCCTCCTTGGGCTGTGTCTGAAGAATTATAAAAAATGAATGTGTTAATGAAGATTAAATATCTGCTTAAATAAAGGCAGGAACTGTGCAGGAGTGTTGAAGGTAAGAGTTTTGGATTATCATCTAATGCTTGCTTTAGTCACTTTTCTTTTGGTGCTCCCTGATGGGATCTTTCAGCTCTGATTAACAGGAAGGTGAACTAGATATCCTCATTTAGGGTTGAAACTTAAATAACATAAGATACTTGGAATGTCATGAGAAGATAACACATAGACTTCATAATGTGATACAATGAATTAAAGTACTTGAAGGAAGGAAAAAAAAAGAAAAAAAAAAAAAAAAAAGAAGCAGAGAAAAGCATCAGTGCTTCTCCCTCATCCTGATTTTGGCGGGTTGGGCTTACTTGATGATATAAGACAGATTTTCCTTTCTGAGATATATTTGCTGAAAAGTCTGTCATAATCCGTAAAACAGTTCTAGAATATAAAGGAGGCATTTTCTGAGACCTCAGGAAAACGAGCGTGTGAGATGACATTGATACTTTAATGAGCATTGTTCTCATTTTGAGAATAGCTGCTGTGTATGATTTTTTTCGAAGAGCACAGAACCATTTTTGTCATTTGATCACCAGTTTTCTCACAGCCAGAATGGGAGGTAAGTAACACACACACACACACACACACAGGTGCACATTCGTGCAGAGCCTCTCTCTCTCCCCAGCTGTCCCTTTGGGAGTTCCATCATACCTGAGTTTATGAGCCTTGGATCATCTATGGCCAGTGTATTCAGTAATAAACAGAGGGGAAATGTTCTTCATCAGAGTTCAAAGCAAATTTCTACCACCCCTCGCCAGATGTGACTTCCCCCCCAGCCCCTCACCATTTTACTCTAATGACTTCTTTTGAATGGAAAGAATACAGAAAGGAAGGCAGCTTGCAGATCTTTAAACCGCCTTGAAATACTGTGTGCTCTGTAAATGAAGGGTGTTCAGATGGTTTTGCCTTGCAGATTTTCAGGCTCTTGTGCCACGCAGGAGGCACAGTGCCTGGTAAGAATCTTAGAATGTATTTCTATTGTCTATTATGGTCTTTGACAACTGGGAATCTGCCTCAATTAGGCGAAGTCTGAAGACCCACCTAATAAAATGATGTGCACTGTAAATCCTACTGGACACAACACACCTATACATACAAGAAGCAAGGATGCCCCGAACCATTATCTGAATCTACTTCATCTACTAATGGTTTTCAGAGCTCCTAAGAGCTCCCCACCCTTCTAGATGTGGACAGGCTTAAATGTCTCCATTTTCAGACCTTGGAAATTAATTATGGACTGTTTTTGTGGACTGTGTGGTGAAATCATAGTGCTAGGAGGAACAAATGCTTTAAAACACGGGTTGGGCCCAGAAGACCAGCTTGATTATTTTTATCCAAGTTATAAAAATACCAGACACGCATTTTTATCTCCCTTTGAAGGAATCTGTGGACCAAAGGGTAGGTTATAATACTTTCAAAGATCTTGAGAAGTGAGAATTATAGGCACTTCAGAGAATTACCTATATCCCTCTAATAAATTCTCATGAGGTTTTTCTGAAGATGGTGGTGGTTTGGAGAAGGCCATAAAAATGCCTGGGGGACATCACAGGAATGTTTTGCCCCCTGTGACAACTGAGGGGATAGTGGGGAGAAAGGCAGAATTGGCACACATTATGTAATGCCCCCCATCAGACTGCAGATGTGTGAACTAGTTTAAAAATTTTATTGGGGCTTTTATTAGACTGTGATACAGTCCCAGCCTCTTTGCATTTGCCAACATAGCTATTTGCTCTTAAGTTATAACACATTAAAAATACCTAGTGCTCACAATATTCTACTCTTATGGGTGGGGTGGGAAATCCCAAACAAAGAGTATCTTAGGTGGTTTTCCAGCCAGGTTCCTCCTGTGCCTTGTGATCCTCCTTGTGAAAGCCGTGGCATTGCCCGTGACGGTTTCACTGCTTTTGAGCAGCAACAGATGTTCAATTTAAGGAGAAATCTTCTTAAATCCCCACTGATGCTGTAATTGCTCTTTAAAACATTGATGATCTATTGCTTAAGTAGTTGTTTTTCTGTTGGGTTTTTTTGTTTGGTTGGGTTTTTTTGTGTGTTTTGGTTGTGATGGTTTATTTGTTTTGTTTTTCACCTTAGTTACCTACTTCAGTTAATGCAACTGACAGCTTTGGTAAAGTTTTCTCTTGATTTAAAGTGTATGAAAAGTTTTGACTTTATTACCAAAGGTAGTCTCATTTATATATCTCATTCCTGCCTAAGTGAAGCAGTCCTAACATTCATTGACACATCTCCATCCTTTGGTCTCAATGGCTTCATGGTCAGCCAGAGAGCTGAGAAGAAGTAATGTGGTGTATGGGGGAGATCTCCAAAGTGGCTATAAGACAGTAAGAAGGGGCCAGGAGTTGACCATTTACCATAACATAGGAGCTAGAGGAACCCAAAACACTGGTCAGCTGGCAGATTCTAAAATAAGTAAAAAGAGATTATTATTTGTCCACCCTATCCGCAGTTAAACAGTGAAACACTTTTCAGTAGCATACTGTAGCTACTAACATTTTCTGTAAGTTCGAAAATCATTAGATGAATTATTAAGAAAAAAGTCAGTAAGTACAATGAAAACTACCAGCATACAGGTGCAATCTCAAAATTTCATAAATCCCAGGCTGATTTTACCTAGCAGGATATCCAGTATATACTGGATACCATGGTATCTTTCCTATGTAATTTTAAGATTCTGCATGAAACACAGTTGATGGGCTGCTGATCTGGTCCATTGCTAATTATTTTCCAAGTATTATCAGCGAAGCTGAGCACAAAGGTATTTACATAGCTATGACTTCATGCACAGCTACTAAACCGCTGTTAAAAAAAAAAAAAAAAAAAATATCCTGGAGTTTCTGTCTGTCCTGTTTCCAGAAAATACTGTATAGTTCAGTTTAGACTAATTAAGATGTCTGGTTTCAGCATGGAAAATCTGAAATAGCCATAGAAGGACAGCTAAGGAGCATCCCAACAGTTGGGAAAAATGGAGAGGAGAGGGTGGCAGCACTTGCAGGGACCACCAGGAAGAGATGGATTCTTTGGTCTCTTTGGGCCCTTTCCCATTCTCAAGGAGAATTATTTGCTCCAAGTATCTACCCCTTATCCCTTTTTAACCCTACTGTTGGCCACAGAATCATGAAAATAACACATCCCCTGGGTTCTTTAAGCTTTTCATTGTAAAAGACATGAAAACTGGCTTTATATAAGTCAGAATTAAGTGTTGCACATATCATTATGAAATCATGGGGGAACACAGTGAAATCTGATATATTACTACACACATTTGTTAAATTGACTCCCCTTAGAACCCGATTATCTTTTTAAACAAATTTTGTAAATGAGCTGTAATATTTTATATCCACTCAAATTTTTTTTGGCCCAAAGCGCTTAACACGTTTAAAGATTCGGTGTGTTTCATGGCTTAGCAGATTGGGCAGACCACAAACCTAAGGACAGAATTCCTCTCTATTCCCCATCTCACAATCTCCCCCACACAAAGGAAACCCGAAGGGGAAAAAAGACCAGAGACTTGAAGCTGGAAGATGAAAACAATTGGATACAGATTTACTAACACCGGGGAAAGTTATTAACATAAGGGATAAAGTAACAAAGCATACAAATATATATATAAAAAATATATATACAACCCAGTAGATATGGGCTCTGAGGAGCACATGGGGAGATGGTGATAAAGAACAGCAGCACAACCACCAGTAAGCAGAAAGAAAAGAGGGTGGAGTTGCTAGCTTTCCTGGTCTTGTCAGGAAATGGGAGGGAATACCCCTTTGGGTATTCCCCTTTGGGTTCTGCCCCTCTAGGAGTCTGAAAACCCTCCTGCTTTAGTTCTTCCTGTTCAAATGGTGACAGGGTGGTCACCAGCTTTTGTTCTGTGTGTGGATGGCACCTGGTGCAATGCGAGTCCATCCCTGAGTCAGGTTTCTATGTGTTGCTACAGTAGTTATGCCACTAATAGGAAGAACAGTAGAATGGAAAGACTGACATTTCTGGGTCAGAAAATATTAGACAAAGAATGAATGTGTCAAACCTCAATTTTTAAATAAGGAGTTACAGAAAGTAACCAGAATCCAAGCTCAGGAGATGTAGATTTTGAGGTCTATCTAAATAAAGACACACCTCATTAATATGCATCAGAACTTATTTGTGATTAAGTCTATTCCGTCAAGAAGAAAGAAACAGTTTTTCTAAATAAAACTGTTAATAGGAGTGAGGATTTGATTAGTGAGTCACAATACAGATATACATACCTATTTATACCATATAGCTCTACATTTATAGACAGTGTATAGGACTTGAAGGACTTTTGACCCCATCTTTAAGAAGAGAAACCCAACTAGACTGTATAAATATATAGTATTCTACTGTTTGGCAAGTAAGGGTGGTCTCTTTTATTGATATTCTGGTTAAATGCTCCCAAATAATTATTCTGAGCTTCTTAAAAGAAAACAGGAATCTCTATTTTTCTATCTGTAAGCCTATTCAACTGAGTATACATATGGGGTGGTTTATGTGCAAATTTGACCATTTGCAATTTGACCACAGCTGCACTTCAGACTCTACTGAATGGGGGTGTATGATATGCTCTCTATTTTCTATTTGGTGTCTGGGCAGGTAAACTAAAGAACATTATAAACATGGGCACTGTTTGGTGAGGTAAGAGGCCACTGGATGTCATTATTTCTCCTTCTCTGAAGCTGACATAAGTCTTCTCTAGAGATGGAAAATATGGCTATTACAGAAGGTAGTTGAGTTTGATTTTGAATGCTCTTGGTAGTTTGGAATGCTTCTTCTTAATTTAAAATAGCTTTCCAAAGTCAGACTTCATGAGTCAGTGGAAACATACACATCCCTTTGCAAACGCAAGCAAAAACTTTGAACAGCCTGGTTTTGGTACAAATTGGTCAGCCTTTACGTGGCTCAACTAATTGAAGTCTCTGAACCTTCCCAATTGCTGAGACACTCACATGCTCCCTGAGCTTTCCCTCCCCAGTGGCTTCAGAGCAGACAGCTTTGTGGTAATATAAAATTAGACTAGAAACTAAGCATAAGCTTAGTCATAAATGTCTCTGAGCTTTTGAACTCTTGTCATTAAGATTACGGAGTCCATTCCTGCAGCCACCAGAACTTCTGTTTATTTGAGCACAGTAGTGGGCACATAAGCCAGATGGAAAGTACCAAAACATGCAGTATCACACTTAGTTACTGCGCAGGCATTTCCTCTTAAGAAAACATTGGTAAGCACTACTGGTGGCTACATTAAACTCAGGATTTAATTTTACATCTTTTATTTTTCTGGTCTCAGATATCAATAAATGACCAGGAGCACAGATATTTCTGCTCTGTTAATAGCTCTCATCACTTGACCATTAATCAACTGAAAATGGCTCCCTTACTATCGTTATCATTAGTAGTAACTTAATCAGTCCCTGAGACTAAGGATAGATAAAGGAATATTTTCTACATGTTCCTTTTTTTTTTTTTTTTTTTTTTTTTTTCCCAGAGCTGAAGCTGAACTTCATTATCTTATGTTGCTTGCCTGCTATACCATTGTACACAAGGTATATCTACAACTTGTCATCTGAATATCTGTCATTGCTGGTGTCACTTGACAATATGGGCTAGCACAGGAATAGCTTAAGGAAAAGTCTTTGTTCCACAGACTTTCCATGTTTCGAAATATAACAAGGAAAGAACCCAGCTTAATATCTAGACCTGGCCAAATTGAAACAGTCATAAATGACAAGAAACACCTACATGTTTGTAAATGAGGCATACACAGTGGGGAAGCAACCTAATAATGTCTTTTACATTAATACTTTATAAAAGTTGTGTTGCTCTGGAACTCAGCCCTGCTGCTGATGGGACATTTTGAAATTTAGTTCTGAAAACAGAAAGCCCAGAAAAAGCCCGAACCAGAAAGGAGTTAGTAGGTGCTTTTGTTGCAAATGGAAAATGTTTATTTAAGGTGTTATTTTTCCTTGAAGTTTTTCACAAGAAATAACATCCACTCCCAACCAGCTGCACATGTGATTATTTGAGTTAACTGTGTGGAATTAAATTTTAACAAGGGACCAATCTGAAATCTGCAGAAATATCTGGGACCCTTTCTATTAATTTTTGTGGTCTTTTGATGAAGAAATGTGGTCTTACATGAAGAAATACATTTATGAGTCCCAAGGATGAAACTCATTAAAATACATTTTCTTTATTTCATAAGTGCAGTTAAAATGATTCTATATTTTAGAATTCTCTGTGAAAATATTTTATTATAAGTTACATAATGATTGGGAAGTTCTAGTGATCCACGAATGAGGGAAAAAATATTTACTAGTACAAATTAATATTATTCTGCAAGCTTCAAGAAAACTTGTACTTTTTGCAATAACAAAAGATAAAGTCTTATGTTTATGCTTATACTCTTTTCAACAGCTCAAATGTGACTATCACCTTTAAGGCACATGTTACAAATGCAATTTAGTAAAAAAGTGGTTCATTAAGACCCACTGGGGAAAGTAGGTTAAAAGTCTATCTGAAGTGTTTTGACTTGAAAAAACAAAATAACTCCCAACATCCCAGCCTTAGCTCATGGCATTACTGAATGTATCCAAAACTCTTTTTCACAACTCCTACTGTCATGCAAGAGGAAGGACGCTCAGCCTCATGGGTGATATTTTTGTGGAACACAGGAAAAGGGTTTTTCTGCTCTGGTCTCATAGCTTGAGACAACCAGCAGCACAATAGGTAAAAAGCAACCAGTGGCCTTCATACAGGGCAAAGATGGAAATCTTGACTGTAAAATGGCAACAAGGTCTATTGCACCTTAAGTGCTGACAGCCTTGTGTGAAGTCTTGGAAAGGGAATGACATAAAACTGGATTTTTTTATTGCTTTTTCCCCTCATCTCTCAGAGCTGCCATAGCAGGAATGTGTTTCTTGGGAAGGGAATTTTCATTATTTTTTAATTATTGTTTCCTGCCAAGGGCACTAGCAGAAACCAAGGCTTTCTATCCCTCAGATAAGAGGGAGGAGTTTGGAGTTTGCCGAAGTTGGGGGGTTTTTTTGTTGTTTGTTTTTTTTGTATTAATTTCAGTGTATGGAAGCTGAATGATAGTACAGAATGTACCTGCCATTTTACAGTTGTTTTGATAATCTGCCTTTTGCAAGCAATGGTTGCTGAAAATTGACTCCAGTGCCCATGAATGATAGCAAAGTTGTTGTTATTAAAAGTTTTACTCCATAGAAAGAGAAACTATTGGGAAAAACTTTTGAATTTGCATTTCACAAAGCTGTTCATCAGAAAGTTTGGGATCTAACTTAAAATATATTTAAAAACATATATTTAAAAAATATATTTAAAAATAGTTTGTTAGTGGAAGAAGTGCAAGACAATTGCAGGACTTAAAATTTTCATTTAAATGAAAATCAAAAAAGGAAACTGACTACACCTGAACCATTCAAAACCAGAAGAGAGGAAACTATTATGTAATTAATTCTTTTTGTCACTATTAATATCTTCACAGATTTTTCTGTGTGCCACCCCCTACATAAGAAACTTTTACAGACATACACAGAGAAAATAAAAAAAAAAAAAATAAAAAAGAAAAAGACAGAATAAACAAAGAAAGCCTATCTTTAAAGAAAATATGAAAAGGATAAATTTCTGAAGTTCCACTTCAACTTGAGAGTGGGAATTAATATTTAAAATATTTATAATTCTGAAAGACACAAACACATGAAAAATTCTAAGGTGCCTACAGAAGTCGAAAAAAAAATCTCAAACCTTTGATTCTTTAAAATAATATTAGCTTTGTATGTCAGTTTTTCTTCAACATCAACTTTTTTGACTGTTTTATTGAAACCTGAACAGACAGTAGCTTATTTTTCCACAGAGCTAAGTACCTCAGAGTTTTGGCTAATGGATGGACCAGTAAAATTTCATATAAAATCTAATTTTATATGAGAAATCACACCATGTTTATAGAATATGTTGCAACATTTGCTTTTCAAATCAAACTTCATGTTACTTGCAGAAAGAACATCGGCTGCATTGCAATGCAAAAGTGAAAATGGTCAGCTGATGGCTACAAATAAGCTGAGATGTTTTGTCTGAAGTTACCACTTGTTTCTTGAGTATCTCTGCTTCCTACTTAAAGATCAATAAATATCAAGCACAAAACTCAGTAAAATCCTTTCTACTGCTTTTAATGAGCTATGGATTAGACCTCAAACTGAAGGCAGAGATGAACAAAGATGTTTTTCTTAAATTAAATATTTCTGCACCAGAATATTTCTGCTATAATTTTAGCAGAAAGATCCACCAGTGGACATGTATTCATACGTATTAACTAGCTAAAGGCTAGATTACATAGACTATAGAGTATAACTGCCAATGCAAATGAAGAAGGACAGTATTTCAGAGCCAAGAGAGGCAGAAATAAAGATAACACCAGTACTGGATTCATCCTTCAGAAGGAAATGGGTCTACATAGTAAAAATAATATACTTCTTATAAATAAATAACCTGTCAATTTTAATTATCTTCACTTGGCTAGCAAAACATTCCTTTCTGCTTCCTTTCTTTTTTCCTTTCCCTTACCAAATTCAGTTACTTTCTGTCAATCAAGGCACAAGATTTTGCTTAGAAACAGAGAAATGCAACAGAAAGCTGAAAACCAGAGCTTTTCAGTATTTATTACCATTTCTGCAAGTCGTATGTGAAAGTATTGTGAAGAGATGACACTTCAGAGTTAATAAAACAGCACCAATCGATTTGATCACCTACATGAAAGCTTGTAAATAAGATTTCTGACAGCAGTAGTTACATTTACTTCCCTCCTTATACTTTACTTCAAGCTTGCAAAAAAGTTTTATCTGTTACTTGCAAAAAGGCCAGCAATTTCTAAGGTTTCACCAAATTAGACACCTACAGATGAATTTGAGTTTCAGACTTCACTGAAGTTAAATGAGTATTTAACATTAAATTCAGAGAAGCAAATTTAAGCCATTGCTTTGGACTAATACTTTTGTTTGCTTTTGTTCACTGCAGCCTCAATTTGCAAATGGGCATAAACAGTTTATGAGAAACAAGAATCAGAGTAGTATCAGTTGTTCTGGGTTTATGCAATGCCCTTTTTCGAAGCTGGGAAGGGGTCCCCTCCCCCAGGGATAGTTCATTTTAGCTGTTACGTTGGACGTTAGAAAGAATTTCTTTACTGAGAGGGTGAACAAGCATTGAAATGGGCTGCCCCGGAAAGTGGTGGATTCTCCGTCCCTGGAGATATTTAAAAAGAGACTGGATGTGGCACTCAGTGCCATGGTCTGGTAACTGCAGTGGTAGTGGATCAAGGGTTTGACTTGATGATCTCTGAGATACCTTCCAACCCAGCCAGTTCTATGACTCTATGATTCTATGATTCTATGATCTAATTAGCTGGAATAGCTCTCCCTGCTCCAAGATGCCTGGCCCCGCCTTAGGCCATATGTAACCAAAAATATTTTGGTTACTCTGTGATTAACAAATCCAAGAAGGGGAGATACACTGTAGTTAAGGGCTGGTCTTATTGATGGACACTCTTATAAAAAGTGCCTCTTCAGCCTTCCTGTAGCTTCTCTTCAAGTTTTGGAAAGCAGGTATAAGGTCCCACCAGAGCCTCCTCTTCTCAAGGCTGAACAATCCCAGCTTCCTCAGCCTATTCTTTTTTCTCCTTTAATGATGATTCCTTAAGATCTCTATTTGCTCATGTAAGCATCTTACAGCCCTTTACTAAGTGTGTGAGATCTGAGTTCAGACTTACAGGCAGTGGTATAACCTGTACATGTTTCTACTTTCTTCTTTCTGATAGTATTTCTTGAATTTTGTGAGTGGTGTTCTGCTTACTGCTTGATGTTATTAGAACTTTCTACATGTGTCAGTATCCAGTCAAAAATTAATGTATCTACCCCCAGTTTCTAAGGAATAACTAATTCAAGAACTGGCATAGTATAAAAATATAAAATCAAATATTCCCGATCCTCCAGGAGTAAGGAAAAAGCCACATCCAGATATTACATAGCCATCACACCCCCAAAAGTTGATTATTTCAAGATTCAAATCGTATTTAGTATTAAAGAAGAACATATCACAAGGTTACAAGTCTCAGGTGACCCATGCTGAATCTATCCCTAACCTGTAAGGCTAAATCCCTCTGTACAGATGGGGAAAATCATCACAGGAGAATAAAATTTCACCATATTTCATTCTATACAGGTCAAAAACAGTCGGGACTGTTCATACTGATATCTGCTTGCCTCCCTCCAATCTCTTTTCTCCTCTGAAGCTATGGCCACCATTCTGCCAGTTCTGTTTCTACCTCTGTTTTGATCCCAGATGACTTTACTAAGTATCATTATCAAAACTTGTCTTTTGCTTTGTGAACAGTGCTTACTGCTATTTAAGATCTGCATGCACATATTTGAGCAGAATGGCTCGATATGGTAATAGAGGACTATTGATCAGAAAAGAAGCTGGGCTGAAAGACGTTCAAAACAGCCTGGACTCCACTGTGTTGAGGATTATGTATGGATTCTGTCTGCTTCTTCATAAATAACATACACAGATAAAAGCACTTTAACCCTCAGCTGAAGTCAAAGAGTCTGAGTCAGTCTTGAATCAGGTTTGTGACATAACTTCTCACAGTCATCCCACTGTTCTGCTGTTTTCATTTAGAATGAATATAAACTATCCAGATTTAGTGCGAGTGTCTGCTTTCAGGAGCAGTGCACTTAGGGATTCACTCAGTATGTGAAACAAATCCTCAGTACCCATTTTTAAACAGGGATTGAGACTAAGTAATGGAAATAGCAGAGCCCATGGGACTGATTAAAAGTGTGTTGAGTTCTCTAATATTCGAAGCACGGTAATCAGAGCCCTGTGTGACACAGAACTGTAAAATCCAGTTGATCAGACACTCATGTACGTGGGCTTTCCTTGCAGCGGTTAGCTAACACCAGAAATGTTCCTTACATGTCATGGAAAAAGCCTTATTACTTCAGGAACCCAAGACATTGCATAATGAATTCACATTCCAGTTACAGTAAATTACTGTTTATCTGGGACACGTCATACTATTCTGAAAGTCTACCCAAGGATCTATATTTTACCTCCGAGCAGGCCGTGGTGATTATACTCCTCTGTGCGTCATTTGTTTCTCCCTGAAATCCATGTTTCTAACCACTGCCCAAAGGAAAGCCTAGGGGCTGAGGGGAAGGGAGGACACAATTATCCCTTTCCTCCAGTCAGGAAGGGAAAGCTGATACTAGAATAATAACCAAAAGCCAGGTTTTTCTTACATTTATTGTCACACCCATCATGCCAGCAACTTTTCTTTAACAATAGTCATTTAGAAAGACCTGCCTTCTATGGAAAGATTTACTAACAGTCTTCAGTGGAAACTCCACTGTAAATCTAACATGCTCATGGAAATAGTACTACAAAGAAGTGACCCACTGATGCATTTACTGTAAAACTCAAAGACTAAAAATAAAATAACCTCCCAAAATAAAATAAGTACAATTTTGTTCTGTTTTGTTGAAACACAGAAGTAGCTCTAGTGGATCGTTGATTAAAAAAAGCATATTGTAATTGGAGCTAACAATATTTTTACACTCTGCCATTCAAAGACTCAACTCAATTTCTTTTTTACAAGATCGAACCTATCAGTGTAATAAAAAGTCTCTTTAAAAATAAAAATTAAAATAAATAAATAAAAGAAAAAAGGAGGAAAAAAAGGGAAGGTAATAAAGATCACCAGAACTGAATAATATTGACTGTTTTTCTATCATTCTCACTGCTCCAGTTGCTGAGTATACTAAAGGAAAACATACTGCTGTCTCCAGAGATTCTGTATCAACAAAAACTCCTTCCTCCAGCATGACACAATATCTGTTTAACTAATCAGGGGGAAATTTATCATACAGGATTTGGTGTTTTTTTTTATGGAGTCGTTAGCACAATGGCACTCAGCTCGCACATGTCAGTTGTACTCTTCAGAAGATGAAAAGCTGCAGCTGGTTGGGAAATGAAAGAGGTCCAAAACCTGAATTATAAAATAGAGGACTTCATTTGAAACAATTCTTTTGCTAGGGTTTTGTGGATATACTGGTTGGTTCATTTATTTACACGTTTATTTACTTGTCATTTCAAAATAACGAGCATGTGCTAAAGACTATAAAGAGGTGGTGTGCTGAAGTGCTTGCTAATGTTGAGAAATCTTATAGCAGCTTCTTCTACACCTTGATGTCAGATTATTAGACTTTGCTAATGGACTCATAAAAGAGTTTTTCCAAACATCAAAGTAATGGAATGTGTGAATATTATTGTAGGATAATATTCAATTGCCTAAATTCTGCCTAGTGCTCTGTCTCTGATTTCCAATTATGAATGTGAGATAACCATTTGAATTCCAAAAAATATTTCAGTGTGCTCTAAGATGCCCGCAAAAGGTCTTCCTGCAACCTTTTCCTTGTAAAACATGACCTTAAAGAAAAATTTGGTAAAATAGTCTAGTTCTTCACACACTTATTAGACATTCAATTGACATGAGCATTACAAGGATTAAGTCAATAGTCCTTACAATATGTATGTAAGATACATTTTAATGTGTTTTAATAAAATGACTATCAGAAAAAGTGGCAAATGAAATCCAGGCTAGAGAAATGCAAAGCAGTGCACATAGGAAAAGTGATCCTTGGAATAAATAGTTCCATAAACCAATTTCACAAAACTTCACTTCAACATACAACGTTAAAAAGAAAACAGAAGAAGACAAAAAACAAATAGAAAGCTAGGAATAATCAGGAAAAGAAAGGAAGATAAAACATTAGTCATCATTATGCCACTGCATAAATCCATGCTTCCTCTGCCTTGTAAGTACTATGTGCAGTTCTTGTCTCCTCACCATGGAAAGATGCAGTAAATCTGGAAAAGACTGTCCCTGAGCCACAAATGTCTGAGACTATGTGTTACAGACTATGAATGATGGTGTATCTGCCTGTTCTCTGTTTTTTTCTTGTACATGCCATTATCCATCACTCTTGGAGACAGAACAGTGAGCTAGTTGGACCTGTGGGCTGTCCTGGCACATAATTTCTTATGTTCTTGACAGATTAAAAAAAAAAAAAAAAAAAAAAAAAAAAAAAAAAAAAAGTGAGGATAGTTGGTTTGTTTTAGCCAGAGTGTGTGTCTGAGAGTGAAAAGGGCAGTGCCCTGCTGCAGAGAGAAGAAAGAACGTATTTTTACTGTTGTTGATACCCTGGTTTACCAGAAGACCAAAAGGTTTAGAAGAACATGAAGAAAGCTTAGTGCTCTTAGAAGAAATGGAACTGATACTTAGGAAACACCTTAAGTAGGTCATTTTTCTCACCAACATCACATAAACCCTGTCAAGACTCAGATACAGTTGAGTGCTCAGACCCTGAGATAACTAAAGCATCTCTTATTCTGCTGACTATGCAGGATGTTGGCACTGTATCCCACAGGCAGGAGGAAAGGGGACAGAGTGGCAAAACAGGGCATGACCTTTTCTTTAGAGTCATGCTAAGTACATTCTGTACATTCTACATTAAGTGTTATTTCCTGCTAAAAGGACACTTTGCAGGGTGCTTGCTAATGCAGCCCTCATAGGGTGGTGCTGCTTGAAATCAAGGAGAAACAGGGCTTCAGTTACAAAGGAGAGACCCAGCACATCCTTGGGAATGAACCTGAGCTCTTAACCTACCTGGGACCTATAGAGATACAAACATTCTAGCTCACAGATCTGGTTCTTTCTTAAACTGTTCGTCTTTTGCCAAAATGCCCAGTAGAAGACTAAGCGGAACATAAGACTGAGAAAAACCCCCAAAATCTAGAAGTCCACAAGAAAAGGAATTGTGCTATCCCACTGAACATGTTTTGGTAGGAGACAAGTAGCCTCAGGGAGCACAACTTGCTGCACAGCAATTTCTGCAAGCATGTGTCACTACTCAGTTTCAAAGACAAACAAGAGAAAGAATAGACTCTCATCTGCATGCCCATGGGGTCAATACCCATGCATAATTTGACGAACGGAAGACCATGCAATAAAAGAGTTCCGTCTTGTGGTTATGGTAGTGACACAGTTCGTGTAATAGTTCCCCATCTGGTGATAATACTAATCTCATGTTTGCCTGAGGAATCAGAGAGAAACATGAAGATGCCTGTTCTTTAACTTATCAGTATTATCATTCATTGATTCCCTCTACTGCAGCTAATGCTAAAGATAAGGGAAATTATCACGACTACCTTTATATGTAATCCTTTCTCCCTAGGTGAAATGAAACTAGCTCAGCAGCTTCTTTTATAACACCATGGTATGTCCTAATATTGTACAGCACCTCTCCTTTTACTGGGAAGAAAAGAACCATAGCGTCTCAGCAGGACAACTCCACTGAAGCAAGCAGCTTTGCATGGTCCTTGCTTGCTGCTTTTGGTGGAATGACTCAACACACATCAAACCACACCAGGACCATAATTTATCAGTCACCTTTAAGGTTTGCCCATAGAAAAAAACTTATTAAAATTCAACTGATTGTTCATTGAATTCAAAATCTTGCTCCAAAAGGGTTTGTGAAACTTCTAAGGGCAATTATACATTGAAATGCTTACAGGGGACTACTTGTTTTCAGCTTCAGAAATCAATCTGGCTTACACTTGAAAGCACAAAGACTTACTCTTTATAAATGTTTAAATGTAGTCCATTTAACCATAACTTTATTAATATTATAGAAGCACTGATAGCAACTCTATAATCAATGTTCAATGAGGCATGAAAACAAATACTGATTGAAAAAACAAACTATCAAAAAACAAACTATCACAGTTTAGTTCCCCTTACAGATATATTGTGCTTCCTAGGCAAAACATCTGGAAAATTGCCCTAGCAGGGCCATTAATGCTTTCCTTTATGTCAAGGAATTCCTGGAGGTCTGCACAACCTTTAGCCCTAATTTTTTGAAGTTGTTAGTAAGAGGCACAGATGTTAGGTTAATGCTTGCATGTGCTTTGTGGGCATGGATTCTATTGCACTGCTGCAGGTATCAATACTTTAGGACAGCTATCTATTAGTTAGTGTGGGTTTACAGATAACTTCAGATGAGTGTTTGGCCTCCGTCTGAAGAGCTGCCATACTTTTTTTTCCCTGTGCAAGACATTCCCACTTGTGAGAAATTTTTCTAAAAGTACAGTCTTTTATAGAAATTAAAAGTTGTGAGAACCTTAAACACTGGGTAAATTATGTAAAGGAAAATACTGTAAAACCATCTGCAAGCTTATTCACATTGTTTCTCATTACTGTTTGCTTTAAGTAAACCAATGAAGAAAGCATGAATCAACAAATGCCAATGTATCAAAAATATATCACAGACCTCAAAGCAGTAAAGTGTTAGTAAAAGACAACATTGGTGGAATCAAAAAACAAATCAGAAAAAGAGGTTTAAATTTGGTTAAAAAGAGACATGTTTTCCTTGATGTGGGACAAAATTATCTCTCCTAGATCACAGGAAACCATCGAACAAGTTGGATTTAAAACATCTTAGATCTAAAACAGCACAGGAGGGACATGCATGGCCATGGGCCTCATTTAGAGTCCAGATGTACACATGTGATGTGCAGGTGCTGACTCTCAGGATTTGAGACTGAGAGGTTTAAAATCAGAGATTTTAATCAGAGTAATTAGAATTAAATTTTCTGTTTGTCTTCTTGCAGTCCAGAGGTCTCAATTCTCTTGTTAGTGAGTAATTCAACTGCTTTGCTCTCCTCTTTTTCCATGGTGAATGAACTCACCAGAAGTGGACATTTTTGCATGATTTCTTTTCATCAGTCATCACATCCATCCATCAGGTACAGAAACATCTGGGCAAGCTAGTTAATGTGGAGCTGACTTCAGTCATTGTTTATAATTAAGCCCTGAGATTCAACAAGCAGTGCATTGCTGAGGGATTATCACACACCTCAGGTGCAGCTTGAGGCACCAGCCAAAAGCCAAGTGACTTCAGCTACTATAATCCCTCAGAAATCTATTAACCATGAGTACCTTATAGCTATTATGGTATGGAAACTTCAAGGTAAAAAGGTCATACCTGTGATTTTAATGAGAAATATTGACACGTGTATGACATCGGTCCCAGCCAATCAGAAATTAACATTGATACCCAGTGTTTGCAAATCATATTACAAGAGCCAAAATTATAAATCAGATTGCAGCACTGTGAAAATCAAATAGATCACTTATATATTGAAAACTCATTAAAAAACAATATAAAAGATGGCTTTTATATACAAACCATGTCTACCCTTTCTTCATGTCCTTCTTAAAGTTCATCATATGAGCTGTAATTGAACATTCGTTATTTAAAACTTCACATTTCCAATAATATTTGCAGGCTTTAATGAAGATCTATGTCTTCTTCACTCCTTGTGTTCAGTTCTGGGCCTCTCCATATAAGAAAGATGTTGAGTTGTTGGAGAAAACTGAGAGAAGGGTAGCTAAGCTGGTGAAGGGTCTGGGGAGAAAGCCCTATGAGCAGAGGCTGAGGGAATTTGTTATGTTTAGTACAGAGAAGAGGAGGCTGAGAGGAGACCTTATTGCTCTCTACAATTCCCTGAAAGGAGGTTGTATGGGAGGTGGGTGCTGGCCTCTTGTCTCAAGTAAATAACAATAGGACTAGAGGAAAGGAGCTGAAGCTGCACGTGGGTATGTTTTAAACTAGAAATTAGGAAGAATTTCCTTACTGAAAGAGTAGTGAGTCGCTGGAATGGGCTGCCTTGGGAGGTGGTGGAGTCACCATCCCTGGAGGTACTAAAAAAACATGAATGTAAGGCACTTCAGGACATTCTCTAGTAGGCATAGTGGTGGGGTTTGTGTGCTTGTTTGCTTTTTGTATGTATGTTTTTCTGGGTTGACAGTTGGATGCAGTGATCTCAGAGGTCTTTTCCAACCATGAAAATTCTGTGATACTGTGTGATTCTCTTTCAGGATCAAACTTCTGCTTCTATTCCAGCATTGGCCCTAGCATCCTAACTGTATATCCTTGTAAATTAGATACTGAAGGAAATACTTATCACTGAAGTTCAACAAAGCTGGTGTATTCCAAATCCCAAAATATATGTTAGTCCAGATGGACAAATAGGAGGGCAAAAATCTCTAGAAATCTCAGCTGGGGAGATAGTTCATTGATTTTGGCCAAAATCACCTCAGAGATCACACAATTGTGCTGCTGACTAGCCTAACAACTCAGCAGTACAGTAAACTCATCTAATCAAATGCAGCATCCAGAAATGTTTCCTTGTGTTGCTTAAATTGCTAGGAATAAATGTAACCACAAAGGGCAATGCAGAGAAAGGAACTCCTTATTTGCCAAGTGATAGCAAAACACGCATTTTTTATAGGATGATTTATTCAGAGGACATGAAAACAATGTGCAGATTTTTTTCAAAATTGGAAAATATTCCTCCTTACAAGTATGGCAGTTTGGAAGATATTTATCTTACTGCACCAGCTGGTGAATTCTGCTGTGATAATGTGCTCTGTTGGGCATGAAGAAAGACCACTCAAGTGTGATTTTTTTTTTCTTTTTTTTAATTGATTTAATATGACTCAACAACATTAAGCATTCGGTGCATAATGGTTTGAGAAAATAAGTGGGCCTTTCTTTGTGACTTGCAGAGTCAACAAATAGACTTTGTCAGGCCAGTAAGAAAAAGGGAGTGACAGATCTATGAAGCCTTTCGGAAGAACACAGTGATATTTGAATCTGCAGTTTCCATGTCAGCTGTTGGGTGAAAGCCTAGATATCAGGTAGCCAAGACAAGCATCTAGCTGCCACTTAAAAGCTATCTTTTTCAGAGAAGAACTGAAGTAGTATTCTTTCTATGGCTGTGTCTGCCAGGCAGCAGACAGATGCCCGCTGTGCTTGCTAAACCTCCCATATTCTAGAGTGCAGTGTGTCTTGTGTGAAACAGAGCTATAGATTACAAAGGACATCAGCAAAGGATAGACTTATGGATTTCATCCCTAATTCCTGAGCCAAGGCCATTAATGGAAATACAACCAAGTCGAAAGATAGAATCACAAAAGCCACTTTGTTTCTGTAAGCAGTGATAACATTATGAAAGTACTGTTCATAAAAAATAACCCAGGATGAAACTGATCAAAAGTTGGGTCAGTTTAAATTACATGTAGAGTGAAACGAACAGACTCATAACCAAGATTTCTTTATTTCAGAAAGAGAAACTTCAGGACCTTAGCAAACCCAGTGTGTGAAGTCAACTGGACTTCAGAATTCCCAAATAGCAGCACAGAGGAGGAGGCTTGGCACACTGCAACTCAAAACTTTCTGAAGCTTGCAACCTCAGGAAATAGAAACTTGCAGAGAGAAGAGGTTTGGAGGTGAGGTAGAGCACTGCCAGATGGCTAAAAGAAACAAGGGGATAGAAAAGAATCATGCTGAGGTAGAGGAAAAACAGCTCAAAAAGTTTAATGCATTCATATCAGGAGAAATGACTAATATCCTTGCCAGAGCACTGCAAGAACTGTCATGTGAAACGTCAACTCCAGTAGCAGGTAGTTTTGCTTCTCCAGCATACGGCATAAAGTTTCCTTGTGATAGGGTCACAGGACGTGTAACTTCAACTGATGGAAACAGAGTACAAGCCTTTGCACCAAAGAGGTGAAAAGGGTGAGTAATGGGATAAGAACTAATGAAGAAAGATCAAAATACAGTTCTCTGATGAGAGTGGACTGTTAAATACGGGAATAGTGAATATTCTAGTAGGAGTCTCTGAAACATTTCATAACATGCCTCTTGGGAAATATCTAAAGTACAAAAGGAACGGATTAGTTCAAGATGGGCAAATGCCTTCAACTACCAGATTTGGGCCTGTGTAGGCTCTTCTTTCATTTCAGTTTAGCTGGGACCTTGCTGGTATTCATCTTCCACTGACACATGGTCAACTGTTTTTCTGGCTTTCTTGGAAAAGATGCAAAATTCAGATTTTCTTTTTCTCATCTCTTCCAAAACATATTCAGGTTTTCTGCATACTCTCAAAGACATTATATGTGTCCTGTGGCATGCCATTGGGCCATTCTTCAGTAAGTAATTGTTAATAATTCAAATAAGCATCTTAATCCTCTCTTCTGTGTTTCCAAACATGAAAGAAATTTTCTAGAGAAACTTCTGTAAACTGCCCTTTATTCCTTCTTCAGAACCTTGATGATATTGCACTTAGTTATCTCCTGTACAGACATTTAAAATACAACAGCTAGTATTGTCTTGGTTTCCTTAGAGTCCTTATTGTCTGTCTTGGCTGGAGCAGCCTCTTCATAGCAAGAACCATCATTTTTATTTGAGAGCAACAACGGTAGTAACTGCTGCTTCTTACTGGAAAAATACTTCTTCAGCATAAGAAAAGGAGAGACTCATGACTGTGCTAGTGAACTAAAATGAAAACTCATAGGAAAAAAGCAAAAACTTGTCATTAGTCAGATCAGAAACTGGTAGGAGGAGAAGCTGAACTTTATTTAAAGTTGAATTCAGATGATGGCCATAGTTGCTGTGATTGCCTTTTGCCATTTTAAAGAGCATACTTACAGTGTTACTCCTGTGACAATGCAAACTGAAACTCAAAATGCTGTCCCTAGACCAAGTGTTCTCCATGATAAGTGGAGTACAGACCTTTCCTTTACTCAAAATTTGTAGAGAGGGGTGCTGCAGTCCAGCATTACATTTCATAGTAGGGCCACTGCCTCTCAAATGATACAATCTGAACCAGAAATTAAGGATGTATTGATATGCTAAGAGCAGTATCACTGTATATGAGCCCAGTCATCAAGAGTTCAGGCTACTCCTCATTTTCAACAAATCCTTTCAGACTCCCAGGATTCTGCCAGGACCTGCTATGACTGATAGAGATTTTGTCATACTTGTCCTGATGTGACATAGCAGCCCTCCTGCAGATACACAAATGGAACATGGTTAATGTAAATATCCTCATATGACCATTTATAGCTTTCTGACCTTCAGTATGTTCTCTTTGTTTCCTTTTGCCTTCCTTTGCTTATCTAACATTTCAAAGTCACCCTGGGATGGCTGACTTTGGTCCAACATCCTGCGTCCAGGATGTGATTCCACTTTCAGTAGAAGTGAATGCTTTTTGTCTAAAAATGCATCAAAAAATCACAGGAAGTTCAGAAAACAGTGGCATGGTACACTTAAGATTTAAAAGGATCTGCAGGCTG